>NC_090319.1:167142715-167800736 GCF_040869045.1 Eurosta solidaginis | reverse complement strand
TTAATGTATTCTCAATAGATATGTATACACATAAATCGTGCTAAAGCATATTATTGTCTCAGATGACCATTGCGTTTTCATCCTAAAGGAAATTCTCATCCGGAAAAGCCACAATTTCGCCTTAAACAACGCTTCTGGCAAAACAACAAACATTATGAAACTTCAAAAATCCCCAAATACGTCAAAAAATTTTGAGTGGAACTACCTTCTTTTTTGTATCATGCATTCGATTATTGAATACAAAAACAAAAACGTTTAAACAGCAATATATCGGCACTCTGATGTTTGGGAATGTACCTAGCCTTTTGTAGCACTAATAGAGTATTACATATATGGCAACCACGAAAATTCAATCAAGAAGAAAATAGCAAATTAAATTTAGAAGTGTGACGAAGGGGAATTTTTATACACTATTAAAAGGAGCGCGCAAAATTTAAAATATTAAAAAATCAAGCAAATTTAAAAAAGTTGTAAACATAAATAATAGAGATCTTAATTATACTTACTTACATAATTGGCGCTTAACCGTCTAAACGGTTATGGCCGTCCAACAAGGCGCACCAGTCGCTCCTTCACTCCGCCAACCGACGCCAATTGGTCACACCAAGGGAGTTTAAATCGTTTTCCACCTGGTTCTTCCAAAGGAGTAGGAGCCGCCCTCTACCTCTGCTTCCATAGGCGGGTTCAGATAGAAACACTTTCTTGGCCGGAGCATCATCTTTCATTCGCATAACATGGCCTAGGCAGCGCAGCCGCTGTGTTTTAATTCGCTGGACTATGTTGATGTCTGCGTATAGCTCGTACAGCTCATCATTAAATCTTCTTCGGTACTCGCCATCGCCAACGCGTAGAGGTCCATAAATCATTCGAAGAACTTTTCTCTCGAACACTCCCAAAGCCGCTTCATCTGCTGTTTTTATGGTCCATGCTTCTGCCCCATATAGCAGAACGGGTACGATAAGTGACTTGTAGAGTATGATTTTCGTTCGCCGAGAGAGGACTTTACTTTTCAATTGCCTACCCAGTCCAAAATAGCATTTTTTGGCAAGATTGAGTCTTCGCTGGATTTCAGGGCTGATGTTGTTGCTAGTGTTGATGCTGCTTCCCAAATAAACGAAGTCTTTTACTATTTCTAAATTATGGCTGCCAACAGTCGCGTGGTTGCCAAGGCGCGTTTGCGCTGACTCTTTGCTCGATGACAGCAAGTACTTCGTTTTGTCCTCATTCACCATCAAACCCATCTCTACCGCTTCTTTTTCCAGTTTGGAGTAAGCAGAACTAACAGCTCGGGTGTTTAGGCCGATGATATCAATGTCATCAGCATATGCCAGTAATTGCACACTTTTATAGTATATTGCTCCAGTGCGGTTAAGTTCTGCAGCTAGTATAATTTTCTCCAGCATCAAATTAAAGAAATCGCACGATAGGGGTCACCCTGTCTGAAACCTCGTTTAGTTTCGAACGGCTCGGAGAGGTCCTACCCAATTCTGACTGAGCTGATGGTGTTGCTCAACGTCATATTGCACAGCCGTATAAGTTTTGCTAGGAAACCAAATTCAGACATAGCGGCATATAGGCAGCTCCTTTTCGTGCTGTCGAAAGCGGCTTTAAATTCGACGAAGAAGTGATGTGTGTTGATTCTTTTTTCGCGGGTTTTTTCCAAGATTTGGCGCATTGTGAAAATGTGGTCGATGGTAGATTTACCAGGTCTGAAGCCACACTGATAAGGTCCAATCAGTTGATTCACGGTGGGCTTCAATCTGATTCCACGATAGTTGGTGCATTTTGCAGTATCCCCCTTCTTGTGGACCGGGCAAATAACACTTAGATTTCAATCGCACATAGGTAGATTTTAGACATTTAGGCGGCCATAATTGAATTTCTGAAAGTTGCCACAATAACAAAAAAAAAGCACTCGCATCCCCTTCCCATCCATCGCATACCTGGCGTTAGCTGCAAGTAATAGGAATTTCGTCATTTTTGAAACGTGATGGATTCTGTTATTTCAGGTAAATACTAACATTATTAATGGTGTTTGTGATTTTTAGAAGTTATAAATTGATAAGGAACCTATTTTATTTAGGATGTTAAAAAAAATTTTTTTTTAATTTTTAGTTTTCAAACCCAGTTTTGTTATGTTTCCAAGTCCGTCCCAGTGAAAATTGGTTTTGAACATGGTACTTGGCACAATTAGCTTGCCAACTGCATTAAATTTAGCTGCAGATACTTGCAGATAGGGGTTAGATAGAGGGTTTGATATACCCTTGTTGCTGTACAACATGAAAAATAGCCTCACTGCGCAGGTATTTTTTGGTGTTACACAGTATAATATCTATTCCAATATAACCCATTAGTTACACAAACTATTGTAATTTTACACAAAACCAATTAAAAATTTACCCTAGATAAAGACAGAACTGTGTTATTACACTTCTTGCTGTACAACAAGAAATTTTTTAATGTTACACAGTGTAATATCTATTTTTTTAATATAACCGATTAATTACACAAATTATTATAATTTTTCATTTAATAAACAGTTTTAAGAAGATATAGGCAATAAAATATTTTTGGCCGCCTAAAACTTGAAAATCTACCTGCGTCGGGCATGCACTCGTCCGCCCATATTTTGCTAAGAAGCTGCTGCATGCGCCTTACCAACTCCTCGCCTCTGTACTTGAATAGCTCCGCAGGCAATCCATAAGCGCCCACGGCCTTGTTGTTTTTCAATCTGGTTATTGCTATTCTAACTTCGTCATAATCGGGCGGGGGGACATATATTCCATCATCATCGATTGCGAGATCGGGTTCGTCATCTCTGCGCGGTGAATCGCTGCCTCCATTAAGGAGAGCAGAGAAGTTTTCCCTCCATAATCCAAGCACTCTCTGGACATCAGTTACAAGGTCGTCGTTTTCGTTCCTACAGGAGTTTGCCCCGGTCTTAAAACCTTCCCTCTGTCGCCGTATTTTTTGGTAGAATTTTCGGGCGTTATTCCTGGTAGCTAGCAGCTCAAGCTCCACGCACTCACGCCTTTCTGCTTCTGCTTTTTTCTTCCTTCTATTAACTCCTTCTTCAGAGATTTTTAATATTCATTAAATATGTATCATACACCACCACACGAAAGACATTCATCTACACCAACACATAATAGAAATTAATCAATTATTTATTTACGAGATCCTAATCTTGTACATCCTTATGAGAATCAAAATAACAATGAAATTTTTGCCACTTCAGTGAAGTTGCCTCAGTTTTGGACAAATTGTCCTGAAGCGTGGTTCATCCACGCCGAAATGCAATTTAATAAAAAAAATATTAGTCAGGAAATAAACAAATATGAGTATGTAATTACTGCTCTTCCACGGAATGTCATTATGACAATTTTAGATTTCATCCCTGAAAATAATAAATTCACTGCATTAAAGAAAGTTTTAACTGAACGACATTCTTTGAGTGAGAATGCCAAATTTGCCAAAGTTTTATCTGATTCTGAGATGGGAGATCGTAAACCATCTGAATATTATCGGTCTTTAGTATTACTCTCTGGTACTAACTTCAGCCAAGAAGTTCTTAAGAAACTTTGGATGAGAAAACTGCCCAATAATTTGAATTTAATTTTAGCTAGTTTAAATTCTAATGATATAAACGAATTAATGAAATTAGCAGATAATGTTTGGGAGGTTATCAATAAAAATGAAATAGCTTCTGTTAATAATTTTCAAAATTCAAAAAGCGAAAATACATTAATATCTAATTTGGTTCAAACGACTAATCTTATGTGTAAAAATTTAGAAAAATTAATTATTCAAGGTCTCGTTCTATAAGTAGAAATCGTTTTAGAAGTCCTTCCAGATACAGGTCCAATTCTCGTGAGAATCATAATTGGCTCTGTAAATATCATTATAAATTCGGGAACAAAGCTCGAAAATGTGAACAACCATGTGTCTTTTCAAAAACGAACAACGGAAATTTAGAAGTTTCAACCCGTCCCTTATTTATATTTGACAGGGATAATAGGTTAAATTTTCTAATTGACAGTGGTGCAGAAATTTGGGAACTTCCAGTTTCAAAATTTGTAAGTAAAAATAAATCTTCCGATATTATTTGGACAGCGGCTAATGGTACTACTATTTCTACATACGGTAAAAAACTTTTGAATATTAACTTAGCGTTAAGGCGTAAATTGGTGGCCGCCGTGGTGATGGTAGCGTGCTCCGCCTACCACACCGAAGATACTGGGTTCACGCCCCGGAAATAGCAACATCAAAAACTTTAGAAACAAGTTTTTCAATTAGAAGAAAATTGTTCTAAGCGGGGTCGCCCCTCGGCAGTGTTTGGCAAGCACTCCGGGTGTATTTCTGCCATGAAAAGCTGTCAGTGAAAACTCATCTGCCTGGCAGATGCCGTTCGGAGTCGGCATAAAACAAGTAGGTCCCGTCCCGCCTATTTGTAGGAAAAAAATAGGAGCACAACGCAAATTGGAAGAGAAGCTCGGCCTTTTAGATCTCTTCGGATGTTATCGCGCCTTAAATTTATTTTTATTTTTTATTTTTTTAAGGCGTGAATTTCCATTTATATTTTTAATAGCCGATATCGCGAAACCAATTATAGGAGCTGATTTTTTGTCTAAATATGGCTTGCTAATCGATATAAGAAACAAACGTTTAGTAAACCCGTTGACAAGCCTTTCAGTCAACACCATCTCTTGTTTTTGTAATGTTCCTCCTCCAAAATTTTTTCAGTAGATAATAAATATACAAAATTATTTAAATCTTTTCCATCCTTGATTTCCGATCCACATTATTCGAAGCCAGTCAAACATACTACGGTCCATAGACTTGTTACTGAAGGAAACTTTCCTTTTTCTAAGCTCAGTCGCCTAGATCCGATTAAATTCAAAGTGGCCAAAATCGAATTTGATTTGGTGTTAAGAACTGGAATTTGTAGAACATCAAATTCATCCGGTGCATCCCCTCTTCATTAAGTGCCCAAAAAAGAAGCTAATGGCTGGCGTTCTTGTGGCGATTTTCCTAGACTTAATGTAGTAACAGTTCCTGATCGATATCCTTTACCCCATCTCCACGATTTTAATATGAATCTTAGAAACAAAAGCATTTTTTCTAAAATTGACTTAGTGAAAGCGTACCATCAAATACCAATGGCTGAAGAGAATATATACAAAACCGCAATAACAACCCCTTTGGGATGTTTGAATTTTTGCGAATGCCTTTCGGACTAAGGAACTCAGCCCAAACTTTTCAGAGATTTATAAACGAGGTAATTAGCGGACTAGACTTTGTTTTTGCCTACGTAGATGATTTGCTTATTGCAAGTAACAAATAATAGTTAAAAAAAAAAACTAAAAAAACACGCTTTTATAGCAAACCGAACTAAGAAATAGAAAATAATTTTTAATTAAAAAGAGTTTATATAACAGTAGTAGAAGCTCAAACAATCGTTTATAGTTAATCACCTCAAAATAAAATTTAAGTTATTAACAGAATAATTTAATTCAGAGTAAAAGCGTGGGGTGCATTTGACTACATTTCATATCTTTCCTCTCAGATAGTTGCCAATAGAATGATTGTAACATTCAATATCAAGCACCCCACGCTTTTTACTGTGAATTAAATTATTCTGTTAATAACTTAAATTTCATTATAATTTTATTTTGAGGTGATTAACTATAAACGATTGTTTGACCTTCTACTACTGTTATATAAACTCTTTTTAATTGAAAATTATTTTCTATTTCATAGTTCGGTTTGCTATACAAGTGTGTTTTTTAAACTATTATTTATTTTTAGTTTTTTAGTTCAAGTAATTTTAAAAGTTTTAGTCGAGAGTGATGAACCCTCGAAACGCCAGCGGTCCATGGATGAATCCAACCCCACGGCACCGAAAAGGGCCAAGACGCAGTCTTTCGCCGAAATTGCCAAGGGTCGGCAGATCATTGGCATTATAGACGAGAGCAGCGAAGATGGCAGGATTCCGAAACAACAGTGGAAGTGGATCGAGGCCACGTTCGCTACGGTGGCCGTTAAGGCTAAAAAGGCAACCCTGGTCCACCGCCATCTTACACCGATGCAGGGTGGTTCCAGGGCAATGGCAAGCTGTGACGACGCCAGGCCAGTCAACCTCTATAGGGCCGCCGTCACGCTGATAGGGGTGGTATATCCGGGCGCGCGCCTCAAGGTAGTGGAGGCGTGTGATATCCCCTCACGACCAAGGGCTAGAGCCTGAGTTCCAGTGACGCCAACGGACCTAGCTGACATCCTGGAGCTGCTCCAGGAGTACAACTCGCTACAGGTTTGGAAGTCAACCCGGATAAAACCGAGCTTGTTCTCTTCACGAGGAGGTACAAAGTGCCAAATCTTACACCGCCAAGAATTGGGGGTACGTTCTTAGCGTTTAGCGATCAAGTCAAGTATTTGGGAGTCATTCTGGATAGGAAGCTATTATGGAGTGACCATATAGTGGAGCAATCCAAGAAGGCAGCAGCAGAGCTGTTCACCTGCAAGAGGGCAATTGGCACCTCCTGGGGATTCTCCCCTAAGGTGACCTACTGTATTTACACAGCCAATGTGCGCCCGATTCTTCTTTATGGTGCCTTCGTCTGGTGGCCTGCACTAGCTAAAAGTACCTATCTTAAAATGCTTCAAAAGGTGTAACGGAGTTCAGAGCTCTGCATTACCGGGGCTCTCGGCTCCACTTCAGATTCCGTTACATACATACATGGATACATAGATAGATACAGGCCAAGCTAATAAAAGCGTGTTAAAAAGGGATCCAGTATGCTCTTTCGTAGATGTGCCATGCATCCACTTCTATCATTAATAAATGAATGCGTTTTTCGCATTATGTGCAAAGTTTCAAATCTATGGCCATTTGGGGTGGTCACAAGTTCAATTGACCTTATGTCCGTTAACCTTATGTCACCCCACCATTGTCATCGAGCCTTGATACGTGTGCAAAGTTTCAATCAAACTTATGGCCATTCAAAGCGGTAATAAGGCAAATTGACCTTATGGCCGTTGACCTTATGTCACCACACCATCACATTAATGCATTGTCATTGACCCTTGATACGTGTGCAAAGTTTCAATCAAACTTATGGTCATTCAAAGTGGTAATAAGGCCAATTTACCTTATGGCCGTTGACCTTATGGCACCACACCATCACATTAATGCATTGTCATCGAGCCTTGATATGTGTGCAAAGTTTCCATCAAACTTATGGCCATTCAAAGTGGTAATAAGGCCAATTGACCTTATGGCCGTTGACCTTATGTCACCACACCATCACATTAATGCGTTGTCATCGGTCCTTGATACGTATGCAAAGTTTCAAATTAATCAGACTTCTAGAAACCGATCAAAGATTCCGTTACATACAGGCCAAGCTAATAAAAGCATGATAAAAATTAAGAAGAACATCTACAGGATCTTAGCATACTTTTCAAGCATTTAGGTAAGTACGGTTTGAATATAAAACCTAATAAATGCATCTTTGGAGTTACCAATATTGATTTCTTAGGACACAATATTTCTGGTTTTGGAATTAGACCATCAGATGAGAAAATTGCAGCCATACGTAACTTTGAACTTCCAAAATCAAACAGGCACAAAAAAACAGGCACAAAAATATATTGGTATGATAAACTACTATCACAGATATATTTCAAATCTTGCTGAGTACACAACCTGTTTATGCAATTTAATTAATAAAACGAATAAGAAACGTGACAAAACATTAATTTGGGACGACACATCAAATAAGGCTTTTGAATGTATTAAAGAAAAATTTTCAAAACTTTCTTTAAATGTTGATGCATCGAATACAGCGATAGGTGGTGTCATACAAAACTTCAAGGGCAAATCAGAGCCAATAGGTTTTTATTCAAAGAAGCTTTCTTCTTCAGAAACTAAATACAGTGCATTCGATAGGGAATTGTTAGCCATACAGTGCATTCGATAGGGAATTGTTAGCCATATACCTAAACGTTAAGCATTTTCGGTATCTTTTGGAAGGACGAAAGTTTACGGTATATACAGACCACAAACCATTGACTTTTGCTTTAAATTCGAAAACAGAACGCAGTCCTACGCAAACGAGACACCTCGAGTTCATTGCACAGTTCACTAACGATATTCAGTACATTAAAGGAAAAGATAAAATAGTAGCTGACACTTTGACACGAGCTTTTGAGGTAGATGCAATCAAAAATGCTAATCTAAATTTTAAAGTTTTACAAAAAGAGCAACAGCAAGGTAACGAACTTAAAGAATTAATATCTGGGCAAACTTTCCGAAATCTTAAATTGATAGAAATTCTTTTGTTAAGTTTTAGAATATGGTGTGAAGTTTCAGGAGAAAATCCTAGACCATTTTACCAAAAAATTTGCGGAAACCAATTTTTGATACATTACAATGAATCACACATCCTGGTACAAAAGCTACGTGTAGATTAATAGGTAAGAAATATTTTTGGCCAAATATGAATAAACAAATTAATTTGTGGTCTAAGAAGTGCATAAGTTGTCAGAAGTCAAAAATTTATCGTCATACAAAATTACCAATTACAAAAATTGCAATACCAAGAGTAGATTCGAACACATTCATTTAGATATTGTGGGCCCTCTTCCTGTTTCAAGAGGATATGGTTATATTTTTACTATAATTGAAAGGTTTGCACGTTGGCCTGCGACAACGATTGCCAGAAATTCTTTTTAATGAATATATTTCACGTTTCGGGGTTCCATTGAAAATAGCTACAGATCAAGGTGCTCAATTTACGTCGAATTTATTTTCAGAATTAACTAAACTTCTTGGAAGCCATCAAATAACGTCTTCCTATCATCATCAAGCTAATGGAATGGTAGAACGTTTTCATAGGCAACTTAAGTCTTCAATAATGGCTAGAAATGGGATCAGAGATTGGTACGAAGAGTTACCGAGGTTTGGTTTGCGATCAATTTTTAAAGAAGATATTTCGGCTACTCCAGCAGAAATGTTTTTTGGACAAAATTTGAGAATACCTGGTGAACTTGTTGTCTCAACATCTGAGAATACAACTTCATCAGAAGTTTTAAGTAGTTTACGTGAACATTTCAACAATGTTAAATCAAATCTACAACATCATAAAAATCCTACAAGTATTTTTGTTCCAAGGTAGGTAGGTTGAACTGGCCGGTCCATGAGGACCTCACATAGACTGATTGAGTCCGTAGTGTTACCAGAAGTTTGTTTTAACGACCAAACTGAAAAACCCTATCAAAAACCAGGACCTATGTTATAAAATAACTCCGTCCTCTTAGCAAATACTAGAAGCTTCCTAGGACTTAAGCCACTTGCTGCTTCTAGATCTGACAGCTGTATCACTCCTAATAGCTGGAGTCTTAGCCTGGCAAGTGCAGGGCACGAGCACAGAACGTGCTCGATCGCTTCCTCCTCCAACCCGCACTTCCTACATCTGCTATCACTGACCAAGCCTAGTTTGAAGGCATGTGACGCCAGAAGGCAGTGTCCAGTCAGAATACCCGTCATGAGTCTACAGTCCTCTCTTTTTAATGATAGGAGCAACTGTGTTAGTCTAAGGTTGTAAGACCTACACATAATCTTCGACACTTTACAGCCCCGCGCTTGAACACACGCCTTTCCCGCTTGGTCGATCATGTGTACCTCTCGCCTTCGCTTAATCTCGCCCAATCTAATTGGGACATCTACGGAGCAAGCTTCAAGGGATGCGCCCTTTTTAGCTAGTTCATCCGCTTTTTCATTCCCATCTATTCCCATATGCCCTGGGACCCAATATAGATGTATGCTTCTCCCTGTCCCGATTCTCTCCAGAGACTGCTTACACTCTAACACGCATTTAGATGCTGTGCTATGCGAGATTATTGCCTTAATTGCTGCTTGACTGTCAATATAAAAGTTAACACGGTTGCAGCTTAAGCTATTCTCTTCCAGGGTTTCTACTGCTTTGGTTACGGCTAATATTTCCGCTTGGAAAACGCTACAGTAATCCGGCAGCCTGTAGGATCTGCTTATTTCCGGATCAGCGCAGTACACCGCAGACCCTACTCCTTCCACTACTTTGGAACCATCGGTGTACACATGTATCGCCTCGTCCACCATTTGCGCACCCTTGCGCCAACCGTCCACCTCTATTGTGGCCTTAAGATCTCCCTCGAAGCGCAGATAGGGAATCATGTAGTCTGTTCGTCTTGTGATTGATGACGCTATACTACTATGGCCATATGGTCGGCGCTCAAGCTGCCCCGAAGCACCGAGCCTGGTTGCGGTCGTTAACGCTTTGTTCTTTGCTACCAGGTCTACAGGTGGGATGTGCAAAATGGCATACAGTGCAGCCGTCGGGGTTGTTTTTAGGGCTTCCGTAATGCTAAACATCGATAGTCTGCATACCCTCTCTAATTTTTTGAGGTATGTTGTTTTTTGTGCGGCTTTCCACCAAACAAGAACTCCATAGTATAGAATAGGGCTTACAATCGCTGTAAAAACCCAATGAGAAAGAGAGGGCGATAGGCCCCACGTACACCCCAGCATTCTTTTACATGCGTAGAGTGCCGTTGAGGCCTTCTTGACCCTCTCCTCCACGTTGAGCTTCCATGACAGCTTACTGTCTAGGATGATTCCTAAATATTTTGTGCAAGGTTTCTCCTGTAAGGTCACTCCTCCTATGTAACTTAGGCCTGGTCCAATTTGGGACCTTGTACCTCTTTGTAAACAAGACCATATCCGTCTTCTCCGCATTGACTTTCAACCCGACATTAGATGCCCAGGTATGAATATCGCGAAGCGCCCGATCCATCAAAGAACTAATCGTTGGAAGGCACTTTCCACTTGTGACAATTGCAACGTCATCTGCGTAAGCCGTAAGTTTTACGGGTCCCTCATCGAATTGCCTGAGCAGTTGGTTGATGACCAGCGTCCACAGCAGAGGTGATAGCACCCCTCCCTGCGGCGTGCCCCTGTCCACTGATTTCGTGGCCTCGTACAATCCCCATTGTGATGTAATCTTTCTGCAATTTAACATGCAGCCGATCCATCTGATTAAGGCAGGATGTACTTTAAGTAATTAAGACCATCCATAATCGCCCATTTTGCAACATTATTGAGAGCCCCGGCAATGTCCAAGAAGACTCCTAGAGCATACTCCTTATATTCCAGGGATTTCTCTATGCTTATTACCACCCTATGCAATGCGGTGTCTACCGACTTGCCTTTGGTGTACGCATGCTGTGTTGTGGAGAGCAGCTTTTCATCCACGTTGGACTTTATGTACACATCTATCAGCCTCTCAAAGGTTTTGAGCAGAAATGATGTTAAGCTAATGGGTCTATAGTCTTTGGAATACATGTGACCGATCTTCCCCGCCTTTGGTAGAAAAGCTACACGAGCAGTTCTCCAAGAGTGCGGTACATGATTCAGTCGTATGCACCCATCGAATATTATTTTAAGCCATTCCACGACCGCCCTACTTGAGACTTGTAGCATGGCCGGGAATATACCATCTGGGCCCGGCGATTTAAACTTAGAAAACGTCTTCACTGCCCACTCGATCTTGGTATCGGTCACCAAGCCCGGCACTACTAGCTCCGTGATCGGAGTGTGAGTGATGTCTGCTGGCTCCTCTAAACCGTCTCCCGATGGGAAATGTGTATCGAGAAGCACCTCAAGGGATTCCTCACTATTACGTGACCATTCCCCGTTCTCTTTCTTTATTAGTCCCTGGACTATGTTTCCCTTTGCTAGGACTTTTTTCAACCGTGCTGTTTCGCTGGAGCACTCTATGTCCGTACAGAAACTTTTCCATGAGTTTCTCTTCGCCCTGGTAATTTCACGCTTGTAGATCCTCAGTAGATCCCTGTACTCGTCCCGACACGCTTCGCTTTCCGCGGTCTTTGCGAGCTTAGACATTTCTTTAACCTGTCTTCTTAGAAGACTCAGCTCATTGCTCCACCATGGCGGCTTTGCTTTTCCTCTGAATCTTCTTAGAGGGCAAGCTTTGTTATACGCAGTCATAAGCGTCCTTGTTAGGAATTCATTCGACTCTTCCAGTTCCTCTACATTAGCAACCCCTTTGGGTTGTCCCAGTTTTGTTTCTACATGTTTCTGGAATTTAGTCCAGTTCGTTGACCTAGGGTTTCTAAAGGTTCCTCCCTTCTCTACCCTCTTTAGGGGATGTTGAAGCTGATATACGCATGGTCGGAGAAGGATGGTCTATCAAGAACCATCCAATCATACCTTGATATATCACGCTCGGAGCTCAATGTAATATCCAGAACATTGCTGGATGTTGGACCAATGTATGTAGGGACATTTCCCCTGTTGGCTATCTGCAAATTGGTTTGCAGGATGTAACAAAACAGAGATTCGCGTCTCTCGTTCGTATCTGCTCTTCCCCACGCAGTGTGGTGCGCATTTGCATCTGCGCCTATGACCAACCGCCCTTTGCGCCCTTCCTCCTGTACTAGCCTTTTGCACTCCATCGGTGCGACCTCCGCAGCATGGGCCATGTAGCAGGACGCCAGGATAAATGCCTGCTTATTCTTTTGCTCAACGGCCACCGCTACGAGATCCTCAGTGGTGTAATTAGGCAGCATATATGAATGCAGCTGTTTCCTTACCAATACTACAGCTCGCACTCGTCCTTCCGTTTGCGCGTAGTAAACGCCAAACCCGCGCGCGCTAAGTCCAGAAACCTTTCCTCCCGATGAGAGCCACGGCTCCTGGATCAGCGCCACGTCAAACGAACCCTCCTCAAGGGTTAGGAGTTCGCTCGACGCCACTTTACTGTGTTGGAGGTTTATCTGTAGGACTCGCAGCACCATTGGGCTGTTTGTCCCCCTCCAGCACCTTCGTCTTGACGTCGTCGTCCTCCCCTTGCCCTTTTGGTTTAGAGTATTCGAGGCCCCCTTCAGCCTCTCGTGACTGTTGTGCAGGGTGTTCCTCTGTGCGAGTCACAGCACCATTTAGCGGTTGGTCCTCTTCTAGCACGTTCGTGGTGACGTCGGGGACCTCCACCTGTCTTTTTTCCCTTAGGCTTTTAGGTCGTTTTCGACTTCGCCCACCTCTAGCGTGTTAGGGTTTTTATCCTCGGGACTTCTTTTCCTGAGTCGCATGTAAATTTTGCCAGTGCCAAAGGACATTTTACCAAGCTGCGTGTACAAAATATCCTCCGCCTGCTTGTTTATTTGGAAGATGTAGAACTGACCATCCTCGGTAGGCCGAGAAACAGTAAGTATCTTCCAATCCTGTGTCGGTATGTTCGGATTCTGATTTTGCAGAAGTCGCAGTGTATCCTCCGACTTCATCACGCATGGTATCCATACCTTAATTTTTGGTACCGTGGGGATTTGCGCTTTATCCACCACCTCAAACCGCGCGTTCGTGCCTTGCCTTTGGAGGTTTGGAACCACTTCCTCCAGCCACTGCAAGCTCGCGATGTTGTCGCACGCTATCATCTTCACACCGTTATACCATCCCCCCGAATCAAAGGTTGGAAGGGGCTTACTTGGTTGTTCCCGCATCATCTTAAGCATTAAGCTAAAAAGCTCCATTTCCACAGATCTCCACCTTTCAGTAGTCATTTGTCCGAAAGGACTGCTACGATCAACCAGCGCCACAGTCAGTGACTGCTTTGCCACATCACTCATCTTCTCGGGAAAAGCAGGAGTCTTAGTGTTATCTCCCTTTGGCACCTCCGAGAAAGCCGGAGTCTTAGCGTTAACTCCCTTTAGCGCCTCCGAGAAAGCCGGAGTCTTAGCATTATCTCCCTTTGGCTTATCTCCTACTTCCTTAATTGGAACTTCCCTCTGACTCGCAGCTTTCGCAGTAGTTGCTACCTCGCTATTGGAGCCCATCTGTCTTACAGCTTTGGGCCTACTTGTCTTGTCTATGCGACTGCCATGCCTCGCGGCTCTAGGACTGGGTCCTTTCTGCCTCTTGAAAGCAGGCTTATCGCCTTCCGCCGAACGCTGCCTCTTCATTCTGCCATTCGACGCTTCTTCCTCCTCGTACCGGTTGCAGAACCGAGGGTTTCTCACAGCAAACCTTTTGAACTGCCTTCGACCTACTTCTACCGCTTCATGGGCCCATTCCAAGCGCTCGATCTCCACTTCTGTTGGGTCGACCACTGCTCCCAAGCGTTGAACAATTCTTAGTGCTGCACGGTACTGCGAGAGAGCTCTTTTACTTCCTCTGCTCCGTACCCTTCTCCACTCTTCTACTCCGTTTTCATTTGTGTGCTTCTCCAACACGGAGCTCATTGAATTAGCACTACTCTCGCTCCCCGAGTCCGACGCATCGCTTAATTCGTATTTGTCGTCCTTGGATTGCGACTCAGTCCTCCTCTTTACATCGTCCTTATTACAGTCAGTTAATGAGTCGTTCATCTTGGTCGTACGACCACCTGCCCGACAAGGCGGGCTCAGCGGTCCAGTATTATATACGGGGAAAGAACAGTCCGCCACAGCAGCGCCCCTTGCTGTGGTAAGGCCATTAATACTTCCCGAGGTGGCCCGGTATCGG
The DNA here is from genome assembly GCF_040869045.1 of Eurosta solidaginis. NCBI lineage: Eukaryota > Metazoa > Arthropoda > Insecta > Diptera > Tephritidae > Eurosta > Eurosta solidaginis. Next base: position 167,786,182 of record NC_090319.1, on the reverse strand, counting down.
GAAGGCTCCGTTCGAATACAGCCGAATTTATCCCCTGGCTGCAAATCGTCCAATAGGCACGGTCCGCATAACACCCTGGATTAGGGGGTGATTGTAAATTTGTCTTTGTCCGAGTTTTAAACAAACGCTCTTTACAAGATCCATATGATGGACCATATAGAGTTATTGAAAAAAATGTTAAACATTTTAAAGTAGAAATAAATAGGGCAATTAAAAGTTTTCCAATTGATCGACGGAAACCAGCTATGGTTGATATTACACATTTCAATAACACAAAAACAAAGAAGAGTTACTTTTAATTTATTTAACAATAAACCTCAGGAATGGGGAATATTGTAGGGTATTAGTAATAGATTAATGGTATTAATTTAATTTAACTTTGTAAATTTATTACTTTGAATTTTTATAATTTTCAATATTTATCTAAATTTTATTTTTCAATATTGAATTTTATAACATCAAAAATTTTCATTCTTTGAAATTAAAAAAAAAAAGATTTTTAATAAACTTAAAACCAAAATACATTTTCTATCAAAAAAATTTCAATTGTGAACTACAACTAAGATTGTAAAAATATATAAAAATTCAAAGTAATAAATTTACAAAGTTAAATTAAATTAATACAAATAATCTATTACTAATACCCTACAATCTGCTGTCAATTTTATAGAGAGAAGGAATAAATGACTCTTTCCACTTCATAGTCGTGACTCTGGGAGTTAAAAATGGGTGGATGCGCCTTGCAGGATATAGGCTTTGGCGAGTGTGATGTCCGATTGCTGCTGGAGTACACCTGGTGTCGATGGGTTGGTACTTGTGTTTTGGCAGCACGGTGTAACGAGACACCGGTCGGACGGTTGTCATTTCCTAGACCAGAGCATCTATGAAGGTGGCATCGGCCAAGGCATGAACTGCATTGGACCGATTTTGCGATTATAAATCTTCTTAGCTGGCACACGGGGCAAATGTTGTGGGGGACTAGGAGTTGACGACTCCTTACGCGAGTGCGTGTGTCCATGCTACGTAGACGGCCGCGTCAGCTGGAGGCGCCGTTTGCCGCGAGCAACAGCGGACTGTTGATGTGGCCTGCTGGGCAGCATTGCTGCTAGAAGGGGCGGAGGCCCGCTTGAAAGTGAACCGCGGGACGTCCTTGGACGCGAACAGCAGGAAGCCACAAAAGTTTTGTAGAAATTTCGGGGTCGTGACACTGGCAAGAATATGACCATCTAAGGTAAATTCTTTTCCGACACATGCAAGCTTATTAACGCTGTATTGATCCAAACCATAACATTTTGTTCTTAAATGGAAATATTTACCCAACTTGTCGTAACATGGGCTAGGCTTAATTTTTAAAACTTTTTATATATGCTGATATAAGTTAACTGAGTTTGTGTTTCCTGCAAAACGTAAACGTCTTTGCCAAATGACGTTGAGCAACGGCATCAGTATAGTAAGGATTGACGGAGATCTTTCCGAGTCAAATAAAACCCAGCGAGGAAACCACACAAGGCCATACTTCCAGCTGCAGATCTAAACCACAATGACGCATTATATTTAAAACTCCTGGCGTAGTCTGACGTTAGAAATATCACTAGGCTTAACAAACGCGACGTAAGGTTTGGCTTTTCTGGCCTAGATGAAGAGGCAGAAAAAGTGAGTATTGCGATTAACGACCGCAAAACAGAGTAGCTACTGTAAGGACGGAATAGGCACATTCACGCCATGGCAGCCACGCCACTGCTCGAAATTGTGGAGGAGTTCGTAAAACAACGGGCTTTTTGCAGCGAAATCGAGAAATTACTAAGACTCTTTTTTGCGATTAAAAGCTGGGCATCCAACAAAGGGGACTCTTCGTAGTTCGGATCAAATAATATAATATCTTCAATGAGTTGGGGGAAGAACGCGGGGACTTCAAAACCGAGGCTGCATAATAACGTAATTTTTATCAAAAAACTTAAACATATTTTTTTCCTTTGTTTTTCAATTAAAGTACTCAGTCCCTTTTAATATTAAACAAAAAATAAAATTAAAAAAAATGTTACAAAATTATCCTTCCTACATACACACAGACGCCTGCAGATAAGCTGAGCACGGGTGAGAACACCAAAGGTTGTCAAACGACTTTCTTGCTGCGCTGTCGCGATAATTTCCCTCTCTATTTTGTTTTTTGCTTTTTCTCGCAAAATATTAGCGCCTGTAAATACCTAATCTATTGATACTAGCGAATGATAGAAGAAGCAAAGTGAAAGGCACACAAAGATAAATAAATTACGTACCAGTGCTGCCACCACGGTAGAATAGGTTTTTATATTATATATTTTAAAGTTGTTGAGCATACTGATGGTCTAGTAAGAAATGTTAAAGAAATAAATAGTGGAGCCATAATAGTAGAATGAGAAATAAAGATGCTTGTGAGAAAGTTCAATTAAAAGCAAGGGAAGCGATTGGAAATGATTATGATACAGAGAAGACTAAAAATAAGAATGAATTAAAGAAAATTATTAAAATAGTTGGGATCACAGACAAAATTAGCAATGAACGTTTGGTAGAATGTTTAGTTAAGCACAACGATTCATACGCTGGAAAAGATTTTAAAGTTTTAAAGCTGTATGAAAACACAAATCGTAGAGAAGAAAGTTATATTGCGATGGTAGAAACAGATGCAGTAACATCTGAGCATGTTTTACAAGAAAATTGTATATAGAGTGGGACACTTGTATCGCTTACGAGCATGTAAGCGTTTTGAGATGTTTTAAATGCTCGGGATATAAGCACAAAGCCAATGAGTGTACAAATAAAGTAGCGTGTAGAAAATGTGCTGGAGCCCATGACAGCAAAGAATGCACCTCAAACATAACCAAATGTGTTAATTGTAGCGAATTAGTAAAAAAAAGTTATTGACGTCGATGCTAAACACACGCAGTCGAAAAATAAGACACAAGTCTAGCAACGAATAGTTAAGGAACGGAGTTGTATATATTTGAATACTAGTAGTATCGTCGCTAACAAATCTGAACTAGAGTGTCTGATAGAATCACAAAATCCTCATTTTATCTTTTGCTCGGAGACTTGTTCCACTGATGAAATCACAAATCAAGAGTTGGAAATACAATCATATAAACTTATACGGTGCGATTCACATAGGAGGCACACGGGTGGAGGTTTAATATATGCAAAAGACTCATTTGAATACGCAATAGGCTACAACAAATCATTGAACAAAAATATCTGGTGCATTATTATAAAAGTAAAAAATATTTTTCCTCAATATAAAATAGCTGTGATCTATCACTCACCAAGCTCGAGTGATGGGGACTTTATTACGTATTTGCAGGATATTTTAAATAATAGTTGCTTAACACAGGATAATACTATCGTTGTCGGCGATTTCAACATAAACCTCTTTTAGAGCACTATCTATACTAGACAGTTAGTTGACTTATTTCGATCCTTTTTTATGGAACAAAAAATAGATTTTTATACACGAAAGAGCGATAACACCGAAACATTGATAGACCTATTATTTACAGATAGTAGCTCAATATCATGCGCAAAACTAGAAGAATATCAGATTTCAGATCATGAAACTAATCAATTTAAAATCAAGTTAGATACATTACTTCAAATGAGAACTAGGAAAACGATAATTTCTTGGGAAAATTGTACATGTGACAGTCTTATTAACCAATTACGACAGTTCAACTTCACTGACTTTGAAAACTTGAGCATTGAAAATAAAGCTACCTTGCTACATAATACCCTGTCTAATGCAATGGCCACACTGACATATTCTAAAGGAGTCAGTGTTAAGCTTATGTACTTTATTGACATTATATAGGAGATCAGCCTGCATATCCCGGTTATCTCCGTTAATTAGTACTCGAAGTGTGCAAAATGGCACCAATGTTTTTAAGTTTCAAAAAGTTTCTACAACTCACGTACTTCAAATAGTTAGCAGGTTCAAAAAAAAAATTGGAGGGAAAAATCTCCTTTCGGAAGGATTTATTGAAGACTCCATAACCTATACAGGGTTTTTTACCCTCAAATTGTTAATGAAAGCTTAGAAACAGGTATAGTTCCTAATTTATGGAAATCTTCCGTAGTAGTGCCGATAGAAAAGGTTAAAAATACCATTAGAGCGGATGAGATCAGACCCAATAATACGTTACAATGTGACGAGAAAATTCTAGAAAGTCGTAAAAAAGCAGCTTTTAAAATCCTTAGAAGATAATGAAATTATTATCCCCCAGCAATCTGTTTTTCGGAAGAAGCAGTCATGTGAAAGTGCTTTGAATTTAATTGTAGCGAACTGGAAAGAAGATTTAAGTAGTAATAAACATATATTAACGGTATTTTTAGCTTTAAAACTTGCATTTGAGACGATAGACCAAAAGCTACTAATAAAAAAGCTAGCCAACATAGGTGTCATTGGTAATGAATCCAAATGGTTTGAAGACTTCCTCATTAATAGAAATCAAAGAACAATAGTTGGAAAATCCTTATCGGAGAAAAGAGAGGTTCCGGTTGGCCTTCCGCAAGGATCGGTGCTGGCACCAATACTGTTCAATATTTATATCAATGACATAACTAACTCCATAAAGTACTGTGATATTGAACTCTTCGCGGATGATACACTAGTGATGCTTACTGGAGAAAATATAAATGAAATATTTACTAAGTTGTAAGTAGATCTAAATAGTGTTTATGATTGGTTACACGTGAACAGACTTAAATTGAATGTCAACAAAACCAAATTTATGGTAATTTCCAGACGAAATTTCCGTAATAGCGACCCGCAAAATTTAAATATTAACCGCGAACTAATCGAAAAAGTCAACACCATCAAATATTCGGGAATAAAAATAGATGAGAAACTCTATTTCAATGAGCACTTTGATTATACAGTAGGAAAAATAGCTAAAAAAATATATTTTACACAAAGAATTTGCAAATATTTAAATAATAAATACAAGGTAATGGTTTACATATCAATAATCGAGCCACATTTTATTTACTGCCCGCCTATATTTTTCATATTACGAGATAGCCAGATATATAAGCTACAAAAGCAACAGAACCGAGCTATGAGATTCATTCTCAAAAAACGCTATGACACACCTATCAGAGACATGCTCTCTGCTCTAAATTGGCTAAGCATTAAACAGCAACTTTTTTCTTTTACTATGAAATTTATTAAGAACATAACAGACGGTAATTTGCCTGCGTACTTAAAGAGTAACATCAAATATGTAAAAGATATGCATTCTGTAAATACTCGAAGCAAAAATAACTTCAATCTAGCTGCTTATAAAATCGAAGCAGATAAATGTAACTTGTACTATAAGGGATTAAAATGCTATAACGAGCTACCTAATGATATCAAATCATGTAATGCCAATAGGTTCAAAAAAATTTTATATGCATTGTAAAACACTGCCAATTGAGTACTGTACAGGCAGGCTTCCATAACATCAATACAAATGGATGTATGTTAAATATTCTGATATGAAGCGCCTTCCAAGCTCTAGTGCGTATACAATAAGTCGCCGAAGCACATACTGCAGCGCATCGCTCGACCATATCAGTGCATCGTCGCTCGGATGTCGCCTTCGTGCTTATGCGTAAATGGCATTCATACCAGAGATAACTGGCATCAAAATATTGTTGGCATGATTCGGAGGTCTCAGTAGCACATAGATATAACTAGTTTAGAATACGTTAGTCTAGTTAAGATAATTATATGATATACTAGTCCCTTGGAGTAAATCGCATTGATTATAGCCTATCAACCAAGTTTAAATATCACCTACACGTTACGGTTCCTTTTACAAATGTCAATACGTAGGCACATATATCTATCAGGTGAGGCTTTGTCCTTCGCAAGAACACTCAAAGGGGTGAAGCAAAAGCTTTCCCAAGACAGTGGAACTAATGACCGTGTGTGATACTACCCTAACGTAGTGGACAGTCGAACTTGTCTGAAAACTGAAGCTACGCGGTCATCCATAATGACCTCCTATATCGTAAGGCCGGAAAACAGTAGTTAACAACTTTCAACTTAAAATCCGTCGACTTTCATTCTAAATTTGATTTAACGAAGACTATTGAAGTCAATGTTGTGAACACAAACAACTGCAATCTTTGGTCTACATTTTAAAAATTTTATCCAGGGTCTTTGTAATACGATTATACGATTTTCACCCATTCCGCAATGACATACACTTAGACGAGGGCGGCATCCTTGGCCGAATAGTCACTCCCTAATGTTTCAAGGTCCTTCTGTGGTGTAGCTCGGAAGCATAGCTCGACAAAAGCATCCGTTGGAGTCTTCGGAGCTACGCTTAGAGCTTCTAGGAAAGTGATGTCGGCGAAGGTATGAGTTCGAAGCCGCAGTGCTATAGCTTCTGTGCTGGCATATGGTGTGAGGCTCAGGAGGCGTGGTAGCGACTGGTGGTAGGGATCCCTACTGTTCGCACATCGGGAATTATAGCTCTTAAAAAGAGCCGAAAAAACTGGAAGCACCCTGTGCCACGAGAGTCATGAGTATTAATAGACCATTAATAGCAACCCTAAGTCGCCTTTATGCGTGACCGCTAAGGAGCGACAAATGATTTAAAGAAATTGTGTTCGCGACGATTATTTTGAACGGTCTTTTGATGCAAAAACCCCGGATCTTTCCGAAATGGCCAACACGTTGATTTCCTTAAATACATATAAACAAAACCCTTCCTAAATATTATTTTTCTAAATAGAAAAATCAAGATTTTAAAGTAAGAACACCGGCGTATATAATAGAGCTTACGCCGCCGCCGCCGATAAAGTGATCGGCGTAAACCTCTAATAGGTATATGCGTAAGTTTACAGGTAGGCACTGTGGGAAAGGGTCGGACCAAAACGGAAACATTTTTTTAAGCTTTATTATTTGGTCATTTCAAAAAAAAAGTTGAGAAAATTAATTATTAACAGTTTGAATAAAATTTTTTGGTTTTAGTCCCACTCTGCCCTACAGTGGGCTCCATCAAAAAAAAAATATATATACAAAAAAAATTTTTGTTTCATACTTTTCCGCGTTAAAACGGTTAAAAACCAATAATTACAATTTTTCCTTAAAGCGGTGCGTCCGTGAATAAATATTAATAAAAATATAAATATTTTTTAATCCCGGTGCATGTGAGGATACTTATATTACAAGTTTGCGGTGCGCCCGTATCTATAAAAATAAAACCATACAATTTTAATAAAAAGCGGTGCGGCCGTTTGAAGCCTATGCAAAAACATTTGTCATTCTATAACTTTTGCATTTAAATTCAATTAAAATTATAATTTTTGCCATACGTTTCAAATTCAAACCATCAAAAATTCAAATTCAAATATTTTTCACATTTTGTAAAACTAAAAATTTTACTTTACGTTAATAATAATGAGCTTAAAGGCCGTGGTTAAATAAAACACAATGTTTAAAATTTCATTGGTTTTTTTAATTTGTCAATATTTCGGCTTCAGTCTGAATCCATCTTCAGGACTGTAAGTAAACACAAATGTATAAAAAGGGGACATTCATTTCAGATACATGGTCATTAAAATTTACGTTTTGCAACTAGGTATACATATAAACGAGACACAACTTACACTTGTGGTTATTCTTGATCGACTGATCATATGTTCGGAAAACAAAAGTAAAATAAACATCAAAAATGTATACAATTTTAAAGTACAGGAAGTGTTAACAAAAATATGCACAAACAAATATGTAGGGATACAAACAATAGAACAAAGAATACGTCGTCATCCAACATTATGATTTGTTGATCCTAAATATGCTGCTAGCGGAATAATTTCTGTACGCTGCTTTCTTTCATGTGCGCCGTGAGACTTGCATTTTGTGTTGTTGCTTAAGCAATAAATTGCGATATGCATATGCGCATTGGTCTGTGTCGTTTTTAAAATTAATTCTCTTATCATTAGGCGTGTTCATAATGTGGAACATTTCCATAGTGAAGCGCTTATTATATTGTTTCTCTATGTCCAATATAGTAACATTGTGGAAATCGGGATAGTGGCCCGTATCCTTACAGTGGGCCGTAGGTCCGTTTTATTTTCCGAAGCGTTGTTCCTAAGTTTAATATTGGACTTATGGCCGTAAGTCCTTGTCTTTAATTTTAATTTTGTTGTCCCCACATATATCTTCTCGCATAAGTGAGACCCGTCACCGTTGCATGGGATTCTGTATATTACGTTGGATTTCTCATGTTGTTGTTGTTGTTGTTGTAGCGATTAGTTACTCCCCGAAGGCTTTGGGGAGTGTTATCGATGTGATGGTCCTTTGTCGGATACAGATCCGATACGCTCCGGTAACACAGCACCATTAAGGTGCTGGCCCGACCATCTCGGGAACGATTTATATGGCCACATTAAACCTTCAGGCCATCCCTCCCTCCCCACCCCCAAGTTCCATGAGGAGCTTGGGGTCGCCAGAGCCTCGTCTGTTAGTGAAACGGGATTCGCCGCTCGAAGGTGAGGTTGACAATTGGGTTGGAGAAGCTATATATTGCGCTACACAACCCCTTGAATCCCCCTCATTTCTCATCCTTTGGAATTCTGTCCTTTCCCAACAAACATTTAGGTTAGAAAACGATTAGTAGGCGAATCGAATTCTAATGTATTTCTCTAAGGTAGAAATGAAATTTTAAACATTGTGTTTTATTTAACCACGGCCTTTAAGCTCATTATTATTAACATAACATAAACCCATAAGGCTATAAAAATTACCAAAAATTTTACTTCTTAAATCTCAATAAATATATTCATAAACAGTATTCAACATCTTTTAAATTGCATGCGAATCCCAATTCTCACTTCCCGTTTGCATGGAAATTTTTCATTTAATTCCAATCATTGGGCTTGGATTTGCGGACAACAACAGCGTAAAGTAAATATTTTTGAATCTTTCTTTTCATTAACTCTATGATGGATCGGGCGCTTCAGGATATTCATACCTGGGCATCAAATGTCGGGTTGAAAGTCAATGCGGAGAAGACGGATATGGTCTTGTTTACAAAGAGGTACAAGGTCCCAAATTGGATCAGTTAGGAAGGGTGACCCTACAGGAGAAATCCTGCACAAAGTATCTAGGAATCATCCTAGACAGTAAGCTGTCATGGAAGCTCAACGTGGAGGAGATGGTGAAGAAGGCTTCAACGGCACTTTATGCATGTAAAAGAATGCTGGGGTGTACGTGGGGCTTATCGCCCTCTCTTTCTCATTGGGTTTTTACAGCGATTGTAAGTCCTATCCTATACTATGGAGTTCTTGTTTGGTGGAAAGCCACACAAAAAGCAACCTACCTCAAAAAATTAGAGGGGGTATGCAAACTATCAATGCTTAGCACTACGGGAGCCCTGAAAACAACCCCGACTGTATATTTTGGAACTTACCCTTTCTCACAATAAAGAATATAAATGCCAACGTTTATAGTTGGGAAAAAATGGTTACAAAAAAAGCCAACTCTTTATTCACTTTAATCAGAAACTGTCACAATCAATTCTTTCTCTATCACTCAAATCACAACAGGATTCTTTCACATCTAAAGTCAATATGAACATGTCAACTTCTAGTCTGGCAAGCGCAGTATTGCCATACTAGGTTTATTAAGAAATATAATACATATAAGGTTGCCAGCCATCATGAACTCGTATGCCGATACGATGCACCGACAGCTGCACTGTATGCCATTCTGCACATTCCACCTGTAGACCTGGTAGCAAAGAACATAGCGTTAACAACTGCAACCAGGCTCGGTGCCTCGGGGCAGCTTGAGCACCGATCATACGGCCATAGTAGTATAGCGTCATCAATTACAAGACGAACAGACTACCTGATTCCCTATCTGCGCTTCGAGGGCGATCTTAAGGCCACAATAGAGGTGGACGGTTGGCGCAAGGGTGCGCAAATGGCGGACGAGGCCATACATGTGTACACAGATGGTTCCAAAGTAGTGGAAGGAGTAGGGTCTGCGGTATACTGTGCTGATCCGGAAATAAGCAGATCCTACAAGAAATATTAGCCGTAACCAAAGAGGTAGAAACTCTGGAAGAGAATAGCTTAAGCTGCAACGGTGTTAACTTTTATATTGACAGTCAAGCAGCAATTAAGGCAATAATCTCGCATAGCACAACATCTAAATGCGTGTTAGAGTGTCTCTGGAGAGAATCGGGACAGGGAGAAGCATACATCTATATTGGGTCCCAGGGCATATGGGAATGAAAAAGCGGACGAACTAGCTAAAAAGGGGGCATCCCTTGAAGCTTGCTCCGTAGACGTCCCAATTAGACTGGGCGGGATTAAGCGAAGGCGACCAAGCGGGAAAAGCGCGGGTTCAAACGCGGGGCTGTAAAGTGTCGAAGATTATGTATAGGTCTTACAACCTTAGACTAACAAAGTTTGCTTCTATCATTAAAAAGAGAGGACTGTAGACTCATGATGGCTATTCTGACTGGATACTGCCTTCTGGCGTCACATGCCTTTAAATTAGGCTTGGTCAGTGATAGCAGATGTAGGAAGTGCGGGCTGGAGGAGGAAACGATCGAGCACGTTCTGTGATCGTGCCCTGCGCTTCCCAGGCTAAGACTCCAGCTATTAGGAGTGATACAGCTGTCAGATCTAGAAGCAGCAAGTGGCTTAAATCCTAGAAAGCTTCTAGTATTTGCCAAGAGGACGGAGTTATTTTATGACATAGTTCCTGGTTTTTGATAGGGTTTTTCAGTTTGGTCGTTAAAACAAACTTCTGGTAACACTATGGACTTATTCAGTCTATGTGAGGTCCTCATGGACCGGCCAGTTCAACCTAACCTAACCTTTCATAACTAATCACTAACTTTTGCATTTCAATAAAATTCACTAACTAAAGTTTTTTTCAATAAGTATTCGCTGACCAATTGTATAATTATAAAATCTAAAGGCTTTCAGATATATATACAGCTAAGTAAAATCATTTTTCAACGAATACTGGCATAATCTAATACCCTTCCATTCAAATTAGATTTCACATATTTTTTTCTAAAATACAGCGTTAGTTAAATTTTTCGCCTCACTCCCCTATATATGTCAGATTAGGATAGTTCTTCTAATTCTTCAGTTGCCACAATAAAATCTCCTAAGCCTAGATATTCCTCGCTTGAAGAGTTTTTAGGATTTGGCACTCCCACCAATTCATCACAAATTCCAACTTCTCATTCTAATTGAGACTCTGATTCAAATTTTAATTTAACGGTTAGTCCCAATTTAAACATTAGCAATCCAAAAATGGCTACAGCTGAGCAAAAGAAATCATTTATTAATAGTTGTGCCTCGATTAGGCAAGAAAATTACAGCGGCGATCCGTTATCACTTGCCGCATTTATTGATAAAATTAACCTAATAGAAGAGGTCTCCGATGAAACATTAACCAATACTTTTATCGCTTTTATAAAATCAAAGCTCGAAGGCAAAGCTCGCGAAGCCTTACCAACGCATATATAATCAGTTAGCCAAATTAAAGAAGCGCTATGTAGTAAAATTAGGCCAGACAACTCGAAAGTTGTCGCGGGTAAAATTGCAGCCTTACTAGTAACCAATAACAATTTTTCAGAATTTTCCAAGCAGGTAGAAGAGCTTTCTGACTCGTTAGAGCGCTCTTTAATCATTGAACGTATGACGCAGGCAAAAGCCCATGAGATGGCGGTTGAGCAAACCATTAGCGTTTGTAGATTAAATAGTAGGTCAGATATGGTGAAATCAATCCTTGTGTCAACAACCTTCGAAGATTCAAAGGACGTTGTAGCGAAAATGATTATAGAGCGAGAACAGGAAGTTAAAGAGCGGCAAGTGTTAGCGTTTCGGTCACGTCCGATAAGATACAGTAATTTCCGTGGAAATTCCAGAGGTAACAGTAATTTCAGATATAACAACAATAGTAACTTTCGATTTAACGGTAATGCAAATATGCAACACAATAATACAAATTTCCGAAATAACAACTAAAGAGAGGCAATAATCGCTTCCCAAGGCCGTCGGTTCTATGTACCGGAGCGACCCGGGATTTTTCCCGACCAAGGACTGCCATTTCAGTGTAACCCCATTTAATTTGTTACGTCCCTTCCACAAATTGTCATCCTCCCAGCAGCTCCTTGCAGCGGGAATGCTCCATATTCTCTTGCTCCGGGAAGGTATCGAACCCCCGGTCCTGAGAAATGGTTTTGCTGCATCTGCCGGAAAATAATCTTTAGGACGGTCATACTCTTGTCAGTGTGTCTCGTGTAAGGGATTGTTGCATCGGACAGGTAGTTCTGGGCTAGACCCCAAAACCATACGTCCACGTAACTTTTATAAATCTTTTGTGGCTCCTTGCTGTTCACGTCCTAGGACGTCCCGTAGTCTGCGCCTCAGCGCCCCCTACCTTCCAGCAGCCCCGCTGCTCTGCAAGCCCCAACAAGTACCCGCTGTTGCACGCGCCCCACTGGCCTTCCACAACCCAGGCGTAGTCACCCGTCACTTACTCCCAGAATGACGACGTCTCCCCCTATGCACTTCAGAATTCTGCAGTTAAACTGTAATGGAATAACTGGGAAGATCAAGGAGATAGTCGACTTCATGAAGCGGCACAAAATCCGCATTGCTGCGATTCAAGAGACTAAACTCACAGCAAGATCTGCATTGCAGACCTGTTCTGGGTATAATGTCCACAGAAAAGATCGCGAGAGCGGAAATGGAGGCAGCCTCGCGTTTATCATACACCACACTGTGCAATATCATATATTTGATCCCGACATCGCCCGCAGGGACAGTGTCTTAGAACGTCAAGGATTATCTATCCGGTCAGGCGATGGAAATCTAGAAATCATCAACATTTACATCCCTCCTGTCACCTGTTGGCCCAGTGGATACCGCCCTGATATCAGCGGCGTACTCACTGGAAACAATCGCATTATCTTAGGCGATTTCAATGCCCATCATGATCTATGGCATTCAAACTTGCGGGTGGACAGTAGGGGTGAGATGTTAGCGGATCAAATAGAAGAAACGACGTTCTGCACTATAAACGGAGACGCTCCCACACGTATGGTAGGAAGCTGTCACAGCTCGCCGGATATTTCAATCGTGAGCGCAGAACTCGTAAACTGCGTCAAGTGGCAGTCGATGGTAACATTGGCATCCGACCACCTGCCTATACCTATTTCGCTCGAGCGTCCCGCCGACTTCATCGTAGCAGAAAAACGCACTTTCATTAACTTTAAAAAAGGAAAGTGGGACGAATGCAAATCCCTTACAGACAGCCGTTATGCTGCCCTCCCTATCCCAACTGATGCCCGCCAAGGGGAGCGTGCTTTCCACAAGGTCATTGAATCCGCCTCGGCTCGTTTCATTCCCGCCGGTAGAGTTCCCGAAATTCGACCCCACTTCCCGGCGGAGGCCGCAAGTTTAGCGAGAGAACGTGACCTTATAAAACAACTCGATCCCGGCGACCCCCAAATAAGGGATATAAACCAACGCATCAGATTGCTTGTGGATGAGCACAAGCGGGCGAAATGGGAGAAGCACCTAAGCGGTTGTAACCCTTCTGCCGCTGTAGGTAAACTTTGGTCCACTGTAAAGTCCCTATCGAATCCGTCTAGGCACAATGACAAAGTTTCCATCGCCTTCGGCGACAAAGTGCTGTCGGATGCGAAAAAATGTGCGAGCGCTATCTGCCGACAATACATAATGCATTATACGGCCGACAAAAATATACGGAGGGCCAACAGACACGCACGTAAACAAAGTTCAGCGCGTCACCAATTACCATCACCGCCAAAGAAGTTGAGGATGCCATCGGTCATGCTAAACTATCCAAAGTAGTGGGCCCAGACGGCATAGCCATGCCGATGCTTAAAAGCCTAGGGAAAGAGGGTTTCAAATATTTAGCACATGTCTACAACCTGTTTCTTTCCACCTTTGTCATACCCGAAAAATGGAAAATGGCCAAGGTGGTCCCGCTACTAAAGCCTGGGAAACCAGCTAACATAAGAGTCATATCGCCCGATATCTCTCCTATCGCCAGTAGCCAAGACGCTTGAAGCCATTTTGCTCCCCCACTTCAAAGCAAATTTGCAGCTTGCCTGTCATCAGCATGGCTTTAGAAAGCTCCATAGCACCACCACCGCGCTGAATGCCATTAGCACCCAGATAAATTGTGGTTTAAATCAGAAGCCCCACCATAGAACAGTACTCGTAGCGCTAGACCTATCAAAAGCTTTTGTACGGTCAACCATGGCACGGTACTGCAAGACTTGGAAGGGTCTACCCTTCCCCCATGTCTTAAAAGGTGGACCGCAAATTATCTGGGTGGTCCGCAGGCATCGGTGCAATTCAGAAACGAAATATCAAAGCCAAGAAGAATTAAACAAGGGGTGTCTCAGGGTGGTGTCCTATCCCCACTTTTGTTTAATTTTTAAACGGTTTTATTTAGCTTGAGTTGACAGCAGGCATGCTTAACGAACGAAACGATATCATTTCGTTACGATAATCAACGCTAATAAACGAAACGAAGTCACTTCGTTTCGTTTATTAACGTTAAGATCGTCAAATTAACGTTAATTTGACGTTCTTGACGTTAATACACGAAACGAAATGACTTCGTTTCGTTTATTAGCGTTGATTATCGTAACGAAATGATATCGTTTCGTTCGTTAAGCATGCCTGGTTGACAGGCAGGCCGCATGCACGGCCACATGGCCGTTGTGACGAATCTTGTAATTGAAATTTAAGTAACTTCCCGATAAGCTACAAGCTTGAAACTTGGAATATAGTTCAGAACCCGATGACAATGCAATAATAAGAAAAAAATCGCCGCTAGGTGGCGCAAGGATCGAGATATTCGCAAAATTCGCATTTGTGGTCCGACTTGGCTCATGCTTGGAACACATAATACATACAAGAATAGAAAGCGACCTGTGAAGAAAAATCGCCGCTAGGTGGCGCAAGGATCGAGATATTCACAAAAATCGTATTTGTGGTCCGATTTGATTTGGTCCATATTTGGAACACATAATACATACATGAATAGAAAGCGACCTATGATGCCCGATTTGGCTCATATTTGGAACAAATATTGCATACAGTCCAGTAGAAGTGAAATCAAAATATTTTGGAGTTGGAGGAGGGACAAGCATACGTGGCGCAGAGTCGAGTAAAGTCTTTGGAAGGATTATGTATTTAGGTCTTAGGTTGTAACAAATTGTCAGGAAAGAGTCCTTGTAATAATGAGTCACTAAATGAACTAAATAGAATGAGAAATAATAGGCAATTAAATAAAGACTAAAAACGTGAAAATAAAATAATTTAAAAAAAATGTTTAAGTTAAACGGTTTTATTGAAAACAATACTTACATGAAATAATAATAATACGAAAAGCTAGAAAATAATTAGGTAGGTCCTAGGTACTAGTCATCACACTCCTTATCAATCTAGGGCGTTGATCAGACAATTAAATAAACGGCTACCTCCCTGATCTCTCCAGTTTTTTCGCCTCGCGAAACCTGGCATTATCACGGGCTAAATCATCCGCGACCCTATTTACAACCTGGACGACCCAAATGTCGACCATTTTGAACATCCACGTCGATGGCACTACGCTACCGACTGCCCTACACCCCAAAATCTTGGATGTGACGTTTGATCAGGATCTACATTTTGGTGAGCACGCAGCCGCAATTGTTCCGAAAATCCAGAGCCGTAATAAAATCCTGAAATCCCTTGCTGGCAGTACTTGGGGAAAATACAAAGAAACGCTCATTACCACATACAAAGCAATTGGCCAGCCGTTTGCGTGCTACGCGTCCCCTATATGGTCCCCATCTACATAATGAGGCGAGAATACTCCCCATCGGGGAGAGAAATGAGATGCTAACCAAACAGTTCCTGTTGAATACCCAGAAACCTGGGCCTCCCAACAGACATCTGATTGATGAGCCAGCACCGCCTAGGGCTTAAGGAGTCATCTTTGAGGAAATACGGCACCTGAGAACTCAGCCGTATGAAGCAAAAAAAAACACAAGCAGGTCCTTGGTGAACTCCACAAACAGGCGTCGGACCTTTATGCCAGAAATTGCCCGGTGAAACCAGTACTCAAAGAACAGTACCCAAAACTTGCGGAAGAGGAACGCATACTCCCCAGGGAAACGCGAGTCACTCTAGCTCAACTTCGTTCTGGATACTGTAACAGGTTAAACTCTTACCTATCCAGAATCAACCCCGACATACAAAATGTATGCCCCGCTTGCAATGTGTCCTCACATGACACCAACCATCTCTTTAATTGTAATGTGGAACCAACGCCTCTAACACCCCTTTCATTATGGTCCACCCCTGTCGAACCAGCAAGTTTCCTTGGACTCCCGTTAGAGGATATTGATGACAATTTGTGATCGGTCGCAGCTATTAGGTGGGGCGAAACATTGCTACAACAACAACAGAGGCAATAATCGCAATTACAATAGAGGCAATAGCAATTCCAACAATAACAATAATAATCGGTCCGTAAATAACAGAAATTCCAATTATCATGGTTCAAATTCTAGAAATTCAGCCAATGTTCATTCTTTAAATGCCGAAGCCCCTCAGGTTCGAACGCTGAGGGAGCAGGAGTAATTCGACTAAATACTTCTCAGTCAATATATTGTCTACATTTAAATTTTTCCGATTTCGTCGAAGTCGCTTGTAGCGATTCTTATAAAATATGTTCTTTTCTAGTAGACTCACAGACAGACATTTCATTAATAAATATTTCCAGTTTGGCAAACGATGTAATAGTAGACGACAGTAACGTAATAAATATAACAGGCGTAACAACAGACACGGTAACAACACTAGGCACAGTTAGTACGAGTATAATAGCATCAAATACATTTTTTTCCTCTGACTCTTCACGTTTCAATGACAACTTCAATATTCCTTCGGACGGTATAATCGGGAAAGACTTTCTAAAAACGAAGAAATGCATAATCAATTATGCTAATGACACAATTACATTCGGACAAGTGACAGAAAAGGTAAATATTTAAATTTTGCATAGCACTTCAACAAATACTCTTGTAATTCCACCAAGATGCGAAGTTTTTCGTGTTTTTAGTTTTAAAAATTCTGCAAGTTCAGTTTTCGTGGATTCGCATGAAATTTGTAACGGTGTTTTCACAGCAAAATGTATCGTTGATACAAAAAACCCAATTATAAAAGTTATCAACACCACCGACGAGGTCAAGTACGTAAAAGATTTCAATATTCAAACTGAAGAATTAAAATTTTGTGGAGTAAAAGAAAAATATAAGAGAAGTTATCAGTCTCTGACTAGCTTTCAGCGTGAACGGTTGTTAATTTTTTCTGTGCTCTCAATTCGTTTGACCTATGTACACTAGTGCATTAACACACATAGGTAACAGTTATCTCTATTCTCTTTCACATAACTTTTCAAGTTACACGTGCTAAGGGTATCAAGTGCTGGTGTAAGATTTATCGTCATGGCCCGCCGGGCCTCTAACCTGGGGGACAACAGGTTTTCCCTGTTGGCAAATAGTCCCCCTTCTGAAAAAAGCGAGAAAAATTTAGCGAATTTTCCTCTCTACCTGATCCAGTTCAGGCTAGAAAAAATCCGAAATACATTGTGGTATCCGCAATAAACGAAAACAAACAAACCACTTACGGATTTCTCATGCTTTGCAGTTGAAAAATCGCCCCAAATCATAAGCAAAGATATCATCAGCGTATCAGAGCTTAGAGACAGAAGTCTCCTGCTCCTTGTGGAAAATATACAGGTAGCCCAAAAATTCCTAGCAGCTAAACAATTAGCAGGAATTTGTGAAATAAAATGTAAATATCACGAGAACTTAACTTCGTAAAAGGTACAGTCATGCTCCTTACCTAAGCCACGTGCCAAAAGATGAAATTGTGAAAAACTTGGAGCCCCAAGGGGTCTCTGTTTACAATCTTAGAAAGTTCGACGATAAGTCAAAAGAAAGTGGTGTGGTGTTACTAACCTTTGATTTGTATAAATTACCAGTCTATCGATGTCACGTGGCATAAAGTGAAAGTTAGGGAGTACATCCCCAGCCCCATGCGCTGCAAAACATGCCAGTTATTAGGACATACAGCAAAGTACTGTAAAGACGATCCCTTATGTGTAAATTGCAGTTTACCTCTCGATAGCGACAAGAATTGCTCACGCACAAAGTGCGCCAACTGTGAAGAGGAGCACCCCTCCAATTCAAACAAGTGTTCCAAATTTATACAACAGAAAGAAATTCTGAAAATAAAAATTCGACAAAAATGCACACTAAAGCAGGCAAGGTCACAGTAACTCGCACAATTCCCACAAACTTCATCACCCACTTCTTATGCTGGAGCAATCAAAAACCACCCTACAAAATTAAACCCATCATCCGCAAATAAAACTAGAACTCCTCCAGTAACCTCGACTCTCAAAGATAAGCCAGGTACCTCTAGCACCCTATCTAAAGAAAACAAGAGGCTCTCCTTTACTAATCTGAAATCCAACGAAACAGAAGCTCCATTATCATCCGATAGCAGCAACACCACAACCACCACCTTCTCCAACACCTCGGCAGCACAAACCTCCCAATATATTAGAAAACCAACAACAGCTAACATCATCTCGAATGAAAGCATAACCTTAACAACCGCACTATCACTGTCCGAACGAGACAAAACCACCACAACTACCTCCACAAACTCACCCTCAATATCAACAACGGCAAACAACGAAGCTAGTTGGGCTCAGTCAGCACCATCTACTTTCTCTCCCATCACAAACCTCACTAAACAACTTGTAGATCAAAACGACTATTACTCAACATACCCGGGATCTTCGGACTCGGATGTTGAGATGTCGAAATAACCCCCTCCTCCCCTCTTTTTCTTTTTTACTTTTAGTTAAAACCTTTGCTCATTTTTACCAAATGCACTTTGGCATACTGCAATAGAATATCAAAGGACTTTTCAATAGCTCACACGAATTACAACTCTTAATCAAAGAGCACTCCCCATCATTCATAGCGCTGCAGGAAACGCACCTACCATGCAACAAAACCGCAAATATCTCGAATTCGTATACACACTATTTCCACAATTTACCCTATAACACCTCTGTCAAACAAGGTATCGCGGTTCTTGTCAAAAAAGGCATCCCACACAAATATATCCCTGTTCAATCGCGACTTTGTTCAATCGCCATTGAAATCGATTTCGGCTTCAGATTTACTATGGTGTGTGTATACATCCCTCCACAGCAAACGTTCAATCTAGATGACTTAAGGGGATTAGTTCCTACTTTCAACACCCACGTCATTATAACAGGTGATTTTAACTCGTGGAGTCCGCTATGGGGTTCAGATGTAGCAAATCAGAGGGGAAGGATACTAGAGGATCTAATTCTCACAGAGAACCTCGTCGTCCTGAACGACAATGCGCCAACCCACTTCTCGTCGCACAAAACTCTAACTAACGTAGATGTTACAATGTGCTCGGCCGCAATTGTCCCAAAATTCACTTCATCAACACTAGAGTGCTTACACGGTAGTGACCACTTCCCTGTAATCACAAAATGTATGGTCGGCAGCTCAACCTCTGCTCGCCCCAAACCGAAATTCCAAACGGATAAAGCAGACTTGTCCAAATTTCAAACAATAGCCTGCCAAACCATTGTCGAAGCTAAAAAGTCGAATAACGTCAACAAAGAAGCCGCTACTCTGCACAGAGCCATTCGTACAGCTGCGCACTTTTCAATTCCGCAAACACATTCAAAGCCTCTTAAAAAGATTGTCCCATACTGGTCTAGCACCCTCTCCACACTAAGGGAACAAAAAAAGAATATGTGGTACATTTATCGTAAAAGCCGAACAGAAGCCAACTTGTTGAACTATAAAAGAGCCAATGCTCTATTTAAAAGAAAAATGAAAGAAGCCAAGCGCAAAAGCCTCGAAAAGTCTACAGATTCACACTTCATCAAATTTATAGAAACTAACAGTGGGCCCATTTACGAATCAGATAAGATTGCAAACCATTTCTCAACTTTATGGTCAGATTATTCGAAAGACTCGAACTTTCACAAAGATTTCACGGACCAGAAATATGTTGTTGTAAACGAAAATATCATATGCCTTATTCATCAATTAATAAACAAATTGAATGTCCTGTAACAACTTTTGAATATGACCTCACAATTGCCACCATGTCTGGTAAAGCACCTGGCAGAGATAGAATATCTTACCCTATGCTCAAAAACCTCCCTATCCAGGTCAAAGAAAGAGTTGTCGACCTCTACAATAGTATAATCGATCAATCAGATGTGGAAACATGCAGTTGTAATATCAATACTCAAAAAAAAGGACTGCGTCACGAAGGTTTCTGGATATAGACCGATCCTTGCCTGTTTAAGCAAGGTGCTAGAACGAGTCATCCCGAAGCGGATTATGTGGTTTGCACTTAGAAATAAGTGCATTAGCTCACACCAGACCGCGTTCAAAGAAAAGCAAGGAACAATGGACGCACTCCTTGTTTTTGACAACTTTATCTCTAACGGTGTATCAACCAAAAATCATGTTTTCACTCTCTTCCCTATCCGTTGTTTAATGTGTTATAGCATTTGATGAAATTAATAGTATATTCACTAATTACAAAATGATATCTCACGTCATCTACGCTGATGATGTGCTTTTATTCACAAAATGCAAAGAACACTCTCTAGTACAGAAAGATTTTAATGACATCCTTGTAGACAATTCCATCTGGTCAAAGTCGTCAGGTGCCTCTCTTGCACATGAAAATGTAAGATATTCCACATTTGTAGAAAGCACATCTGCCCATCTATAACTTTAAGCTTAAATAATGTAAATATTTCCAATAGTTCTAGTCTAAAATGCCTTGGAGTTATTTTTGATAAAAAGCTTACGTTTAAGGACCATTGTAAATATCTAAAAGAATGTCTAACAGTACGTCTCAATATTATAAAATATATTTCGTCCAAGCACTGCTTGGTACACACTGCAACACTAATAAATATCAC
Organism: Eurosta solidaginis; assembly: GCF_040869045.1. Classification (NCBI taxonomy): domain Eukaryota; kingdom Metazoa; phylum Arthropoda; class Insecta; order Diptera; family Tephritidae; genus Eurosta; species Eurosta solidaginis. The sequence continues at coordinate 167,765,094 of NC_090319.1, read as the reverse complement.
AAAGGCACTAATCTTAGACTACGGACTAGCCATTTACGGACATTGCACAAAAAGTAACCTAAAACTAGATACACCACCGTACCACACAGCACCTCGAAGAAGTATCCCTGCTTTTCCTACGTCACCACTAAACTGCATACTGACAGAAGCAGGACTTCCATCTATAAGTGAGCGAGTAAAGCACAGCACGCTAATACTCATCCCGAAAGTACTGTACGGCAATAACTGTTTGATTTACAATTTATCAGCAGCCGAAGCCAAAAGAAAGAGGTAACTAAGGCAACCCTCCACGATAGCAAAGTGTGTGTTGTTGGCCAGAGAGCTGGGCTTAAACTCCACCCCTATATAGAGAAAATCAAATTATGCAATATTTCGGTGTAACTTAACTTCGCAAACTCTCTCAAAACATCAGCAAAGCAGTAACAAAAAATAACCAAAACATAGCCCTAGCATACACATCCAACTCCACACTAGCGAATACATTTACGCGAACAAAAAGCTCGACCGATCAGTGTGTCTCGTGTAAGGGATTGTTGCATCGGACAGGTTGTTCTGGGCTAGACCCCAAAACCATACGTCCACGTAACTTTTATAAATCTTTTGTGGCTCCTTGCTGTTCACGTCCTAGGACGTCCCGTAGTCTGCGCCTCAGCGCCCCCTACCTTCCAGCAGCCCCACTGCTCAGCAAGCCACAAGTACCCACTGCTACCCGCACCCCACGGCACCACCAACTCAAACGGCCGCTCCCACTCATACCTACAACCTCCGTAGTATAGTCGAGAGCAATGCCGAGCATCAGCCCCTGCCCCCGTCTTCTTCCCCTTCTTTTCCGGCAGCAATCGTGTAGGTCAGGGAACAGATTCTTGGTCCCTACCTCCTTTTGCACCGTTTGCCAGCACAGAATATATATGTTTGCGACATCCGCCCAATGCAGCTCCTTCCTTGGACGGTGCAACTTTCCTAGATGTTCTGGTCTCCGCGACGACAACCCCCGACGGGTTTCATAGCGCCATGTTGCCAGGCCGCAAAGCCAAATACACCGGGTACTCCAATGCTTACCCAAGGAGTAGAGTCCCAGGCCCACAACAGCAGCCGCGGCCTAGCCTTTCACAACCCAGGCGTAGTCCGTCACTTACTCCTAGCGAAGACAGTCACCTTGTAGCGGTGCAGGGGCTTACGCCGATCGCATTCGATACTAATTGGTCAGACGGGAGCGGGTCAACCGCGCTCACCTGACAGATGTGGTCGAATGCGATCGGTAACCAGGAACTGTCACCTCCTAATCCAGGGTGTCATGCGTCACCGTGCCCATTGGACTGGTTTGCAGCCAGGAGGTCCACAACACCGGCTGTATTATAACGGCGCCTCCCCAACACCGGGCCACCTTGGGGAGTAACCATGGCCTTACCGCGTCAAGGGGCTCTGCCGCGGCGGACCAACCCAGTTCCCCAAACTAAAGCAGAGACAACAACGCTTGCCATGTCAAGCAAGTTGTCGTAAGGAAAAGATGATGGACAACAACAACAAAAAAACCAACAACAACAATAACAAAAAAGCACAACAAAAAAAACGGGCTCCAGGAAGAGCAGCGGGCAGAGAAGCAGCAGGCCACGCACGTACTCCAGGCAATTCCTGGAAAGCCTCACGAGAGAGTAGGCAATGCTCTTCTTAGAGCATCAGAGGGACGAATCTCCCTCCACTAGCACTGGAGTATACAGGGAACCGGCTCTCAAAACCGCGAACCCCGAAGAGCACTCCAACCAGGAAGCAGAGAAACCCGCGATCCCCAGTGGACCCCTATCCACTGGTGAGCAGCGCGGGCAAGTCAAACAAGGTGAGCAGAAGGCGGCGGCAGGAAACAAACCCGCGATCCATGGAGGGCGCAGTACCTCCATTGCGCAGCGCGGGCCGAAAGAGAAAACAACAGAGTTAACTGCAAGAGAGCGAGAAAAGCTGACAAAGAGAGGCTACGACGGTGCATCCAAGCACGAAAACCACCACCCTAGCAGTCCCTCTAGAGGAACGAGTAAGTCTAGGCGTTCACCGTCGGAGCATGACTCCAATAGCAGCTCACAGAGCACCTATGAAAGGTCCCACGAAGGGAAAAATACAGAGCGGAACCCGGAGGAGTGGAAGCGGCCTAACAGAAGGCACAACAGAGGCAAGCAACCTGCACTTCCACCACGGGGCAGTCCAGGAGCGCTGGATGACAAGAGACGCTTTGGACTTAGTGGGGCTGGGGTAAAAAGATACCTCCGATATCTAGAGGAAGGCCTGTCGCCCAGGGAGGCAAGAGCCAGGGCAGATGAGCGCAGGCATGAGCTAGACCACGGGCAGAGAAAAGCCAATGCTCAAAGTGGAAGCAAAGAAGGAAGGAGAGCACAGCCAGCGGCAGCTGACCAGCATGCGCCCGCTCCCGCTGAAAAGCGCAGGATTGGGCAAATTACGCCGGAGGAAACTCCGAGCTCAAAAAGGCAACGGGCCCACGCTCCCAGGAACACTGCACCCACGGGCAGGGAGATTCAAGCCAGGTCGACTGGGGTACCTGCTGGGATGGCACCAAGGCAGCAGAGCTATTCGGAAGCCCTTAGGGGTATCCGAATGGCTGTTCTGCCCAGTAACTACCCGGCGGAGGCCCTAAGTCAAGAAGACCTGACGAATATCCAAGAGCTCATAATGGACGGAGTGTTCAGGGGATGTGGGCATGCCCTAGTTTTTTGCGGGGTATACTTCCGAGCAGGGCTGCTCCTCGTGGACTGCGAGGACGAAAAAACAGTTAAATGGCTCGTTGAAGTAATACCGACGCTTGAGGAGTGGACAGGGCCACAATTATGCACGAGACGCGGGGATGAAATACCGCCAACGCATAATGTGACTATGTTCCTCCCCAGAAGTGCGGAACGCCCAAAAGAGTTTGCGTTACGGCTCCTCGCCAACCAAAATGAGGGCCTCAGGACGCAGAGATGGCGCGTCATAAATTGTAGCGCAGAGGAAAGAGGCCTACGTCTCGACGTAGGCATAGACGAGGAATCGTATCAAATCATACGCAGGAACGGGCTTAAGCTGCACTATAGGTACGTCCTCGTCCTAGTGAGACCCTGGAGGCAGAGGCAACCAGGGAATAGTGTGCAGCCGGAAGACAAGGCGGAGGCAGAGGGCACCGACAGAGGCGAGCTGTCGGACGAAAACATGACGGACGCGAGCACCGATACCATCAGAGCTCGCGAGACCACAAACCCTCCCACCGCAGCAAGCAAGGACAAAATCGTGCAGCCTGGGGATGAAAAAGAAATCCCCACCACACAAGAGCTCGAGGGCCTCGACCTCCAGGAGCTGGAGCTGAATAGGCGGGACGAAAGCGAGAGCGGATTATCGGATGAAGATGATCCGATGAGGCCGGCCGGGCCAAAATTACCGGCACAAGCATAAAAATAGCCCAGATCAACCTCCATCACGCCATTGCAGCCTCGGCTGTACTGGTGAGGAGGTTCGCCTCGGATGATCTGGGCATCGCCCTCATACAAGAACATTGGGCTTACAAGGGACAGGTGAGGGGCCTTAATGTAAGTAATAACAAAGTTATTTGGGATCTCTCACAGCAGAGACCAAGAGCATGTGTAATGCTTAAGTCAAACATTAACTATTTTTGCATTACAGAATTTTTAAGCCGGGATCTGGTGGCGGTGCAGATCGAGGCAAAGGTGAATGGAGACAACACCAGCATTGTGCTGGCCGCAGCCTACTTCCCGGGGGACGACAGCACAGTCCCTCCAGTTAACGTGCAGAAGCTAGTGGAACACTGCAGAAGAGCGAAACTTCCGTTGGTCATAGGAAGCGATGCTAACTCCCACAACACGGAGTGGGGCAGCAATGATACCAACCAAAGGGGTGAGTGTTTACTAGAATATATGTATAGTCAGCAACGATTTGAATATATATAACGTCGGGAGCAAACCGACGTTTGTCACGAGAGTCAGGGCAGAGGTCCTAGATATAACACTTGGCAACAACCTGACTGAGAATATGATCTCGAAATGGAGAGTCTCAGAAGAACCCTCCCTATCGGATCATAGGATCATAAGGTTTGAGCTGGGTGCTGTATCGGGGCAATACAGCCCTAAAAGAAATCCCAGGAAAACAGACTGGGGCAGCTATAAAAGTATCATAGAGGCTAACACGGATAGTCTCAGAAATAAGAGCAGAAGCACTAACTGTACTGAGTTAGAGGGCAGGGTAGATAGGGCAAATCAGATAATGATAGATGCCTACAACTCCAGTTGCCGAGTCTCCTTAGTTAAGGGTAAGAAGGCAACCCCCTGGTGGTCGCATGACCTGACACTACTAAGGAAGAAAGTCAGGAAACTCTTTAACGGGGCAAGAAGAACCGGCAACTGGGAGGAATACACTCAGAATCTAACAAAGTACAATAAAGAGATAAGGAAAGCTAAGAGGGAAAGAAATTTTCAGAAATTTCTGCGAGGGAATTTCTAGCACACCTGCAGCGGCAAGGCTCCACAAGGCCCTAGCCAAAGAGCAGAGGGAGATTAACTTAGCGATTAGGCTTCCAGACGGTACCTATACCGGAACGGTGGAGGAGCGAGCGAGGGCCCTGCTACACACGCATTTTCCGGGTGCCTCTCCGCAAGTATCGGAACCTGTGTTCCCCAGAGTGAAACCAACCCCATCAGACTGGCAACTGGCCAACTCCCTCTTCATTGAGGCCAGAGACAGATGGGCAGTGGAATCCTTTGAGAAATACAAATCTCCGGGGGTGGATGGCATCTACCCGGTGCTAATGCAGCAAGGGACACAGATCATCCCACATCTGGCCAGGATCATGAGAGATAGTCTGGCACTGGGATACATACCCATGATGTGGAGAAGAGCAAAAGTGGTTTTCATACCAAAAGTAGGAAAAAAGGACTATTCGCAGGCAAAGTCCTTCAGACCAATAAGTCTAACTTCCTTTGTCTTGAAGGCAATGGAAAAGATATTGGACCAAGAAATCAGGTCGAACGCCCTCAAGAGCTGGCCCTTACATCATAGCCAGCATGCGTACAGAGCGGGTAGGTCCACGGACACAGCTCTGTACCAATTAACATCTGAAATACAGAGAGCATTCGAAACAGAGGAAACAGTGATTTGCGCTTTCCTTGACATTGAGGGTGCCTTTGACAACACATCTCATGAAAGCGTAAATATAGCACTGCAGAGAAGAGGAATTCAGATGCCTATCCAGAGATGGATTGACAATCTACTCCGCACAAGAATCGCTGAAGTCCATGTAGGCAACAGCGCAGTTAAGGTTAATACCACGAGGGGGTGCCCTCAAGGAGGTGTTCTATCACCCCTTCTGTGGAGCCTAGTAGTGGACGAACTCCTGCAAAAGCTATCTGACAGTGGCATAAGATGCCAGGGATACGCTGACGACATCGTCATAATTGCAAGGGGTAAGTTCGAGAGTACGTTCTGTGACATAATACAGAGAGCACTGAATATTACGAAGGGATGGTGTGCCAGTGTGGGGCTGAACATCAACCCATCTAAAACGACCATCATCCCTTTCACCAGAAGAAGGGCCCTACCGGCCCTGAGAGCAATTACAATAAATGGCGTGGCACTAGAACAGGGAACCGCGGTGAAATACTTGGGGGTCACTTTTGACACCAAGCTCCTATGGAAACAGCACTTCGACTCCATGAGAGCTAAGGCCACGAGGTCCATCATGATATGCAAACGTCTAGCAGGCAAATCATGGGGCTGTAGCCCGCATGTGCTAAGATGGATGTATACCATGATAGTAAAACCTATGATAACATACGGTTCGATAGCCTGGGCATCGAAAACAACTCGGGCGACGACGAGGCAAGTGCTGTCAAAACTTCAGCGACTGGCATGTGTATGCATCACGGGAGCTATGCGCACATGCCCTACAGCAGCGCTGGAGGCTATCCTTGATCTGACCCCGCTGCATATATCAATAGAGCAGTCAGCCAAGAGAACCCTCCTGAATATTGCTAAGAAGGGCTCGGGCATAGGTAAAGTTATATCGTCCCGAAACATGGAGGAATTGAGAGAGAAGATCCCAATCTCTCAACTCCCGAGGGATGATATCAGGCAGATAGTCTATGAGAGAAGGTACAAAGTAGAATTGGGAGACAAGGGTACGTGGGAGGAAAGCAGAATTGTGTACATTCATCAGCTAAATAAAATAGTATGGTACACAGATGGCTCGAAGACGCCAGAGGGGATTGGATCTGGAGTCATTGGACCCAGAGCCAAGATATCAACGCCTCTGGGAGCACACCCGAGCATTTTTCAAGCGAATACTCCAACGAAACAATTGCCATACTCAGTGACAGTCAGGCCGCCCTCAAGGCGATCTCGGCGTCTGAAATAAAATCAGCACTAGTACTTGAGTGCGTTGAAAAGCTAAATCGACTAGGAGCACACAAAAAAACTGTTGTTGGCCTGGGTTCCTGGCCACCGGGGAGTGGAGGGCAATTAGCAAGCGGACAGCCTGGCAAAGGAGGCAGCAATGACACGACCTATTGGTCCTGAGCCGTTCCTGCCAGTAGGCCCGCAGGAAATCAGAGGGCATCTACTATTAGAAGAAAGGGATAAGAACACTGGCGCAATATGCCAGGCTTGAGGCAATCTAAGTTACTGCTGGGGGGCTACAACACAACTCGATATAGAGCATTAATGGGTCTGTCGAAAGATAACCTGAGGATCCTAACAGCTATTCTTACAGGGCACTGCAGACTGAACAGCCACATGCAGAAGCTGGGCATCCTATCGAACAACACATGCCGATTTTGTGATCGATCAGCGGAGACGGCGGAACATATACTCCTGGAATGTGACGCAATCTCAAGACGTAGGGCTAAGTTTTTGGGCTCACCATGGCCAGAGCACTCTCACATCAAATCCCTCAAGCCAGGTGAACTGCTAGGGTTCATCAGAGAAGTCGGCTTGGATGAGGTGCTGTGAAGCAGTTGAGGGCACAATAGACCAATAGTCGCAGTGCGATCCTCAATTAATTATCTATCTACTCCTAGAGTAGCGACGTCTTCCCCGTTGCACTTCAGAATTCGGCAGTTAAACTGTAATGGATTAACTGGGAAGATCACGGATATAGTCGATTTCATGAAGCGGCACAACATCCGCATTGCTGTGATTCAAGAGACCAAACTCACAGCAAGATCTGCTCTGCAGATTTGTTCTGGGTATAATGTCCACAGAAAAGATCGCGAGAGCGGAAATGGAGGTGGCCTGGCGTTTATCATATATCACTCTGTGCAATATCATTTATTTGATACCGACATCGGCCGCAGGGACAGTGTCTTAGAACGACAAGGATTATCTATCCGGTCAGGCGATGCAAATCTAGAAATCATCAACATCTACATCCCTCCTGTCACCTGTTGGCCCAGTGGATACCGCCCTGATATCAGCGGCGTACTCACTGGAAACAATCGCATTATCTTAGGCGATTTCAATGCCCATCATGATCTATGGCATTCAAACTTGCGGGTGGACAGTAGGGGTGAGATGTTAGCGGATCAAATAGAAGAAACGACGTTCTGCACTATAAACGGAGACGCCCCCACACGTATGGTAGGACGCTGTCACAGCTCGCCGGATACTTCAATCGTGAGCGCAGAACTCGTAAACTGCGTCAACTGGCAGCCGATGGTAACATTGGCATCCGACCACCTGCCTATACCTATTTCGCTCGAGCGTCCCGCCGACTTCATCGTAGCAGAAAAACGCACTTTCATTAACTTTAAAAAAGGAAAGTGGGACGAATGCAAATCCCTTACAGACAGCAGCTATGCTGCCCTCCCTATCCCAACTGATGCCCGCCAAGGGGAGCGTGCTTTCCACAAGGTCATTTAATCCGCCCCGGCTCGTTTAATTCCCGCCGGTAGAATTCCCGAAATTCCACCCTGCTTCCCGGCGGAGGCCGCAAGTTTAGCGAGAGAACGTGACCTTATAAGACAACTCGATCCCAGCGACCCCCAAATAAGGGATATAAACCAACGCATCAGATTGCTTGTGGATGAGCACAAGCGGGCGAAATGGGAGGAGCACTTAAGCGGTTGTAACCCCTCTGCCGGTGTAGGTAAGCTTTGGTCCACCGTAAAGTCCCTATCGAATCCGTCTAAGCACAATGACAAAATTTCCATCGCCTTCGGCGATAAAGTGCTGTCGGATGTGATTCGCGAGCGATTTCTGCTGGCAATATATAATGCATTCTACGGTCGACAAAGATAGACGGGGGGCCAACAGACACGCACATAAACATAAATTCAGCGCGTCTCCCCCCCCCCCCCCCCCCCTCCCTTTCATAATGACCTCAACGTCTATTATCAGTGATCCAGTGGTGTTGCCTGAGGATGTTTATCATCCAGCACTTTCAATATACCTGGATTGCCTCAGTTTACCGGTGCGGAATACTACTGATTCGCATGTATCTTCTCGCCTGTTTCTGTTTAGGAAGGTCAATTGGTCTTTACTAATCGATGAAGGCTCTAAAATAATGTGGCCTGAGTACGACGGAGATATTGAAGCGAGCTCCATTCATTTCACCAACGTTTTACATGCACCATTTCTCAAATGTGTGCCTTTTTCCAAAACCTCTTCAGCACCTCCAGATACTGCTTGGAGCTCTAGAGAACTTAGCTATCAAAAAAACACGCTTCTTCAAGCGTTTCAAATTATCTGGTTCTAATAGTGATTATGCTGCATATTCCATCTTGCGCTTTAAGTACAACACGCTACAGATAAGATGCTATAAGAATTATCTGATGAAGATTAAGCACAGGATCTCTTCCAATCCAAAATCATTTTATTCCTTCGTCAACTCCAAAAGAAAAAATAGTGTTTCCTTCTGTAATGAAGTATAACGATCAGATTTCTAGTAATGACTCCGAGATTGCAAATATGTTTGCTGAATTTTTTAAATCTAATTATTCGACTATCCCTGACTCCCCTCTGGTGGATTAACAATATATGTTACCTTCATTTAACTCAGTAGGTATCCCATATACTCATACAGATGAGGTACTAAGGCATCTGGAAAGTCTGAAAATTTCCTACTCCAGTGGACCTGATGAAATACCATCTGTTGAGCTAAGAACTTGCGCTCAATTTCTTTGTGAACCCCTTACCTGTATTTAATGCCTCTTTGAGGCAAGGGATATTCCCTACGATGTGGAAGGAGTCATTTATAATACCACTTTATAAAAGTGGGAGTAGATCTTGTGTCACAAACTATAGAGGAATAGCCAAACTTTGTGCTATTCCAAAACTATTTGAATCAATTGTCACAAAATAACTGGCTTTTACAGTATCTTCAGCAGTGGACCTGTCACAACATTGCTTTTGCAAGGGTAAGTCCACTGTGTCTAACTTGCTGGAGTTCACTACCCTTGTATCCAATAACTTTAGGACGAACTGCGAAGTTGATGTCATTTACACTGATGTCAGTAAGGCGTTTGATATAGTTTCCCATTCATGGCCGGCTCTAGGGCCAAGGGACTTAAAAAGCCCAGTCACCAAGACAAGCGCTGGGATGCCCATCCTGCGCAGGAATGCCTCCTCGCCGATTAGGTAGGGGGGAAGTGTCTGCGGAGGACTGGGCGAAGCCGCAGCGTGATCTTGCTTCGGCGAGACAAATGTTGCCGGACTGATGAAACCTCGAAAGGTCCATGGATGAATCCAACCCCACGGCACCGAAAAGGGCCAAGACAATGGGAGGCTGGACGCGGATTACGGACGCCGCAATTGCCAAGGGTCCGCAGTTCATTGGCATTATAGACGAGAGCAGCAAAGATGGCAGGATCCCTCCCCCAGCGGGTTAGGAGGTCAGAATATACCCGCGGTAGGTATGCCTGTCGTAAGAGGCGACTGAAATACCAGATTCAAGGGGATGTGTAGCGCAACTCTTCAGGTTGCCAGCGCAATATACAGCTTCTCCAAACCCAATTGTCAACCTCACCTATCCGAGGCGAATCCTGTTTCACTAACAGACGAGGCTCTGGCGACCCCAAGCTCCTCATGGAACTTGTGGGTGGGGAGGGAGGGATGGCCTGAAGGTTTAATGTGGCCATATAAATCGTTCCCGAGATGATCGGGCTAGCACTTTAATGGCGCTGTGTTACCGGAGCGTACCGGATCTGTATCCGGCAAAGAACCATCACAGCGATAACACTCCCCAAAGCCTTCGGGGAGCAATCTTATCGCTACAAAACAACATGGCAGGATCCCGAAACAACAGTGTAAGTGGATCGAGGCCGCGCTCGCTACGGTGGCCGTTAAGGTTAAGAGAGACAACCCTGGTCCACCGCCATCTTATACCGATGCAGGATGGTTCCAGGGCAATGTCAAGCTAATTGCCTGTGACGACGCCAGGCCGCCGTCACTCTGATAGGGGAGGTATATCCGGGCGCGCGCCTCAAGGTAGTGGAGGCGCGTGATATCCCCTCACGACCAAGGGCTCGAGCCTGGATTCCAGTGACGCCAACGGATCCAGCTGACATCCTGGGGCTGCTCCAAGAGTACAACCCGAATCTACCGACCAAGAACTGGAAGGTGGTCAACGTGGAGAAATCTGAACGAGCCACGATGCAGATAGTCCTGTTGCTCGACAGCGCTAGAGTCGAAGCGCTGAAAAAGCAGAACTTCAAAGTAAGCTACGGCTTCAAAAATATAAGCCTTAAGGTTTATAAGACTGATGTCGAAGCCTTGGTCAACCTTCAGTCTCCCACGGAGGTGGTTGAACTACCCCCCCCCCCCCCCCCCCCCCCCCCCAGTGAAGACGAGATGGAGGTAGACGAGGGCGAGGAAGGTAGTGGCTACGCTTCGTCAGGCTCGGCTGGAAGCTTGGCTCTCAGGAGGTTGTACTATGAGGGTAAGCTTCTGGGGGATGGCGAACCGGATGCGTTGCTCACGGAAGAAAGCGCAAACGTTTTATGATCAGGGTCCTCCAAATTAACCAGCATCATTGTAAAGCAGCATCAGCTGCACTCATACTGCACCTGTCATCAGGTGCTGAATTTCAGAGAGTTCGTGAGAGCAGCAATTCCACGAAATGACTTCATCCTACTCGGAGGCGATGCCAATGCTCACCATGCCCAGTGGGGCAGCATTGATACAAATGAACGAGGTGAGTCTTTATTTAACTATCGTTTAGGCACTAATCTAAGTATATGTAATAGGGGAAATGACCCCACCTTCATTACGAGGAACCGCGAAGAGGTCCTTGACATAACCCTTGTCACAGATTCTTTCAGTAACCTGATCGTTTCATGGAGAGTTCTAAAGGAGCACTCCTTTTCTGACCATAGATATTTAAGCTTTTCTATACCGCAGGCGCACACAGGTCCTAAGTACATACAAAATATTATAAGAACGAACTGGAGCGAGGAGGAGCTGGACGTGCTTGTAAATAATTTCAGTCAAAAATGTAGGAATGCTTTAGATAGCGCTTGCCCGACTAAAAAACTCACAAACCACCATGGTGGTCGTCCGATCTTGATAAGCTTAGGAAGTCATGTAAGGCGGCCTTTAATAAAGCAAAGCATGACGGACACGAATCCTCATGGGCTGCTTATAAAACGAAAACAAATATATATAAAAAAGCAATCCGAAACGAAAAGCGATCCTCCCGGAGGGATTTCTGCGGCAAGAGTGAATCCACATTCGCGGCCTACCGCTTAAGGAAGGTGCTATCGAAATCTCCAACTCAGCTAAGTTACGTTCAAAAGCAGGATGGGCACTGGACGGACTCCAGCGCTGAAACCATAAACTTGCTTATGGATACACACTTCCCAGCAAGCGCGGGCGTGTCTTCAAATATTGTTAGCGGAGGTTCACCTAATGATCAGCTAATAAGCGAAATCAAAGATGATAAAGGGATTGATTGGGCTTTACAGACCTTCAAGCCCTATAAATCGCCGGGCCGGATGGAATTTTCCCCGCTCATCTACAGTATATTGCCGAACTTATAAGGCCCTGGATAATAGGGATGTTTATAGGTTGTCTTAGGCTCAATTACGTATAGGCAGGGAAAACCTCCCCCTCTAAACCAAATGTTTATAGGGCTATAAGCTTATCTTCTTTTCTGCTTAAAGCACTCGAAAGACTCCTACCGTTACCGTTACATCCACCAATGTTCTTGTATGTACAAAATAATCAGTGCATAGCCATAACGTAATCCAAAATAGTGGATATATTTATTTTGAATATAACAAAATTGGCTAGACTTAAGGATGAAACCATAAAGGATCGTTGCTAAATAAAAGCTTTTGGATGCCAACCTATGAATCCAACATTTTTTTACATATTGTCTGGGCAATTAGAAAAACCGCCGTTTCGATCCCACATTATTTTATATACCTAATGAGTGTAGTAAAATATGCACGTGTGTATACTTACCGGAGAATTTACATCAACGCTCACATACTATTCGCCCTATAGGTTGCATGTATATATTCGCCTCGATACATAGATCATTCTCTCGCCGCGTACGGACGTGTTTTTAATCGCTCTCATATTTTCACGTATTCTTATATTTTCTTTTACTTTAAATTGCCAAAATGGATGAATATTGTGGAAAGTGTAATAAACTATTTCCAGATCTGGTGACTATAGTCTAGTGCCGTGTAATGGGTTCTGCAAGAGGATTTTCCACAGAGCCTGTAGTGAGGGTATATCGGACTATGAAGTAAAGCTAATCAAGGCTAACCCGCATTTGCTTTACTTGTGTGAAAAGTGTGTGAACATGCCGGACAAGCTATCTAATATTTTGATCGCAATTCTTGTGGCTCAAAAACAAGGTTTTGACATAATTTCCAATGCTGTGTCTAAAAAATTCGATGATTTAAAAAATCATATAATGGACTCTTTGAAGTCATCCAACAAAAACTTAAATGTTGCTGAGTAATACGGTTGTCCGAATGTCAGAAATAGTGCGCTATTTATTTCTGGTCTCCCCATGGCATCCAATAACAACAACTTAATACAAAGCAACCTAATGGATTTTCCCGCTACCCCGCTTGGCACGGAGTTCTCTAATTCCCCTATCGATAATCTGAGAGCTAATGCTTCATCACCTGCACCTACTACTACTCTTACATCTAAACCTGCTGCTATTACCCTGCAAAAATCGTTGGATCATGTGGTCCACTGGAGTACTTACCATTATACTCCACTGTAATGCAGCAATGGACCAACTCATGTTTCTACACGAACACATTCTAAGCCGATCATTGCTCGTTTTTAACGATTGTAATCACTACACGATGTTTATTGGACTGTGGGTACTCCATGGATTACACTGATGTAATGCGAAGCTGGAGTATATGGTCCAGTCCTAGGACATCGCAATGTTAATTGGACCATATTTTTTGTATGAATTGTGGATAATTTTGGAGTACTCGGTTGGTCCATAGCGAGTACTCCATACATGCATGCATGGAGTACTCGCGATTTTTGCAGGGTATTACTCAGCCGCAAACATCGATAATTCTCTCTACTAGTTCTACTACAAAGACAACTTCTACTTTGCCTGGATCTATATCTATATTTAAAAACGGCTCATCTTCTACAGTCTCTCATTCGTCTAAAACTACGTCTACATCTGGAAATACATCAACATCAATTAGTTCCAATTCTACATCTAAAACTAAATCTACTGCATCCACATCTAAATCAACTAAAGCTAACAATCATAAAAATAATTCAAATTTGCTTTCTGATAATTCCAATAAGTCTGATGCTCAAATGGTTGTCAACAATGTGACAAATACTAGTGCAGTGTCGCGCTCTGCTGGCACTGTATCGTATGCAGATGCTGCAGCTAGCTAGTTAATGCAAATGTGCCATCTGTTGATGTTTCCGACAGACAACGAAAGAGTGCATCAAAAGAAATTACGCAAAAATCGCGTGTTGGTAGTGGTAGCAATGACAATGCTGAATTAGATGTGTTTGTGCGGTATAAATGGATTCATTTGTCCTCATTTAAGCCATCGGTCACTTAGGAGAGTATTGTTAAATACATCTCTGATCAATTTGGTATTGGTGCTTCTAATGTCGCTTGTTTTAAGTTAGTAAAGAGAGATGTCGACATTAACACTTTAGTGAGAGTCGCTTCTAAAGTTCGAGTGATTGAAAGTGAATATAGCAAACTTTTCAATGCTCCTCTTTGGCCCAGTAACGTATAAATTAAGCCCTTCCGTTTTTTTCGAAAAGATGTAGAAATTCCCGCGGAGTCATAGATTTGTCCGACACCTTTCATAATGGCCTCAACGTCATGTTAGGGGTATAAATACTAAACTAGTTGATCTTTTTCTCCGTAGTCATGAACTCTGTTATGACGTTTTGGTTTTTACTGAGACGTGGTTGAAACCAACTTTGTTTAACTCTGAGATATTAGCAGATTCTTATGAGATCTTTAGAAAAGACCGACGAAACAGAGTTGGTGGAGGCGTGTTAATCGCCGTACATACCAGGTTCTCTGCTGAGGAAGTGTACTTCGATGATTCTTCTGATGTTGAAATCCTCTGCGTGCGAGTTAAACTTTTATCTTATAAATATTTTGTTGCGTCTTATATTCCGCCCCAGTCAGACATTTCTGTATACTTAAAACATTCTTCCCAATTGTAATTTATATTTGCTATGTCAAGGTCTGTTGATTCTGTCTTAGTGGCTGGCGATTTTAATCTGCCCTTTGTGTCGTGGAATTTTATTGACGGAATGCTAGTTCCCACTGCTTGTAATGTTGTGTTCTACGAGTTTTTAAATGACCTTGCAGACATTGGTCTTTATCAACCTAACAGAATTCATAATAAATTTGGCAAATATCTTGATTTGATTTTTTCAGACGACACATCGAATTGTTCTGTTACTCGATGTGATCCAGTGGTATTGCCTGAGGATGTTTATCATCCAGCACTTTCAATTTACCTGGATTGTCTTAGCTTACCGGTGCGGAACACTACCAATCCGAATGCGTCTTCGCGCCGGTTTCTGTTTAGAAAGGCCAATTTGTCTTTACTAATCGACGAAGTCTCTAAAATAAAGTGGCCTGAGTACGACGGAGATATTGAAGCGGGCTCCGTCCATTTCACCAACGTTTTACATGCGATATTCCTAAAATGTGTGCCTTTTTCCAAAACCTCCTCAGCATCTCCAGCTACTTCTTGGAGCTCTAAAGAACTTAATTATCTAAAAAAAACAAAAAACACGCTTCTTCAAGCGTTTCAAATTATCTGGCTCTAAAAAGGGTTTCCTTCTGTAATGAAGTATAACGATCGGATTTCTAGTATTGACTCCGAGATTGCAAATATGTTTGCTGACTTTTTTAAATCCAATTACTCGACTATCCCTGACTTCCCTCCGCTCGATTATCAATACATGTTACCTTCGCTTAACTCAGTAGGTATCCCATATGTTCATACAGATGAGGTACTAAGGCATCTGGAAAGTCTGAAAATTTCCTACTCCAGTGGACCTGATGAAATACCATCTGTTGTGCTGAGAACTTGCGCTCAATTTCTTTGTCAACCCTTTACCTGCTTATTTAATGCCTCTTTGAGGCAAGGGATATTCCCTAAGAAGTGGAAGTCGTTTATAATACCACTTTATAAAAGTGGGAGTAGATCTTGCGTCACAAACACTTTGTGCTATTCCAAAGCTATTTGAATCAGTTGTTGTGACTCTTCCGGTGTTGAAGTTAGCTTAGATATGTAGAAACTAAACAAAAGTGGGGATAGGACACCACCCTGTGGCACCTCTTGTTTAATTCTCCTTGTTTTTGATGTTTCGTTTCTAAATTTCACCGATGCCTGCCGACCACCCAGATAATTTGCGGTCCACCTTTTAAGACATGGGGGAAGGGTAGACCCTTCCAGGTCTTGCAGTAACGAGCCATGGTTGACCGTATCAAAAGCTTTTGATAGGTCTAGCGCTACGAGTACTGTTGTATGGTGGGGGTATTGATTTACACCGCAATTTATCTGGGTGTTAATGGCATTTAGCGCGGTGGTAGTGTTATGGAGTTTTCTGAAGCCATGCTGATGAGAGGCTAGCTACAAATTTGCTTGGAAATAAGGAAGCAAAATGACTTCAAGCGTCTTTGCTACTGGCGATAGGACTACGGGACGCCCTTGGGCGTGAGCAGCAAGGAGCCACAAAAGATTTATAAAAGTTACGTGGACGTCGGGTTTTGGGATCAAGCCCAGAACAACCTGTCCGATGCAACCATCCCTTACACGAGACACACTGAACAGAGTATGACCGTCCTAAAAAGATTCTTTTCCGGCAGAAGCAACAAAACCATTTCTCAGGACCGGGGTCAGGAGACGGACCCGGATTGGATTCGATGCCTTCCCGTAGTAAGAGAATATGGAGCAGTCCTGCTGCAAGGAGCTACTGGGAGGATGACAATTTGTGGGAGGGACGCAACAAATTAAATGCGGTCACACTGAAATGACAGTCCTTGGCGGGAAAAATCCCGAGTCGCTCCGGTACATAGAACCGACTGCCTTGGGAAGCGATCACGGCTTCTCTCTTGGGCCTCTTCGTACTTGGTAGGTAGAAAGCAAACAGTTGTGTTTAACAATTGCTGGTCTGAATTCATCAATGTATCTTCTGGAGTTCCACAGGGCATTCACCTTGGTCCAGTGTTGTTTCTGCTCTTCATTAATGACCTCCCAAATGTTTTGAAGCGCTGCATACCGCTGATATACGCTGACGATGTCAAACTGGTTATGCCCATTCGCTCACCTGAAGATAGGGCACTTCTTCAATCGGATCTGAATAACCGGGTTGAGTGGTGTGACGTGAACGTCATGTCACTAAATTTACCGAAGTGCAAGTTTATGTGTTTTACGAGGAAATCTTTTAAAACCTCTCACTACATGATAGGCGATTATATCATTAAGCAAGTCACAAACTTTACTGATCTTGGCGTTATAATGGACCTTAAACTGGACTTCAAATTACATATCGAATCGTGTGTGAATAGGGCTAGAGGCACTTTGGCTTTCGTAAAAAGGTGGTCAAAGGAATTCAATGACCCCTATGTCACTAAAACTCTTTTTTTTATCGTTAGTAAGACCTATATTGGAATATGCTTCCATTATCTGGAACCCGCGTTATCAGGTTCATAGCGAAAAATTGGAATCGGTCCAGAAGCAATTTTTGCTCTTTGCTTTAAATCATTTGGCCTGGGATCCATCAAGGAACCTGCCGCCCTATTGCAGCCGGTTAAAACTTTTACAGCTGCCTTCACTACAGAGACGTAGGGAGATGCTTGGCGTTTTACTTATGGTAAAACTATTAAGGGGGATGATAAACAATCCATTTCTGCTTGGCGAGGTGATGTTTAATGTCCCTTTTAAGCCCTCTCGGTATTTCCAACCGCTATATTTAAATACATGTAGATCGAATTTTCAAATGCATGAACATCTTCGTTGTCTGTGTCAAGATTTCAATAATCACTGCAATAATATTGATACTTGCGACACACTTTACAGTATAAATAAATATATACTCACTGCCTTGAACTCATAACTGTTTCAAAGTCACATGTTAAACTAAATATGTTACCTGCTCCAGTTACTTTGGGCGGGTGGCTTGGAATCACGTCCTTTCCAACCTCCCACACATCGCAGCTCTACTATTGTGTGTTAAATATACATCAGCTCTATTCCGACAGCACTGATAATCAATTCTGTTGCTCGGCATCACAGTCCATCCCGATAACTGATTCAATAATATATGTATATACATATTTTATAATATAATTTTGCTCACTATGTATGCTTGTTAATTTTACACTGTAATCCGCATTTATATTCATTCATTCATTCATATTTAGTCTGATTAATTGTAAAATTTGTAGACTAACAAATAAATAAATAAATAAATAAGCGCTTACGATTTACTATTGCATCCTAAAATGTACTTGTATGTAGAAATTATCCCGTGCATGCAACAAACGAGAATTTTTCTTTCAACCAAGCGGAAAAATAAAAAAAAAAATAAAAATAATCAAAAAAAATCTAAAATAATCGAAAAAATCGAAAAATTCAAAAATAAAAATTAATAATTTAGATTACTTTTGATTTTTTTCAATAATTGGAAATATTGATTTTTTTTCTAATGGTAATCAATTAGTAATAGCTTTTTTCGGAAAACAATTGAAATAATTATGTGCCTTTAAAATAGGCATCTAATTAATTGATTACTAATGCTAATACAAATTTAACAAATCTGCGCAAAATTTGTAATAAAAAGTCGCGCAATTAAACACATACTCGTTTTTATTTATACATATTTTGATCAATTCACTGCGTTTTCTTGTATTTTTTGGTAACTTTGGTAAAAGTTTACTTGAGGGGTCGACTGCTAATACGCTACCAAAAATATCGAAAGGTGTCAAAAGAAAAATTTTAGGTAATTCTATACGACAGCATGACGCTGCTAATACGCGTTCAAAAATATCGAAAGGTGTCAAACTACGTGTCTTGTCATCAGTATTAATACCCCGCAACCGGAAAAGACAAATTTTAAGTCGTTCAAAAGATATTAACGAAAAATCGCAAAAGGACCAGCTGGTCTCTCCGAAACCGGGGGTGGGATCCACAGTATTTTTGCGCAGAACACCTGTTGCATTGGCGGCCTTCGGCCTCGCTTATAAAAAAATTACCCAGAGTGGGTCCAACACCGGTTTGGAGATCAAAACTATATCCGCGCAAAACACTTATGTTCATTTTTTTTTTTGTGGGTACACCAACTTTACAACAACCGCATGAAATTCGCCAACTTCAACTGCAAATATCTCCGGACAGACACAATTTTTCTTTTCCGGCGCGGATACGCGTCTTTTGACACCTCTCGATATTTTTGGACGCGTATTAGCAGTGCCACGCTGTCGTATAGAATTACCAAAATTATCCTGGGTAGGTCCAACAACGGTTTGGAGACCAAAACTATATCCGCGCAAAACACTTATGTTCACAATTTGGTAATTCTTTACGATTGCAAGGGACTGCTAATACGCGTCCAAAAATGTCGAGAGGTATCAAACGACGCGTCTTGACATCAGTAATAATAATCCGAAGGCGGAAAATAAAAATTTTAGCTCGTTCAAAAGATATTAACGAAAAACCGAAAAAAGACCCGCGGGTACCTCCGAAATCGGGGGTGGGATTCATAGTATTTTTACGCAGAACACCTTTCTGTGTTGGCGGCCTTCGGCCGCGCTTATAAAAAATAACCCTGGGCTACGCCATGCCAAGTCCGGGTGTGTGGTATAACCGTAGCGGTAATAGTGCAGTTTACGGTATCTGTGTCCGGAGATATTTGCAGTTGAAGTTGGCGATTTTCATGTGGTTGTTGTTGTGTTTGTACCCACAAAAAAATTGTGCATCACCGTGGCTGTAGCCGCCAACGCAGAGAGATGGTCTCCGCAAAAAGGTAGTAGTGCAGTTTACGGTACCCACCCTAAAGTTGGGCAAGATTTTCTAGTGAGGTATCAAAAGACGCGTATTAATCTCGAGATCAATAATGCGAAGGCGGCAAAGAAAAATTGTATCTCAGTCCGGAGATATTTGCAGTCGAAGTTGGCGATTTTAATGTGGTTGTGTTGTGTTTGTACCCACAAAAAAAAAATTGTGCATCACCGTGGCGGTAGCCACGGTTATACCACACACCCGGACTTGGCATGGCGTAGCCCAGGGTTATTTTTTATAAGCGCGGCCAAAGGCCGCCAACGCAGAAAGGTGATCTGCGCAAAAATACTATGGATCCCACCCCCGGTTTCGGAGGGTCCCGCGGGTCTTTTTTCGGATTTTCGTTAATATCTTTTGAACGGGTAAAAAAAAAGTTAACTTCCGCTTTCGGATTCTTGATCTAGACGTGAATACGCGCCTTTTGATACCTCACTCAAAAACTTTGGCCCAAATTTCGATGGGTACCGTAAACTGCACTATTACCCGCAAAAATACTATGGATCCCACCCCTGTTTCGGAGGTACACACGGGTCTTTTTTCGGTTTTTCGTTAATAGCTTTTGAACGAGTTAAAATTTTTATTTTGCGCCTTCGAATTATTAATACTGATGTCAAGACGCGTCGTTTGACACCTCTCGCAAAATTTTTGGTAGCGTATTAGCAGTCGACCCCTCAACTAGACTATTACCGTATATAGGATCGGGGGATCACCCCCTCTGGGTAAAATAACTATATGGATCGGGCCAACGGTTTTGGACTCTCCCGGAATCAATTCTGTGCACAGTCTTGTAAAACGTCACCAAAAATTGTTTCTTACCGATCAGCACCAGCACATGATAACATTTTATTAATGCGTATAACGTGGAAGGGATGAAGACGCATTCGTATGTGGAATTGATCTTTTCCACAATACTTTACCAAATATTTGTTGCAACAAATCCGACCAGCCTCTAAAGCTTCACTACTTAATTGTTCATATTCATCCGATACTAAATGAACACATAGTGGAAAATCTTCAACCGATGCCTTTTTTCTACCAAGATCAAATATACGAATTTTGGGGTCTGGGACACCACGGCAAAATCTTGACTTAGGGTAAGGCTTATTTTTACAATAGCGGTAACTGCAACAATATGAATCGATTTAACGAAATGAGTCATATACAAGAATTTTGCTTACCATCTAGCTGGTCTTCGACCCATTTTTAATCCTCGCTTGCAATATTGTTACGGACAGACACGTACTACTTAATAGAGGAATATCACCGGAAAAGGAAAACCTTTTAGAGATACAAGTTTTATCTCAAAAGCACTAATGCGTTTGCATAAACAAGAAATATTACCACACCCTGAGGGCAAAGATATACGTGCAATAAATATTGTTGTACTTTTAAAACAATCTGCGCTCTAAATCAAATAGCCCCACCCTTGCGTCATGTTAGCGTGCTCCGCCTACCTCACCTAATACCTTGGATTGGTAAATGAGCAGTTAATGGTATCCACCGAAATTAGGGCCTTTTTTTCGAGTGCGGTACCAAAAGACGCGTATTCACGTCTAGGTTAAGAATCCGAAAGGGGAAGTTAACTTTTTTTCAACCGTTTTAAAGTTATCCGCGAAAAACAGGTTTGTGTGATACATATTGTTCCCGCACTTTACAACCTTTTAAACGCACACATCACTTTACTTTTTATATTTAGTATATTAATATAATCTAACTTGTACGAAACAACGAAAAAATTATATTATTTCACTAATTTACCTATAAAATATCAAAACAAATATTGCAACAAATTACTGTCGAAATGAAAACACTTGAAAGTGAAGAGTGTTGCCAGCTCAGCAACGCTGGTAATTACTTTTGTTGTTCTCTGTTAGGATGAATACAAGGCGGTGATGGCTCAACATAAATTTAAATAAACATACAATTTCATTGTTTTTGTAATTTACTGAATATGTTGCAATTTAATATTGTCACGGATATTAGCAGCACTAAGTTATCCCATCACTAAGGCGATGCTAAGGCCATGCCAAGCAGTATTTACGTTAATAATCAAATCAAGTATACACATATATAAGGCAGCCCAGAGAGATGTCACACACAGATGCATTTACTTATACACCTATGTGCGCGCGAGAGACTGTAAACTACAAACATTCACATCAATAATTCAATCTTTATGTATCTACATAAACGAATAAATAATTGCGTCTACACATATGTACCATGTACGAATACGAGCAGCGGAGAGTCAATGCGCAAACACATGCATATATCTGAGAAGTTTGAGAGCTACTGGACTAGTAGATTCTGGAAGCGCCTAAAAAATGTATAAAATTGTGCAATTTTAGTTATAGCTGAGAAGTTTGAGAGCTCATGGACAATTCTAGTACATTCTGGAAAACTGCGAACGAGGAAACCAAAGGGTATAAAAGGCAACAGATGAAGAGGCGCTGTAATTCAGTTTGATTTGAGATTTCGATTAAGCGCTATCTAGCGAGCTATAGCAGAATTATTTTGAATAGTAGAGTTTCATTTGAGATATCAATCAGTTTGGTTATTAAGCTTGCTATTCGTTGCAAAGTATAAGTGTTATTGTGAAGTACTGTAATAAAGGCCGTTTTTCAATTATTCAATATTGGAGTTATTTATTCAACAGTTTAGCGATACGAACTTAGCAGAGGGTTGCGAATAAAAGGATTTGCAAGTTAAATCGTTACAATATATTAAAATAGAAGAGAATACGTCTTCAATTTATCGAAATAAAGAGATGCTGGCAAATATTTGGAATTTTCATTTGTCAAAAAAATAAAAAATCGGACTTTATAGATATTTTTATGCTGATTCCAACGGTACATTTCTTTTTTGGTGCAAATGAAAGGTTTGGGGGTAATTCCATGTCTAACGGCGAAATTATGAATTTTTTAAATCAAAATATCTCCGAAACTAGTGGATGGATTTTAGAATAAAATTAAAAAAATGAAAAATAACTTATAAAAATACCTTTCATCTGATGTATTTATATCTTTAACTTTTCTAGTCTTTATTTACCAAAAATTTGAAAAAGCTCTTTTTTGGTGGCCATGCACAGTAATTCTGCGTAGAACACTTTTCTGCATAGGCGGCCTTCGGCCGCGCTTATAAAAAATAACCCTGGGATACGCCATGCCAAGTCCGGGTGTGTGGTATATGATGTCCTTCTTCACTTCCACCTTTCTGCGTAGACGGCCTTTGGCCGCACTTTAAAAAAATAACCCTTAGCCGATCCAACACCGGCTACGCCATGCATTTTTTTTTTTTTTGACAAATGTATGTATTCTGCACTTGTTCCAAAATGAAAATCCAAATATTTGCCAGCATCTCTTTATTTCGATAAATTGAAGACGTATTCTCTTCTATTTTGATTTATTAAATTGCAACATAATCAGTAAATTACAAAATCAATGTAATTTTATGTTTATTTAAATTTATGTTGAGCCGCAACCGCCTTGTATTAATCCTAACAGAGAACAACAAAAGTAATCACCAGCGTTGCTGAGCTGGCAACACTGTTCACTTTTATGTGTTTTCATTTGGACAGAAATTTGTTGCAATAATTGTTTTGATATTTTATAAGTTAGATTATGTTAATATACTAAATATAAAAAGTAAAGTAATATGTGCGCTTAAAAGATTGTAAACTTGCGGGAACAATATGTATCACATAAACCGGTTTTTCGCGGATAACTTTTAAACGGGTAAAAAAGTCAACTTCCGATTTCGGATTCTTAATCTAGACGTGAATACGCGTCTTTTGATACCTCACTCGAAAATTTTGGCCCAAATTTCGGTGGGTACCATAAACAGGGCCCGTATTACGGGTTACGATCCGTGATCGAAACTAATTTTTTAAATAACAATAGCTCTGAAATGGTGGATCGGATTAATGCCATATGCGAACTAGCGGCAAATAGTACACGTAAGATCCATAACTTTTTATAATTTTTAGAAATAGTTTGACAGGTGCATAGTTATAGCCTGAGTGAAAATAGTTTTCAGTCACTGATCGTAACACGTAATACGGGCCCAGCACTACTACCCTTGGATTCACGTCCCGTGCAAAGCAACATCAAAATTTTAGAAATAAGGTTTTTTAATTACACGAAAATTTGTCTAGCGGGGCCGGCCCTCGGCACTGTTTGGCAAGCACTCCGAGTGTATTTCTGCCATGAAAAGCTTTCAGTGAAAACTCATCTGCCCTGCAGATTCCGTTCCGAGACGGCATAAAGAAAATATGTCCCGTCCCGCCAATTTGCAGGAAAAATTAAAAAGGAGCACGACGCAAATTGGAATAGAAGCTCGGCCTAAAATCTCTTGGAAGGTTATCGCGCCTTACATTCATTTTTTTTATTTTTATAACAATCTTGACAGACATGTGGATCAATTTGTTGTTGAATTTGCATGTTGAATTTCTATTCGTATCTGGATCACGCTACATTGGAACTTTCACCCAAAACAAACCAGTGGGAAAACACATTAAGCGGCAATCGAGCGTTACATTGCCGCAGAAGTTTGTGCTTATTTTTGTTCGCAAAATGGACGACATAGAGTTTGGTACTTTAATAGTTTAATATTGTGGCGAATATTAGCATCACTATGCTGTTAGTAAATAATCACAACAACAAGCAGCCAAACTAATGTACATGCACACACATAACCAGCAGCTCGAAGTGAAGAGATATCTCACACACACATGTAGTTATGAGCCAAAGTTGTTACTCACACATACACACGCATATATCTCAATTACCAAGCAGGGTATACAACAGTTCTAGAAGGTGAAACGTCTAGACCTTAGGAGAAATATGCGGACGAGGCAACAGAGAGTATAAAAGCAGCGCAAACGGAGGAATGACTAATCAGTTTGATTTAAAGACGCAGTTGTGAAGTACGTGATATCGAAGTATAATTGTACTACTCCCAAAGTAGACTAAATAAATATCATATTGCAATACTGAATATTGGAGTTATTTATTCAACAGTTCATCAATACGAACGTTAGCAGATTGTGCATAATAACCACGATTTCCCCAGAATTCGTTACAGTTGGTGTCAGAAGGGGAATTGATGAATAAATTCCAGAGTTGCAGAGCACAACAAGGACATGGCAAAGTTGAGTGAATTGAAAATCCAGCAACTGAAGAAGGAGCTGCAGAGCCGTGGATTGAATACAACCGACAATAAATCCGAACTTCAGGAACGACGACGAGAGTTTATGGAATCGGAAGGAATCGACGTTGATGAACACACTTTTTATCCTGATGTGGAAGAGTCGGCGACTAAAATGGAGGAGAAAATAGAGACTCCGAATCCATTGGCAAGTGTGGACATTAGCTGTGTTTTTTTTTACATCTATAGACGTTTACGCTTCAACTTTATAAGGAATGCTAAGCGTCAAACTTTATCCACTCTTCTGAAATTGCTGCGCATAAAATTAGTACTACTAAATATCACAACGCATTATACTCAGATGCAACTGAAATATGTGTATATGTTTCACTTCTACACTAATTCTATGTATCACCTCTATAAACGGTGTGTATCCACTATCCATCGCAACCGTTTCAGATATATGTTATACATTATGGCCACCAGGGGTTTATGTCTGCCCTTTTCGGTGTACCATGTTCTTTAGCTAGTTGCCGCTAGATGGGTCTCCTAAGCATTATCTAAGTGACGATGAGCAATTTTTTTTTATATACGTGTAAAAGGAACACGGATACTAACGCGATACTAGCAGTGCTTAAGCAAATGTCGTCACAAATATCAACCGATATGTCAGCACAGCTCGAATTGCAGGAGACACGTTTAATATCCAAGATGGGAGAACAAAAGACAAATATAAGATCCCAACTGGAATAGCAGGAGAACCGTACAAAATACAAGATTGAAGCACAAGAGGCACGAATATCCGATACGTCATCGCAAATTTCAGCACAAATATCATCGCAGATCTCTGCGTAACTGGAAGAGGAAGAAGGGCGTATTTCCTCGAATTTGGAGGCACAGGATCCAAAAATATTACAATCGATGTCGCGATTGAAACATTGAGGGGTGATATACAGGAGTTGAAACTAAATCGCCTAGCAGTTTCAGCGACTAACCCAAAGGTAAAAATACCATCCTTTGACGGTTATGTTCCTTTCCAGTTGTTTAAGCTTCAGTTTGAGAAGACTGAAACAGTGAACTACTGGAATGCTTAAGATAAAGTTGCTGCACTATTCGTGGCATTGAAAGGATCTGCCGCTGAAATCATACAGACTATGCCCGAGGGATAGCGGAACAACTACGAAACATTGATGAGTTCTTTAGACAGGCGATACGAAACCGAGCATAGGAAACAGATATACCAAATGAAGTTACTGAACTACTTCCAGAGGGCTGGTGAAACATTGCAAGAGTTTGCGTCGGATGTTGAAAGGCTAGCACATTCAGCGAATGCGGACGCACCCGTGGAATACACCAAAAGGGTAAAAATTCAGAGCTTTATAATGGAATACGGGATGTCGAAACGAAGCGAGCGACATACGCTAACCCAAAACCTTCATTCGCAGAAACAGTATCACATGCTCTGATTGAGGAAACAGCATCGCTACTGTGTAAGCCAGCTTTCAAAGCACGCCGTGTGGAAGTAGAAGTCCACACAATATTGGAGGCACTGAAAGGATCGCAAAAGCGGATTGAAAGAGTTATCAAATGCTTCAAATGCGGGAAGCCAGGTCACATTGCACGTCATTGCGGGCTTGACCCTAGCGGTTCCAACAGCATGGGTGGTCTTAAATACGAATCTGGAGGAGATGAGTAGGAGCGATCCAGATGTAAAGATCGAGTACTTGCTCCAGCTATTGAACGTCCTATGATATCTGTATCGCAAATCGGAAGAAAATCGAGCAGTCTTACTGTCAGAGGAAATATGGATGGCAAGGAGCGCTTACCGACTGTAGATACGGGCGGATCTCATTCCATAATTCGATCTAATTTGGTTAACAGGAGGGTAAAGCCATTACATGGAGCAAGATTGCCTACGGTCACTGGCGAGTACAACCAAGTACAGGGAGAATTGTTATGTGAAGTCTTGATTGAAAGATCACCGTGCTACACAAATTCGTTGTGGCGGAGATCGTTGATGAAGTCATATTGGGAGTGGACTTCTTAGTTGACCATGGGATTAGGATCGACATACAAAAAAAGGATTATGCGCTATAAGAACAAGGATGTGCCACTTAACTTCAGTTTAGAGAAAGGGTTTAGCAGTAAACGAGTATTGTGTTGCATAGCTCATCAATCTGTGGCCCTGGGCCTGTGGCCATTATTGTGCAGTCATCGGCGTAGGAAACGATAGTAACTCCTTCTGGTGGCGAAGGTAGCTTAGATATGTAGAAATTAAACAAAAGTAGGGATAGGACACCACCCTGAGGCACCCCTGTTTAATTCTTCTTGGTTTAGATGTTTCATTTTTAAATTGCACCGATGCCTGCCGACCACCCAGATAATTTACGGTCCACCTTTTAAGTCATAGGGGAAAAGTAGACTTTTCCAGGTCTTGCAGTAATGTGCCATGGTTGACCGTATCAAAAGCTTTTGATAGGTCTAGCGCAACGAGTATTGTTCTATGGTGGGGGTTTTGATTTAAACCGCAATTTATCTGGGTGCCGATGACATTTAGCGCAGTGGTGGTGCTATGGAGTTTTATGAAGCCATGCTGATGACAGGCTAGCTGCAAATTTGCTTTGAAGTAGGGGAGCAAAATGGCGTCAAGCGTCTTGGCTATTGGCGATAGGAGAGATATCGGGCGATTTGACTCTCCTATGTTAGCTGGTTTCCCAGGATTTAGTAGCAGGACTACCTTGGCCATTTTCCATTTTTCGGGTATGACAAGGGTGGAAAGAGACAGGCTGAAGACATGTGCTAAATATTTGAAACCCTCTTTCCCTAGGCTTTTAAGCACCGGCATGGCTATGCCGTCCTTGCCGACTGCTTTGGATGGTTTAGCCTGACCGATGGCATCCTGAACCTCTTTGGCGGTGATGGTAATTGGTGACGCGCTGAAATTATGTTTATGTGCGTATCTGTTGGCCCTTCGTCTATCTTTGTCGACCGTGGAATGCACTATATATTGTCGGCAGAAAGCGCTCGCGCATTTTTTTGCATCCGACAGCACTTTATCGCCAAAGGCGATGGAAACTTTGTCATTGTGCCTAGACGGATTCGATAGGGACTTAAGGTGAACCAAACTTTACCTACACCGGCAGAGAGGTTACAACCGCTTAGGTGCTCCTCCCATTTCGCCCGCTTGTGTTCATCCACAAACAATCCCTTATTTGGGGTCGCCGGGATCGAGCTGTCTTATAAGGTCACGTTCTCTCGCTAAACTTGCGGCCTCCGCCGGGAAGTGGGGCCGAATTTCGGGAATTCTACCGGCGTGAATGAAACGAGCCGAGGCGTATTCAATGACTTTGCGGAAAGCACGCTCCCCTTGGCGGGCAGCAAAGCGGTTGTCTGTAAAGGATTTGGATTCGTCCCACTTTCCTTTTTTAAAGTTAATGAAAGTGCGTTTTTCTGTGACGATGAAGTCGGCAGGACGCTCGAGCGAAATAAGTATAGGCAGGTGGTCGTATGCCAATGTTACCATCGGCTGCCAGTTGACGCAGTTTACGAGTTCTGCGCTCACGATTGAAATATCCGGCGAACTGTGACAGCTTCCTACCATACGTGTGGGGGGCGTCTCCGTTTATTGTGCAAAACGTCGTTTCTTCTATTTGATCCGCCAAGATCTCACCCCTACTGTCCGCCCAGTTGCTGTCTCTCTTTCCGGGTTGTCCGCCTGCTGTTTTTGTTATAGCTGTGCTTCGCCCCATCCAATAGGTGCGGCCGATCACAAATTGTCATCAATGTCCAAGGAAACTTTCTGTTTCAACAGGGTGGACTATAATGAGAGGGGTGTTAGAGGCGTTGGTTCCACAATACATTTGAAGAGATGGTCGGTGTCATGTGGGGACACGTTACAAGCAGGACATATGTTTTGTATGTCAGGGTTGATTCTGGATAGGTAAGAGTTCAACCTGTTACAGTACCCAGATCGAAGCTGAGCTAGAGTGACGCGCGTTTCCTCTGCTAGTTTTGGGTATTGTTTTTTGAGTACATGATTCAATGGACAATTCCTGTCATAGGTGTCCGACGCCTATTTGTGGATTTCACTGAGGACCTGCTTGTGTTTTTTCGCTTCCTACGGCTGCGTTCTCAGATGCCGTATTTCCTCATAATGCTTACGGAGATGCCTCCTTAAGTCACTTGGCGGTGTAGGCTCATCAATCAGATGTCTGTTGGGATTTCCAGGTTTCTGGGTTTGCTTGGTTAGCATTTCAATTCCCTCTCTAATGGGGAGTATTCTCGCCTCATTATGTAGATGGTGTTCTGGGGACATAAGAAGATAGCCCGTTGCGGTTCTAAAAGCAGTATTTTGGCAGGCCTGTAGCTTCTTCCAGTGAGTATTTTTTAGGCTTGGCGACCATATAGGGGACGCGTAACATGCAATTGGCTGGCCAATTGCTTTGTATGTGGTAATGAGCGTTTCTTTGTATTTTCCCCAAGTACTACCAGCTAGGGATTTGACGTTTTATTACGGCTCTGGATTTTCGGTACAATTGCGGCTGCATGCTCATCAAAATATAGATCCTGATCGAAACTAGAAAGATCGAGGAGATAGCTATTTACCGCAGAAACTAATTCATCCATTGAAGGGCCAGGTTCCATTGCCATAATCGTGCAGTCGCCGGCATAGGAAATGATTGTAACTCCTTCTGGTGGGAAGGGAACCTTGATATGTAGAAATGAGATTAGGCGGGGATTGGACACCATTCTGTGGGACTCCCAGCGGGACCCCCAGGGGGTCAGAATATACCCGCGGTAGGTATGCCTGTCGTAAGAGGCGACTAAAATACCAGATTCAAGGGGCTGTACAGCGCAAGCCTTCAGGTTGCCAGCGCAATATATAGCTTCTCCCAACCCAATTGTCAACCCCACCTATCCGCGGCGAATCCTGTTTCACAAACAGACGAGGCTCTGGCAACCCCAAGCTCCTCATGGAACTTAGGGGTGGGGAGGGAAGGATGGCCTGATGGCTTAACGTGGCCACATAAATCGTTCCCGAGATGATCGGGCTAGCACCTTAATGGTGCTGTGTTACCGGAGCGTACAGAATCTGTATCCGGCAATGGACCATCACATCGATAACACTCCACAAAGCCTTCGGGGAGCAACCTTATCTCTACAACAACAACCCTCTTTTTAATTTTCCTTAGCTTTGAGATTTCGTTGCTAAATTGAACCGACGCTTGCTAATCATTCAGATAATTAGCAGTCCATCTCTTTAGAAAGGGGGACATGTGTGAGCCTAATATATATGTATGTCTTGGAGTAGCGTGCTGTGTTTGACTGTGTCGAAAGCTTTTGACAAGTAAAGTGCCGCGAGCACCGCCCTGTGATGGTGATATAGTCTATGCCCCATATTAACCGATGGTTCAGATAAGAAGCTTTACGTCATTTCCGCCCCATTTTAAAAGCTACAAGTTTAAAATTTCATCAAATACTTACGTATACGTCATATGTTCTTCAGATAAGTGATTCATAGCTATGTCATGCAGACCACAAGAAACGTGAAACTTTGTATTCTCACACAAATTACCTACTTTTAATTTAATTTTTATCTAAAAATTCGCTTCTTTAGTTCAGCTACGTTCATGAAAGGTATGTGCCGTCCTTCCTTGTTTTAATTGATGTTGAAAACAACAAAGTTAATAGTGCCCTAAAGTCAAAACTACCACTCATTACCATATTGTTATTTTAATAAGTTTTTTTTGTCTATTACAACATCACCGTAACAATAGTTATAATTCAATACGTGTATCCCCTACCAGTACGTTGAAGCGATAAAGATATGACGAAAGCAATAAATATCCCTTGTAGGGAGTCTCGAAGGAATGTTCATCCGGGAATGGAATATAAGCTAATCGCTAAGGACACAATGATTCCGTTGCCTGGAGTTTTAGAGAACAAGAGACCCAACATGAGACTTCCTTACTACACTAAAAACCTTTGAATGCCATAAATAATATACATTACTGGCTTAATATATGATTAAAAATCAGAATTCAAATGTATTTATTATATATAATAATCTCGTGTCATGGTTTTACTGGAACAACTCCTTCAGAAATTACTGAACCGAATTTTGTATGTATATATGGTAGGTATGCGTGGCCACCGTGGTGTGATGGTAGCGTGCTCCGCCTATCACACCGTATGCCCTGGGTTCAACTCCCGGCAAAGCAACATCAAAATTTTAGAAATAAGATTTTTCAATTAGTAGAAAATTTTTCTAAGCGGGGTCGCCCCTCGGCAGTGTCTGGCAAGCGCTCCGATTGTATTTCTGCCATGAAAAGCTCTCAGTGAAAAATCATCTGCCTTGCAGATGCCGTTCGGAGTCGGCATAAAACATGTAGGTCCCGTCCGGCCAATTTGTAGGGAAAAATCAAGAGCAGCACGACGCAAATTGGAAGAGAAGCTCGGCCTTAGATCTCTTCGGAGGTTATCGCGCCTTACATTTATTTTTTTTTTATTTTTTTTATGCGAGAACGTAGCTAAATATATTTCATACTGCCACAACCAGAGGCTTGCGATATCTACCTAAATATGGATCTCGAAGACCATACAGCGAGGCTTTATATACCCTTGCTCTGCTCTGGAGATAGAAAGCTATATATAAACCAGATGTTCCACCAAGAATTTTTGTTTTGTTTTAACGATATGGGTTTCAAACGAAAGATATGAACAAATGATGGTGTTTATTTCAATATCTTATTCTGCTCTGGAGGTATTGGCCTCAACTGGGGTCGAGATTAAAGGTAGACGTAGATGGTAAGGGCAACAGTAGGAACTTAGGCAAACCTAGAAAGGAAAAGGGTAACAAGACATTAGTGTGATGGAGGGAGACAGAAAATATTAACGTCAGGGTAACGTCCCTATTACGGATTCAAAAGCAGGCCTGGCGAATTTCCGATGCGGTCGCCATCTAGAAACAAAAGCTGTAATATTGAACAAACACATCTACCCTATCCACCATTGTCTTTAACTTCATTCGAAAATACCATTCCTAATGTAGTCATTTTTAGCTGATGGATCTTTGTATTAAGGCCCAAAAACGACCTATCGCAAAATAGAATGGTTTCCCAATGGCCCCGGTAACATTGATACAGCGCTGAATGCTATAACAGAAATAAAATTAAACTTGTATACTTTATTAAATTAACTGTTTTGTATGCTGTCTTAAAACAGGTACTGTGTTACACGATTAACAAAAATTAAAATTAATTCATATGATTCATTTAAATTTGCTGACTTCATGTATATACATTTATTTATTAGTATATCGACTGCTGAGTGGAATACATCGGCTGCCAGTTCGAAAGCGCCCTATTTCAGAAGCATGGCATCTTCCAAACAAATTCTGAAACAGGTCGTTTTAGAACTAGCAGTCGAGGTATTCCACTCAGTAGTCTATATATAGTCTTGTTTTTTGTAACAAAATTAAATTATCAGATTCAAAATATATTTGTCTAAGTACCACAAAATTAAATTCCTCAATTCAATCATACATAACATACGTACAAGTTGTATACTAATACATTTAAGCAAATGAATTTGATTCAATGTATTTCAGCATTTTTCAGGTGCTTCACAACACGTTAGGCTCACGCTCTCCCAAGTTTATACAACAGATGCACTGAGTACACAAAAGCGTGAGATCCTTGGCTTAATGAGCATTTAATTTCTCCGAAATCATACTTTTTATATCTTCGTAAAATTGTTTTTTCAACTCCAACATTTTTTCATAATAATTCTTGTTTGTACTCTTTCTTTTTCGGGGATTGCTTGTTCCAATATTCAAAGGTACTTGGTTGCAGGCTACATAGCACAATGACTCTGGGCTGAAAAATGAGTTTCCACTGGATGATGGTACATCTCCTAAAGGATCGCGATTGCAATTCGACAAACCCCTTGACATGGAAGCCATATTGCACAGAGACTCTGTGTTCGATGATGAGTTTTGACTGAACAACAGGGTATCAGGAAGTAAACATGATTCTATCAATAAATATAAACAAATATTGTATTTAAGAGAAACTAATAGGTGACCAATTAGTGAAATATTTACCAACAGCAGCCAACGAACACCTCTCAGATAATGGCCTTTGCATTCTTGAGCCTAAATTGAGGGTGTGAGAATTTGAGATTATTGGCTCACGCCAAAAATCTCATCCATTTCTTCCATAAATGGAGCTTGGCAATGTTGAACCGGTCTGGCTGTTGTTGTCTTTGGCGCTTTTATAAGCGATCAAAAGCGTGCGCATCTTCGCCTCCAACGCCTTTATTGTTACAGTGGTATCCTACAAAATCAATATAAAACATAATCAACCTTTTGAATACAAAATTTAGTAAAATAAACATACCAAAAAGCCTCGTGCAAACATATCTTCCACCACGTTCACGCAAGTATACTTATTTTTCCTGCTATGCTTAAACTAGTCCTTTCGGGCACTATAGCACTGCAACAAAAGAAGCGTCTCCTCCCTCGTCCAACGTTTCCATGATTCTTTTCTGAAAAAATTTAGTAAATATGAATTATTTAAAATTTTTTATAATATTTACACAAAAATACTTACATTTCTCATGATGACATTTTGTTTTTTAATTAGGGATGTTAAAACAGACTAAAAAAGTCGATAAAAACTACTTATTGTAACTTGGAAGTACTGATTTTATATTCTACTATTTCATAAGCGACAAAAAAAACTTGTCTCTAAGCAGTCTTAAGCGTAAACGGATATAAGCGTGTAAAAAAACACGGCTATATTTAGATTACTATTACTACTAGTATAATTATTATTCACTCCTTTGCTTAAAAAATTTGAATTATTTATAAAATTATAGTTAATTTTATTTTCATTTCTTATTAAACTCTCTTTATCAAGAAAATTGAAAGCATCCCTTAAACTAGTAAATTTATTATTAACTATAATAGATGCCAAACTTAAATATATCTTTTTTAAAAAATGTTTTTAAAATAATTTTTTCTACATTAACTGTACTAAATTCAATAAGTTTAGCCTCATCAAATTCATATTTTTCATTTATTTTACATAAAATTTCGCAAAGTTTATTAAAATAGTTAGCTATCCCGTAATTTTTTAAAGAAAGCGCTTGTAGGTATAAATTATAATAAGATTCTTTTACACCGAAATTATTTATTAAAATTTTTTTAGTAGCATCCCAAGATGGGGTTGGCCCTAATGTCCTTATCGTATTCAAGGCTGATTATTGAACTCTATTTAAAATTACCCTATGGTGAATATAATCCTGAAATTGTTGCTCACTTTTTGTCAAATGTTAAACAGATTCGACTTCTCGAATAAAAGATGTTAGTGCATAAGAAACATCACCTCTAAATTCTTTTATATGTTGGGCATCTTTCACAATGTCCTTAAATGTTAGTAGAATTGCCATTTTTTAAATCGGATTTATTTGAAATTTTATCACATTTCAATAAATATTCCTCAATTTATAATATTACCCTTATATTTAAATTTTTTGTTGTTGCCTGATGTTTTTTGTAGCTTGTTTTTGTTCTTAATTGTTGTATCTTGTTGTTGTTATTAATTACTGTGCTTTGTTTTTGATGCTAATTGTAGTAGCTCGTTGTTGTTGCACCTAGTTGTTAGATACATAGATAGATGTTGTGAGGTTAAGCACTGCGACCTATTGGTCTATTGTGCCCTCATTCTCTTTACAACACTTCATCCAAGCCGAGTTCTCTGAGAAAATCCAGAATGGTTCTCGGCTTCAAAGAGTGTATGTGACTATTTTCTAATTTGGATGACCCTAGGATCCTAAGCCTTCGTCTCGCGACTGCATCACATTCCTTCAGGATGTGTTCTGCAAACTCATCTTCGGCATCACAGAATCGACAGAGGCTACTAGCCGATATGCCCAATTTATGCATATGGCTCTTTAGCCTACAGTGACCTGTGAGTATACCTGTTAAAATCCTAAGGCTACTTTTTGGGAGATTAATCATAGCCTTATATCGCTTTGAGTTGTACCCTCCTATTAGTGCCTTTGCTTGCCGAAGTCCTGGACTTTCACGCCAGTGTTGTTCTCTGAGGCACGCCTCCTTTTGTCTAAATTCTTCCCTTATTGTATATGACCCTATTGGGACCATAGGCTCGTGACCTATTGGCTTTCTGGCCACTGCCAACCTGGCAAGCTCGTCCGCTCACTCGTTACCATCTACTTCTCTGTGTCCAGTACCCATGCTAAGCGGATGGTGTTATTAACTCCTAGACTGTTTAACCTCTCTACGCACTCAAGGACTGTTGATGATTTAATCTCAATTGAAGATAATGCCTTGAGTCCAGTTTGACTGTCGCGAGTAGCGATTTGATTTTCTCGTTGGTATATCTCCGCTGTAAAATTATTTCTGCACACCGGCTTATGGCGACAACTTCGGCTTGGAAGATGCTCGTATATTTTCCGAGGGGTAGGGATATTTTGGTTCGGGCCGAAGATCCCCGCTCCTATGCCCTCCGGTGTCTTCGAGCCATCGGTGTACCATATTATAGTATGTTCCTGGCGAAGGCTTCAATCCTGGAGTTGTCCCACGTACATTTGTTCCCCAGCTCTATTTTGAAGCGCTTCACAAACTTAATTATCTTCCTCGTATCATCTCTGGGAAGTGACTGTATCACTTTGCCTCTTCCACATCCCTCTTTAGCTATGTTTACTAAAGCTCTCCTGGCTGCCTGCTCAATTATTATATGTAGAGGCGTTAACTCAAGCAGCACCTCTATTGCTGCCGTCGGGCATGTTCATGGCTCCCGTAATGCAGACACACGCTAAGCGTTGAAGCTTCGTGAGTGATTTTTGTACGGTCACCATGGTTGTCCTTGATGCCCACGCAACTGCTCCGTACACTATGATAGGTCTCACTATCATAGGAGCTTTGGGCTGCATCCCCAGGATCTTCCTGCAATACGTCTGCACACTATTATTGTTCTTGTAGCCTTTGATATGGTATTGTCGACGTTTTTCTTCCATAACAGCTTAGAATCAAGCGTGACTCCTAAGTATTTCACCTCAGTCGTGTACTCCATCTATACTCCATCCATTGTGATTTGCCTAATCCCTTCCAGTTTTCTTTTCCTGGTGAAGGGCACAATGGATGTCTTGTTAGGGCTGACCCTCATTACACCATTCTTTCGTTAACCTCAATGCCCTTTGCATTATGTCGCAAAGGGTGCTCTCAAATTTGCCCCTTACAATGATAACAATATCATCCTCGTACCCCTGACATCGGATTCCGTTTCCTGAGAGCCTCTGTAGAAGTTCATCTACTACCAGGCTCCACAGTAGGGGTGACAGGACGCCCCCTTGTGGACATCCTTTCGTTGTTTTGATCTCTACTGTACCGTCCCCACTTGAGGTTTCGGCAATCTTCGTACGCAATAAGGCGTTTATCCACACACGGATTGGACGTTGTACCTCTATTCTCTCGAGTGCCCGATTCACACTTTCGTGTGTCGTGTTGTCGAAAGCTCCCTCTATGTCCAAAAATGCGCATAGCTTTATCTCCCCGCACTCGAACGCACTTTGGATTTCTGTGGACAGTTGATACAATGCAGTTTCTGTCGACCTGCCTGTCCTATATGCATGCTGATATCTATGTAGTGGCATTCTATCGAGAGCCTTTGATCTAATCTCGTCGTCTGCAATTTTCTCCATTGCTTTCAGAGCAAAGGATGTCAGGCTTATAGGCCTAAAGGACTTTGGACTAGAGTAGTTCTTTTTTGCCTCCTTAGGTATAAAGACCACTTTTGCTCTTCTCCACACTATTGGGATGTATGCCAGTGCGAGGCTATCTCTCATAATCCTGGCCAGGTGTGGGAGCAACTCCTCTCTCTGCTGAAGAAAGGCTGGATATATGCCATCCATTCCCGGAGATTTGTAGCTCTGGACGAGGTTCCAATCTGTGGGTGTCGGTCTTACCTCTCGAACCACCTCCGGCGATGTTTCCGAGGATGCGTCCGGGAAATGTGCTGCAAGCAGGGCATGTGCTCTTTCCTCCTCTGTCCTTGTATAGGTTCCATCGGGGAGTTTCATCGATAATCGCGTCACCTTTGGTCCTTGGCTAGGGCTTTGTGAAGCCTTGCTGCCTCTCGAACTTCTGTTATACCCTCGCAAAATTTCCTGAAACTCTCTCTTTTAGCTTTCCTAATCTCTTTGTTATATATTGTTACAGTTGCTGTGTACTGCTCCCAGTTTCCCGTCCGTCTCGCTTGGTTAAACTCTTCAGCACGGTTTTCCTCATTTCGGAGAGCTTCCTCGACCACCAGGGGGTTTTATTCCCTGGGCCCTTTGATTCACGACAGCTAGAGTTGTACGCTTCAATAATCACACTGTTGAAGTTATTAATCCTGGTCTCTAATTCCATATAACTTGTTCCTCTGTTCCTACTCTCTAAAGTAGCAAGATTTTCCTGTATTGTATTTCTGAACATATCCCAGTTTGTGTTCCTGGGATTTCGCTTTGGTGGTTCTTCTAGAGGTATAGCCCCGATGACAGAGGAAACCCCCCATTCAGAGACTAGCTCATCAGCCAGATCGTTACCCAGGGTTATATCCAGGACTTCCTCTCTAGATCTAGTGATGAAGGTTGGTGAATTCCCAACGTTGTACATACTTAGGTCATTACTAATAATAAATTCAAGAATGGACTCACCCCTTGAATTGGTGTCTGAGCTGTTCCATACCTCGTGGTGCGCATTGGCGCCGCATCCCATGATTAACGGTAATTTTGCCCGTGTACAATATTCCGCCAGTTTCTTCACACCCTCTGGAGGGACCTCGTGGCTATTTCCTGCAATATAGGCCGCTGCGAAGACGATGTTCCTTGACTCTTCTTGTATTTCCATCATCGTCTGAACTGCTACGAGGTCTTGACTCATAAACGCTGTAATGCATAAGTAGTTAATGGAATTGTTAAGCACTACACACGCTCTTGGTCTTTCCCAAATTACCTTATTATTTCTCCCTTTTAGGCCCATCACCTGACCCTTATACACCCATGGTTCTTGGATGAGTACTATGCCCAGATCTTCCGAGGCGAACCTGCGTACTATTACTGCCGAAGCAGCTTTAGCATGGTGCAGGTTGATCTGGGCAACCTTTGTGTGTGGGTCGGTCAGAGCTGAAATCTTAACGGCTCGCCCTCACCGGACAGCCGCAGGGTTTCCTCTCCTTTTTCCTCCAACCGTAGGTTCTCTAAATTTTGCCCTTCTTCTGGAAGTGTTAAGGGAGCTTGCGTAGGCTGCTGACCGGTGATTAATCCGGGTGTTGCGCCTGTGGCTGAGTATACGCTGGCTGGGCACTGGGTGGATGTTGTTGCTGCCTTTGCGATTTGCTCCCCAGTGCTCTGCGATTGTGAGTGGGTTTGTTCCACACTAGCTGGGGCGTTTTTTTTCCAGGGTCTCACCGGGACAAAGCTAAACCGGTAGTTCACCTTGAAACCAGCTTCCTTTATTTTGATAAACGATGCCTCGTCGATAGCTACGTTTACCCGTAAGCCTCCCTCCTCCGCACTGCTGCTGATTATACGCCACAACGCGACATTTAAGAATGTGTTCTGTGCCTTCAGCAGTTCAAGCGCGAATTCCTGGTCATTGCTCCTGGGGAGATTCATAGTGACGGTATGCGTCGCCGGTATATCATCCCCTTTCCTCGTAATAAGGGCAGGCCCTCCCAACCCTGTAGAGTTGGTGTGATATTGGTCAGTCATTCGGCTGTTTGCTCATCCTTGCAGTCTACAAGGAGTAATCCTGGTCTAAAATATACACCGCAGAAGGCTAGAGATTTCTTTCCCCAACCCTTCGATACCTCAATCATTATGGTATCCTGCAGCCGCTCTTCCTGGCTCAGGACCTCCGCCGGATATTGCCTTGGAAACACCGCCATTCGTATGCCCTTTAAGGCATCCGAGTAGCCTTGCATTCTTGGCCTCACTTGCGAGGTTGATGCACCAGCTGCTGACGGCGGGGCATTCGCCCTCCTCGAGGTAGACGGTGTGGGGTGGGCCCTCTGTCTCCTGGACTGTAGTGCGTCCTTCCGTCTTGCCTGATCTCCTCTCAGGTTGTCAGGGGGATGCTCTGTTTGCTGTTACGGCTTTGTTGGTGCCCGCTGTTATGTGACCCGCGGTGATGCGATGCATGATCGCCCCTCGCCGTTTCTCGCTCGCCACGCCTTGATTTCCAGGCGGGTGGGTTTTTCTTGCTCGGCCTCATGTGCTGCATAGCTTTCTCGCGTGCACTGTCCGGAGTCCTTCCCTGTTCAGGTACCGAAATTACCACTTCTTACCTGCTCCACTTAGCCCGATTCTTCTAGGGTCGTGAAAGCCACCTGGCTCTCCCAGTTCGGGCCAGCTTGCACCATGATGCTGCTCTGTGCCAGAGTCCTCGAACGACGATGATCTTGCTCTGACATTTGCGTTCTTATTCGGCGATCGTCTTTCATGTCCCGAGTATAACCTCTTCCTTCCTCTGTCTCGCTCGGCCTTGCCGTCCCTTGGATTGGATCGTCTTCGTCCTCCTGGGTACTCGCGGTCATATTCTTCGTCCAGATGTCTTTTGGCCGCTGATTCTCTGATGCTGTGTCGATGCCTCTCTCTTGAGGGTGAGCGTTTGCGACTCTCCCGCCGCTCTTCCATATCCCCTCGGGGTCTCCTTTGCCGGTTTACGCAATGGCTGTAGGTGAGTGCGCTTTTTTCTTGGATGAAATTTTTTTTAAATTTAATTTATTTATTATTACGGCTGTTTAGGCCTAAAACTTAAACTACTAAGTACAATTCATTATTATATCATTTATTTGTATTGAATATGCTGTTGGAATGCCATGTGATTCCGATCAGCATATTTACTGGCGTAACAAACGGACGAGTCTGGGAGCCAGTCATTTAAGGAAGGTTGGAAAGGACGCGTTTCCAATCATCCAGGGCTCCCAGCTTAAGGCAACAAAATTTGGAACTTATATTTTTCAATTATATTTGTATTTTAAGCTGTCGGAATGTATTGGTCTCCGATCAACACAGCTAAACATGTCTTTGGATGTTGGAAATTGAAGTGTACCCAATCACCCCTCAACTTTGTTTAGTAAAGACGCATGAAGATTCCGATCAGCACATCTCAAAATATATTGGGAGGTTGAAAAGGACGTGTTTCCAATCCCCCCTGCTCCAACTTTTGTTTGAACTTATTTTGGTTACACATCATATAATTTTATTGTTATATTAATGCTGTCGGAATGCGAGTGATCCCGATTAGCAACAGTAAATATAGGCTGAAAATACCGAATTCCAGCGAAATTTGTTGTTGGAACTGTCTGGAGTTACAGGTGGCGACTGATTTTCTTTTCCATAGGGCCGGGTGCATTGTATTTTGCAGCTACCAGTATTACCATTCCCTTTTCGCGCTCCAGTATCGGTATGTCATGTAAAAAATAAAAGAAAAAAAACTTTATCTTATTGGAAGGGTTTTACAATGCTCCAATAAACTTTTTTAAAGGTATTGAAGTTATTACTACTTTTTATGTGATTAGGAAGTTCATTGAAATATTTCAGGCCCTTATAAAAAATATTTTGCTTGTCCACTTCTGTTTTGAAAGGAGTTAATCTAAAATTATTGTTTTCTCTGATTACGTATGAATGTGCATCATTGACATATCTAAGCTTTTCGCTGAGGTATGTTGGTAATTTACCGTGCTTAATATTAAATACAAACCAGTTTAGTGCTTCTATCATGTTATTAATGGGAGTATCATACCTCATGTTTAATATAAATCTCATAGCTTTATTTTTCATAACTTCTAGCTTATCTACCTGAGTTACATTGGCCATAAAGAATATTGTGGGACAATATATGAAATGCGGCTCTATGATGGATTTATACACTTTCAGTTTGTATTTTCTACTGATAAATTTGCATGACCTTTTCCAAAAACCAATTTTCTTGCCTATTTTGGCAACTATATAATCAATATGATCATTAAATTTTAATTTATTATAAATCTGAACCCCTAAGTACTTGAAAGTTTTAACTTCGTTAATGTTTGAGTTCATTATTTTTAGCTCGATATTACAAGATTCCTTATTCATCGCTCTAGATATGACCATAAAATGGGGTTTATTAACATTAAGTTTAAGCTTATTGTTACAAAGCCACCTGTATAGGGTGTTCAAGTCTTCCTGCATTTTGCTCCTAGCTAACATGATATCAAGTTCACTTACTTCGAGCAGTGCGTCATCCGCAAACAGCCTTATTTTACTATGTTTTAGCGCCGAAGATATATCATTTATATATATGTTAAATAGGACCGGTGCCAAAACCGATGAGTGCCCCTTTTCCCGGCTCCTGTCGATTTTCCTAGCCTCTGCTCGGCTTAGGCCACTGATTAACCCACCATGGTGTGGTTTGGCGCTGCTCTCTAGTTTCGTGGTGCTATGCCCACTGTGTTGTTCAATTTTGCTGGCAATAGCATTCACGGTGTGGTTGACCCACCGTGGTGTTGTTTGTCCTCGCTGACCGTCTTGGTGGTGCTCTGCCCACTCTGTCGCTGGAGTCTGGCTGCCGTGTCCTTCTTTACCTTTTTAACCGTCTCGCTCCCGGACGTTTGGTCATCGTCGTCTCTGGCATGCTCCTCGAAAAGTGCAAGTTGTTCCACCGTCAGGTTTAGATGACTCAGGGAGTAAGTTCTCTCGCCCTGTTTCTCTCTTCGGCGCTTGTTGTTACCGCAGCTTTTAGCATTTAACCTCATTTCTTTCCCTTCAATTTTTTTTTGTTGTTGGTTTTTGTTGTTCGTGTTTGTATTCATCATCTTGTTCGTACGATCACATGCTTGACTTGGCAAGCGTAGTGATCTATTTTAATATATAGGGGAAGTCGGTCCGTCCACCGCGGCAGACCCCCTTGACGCGGTAAGGCCATAGTTACTCCCCAAGGGGGCCCGGTGTCAGGGAGGCGCCGATATAATACAGCCAGTGTTGTAAACCTCCTGGCTGCGAACCAGTCCAATGGGCACGGTGTCGTATAACACCCTGGATTAGGAGGTGACAGTTCCTGGTTACCGCTCGCATGCGCGACGAATCAGCCGGATGTTAGTAGCCAGGCTGCCCCTATCCGGCCGGCTGGCAACAACTTAAGATCGGCGTAAGCCCCTGCACCACTACAAAGCGCCTGTCTTCGCAGGGGTACCTTGTTAGTTACCTTGTTGTTGTTAATTATTGTTGTAGCTTTTTTTTTGTTGCCAATTTATTTCCTTAAATTTCTCTCTTGTCTAATTGTTTTGTTGCAGCTTTATTATATTTTATTTGATTGAAGAGATCGTTCTATTTCGTCCTTAATTTTTATTGCTGGTTATTTTTTGTTGTACTCCTTCCGATGTAAAGGTTTAAAAACCAATCCTTTTAGTTTTGGATTTTAACATTGATATTCACTTTTTATATTCTTGAAAATATAAAAATTCGCGTTTATTTTGTTATATTTAAACTTCGGTTTAAAATTCGCATCGGTTCGAATAGACTGCGCCAAATATGTTTTTAAATAATTTACATATTCATATGTAAAACTAGCCGATATTCAATTTATTTTTAACAAAGATATATTTCTTTTTTATTTAGAAAAGTGTTGATACGTATGTTACAAGAATATTTCTTAGAATGAAAATTTCTGATGTATTGAATTGATATATGAAATAAGTTTTTCTTTTGATACAAGAAATATCTTTTTGGTACAAAGTTGTTTAACAATTTATAGTAGAAATCAACAATAATTGAAAATTAACATAATAATATAACTCGCGCACGCTACGAACAATCAATACAAATGGCGCACGTCATTGTTTTGCATTAACGTTTGCGGCCAACGTCAAGCACCTGACGCGCACACATAAAAATTGCTGGACAGCAAATTTTGGTGTGTTCCGCGTTGTTATAGTCACTCAAATATATTTTGCCGCGCGGGGTAATGTAGCGAAGTAATTCAAACCTAGCGACAGCAGCTGCTTTTTTTGCTTATTTGATCAAATTTGACGCACTGTGTCAGGTAGTGCATATGTAAAGAATATTTTGCAGTGAAGCGCAGTGCTGCGCAGTGCAGCTAAGGTGGCCTTTGCTTTAATATTGTAAAGATAGCAAATTGTAAACGTACTGTAAACATATGGTAGCTCTAACAAAAGCTAAATATTGTATTACATTCATAGATAATAAGTATCGATAACCACAGCCAACTTGACAAGTGATGAGGATGAGCAATAAAAGAAAAGAGGAAGAGTCACTTCCGGTTGAACGTTTAACAGAGTGACACGTCTTTCATTTAAGAAAGGAATAATATCCCTCATAGTCCACGTTGAATACTGTTACGGTCTGCCGCTACGGTCTACGGCTAACATCCACCTGGGAGCGTGTTCACGCGAACACACCTAGCGATGTGGCGAAAGTTGCGATAAAAAAATATCGAAAACAAGGAAAAAACACACCGGCCATCACTAGAGGAAGAAGAAAAGAAGGCAATTAAGTTTCCGGCAAGAACAGGTGTGGAGGTACGTACAATTTTTTTACAAAAAAAAAAAAAAAATCGGAAAACATCCTCGCCGGCGGTGCACTTACCCGAGGATCTGTAAAAAAAAGCGAGGAAAGAGTCAATAGCGCAAAGCACCGAAACAGTTCTTTGCGACAAATCTCGCTTTGCACGGCTATTTTTTGTGGTGATCATAAACGCGTACAGGTTATGTTGAGTGGACACAAGATCCAATGGAAGCAGGCCGGCGTTTGCAGCATACTTAGCGAGATAAACCTTTTCCTCTACA
The DNA here is from genome assembly GCF_040869045.1 of Eurosta solidaginis. NCBI lineage: Eukaryota > Metazoa > Arthropoda > Insecta > Diptera > Tephritidae > Eurosta > Eurosta solidaginis. The sequence goes on along the minus strand of NC_090319.1, from coordinate 167,721,569 downwards.
TTTACTAAGGACACTACCACCGGCGTAAAGGCCAGCACGAAGCTTTATCGCCACCCGGGTCATTTGGTTACCTCGGACCAAAGCGCCAACCACCACCAACGGCGCCTACTATTACCACGGGCATCACCATCGGTAGTACCTCCCCCAAATCCTTCATAAGCGCCAACCACGAGCGCAACAACCACCAGACGTACCGCCACACCAGTTGCAACGCACGTAGCGGGGCCACGTATAATAGGCCTGCGGCCATTAATGTTAACACCAACAACAGGCGGTACCACCGACCGCAATACTAGCCGCATCTTTATCGGCTGCTTTCATACCGGCGATAATACCACTAACGCATCTTTATTAGATGCGTCCATACCGGCGATAATACTACTAGCGCATCTTTATTAACTGCGTCCATACCGGCGATAATACTACTAGCGCATCTTTATTAACTGCGTCCATACCGACAATAATACTACTAGCGCACCCTTATTAGCTGCGTCCATACCGGCTATAACCATACTAGCGCAACCCTTATCCGCTACGACCATATGGGCTACAATAAACCAGCTACAATGACAACCACAGGGCAGCGAATATAGGCCTGCGGCGATTCCAATTGCGACAACGAACATCAGCGGTTAAAGCGGTGAGTTCGTTCCAATACTGAACTAAAATTATGTATTTGTAGCCTTAACCTTGTCTTTTAAAATTATATTTTTGACTCCGCAACATTATATAATGTCAATATACCAACATACTCAAGTTTAAGGCTATCACCCTAGTGTAGAATTAAAGCGAATGTGAATACGAATGCAATATGCACAATGACCAAAGGAAATGAAAAGTTTAGAAAAAAAAAGCAATTCTTGTTGTACGTTCAAAATTGTTGCATACAAAAAAAAAATTACCCAACAAAAAAACAAAGCATATTTTAATGTTCATAGGTGTGCCATTTATACTGCCTGTGAAACAAGAAAAAAAGGTGTTTCAGGTACTAAAATTTGCTTTGCGTTACGGTAGAATTTTACCATTACATTTTTTTTTAATTGATGCAATCGTTGCGAATATGATTTTGGAATGAGCAAAAGTGTTGATATTGTTTCGGTAAGGAATAAAGTTTTATTGGTAATTCAAGTTCAGTTGCATTATCAGCTAAAATGCATTAATCTATATTAAGAGACGCAAATAACAAGTAATGCGGATTAGCTTGCATTATCAAAACAAAAACTTCTTTTGTATACATTTTTTGTTGACTGAGTTGAACTAAGCCCGAAACAATACCAACCCTGACTGTTACATGTAAAACAGTTTACGTTTCACTTGAACAAGTAAAACGATCTCATTAATTGTACTATAAGTTTAAAAGGTTCATTCTTTACCAGAACCTGTAAAACAATTTCGTTGAGTTCACAATAAATTTAAAAGCTCACGTTCTACCTGAACAGGTGTATGACTCCCGTAATTTTTCCATGAATTTAAAAGCATACGTTTTACTTGAACTTGTGAAACAATATTTTTTGAGGGGTAGGATTTACCCCAAGTTTAGTCCTAGTTGCGTTTATAATAAATGTCCTTATACTATGTGTAATACCAAATTGATGTTCTGTTAAACTCAAAGTAAATCTAATACAACAACCTACTAATTTTGTAAGGGGGCCCCAATTATCAGAAGTTGTATCCAAACTGTATAGCCCTAAAATAGATTTGTGAAAAAAAAAGAGAAAGGGGCATTTAACCAAATTTCTACAAAAAAAGGATTTTTTTTATTACACATATAGTATAGTAGATTATAAAACAAACCAATTATTATTACTTTCAATGGACCGTCGCAAAACGCGGCTCACAATAAATTTTTCTAAAAACTTACAAACAGGAATAGAGTTCCTCTTTAATTAGGCTCGCATTTTCGATTGCTATATTTTTTTTATAAAATTATTTATAAGCTTAAACATATTCAAAAACCTTGCAGTAAGAACAGAAAAAGAAAGCTATGTTGGTAATAATGAATATTGAATAAATTTGTTAACAATATGGGAATGCTGGCATCATTATTGATTTAGAAGGCACGTAGGGTGAACAGGAAAGGGGCCACCGAAAAATAGGTGCGTCGGTGGCCATGGATTTTGAGGGTGGGCATAGCACCGGGCGTCGCAACATCCTCCGCGGCGCCCCTCTATATATTCGGCCCTTTTTGTTTATTTCCCTTTTGGTTCTTTTATTTTAATTTCAGCATTTTTTTCTCTTTGATTTTATCGTTTGGTAACCAGTCATGTCCGGTTCGGTAATTTTTCTTGCGTCAGTTTTTGAATTTAGATTTTTGAATTTTTTGAATGTTATCGGTCTGTCCGTGGCATCCCGGATGTCGTTTCAGTTTGAATTTATAACCGTTTTGAGTCGGTCTCTGCGCTTCTGCCAGGTTTTTTTTGAATTTGACAGCTGTTCGTTTTGATAGGCATGATAGGAATTTTTTTTCTGTTTATGGCGCAGGAACAGTAAGGTTGGCAAGGACCCGCCCCAGCCGACAATGACTAGCCACTGTGCACCAACACATCATGCCGACCGCCTTCCTTACTGCTTCCATCGTAAATGCGTTACCATAACAATACTCATAAATTTGGAGGTTGTGTGGGGTTCAACCACATACCCATTATTGTACAACTAAAATGGCCGACCCAAAACAAAAATTGACGAATGCATTAAAAGAAGCCGGGTGGAGTATCCCCCATCAGCTACGACGCAACAGTTGCGCAACTTATTGCAGAGCGCAGTGAGAGTTGGAGCAAATATAATAGCCTCTTCCCCTGGAAACGCTACAGATTCTAACGAAACTAGCGATGCCTTCGATATTGATGCCACTAATGCTGCCGATGCCACCAATATAGCAGATGCTAATACTGCCGTTGCCGATTCTAGTATAACTAACGCCAGTCTCACTGCCGATGCTGGGAATATAGTAGACGCTAATGTTGCCGGTGCCGCCAATATAGCAGATACTAATACTGTCATTTCCGATTCTAGTATTACAACGCCACTCTTACTGCCGATGCCGCCAATATCAATAATACCCCCAAAATGCCGCTACAGCAGCTACAGCCACTACTATCAACAGTGCTAGAGGCCAACGAGCCATACCAAGCATTAGGGACCTAGACGAAGAGGTCGTAGCATTAAAGAAGAGGCTTGAAATTTTGACACTAATCAAGAGAATCGAAGATCTTGAAGGTCGGGTCCCCATCAAGAATAAGCGCTGTCTAGACTTTGGAGATATCGAGCACGCTCTCCCTAAATTCAACGGAGATGACGTGTCATACTCAGTACTTAATTTCTTACGTTACTTCGAGGAAATTATGGATTCCTCAGGAGCTTCAAGCTTCTGGCTCTCCGCCGTTCGCTAACAGGGACAGCACGAGTCTTTCTATCAATAACAACTGCACCAAATTACGACACCCTAAAGAAGGCGCTGACTGCCGAATTTGACAAAGCAATACCCGGCAGGACATTTATAGGATGTTAGCACAGCGCACGTGGAAGAGAAAAGACGAGTCAATTCAGTGCCATATACCACACATGCAATCTTTGGCAAAGCATGCCAATATTGCCGAAACTGAGCTAATAGATCTCATCATCGACGGTATGGGAAACTCGATTCTGAACATTCAGCTCTTGATGACGGCACGCACCCTTGACGAATTTACTGCGACCAACGTCACTGGAATTACTCCCAAGCAGCCCATCACAGCAAACTTAAAACAACAATCAACAATATACACTGGACAACGAACAACGAAACCGAAGGTAGATTCGACGCTATGTTTTAATTGCTCGCGACGTGGGCACATAAAGCCCAACTGCCCGTATCCATTACGCCCAGATGGGGCATGCTTCCGCTGTTGGCACATGAGCCATGACCATCGTTCTTGCCCGAATCCGGCTAAAGTTTTGAAACCACGTGATGACGTGGCTTTTGTTGCAGACGAAGCAGACCTAGAGGGCAATTAGCGCATTTAATTCTGTAAGTATAACATTTAAATTGGCTAAGGAAACAAGATGTGATAAAGTACTTTCTTTATTTGACACCGGCAGTCCGGTTAGCTTTATAAAGGCGTCACTTGTCCCAAAAGAGTTGATAGGAGAGCATTCCGATAGAGTAATATCCAATTACAAAGGCATTGGAGGAAATAATTTAATTATAAAAAAAGGTGAAATGTAAAATACGGTTTTTAAATAAATTAAACGAAATTGAATTAAATATTATACCAAATGAGAGTATGAACATACCAGTAATTTGGGACGTGACTTTCTGTATATTTTCAATATTAAATTAAAAACTAGCGTAAGGAAATATACCAAGGAAAAATTATTAGAAATAAGAGGTAGTTATGAACCTAGTAAATCTATGATAGCTCAATTCGCAATTAGTTCCGATGTACACCCTGCCGTTATACCGATACATCCTGTCGATGAACTCCACCAAAGTAAACCAAATTCCTATAAACCTCAGGAGCCAACTGACTTCACAGCTTTTGAAGTGTACGATATTTTCAGCATCGACATTTCCCACGATGCTAAAGACGTTGACATAGACACCAAGCTGCCCAAATGTCAGCGGGATGAGTTAATACGAATCATTGACGATATTTACCTTAACAATAACTTAATACCTGAGCCACTGAACTATGAAATGAAAATACATTTGACTAGTGATGTTCCCTTTCATTGCGCCCCCGTAGGCTCTCTTACGCCGAGCGAAGCCAGGTACAATCTATCGTAGACGAATTGCGCCACGATGGGATAATAAGACCCAGTGACTCGCCATACGCTTCGGCTATTGCACTAGTCAAAAAGAAGGACGGCAAAATACAATTGTGTGTGGACCATCGTGCATTAAATAAAGTAACCGTGAGGGATAACTACCCATTACCTCTGATAGACGACTGCATCGACTACTTGGAGAACAAGAAGTTCTTCTCGCTACTCGATCTGAAGAGCGGATTCCACCAGGTGAAGATGGCCCCTGAGTCAATCAAGCTCACCACATTCGTGACTCCAAATGGCCAATACGAGTATCTAAAAATGGCTTTTGGGCCTGAAAAACTCACCCGCAGTATTCCAACGTTTCATAAATAGCATTTTTCGAGATATAATCGACGATAAAAAGATCATCATCTACATGGACGACATTCTTCTTGCAACTGAAAACCACAAAGATTTATTGAAATCTGTACTTGAAACTCAATGTAGAGAAATGCAAATTCGGATACGATGAAATCGACTACTTAGGGTATACTGTGACTCGTACGGTAATACTACCAAATGGCTCCTATATAAGAAGCATACAGAATTTCCCGATACCTACTAATCCAAAACAACTGCAATCATGTATTGGCTTATTTTCATACTTCCGTCGCTTTGTGCCGTCCTTCTCTCAGATCGCCATTGCAAAACCTGCTTAGAAGAAATTCAAACTTTGACTTTGACGAAAAATGCATCGATGCCTTTCACGAGCTTAAGTCTAGGTTAGTAAAAAGCCCAGTCCTGGCCAGGGTCGTAGAGAGAAAATCCGGGCCTGGGACTAAACAATTTACGGGCCCCCTGTAAAAATTCCACCAATACATTTGATTAATTTGGATTACATCAAACAAAATTTTTGCCACATCAACTAAATGATTTTTGGACTAAGAGCCGAAAATAAAATTAGCACAGAATATTTACTATTTAAACTGTTTTATTGTAACGTAGAAATAAAATTCTCTTTTAACAGTCACATATTGCTTCAAATAATCTTTTCTAGTTATTTGGTAACATTTTAGTACATTTGTGATAAATATAATGATGACTATAAATTTTAATTATTGAATATAGAAGGTTCGGATATCAATGAGTGCCTTTTCTTGCGTTTTTCGCTGCAAATTTTTTTATAATAATATCAAAATTTAACTGTCTTGCCAAAACAGATTCAACACAAAGCATGGCAAGTCCTGAAATTCGCTCTTGAGATGAACACGATCTATGAGAGTTTTTGATTCTTGCAAGGACGCTGAAAGAACGTTCTGCACTAGCTACAGTGACAGGTATAGTGCAAAAGATACGTAAAGCAACACAAATGTTGGGGAAAATCGTATACAGATTTTGAACATAGAAGGCATATAGCAATTCCAATGGTGACAGGCCTTTATCAAAATTTACTTCGTAAATGTGTTTGAAGTGAATTGTTTTGCATTCTAAGCTTCCCGAGCCGTAATTTCATCCATATCTTCAAATTGCCACAAAAAGGAAAACGTCTCGCTCAACTTTCTCATAGCTACAAATCGATCAGTAATGCCAGTGATTACCGAATCAACGATCACCAGGAATGTATTGTTTTTAAAATCAGACTCTGAATCATTCGTAACCATCTAATTTAAATTATCTTCAGAACGTCTTTTGGGTTTTATCTTTCGAATGTCCGGAAACTTTAGCGAGATGTTCAATTGAATAGCAACTGCTTTGCATTCGTTTAAAATTGTTTCCCATTGGTTCCTGATCAACTTCAAATCAGCTAATAAGTCATCTATATGTCGGACCTCAACATCTATGGTGGCGTTTCTAGCTTGGAGGACCACGTTTCTTTCATTAACGGTAGTCAGTATTTTGAACCAAATTGAGGACAGCAAGATACTTTCGAACTTGTTGATGTATTTGAGAATGCCGGTACACAACAAGTTGCTTGCGCAGTCAAATTTGGCTTTTGGCTGAAAGACTATGAAGAGAGCTCCGTACATTTTTTTTGAGGATATCCAATCATTGTGGAGTGCTGCTGAAAATAGTAAAACATTTGTGTACAACTCCGAAGAAAGTAATTGCAGCCGTACAACATTCTGCAGCATCAACACCACATAAATTGAGACTGTGGGTTGCACAAGACGAGTAATCAGCATTCGAGTTTTTGTCGAGAATGTGACGCAGTGCTCCGTTGTAAGCTCCTTTCATATTGGGACCGTTATCGTACCCTTGTGCACGACAATCTTCAATCAAATATGGCAAATTAGATCAGCGATTCTCTGACCAGTTTTTTGGTTACAATTCACGAAAGCCAAAACAGTTCTTGAATTGTAAAATTTGTTTTTTCGAATTGAAATGGATTTAGCACAAATGAACGTAGTCAACGTTACTAGCATCAGACATAGCATCAAGGATAATAGCAAAATACTTGGCTTTCTTGCTTTGATCTAATATAGTTTCCCTCACGTGCTTTGCACAAATTTCTATAAACTCGTTCTGAATGTCTAGGGAAAGATAGTGAACTTGTAAACGTTTGTGCTGCTGTTGTGGAATCCTAACCTTCTCCAAATGATCTCTAAGTATCGGATCATATTGGCTTATGAGATCTTAGATGCCCAAAAAATTTCCATCGTTTCGTTCACCAAAATATATACTTTCGCCTTTGAAAGCTACGCCTCTTTCACCCAAAAATAAAATAGTGTCCAAAATTCCATATAAATGTCTTTCCACTTTTGAGTTTCAGTGATTAGCTGGTCATTGATAAATGTATCAATTGTAGCCTCCTTTCGAATTAGATTTTGTAAATATCGGCATTTAATATAACATTTAATGTGATCTTGAGTACTTTCGTGTGCTGGCAGTTTATCGTATAGCTTCTTCCATACCTGGAATTTGAATATCCGCAGAAAAAATTTTAGGTCGACTTAAAGTATCAGTGCTTAATAGACGACATGGTAGGCAATAAAAAGCATTGCTACTGGCACTCCACACTAACCAGTCACGCTCCACGTTCTCTCCATTTGGCAAGATTCTGTTTAACAACTAGGTAGAAAATGCCTCGTCATGACAATCACGTGGAAAAATAACAGGATACTTTTGATGACCTCAACGAATTATTTCGTTGACTTCTTCAGATCGCAAAAACTCATTATTCACGGTACCGATATCGAAGTCGTTTAAATAATCTGGACTTTGATACAGAGTTCGTGGTATTGTTGGAAGACCTTTTGAAGATAAACCTTCATCAGTGTCACCACGAAAACTTTACGATTTCGGATTCATGTAAACATAAATTTTTGTTTAATGTTTTTATTGTCTCCTCAGGCCCAGGCAAAAAATCATTATCAATATTCGTTAAAATTTGCACATGGAACAACTAAAGACTCTCCTGAAAAAAAAAATGTCTTTATCCCCAAATCGCGGGCCCCCTGAGAAACACATATTTGTTTGATGTTTTTATTGTCTCCTCAGGCCCAGGCAAAAAATCATTATCAATATTCGTTGCTTTTGAAATTCGGCTTAAAATTTGCACATGGAACAACTAAAGACTCTCCTGAATTAAAAAAAACGTTTTAGTACCTCTGAATCACGGGCCCCCTGAGAAACACTTTTTTGTTTGATGTTTTTATTGTCTCCTCAGGCCCAGGCAAAAAATCATTATCAATATCCGTTGCTTTCGAAATTCGGCTTAAATTTGCACATGGAACAACTAAAGAATAAAAAAAATGTCTTAGTACCTCTAAATCGCGGGCCCCCTGAGAAACACATTTTTGTTTTATGTTTTTATTGTCTCCTCAGGCCCAGGCAAAAAATCATTATCAATATCCGTTGCTTTCGAAATTCGGCTTAAAATTTGCACATGGAACAACTAAAGACTCTCCTGAAAAAAAAAAATTTCTTTATCCCCCAAATCGCGGGCCCCCTGAGAAACACATATTTGTTTGATGTTTTTATTGTCTCCTCAGGCCCAGGCAAAAAATCATTATCAATATTCGTTGCTTTCGAAATTCGGCTTAAAATTTGCACATGGAACAACTAAAGACTAAAAAAATGGCTAAGTACCTCTAAATCGCGGGTCCTGAGAAACCCCGGGGCCGGGGGAATCCCGGGGAGCTTCCATGAGCCATATTGACGCGCTTAGCAGACGAAAAATTGCCTATGCTATAAATGCAGACGACGTTGAGTTCCAACTACAGATTGCCCAAAAGCGCGACAAAGTAATTGAATCAATAAGAAGTCGCCTAGATATGGAAGATTTGAAAGACTACGATTTAGTGGACGGACTTATATATAAGAAAAATTCAGATGGCAAGAGAACACTGTACGCACCTTACGAAATGGAGAATAACGTTATACAACTGATACATGAGAAGTTGGGTCATCTATCAGTTGAGAAAACACTGAATCAACTATGCCTATGTTACTGGTTTCCGAACATACGAACGAAAACAGAAAAATCTATCAGAAACTGCCTAAAATGCATCATGTATGCTACACCTCCGCAAGCTAGGGAAAGAACCTTACATACCATCCATAAAACTCCACTACCATTCGACATTATCCACATAGACCACTTCGGACCACTACCATCGATTAGATCAAAACGAAAACATATTTTAGTAGTAGTTGACGCCTTTACGAAATTCGTCAAACTTTACCCAACCAACTCCACCAGTACTCGAGAAGATATAGCCGCCCTTGAGAAATACTTCAGCTATTACAGTCGACCGAGACGGATCATAAGTGACAGAGGGACCTGTTTCACGTCTATGGAGTTCGGTGCTTTCTTTACGAAGTGGAAAGAGTAAAGAGAATATTAAAATCCATGATAGGGAAGTTAACAAACGAAATAAACCACGATGACTGGGTTAAAAGACTACTTGAATTTGAGTATGCTATAAACAACTCAACCCATAGCACCTGCCGGGATACACCCAGTCGCCTTTTGTTCGGTGTTGAGCAGAGAGGAGTCGTCGTAGACAAATTCACTGAATTCTTTCAGTACAAAATCTGTCCGGATGATGGACGGGATTTAGAAAAGATACGCAAAAACGCATCGAATTCCATAAAAGCTAAGCAGGAATATGATATCAAACGTTTCGGCCATGGCCATTCCGGGTAAGACATACAGTATAGGTGACTACGTTGTCGTTAGAAATGTCGATAAAACAGTCGGGAGTAATAAGAAACTTTTACCATAATATAAGGACCACTATGTGGTCCATAAAATATTGGAAAATGATAGATATGTCATTAGAGACATAAATAATTGCCAACTAACCCAACTACCTTACGACGGGGTGATTGAAGCTCACCGGATAAGGCGATGGCGGCAAGTACCCCGAGGGTGTACTGACGAACCAGAGCATGATCCCCTGCGGATTGACTAGTCTCTTTAAATCTTCTTTGATCGAGGTCGATCCGTTGTCAGAATTGGCCGAGTTGTAAAGATAGCAAATTGTAAACGTACTGTAAACATATGGTAGCTCTAACAAAAGCTAAATATTGTATTACATTCATAGATAATAAGTATCGATAACCACAGCCTACTTGACAAATGATGAGGATGAGCAATAAAAGAAAAGAGGAAGAGTCACTTCCGGTTGAACATTTAACAGAGTAACACGTCTTTCATTTAAGATAGGAATAATATCCCTCATAATCCACGTTGAATACACATAAATTTGGAGATTTTATAATATATATAACGCAAAACGACGCGAGAAGTCACTTTCCTTAAGTGAAACAAAATTCTTATCATATTTTACGTTGTTTCGTGATATAGATTTAAGGGCCTATTAATGGTGACTTATAACCATATAACCAAAACCATATAAAACAGCTGATCAAACCTACCTTATGGAAATCAATGTAATCGATTAATGGTGCCATACAATAACGCTAACGCCATAACCATACCATAGCCAACTAATTGGTTTTTGGTTTCTCGCCATATGAATAACCTAAAAATATTTGAGTTGGTGAATTTAATAACTTTTTGTAGATTTTATTCATTGTTTTGGATATGTTATGACTAAGAGGCTTATTTTTTTTGTGGAATATATTTGTAATTTTTTACGTTTTCTTCATTTTTATGAAATTTTCACGATTTTTAGTAAAGGCATCATTAATCGATCACATTGGAGATGGTTATGGATACGGGATAATGGGATATGGATAAAATAAGTTTCTGAATTTTACTATTAACCATGGATTTTTTTGAAAAACCTGAAAAACAAAAAATGTGCACGATTCTTCATGAAAATGAATGGTGACTTTAACGTTAATATATTATATCGTGACATGTATAGCTCCCATCTGTTGGAGATGTGTCTGCTGTTGGCCTTTCTTTAGTTAACTCATCAATACCAACAAGGATGGCGAATAACTGTTGTCATAGTCTGTTTGATTATTTCCTTGTCTCCCATCCGTCCTCTGTGTTAAAATTTGACCAAATATCATTTATCTCTGACCCTAACTTAATTTTGTGTTCGTTTGATTTTGATTTTGACCAGCATAATTCATTCACTGTTACATGTAGCTTCCCTGACTATCGCTCGCTTAACCTTAACAGCTTGACTACTGACCTATCTCGTGTTTACTGGGCTGATTGCTGGAGTTTATCTGATGTGAACGATAAATAAACTCAAATTTTTAAATGAAGCGGTACTCACTCTTTACTATGCCCATGTAACAATGTGTTGTTTTCAAAGAAAACCGTCTTCGTGCCAATGGTTCAACCCAACTCTTCGTACTATGATTAAAAAACGCAACAAAGCCTATGCAGTGTGGAAAAAGAATCGGATAGATTTGAACTGGCGTAGCTATAAGAATGTTCGAAATGAAACTACTGCTGTTATCAAATGTGAAAAACACAAGTATTTTGGTAAAATGTTAAATTCTGAGCTGCCAAATAATGTCCTGTGGCGTAATTTAAAACACTTTCATGTGTATGTTAAAGAGAATCCAATTTGTTCCCTTAACCCTGATAAGCTTAATGATGTATTTGTAAGTCGTACTTTTTCACCCAGTGCCACCATTTCCCAGCACATACCCTCTCCACCTGCATCGGTTCAGCAATTTGAATTTTGTCCTGTATCGGAGCTTGATGTTGTAAGATGTATATGTAAGATTCACTCAAATGCGATTAGTGCTGATGGAATCCCCGTAAAATTTCTAAAAAAAATTCTTCCTCATATTTTGCCAACCCTAACACATATCATCAACCACTGTATTGCAACTTCGTGCTTCCCTGATGCATGGAAGCTTGCAACCATTCTTCCGGTAGCTAAAAATAAAATTGCTAGTAGTCCATCTGATTTTAGTCCCATAAGCATTTTTCCCGCTCTATCTAAGACCCTGTTATCTGAGCAAATCTTCTCACACATCTGCACTACTGCTGTTATAAAAATTCTGGATGACATACGTCTATCCCATGACAAAAATTAATTAACATTGTTGTGTATGCTCAACTTTTCAGAGGCATTTGAATCAATTAACCATAGTTTGCTATGTCTGAAGCTGAAAGCCTACTTCGGATATAGGGACTCTGCAGTAAAATTAGTGATGAGCTATTTGGGTGGTAGAGGTTAAGGTAGTATTTTTATCAAAGCTAGGGAAAAACGAACAACTGCCCACCTCGTATCGACCAATAAGCCTGAGCTCGTTTCTCATTAAAGGTATGAAGAAAATCTTAGATCAGAATATCAGGGAGGTCAATCTAAATAAACGCCCTCTGTCTAGGAATCAGTTCACCTAACAGTCAGGGAAATCCACGGAGACGGCTATTCATAGTCTCACGGTAAAAATCGAAAAGGCTCTAGAGTCTAAAAATATAGCCCTCTGCGCTTTTATTGATATATCAGGGGCTTTCGATAACACAACACAGCAAGCTATCGAACAAGCTATGATTGACAAGGACATAAGCCCTATAATAATTCGATGGGTGCTGTCCATGTTAAAGAGTAGAAAAATCCATTTATAAAAGGGGAGGGACAACTGAATCAATTGCGACCACAAGAGGATGCCCACAAGGAGGTGTGCTCTCCCCTGTCCTGTAGACCCAGGTCATAGATGACCTCCTTCGGTTAATGAAAACCACGGGATTTGATACATTTGACATGACCTAGTTACTTCCATCACAGGGATGCACGAGGATACAATATCAGATCGCATGCAACAAGCCCTTTGCATCATAGAGACGTGGTGCGATATCAAGGGATTGTCTATCAATCCTAACAAAACTGTTATAGTTCCTTTCACCCGGAGAGGGAAAGTATCCATCACAGAACTATCCCTGGGGGGTAAAAATACAATTCTCAATGGAGGCTAAATATATAGGGGTCACGCTGGATAGAACCCTCATGTAGAATGATCATTTGTGTGCTTTCCTAAACAAGGCAACAACAGCTTTCTTCGTCTGTATTCGTTTCTACGGGAAAACATGGGATAAGTTCAAAAATGGTATATTGGATATTTAACCCTTAAATGCACGAGGTCAGCCCCAATTATGGAGACCCAGTTTCGCCTATGTAAAACAACCCCCTGAACACGAAATGGATCACCATTTTAAAAATAAATGAGCCTTTTTCCGGAAAAGGCGGAAAATGCGTTTTTTTTATTTGTACCTTATATGGTACGCTATGCATTGTGAATATTTTTTATAGGCAAATTATATTTCAGTGTATTCAAATCAAAGGAAATACGTGTACATATTTACATAAATAAAGTCAATTAGTGAAAATACTTTATAAATTTACTTCGTATAATTATTTTGTTTTTTTATTCTTTATGATAAGCAACAAAACACCCTTCAAGACGGAGGTGACTAGTTCACCCACACATTCAAACCTTTTTTCGCTCTCCACTAACACATCCACGTTTCATGCTGTCATCGAAGTGACATTGTCTTCTTTAATGACAATTTATTAATTATTCCGGGAAAACATTGAAACGAATAAAAAATATAATTGTGATAATAGAACTCTTACAAGTTCTCGCTTAACCTGGTGTGTAAAAAGAAAAAAATCTTGTGCTACGGGCATTTAAGTTGTGACATGTGTTAGCTGTTTAGGCACTTCTAAATTAACCTGGTGCTTTAACTAGAGGCAACCAAGTCCTCTTGCCACCAATTGGAATTGGAAGATTCGATTTCCAAAGCCAAAAAAGGTAACCTTCTACAAGACAGTGCACAACCTAAACAAAGGTGGTTTTCAAAAGACGCGTGTCGAGCTCCATTTTTAGAATTCGAAAGCGGAAATAAAAAATTTTGTTGCACAGAACACCTTTTTGCGTAGGTGGCCTTCGCCCAAAATAATATTAAGCGTAACGTTTTACAAGACGGTGCACCACCTAATTTAAAAATTATCAAAATTATGTTTTTACAGAAATAAAAATTTATATTTTCTTTTCGGATTCTAAAAACGGAGCTCGAGGCGCGTCTTTTGATTCCACCTTTGATAATTTTTGATAAATATTAGGTGCTGCACCGTCTTGTAAAACGTTACCATATTAAGTTGTATAGAATCGACGGGATGGCCTAGAAGGTTTTATGTCATGCTAAATCGCTCCCGAGATAGTCGGGCTAGTACTTTAATGGTTCCCGGAACGTACCCGATCTGCATCCGACAAAGGACCAACAAAGTCGATAACGGGAGTGTCCTTATCGCTACAACAACAGCAACAACATTATTTACTTTCTGCTTTTCATTCATACGTATGTGCATTTTTAAATAATAAAAAAGAAAATGTTATATTATTCTAATAGACAGCATCTCTGCCGGGGTGCGATTCAGCTCAGAATATGCCAAAACCAGAGGAAACCTACACTTAAATGCAGATTCACGTGTCATTTACCGGTATTTACCGGTAAACAAGGTACTTTACACAACCAACATGCTTTGGAATACGGTACCAAACTGGTTAGATGTATTTCCCTAAAAAAGAGTGGAACTACGCATCTTGGTTTGCCAGTATTTGTTCGGTAATTTATATTGATTTGTATTGATTAAAAATTGCAATACTAGATAATGTAATGTGAATTAAAATTGAATTTGAAGGTAGCCGGAGCAAAAAAGGCAACTGATCCGCATGCAACTGTTATTTATGTGGCGCAACCGGGAGCTGCTGCTGCTATCCTAGAAGCATTAGAAGCAGAAATTTCTTTGATTGTTTGCATCACCCAAGGTGTCCCATAACATGATATGGTTCGCGTTAAGCACGCTCTTTTAAAGCAAAAAAATCGCGTCTAGTCAGGTGCAATTGTCCAGGAATCATCGCACCAGAAAGGGTAAGTAAATTGCCTACCATATTAAATATATAAACAACATGTAAGAATTTGTTAGTGATAATTTGTCATGCTTTTGTTGATAATCAACTGAAGAATGCAAATACCACAGAGTTCGAAGTTCATGTAAATACCAACTGATTTTTTGAATTAGCGTTTGGAGAGCAAAATACATATGTATGTGTGCATAGAACTGCATAGAAAGGGAGGAATTAATTAATTATCATCAGTAGATTTACAAGATGTTTGTCATTTTCCCTGCGTCGCAGTTGTCATGACACTGCGTTAAGAGAGGACATGAAAACCTTATTACCCACAGCCAGTTAAAATTTTAGTAAATTTTGCTCTTTTAATCACTGATTCAATACGTGGAAAGTTATATATAGAGCATTCCATGGAGAATGGTAAATTTTAACAGACTTTCGCATTGCGGTCATTATTAGTATTCAATCCCTAGAAGCTTTAATGTATTCATATCAATATTTTCCGAGATGATCGGGCTAGTACCTCAATGGTGCATGTTACCGGAACGTAGATAGATAGATAATTAATTGAGGATTGCACAGTGACTTGCACATCTCCTTCACAGCACCTCATTTTAGCCGAATTCCTTGATGAACCAGTGTTCTTGGTTTGAGGGATTAAATGTGGGTATGCTCTGGCCATGGTGAGCCCATAAACTTAGCCCTACGTCTTGAGATTGCTTAGCATTCTAAGAGGATATGGTCCACCGTCTGCTGATCGATCACAAAATCGGCATATGTTGTTCGATATTATACCCAGCTTTTGCATGTGACTGTTCAGTCTACAGTGTCCTGTCAGAATAGCCGTTAGGATTCTTAGGTTATCTCTCGAGAGGCCTATTAATGCCCTATGTCGAGTTGTGCTGTAACCCACTAACAGTGACTTAGATTATCCCAGGCCTGGCATATTGCGCCAGTGTTCTTCTCTCTTTTCCCTCCCTTCTACTAATAAATGCCCGTGTGAGCCAACTGGCAGGAACGGCTCGGGATCGATGGGTCATGCAGTTGTTGCCTCTCTTTTTGGGTTGTCCGCCTGCTGTTGTTGTTGTAGCAGGCGATCCGAACGATCACAAATTGTCATCAATGTCCTCTAACGGGAGTCCAAGGAAACTTTCTGTTTCAACAGGGGCGGACCATAATGAAAGGAGTGTTAGAGGCGTTGGTTCCACAATACAGCTAAAGAGATGGTTGGTGTCATGTGGGGACACATTACAAGCAGGGCAACGTTTTGTGTATCGGCGTTGATTCTGGATAGGTAAGAGTTTAACCTGTTACGGTATCCAGATCGGAGTTGAGCTAGTGTGACTCGCGTTTCCCTAGAGAGAGTGCGTTCCTCCTGTTGTTGTTGTAGCGATAAGGTTGCTCCCCGAAAGCTTTGGGGAGTGTTATCGATGTGATGGTCCTTTGCCGGATACAGATCCGGTACGCTCCGGTAACACAGCAGCGTTAAGGTACTAGCCCGACCATCTCGGGAACGATTTATATGGCCACATTAAACCTTCAGGCCACCCTCCCTCCCCACCCCCAAGTTCCTCGCCAGAGACTCGTCTATATTCTGACCCTCGGGTATATTCTGACCCCCTAACCCGCTGGGGGATTGCGTTTGCTGCGTTCCTCCTGTACTAGTTTTGTTCTTTGAGTACAGGATTAACCGGCATAGAGGTCCCATGCCTGTTTGTGGAGTTCACTGAAGATATGCTTGTGTTTCTTGTCTTCATACGGCTGTGTTCTCAGGTGGCGTATTTCCTCATAATGTAATGAGGGCGTGAACAACAAGAAGCCACAAAAGATTTATAAAAGTTACGAGGACGCCGGAATTTGGGATCTAGCCCAGAACAACCTGTCCGATGCAACCATCCCTTGCACGTGAAACACTGAAAAGAGTATGACCGTCCTAAAAAGATTATTTTCCGGCAAACGCAGCAAACCCATTTCTCAGGACCGGGGTCAGGAAAAGGGCCCGTATTGGGGTCGATACCTTCCCGAAAGAGGAAAGTATGGCGGAGACCCGCTGCAAGGATCTGCTGGGAGGATGAAAATTAAGTGGGAGGGACGCAACAAATTAAACACTGACTCCGCCTGCTCATTATCCTCTACTCCCCTGTGGCCTGGGACCTAGGGCAACAGCACTACGTTGTGTGCTCCTAATAGATTCAGCTTTTCTACGCACTCAAGGACCAGTGCTGACTTTATTTCGAACGCCGCAATTGCCTTTAGCGGGGCCTGACTGTCTGACTGAGTATGGCAATTGTTTCATTGGGGTATTAGCGCTGAAGGTTCAGCTTAGCGCACTAACTTATGGCGAATACTTCCGCTTAAAAAATGCTCGGATGTGCTTTTAGAGGTACTGATATTTTGGCTCTGGGTCCGAAAACTCTGGCTCCAATCCCCTCTGGCGTCTTCGAGCCATCTATGTACCATACGATCTTGAGTAGACTAGTAATACATTGCACCCGTCCGTACTTATACAGCCGTACCAAGAGACGGAACAGCCCATTACATATTGGCACAATCGGAGCACTGCTGGACATCCAATCTATATTAAAGCTATGCATTCAAAAGTGTTTGTACCAGTAGCTAGTGCACACCGAACTGGACCAATGCATGCTATATTGATGCCTGCACAAATACCAAGCAATGTTACTGTAAATAATGTTACTGCTAATGTTAATTTGCACGATTGAGCACATACAGTACCTACGTTTATACAAGGTGGAACACCACACTACCTACATGGCGATGTAGCCCCCGATCAGGTTGTTGTAAGAGATTAATTTAAATATGTTTTTCATAAGCACTGATCCTTATATTTTCATTATCATTAAACTGTAGACTGTAGACTCATGATGGGTATTCTGACTGGTACACTGCCTTCTGGCATCACATGCCTTTAAATTAGGCTTGGTCAGTGATAGAAGATGTAGGAAGTGCGGATTGGAGAAGGAAACGATCGATCACGTTCTTTGCTCGTGCCCTGCGCTTGCTAGGCTAAGACCCCAGCTATTAGGAGTGATACAGCTGTCAGATCTAGAAGCAGCAAGTGGTTTAAGTCCTAGGAAGCTTTTAGTATTTGTGAAGAGGACGGAGTTATTTTATAACATAGGCCCTGGTTGTTGATAGGGTTTCCAGCTTGGTCGTTAAAACAAACTTTTGGTAACCCTATGGACTCATTCAGTCTATGTGAGGTCCTCATGAACCGGCCAGTTCAACCTAACTTATATTTTGTTTTGGTTTTTACTTTAGAATCAACCGGTTAAGTAAGCCATGTCAGCTAACTAAACGCCTTCAAATGTAGATCCATAAGGAACATGAGGTCGCCAGAGCCTCGTTAAAGAAAGAGGATTCGCCACGGGTAGGTGAGGTTGACAATTGGGTTGGAGAAGCTATATATTGTGCTGGCAACCCATTGAAAGGGTTGCGATACACAACCCCTTGAACCAATTTGGTATTTTAGTCGCCTCTTACGACAGGCATACCTACCGCGGGTATACTCTAAGCCCCCTTGCTAAAGAAGTCATATCAATTCGTTCCCGGGTTATTCGGGGAAAGCAATTTTAGCAGTACTTTGCCCTTTTCAATTTGCGCATCCATTCAAGAAATTTTCATAATGGATCAAACAGTCATCTGCATTTATTTGTTTTTGTTTTTGTAGCGAGCCTAATTTACTTCATAACATCAATTAACCCTTGTTATAAAATTATGCTTTCTATAAATGCAACAGCAAAGTATCTTTGGGTACCCCTGCCATCGGAAGATACCTTGGCATGGTGGAGGTTCACTTGAAGGTACTTTACAAGGGCCTGATTCAGGTTACCTGAAATCTAATTGACTCCCTTGAGCCTTTGGCCTCTCAGGAAAGAGCTAATCGTGGATTCCTATTTATAGAGCACTTTTCCGATTATATTAAAAACTTTTAATCTATCCTTACTGATATTAGTTTCTTTTTCATTCTAGGTAATTTAATTTTGACGATGTGCGCATAGCAATATTCCAAATATTTCAGCTGTGGATGTAAGAAGAACACACATTTGCTCAAATAACAGGAAAACTGCGACAACTATCCCTCCGCCTTTTTATTACCACATATATGACCCTACCAAGCATATTATGGGAAAGGGTCAAGGCCAAATGCTCAACATCACCTGTAAATTGACTTTGAAAGCACGAATTGGGACTGCCTATAGTCCGGTATTTTACCTACAAAACTCATATGGCTCTGAAAACTGATGTTGAACAACACCAGCACAGGAAAAATTGAGCAGCATCACTCTGAGCTTCGAAATAAGGTTGCAGAATGGGCACGACTATGAATGGACGTTAAAGTATTTATGTAGCTAGTACATATCAATATTTTATTTATTTATTTATATGTTTATAAATTATAAATATGAATTATATAATTATATTATTAAATCAAAAAGGACGCGTTTCATTCATGGAAAAAGCAAATTGGCAGAAGGTAACCGGTACGGGCAACCGGCTAGCCAGTTACCGGTGTTGTTGTTGTTGCATATGTTTTGGTTAGCGATAACGAAAACATACCTAATGAAGTAACTTCAAAATGTAAATAACATCGAGCGAGAAAGCGAGTCACACGTGCATTACTTTTTTCACGACATCAATGTAAAAGTGATTAACCTTCACAAAACGCGAGTACTGCATAAATAATGTAAGGATTACTCCTTTGGGAGTATAGGAGTGTTCCAAAACTAATCTGTATTCATACGAAAAATGTGCTCCAATTAACATTGCGATGTCATAGGAGAGGAGTAGGTGATCCCTCTCTCGCTTTGTTTGTGAGTATTCCATAGAGTACATACGTGAGAGTACTTTCCAAAGTACTTTCACTGTAGTACTCCATGGAGCACCCACAGATGATCATATGCCAAAGTACAAAAGAGAGTTTTTGTCGGAAAGAATTATCGGAGTGAATTTAATTTAAAATGAAAGTAAATGAAGAGGGGCAATACAAATTTTATATTTTTTACTACGAATAGTCTTATGTTAGTTAGCATTTGCGTGAATAAAGAAATTAATATTTCTTTATACTATAGTATGTATACATAAAACCAGTGCGCGATTGCATTTTATCAGAGTTGCATTAGTAAAATTTTATTATCAGTTATTTGTATGCAATATTTTACTTTTGCCAACTCTGTTCGATCGTCATCGTGTCGTGATCACGGTCGTTAAAAAACGAGCAATGATCGGCTGATGGTGGTCCGCAAACGCAATGCAAAGGAGTATTGTTAGATTACTCCAACATGAAGAAAATGGAACACGTAATCCAACAATTTTTGCAGGATAAGACGATAATTGGTGACCAAGTTATCGGTGACGATTAGGTAATCGATTAGGTAACTAGTACCTGTCTTGTAGGACAATTACGTTTATCATTCAACCAGAGATGTACGTTACACTTTTCACATTGGAATATTGATCGATTTTTCACGTTCTTATCACCAATATTACTAGTCTCGTTTTTGCATCTGGCACGACCTTCAACTACGGGATAATGATGGATGCCGTCGAAACGTAAATTGTGTGGGGGTCCACGTTCATCTTGCGCACGAGAGGCTGTTGTGTGTACACCAGACCGGTTTTTGTTTGTTCCCATATTCGTCAGCACTTAACATATTTCCTGACGGAACGCCTTTTGAGTCATTGGAGTACTAGCATTTGATTTTTAAAAAGTAGCCAAGCATTTACCATGCATATATCCAATAGGTGATAAGATATTCTAAGATACCATTTTTGGATTTTCAATACAATTTTTAAGCGACCAAGGTAGGAATTCATAGATCCACACCTCCCATATGCAAATTGTACTATTGTGGATTTAACACCGGTTTCATCCCAACGAAAGTGGAAACAAGGTTGACTACCCGATTACCCTTCCATGATATAGATGTTTTTGGTATAACATGTATTGTGGTTAAGAACTCTGCTGATACTCCTAGATTCATTTTCAACATATCCTTCGTCTCTGGAAATTTGCAATTTTTGATCCTATTTCGGTTGATGGTACCAATACTCTGTACACATTGGGTTCGTAAATAAATCAATAACGGTATGGAGGTATAATAATTATCCATAATTATCCATGTAATCCACGTGTCATGCGCACAACAATATTAGCCGAGGCCTTGAAATCTGGTTCTCCACGCATTAAACAATGAGCTTCGCCAGTATAAATTGCAAACTTGTATATAAAGCCGGATACGTCACAAAGCGCATAGAACTTCAACCCCCATTTTATTGGGTTTGTTGGGGAGATATTGCTTCATAAAATTACGTTCACAACGTCATCGTTAATTTTTTTTTTTTTAATGAATAACTAATCGAATCTTCATCAAACATTTCATAATCGGTTTCGGCTTGATTTCTAATTCGCTTTGGTCCATTAGATCATCGATTGCATCTTCGGACTCATCTTCATACGACCGTGACAGGACTGTACAGTGAAGTCCTAGTTTTTATAAAGAAAATACAAAGTGAAAGTGCCGTGCTTTAATAAAAACAAAAACAATAAATTGTTAAGATTTATATGAATTATTTCAGGCTTGGCTGATCCATTTTTTTTGGTGCAAATGAAAGAATTCAATTCACCATTCTGCCCAACGTTTCGCTGACAAATTTCAGCATCATCAGGGGCAACTCTGTTTATTTTTAAAAAACAAAAGACATGTATCAATTATACATTCGCACAAACAGAAGAAATAAATGCACTTGAATTTTCGCAATACTCACTACAATATTAAACAATTATATTAGAGCTTAAAACTAGTACCATCAGTACCACTTCTTGTGGTAGTCTTGTCTAAACTAAATTGCTGTTCATTTTTATATGCATAATAAGTAAGCTGAAGCTATATTATCGGTGTCCTCTTTTTTGTTTATCGTCTCCTCCCTTCTTTGTAATATTCTTAGACTCTCTAATGTGTATCGCGTTATTTCTCTCTTTTCTTTGTCGATGATTCTGGTGTTGGTAAAGTCAGCTGCGTGGCCACTACTTAAAATGTGTTGAGCTAAGGCTGTGCTTTGTTTTTGCTTCTTTATATCCGATTCATGTTCGGCTAAGCGGACGCCTAATGCTCCTTTTTTTTGTTCCGATATACACTTTATCACAGCGTTCGTCGTCGTTGCCTTTGTATTTTATTTCATAAACAACGTTGCTTTGTTGTTGTTTTTCTATTGGGCTTTTCATTTTCGTATAAATGCTGGATATTGTTGCATTCGATTTGTATGCAAGCGTAATATTTTGTTGCTTTAATATTTTCTGATCAAAGTTCTCGCTGAGTTTTGGTATGTATGTGCGCTATAATATTTTTTTGACGCATTAGATGTTTCTGGGTTTTGTTGCTTCGTTTTCTGTTCTCCTGTTATTATTTTCTCTTGTGTGATCAGTTCGCGTATCAATTGCACTGGGTAGTTGTTGCTTTTTAATATGTTGTATATTTTTTCTATGTTAGCTTCGTGGAATTTTCTATGGCTTATTGTCAATATTTTACTAATTAAATTTTTCGCTGTGTTGATTTTATATTTCCTAGGTTGGGAAGAGGAATAGTTGATCAGACGTCCAGAGGAGGTGGGTTTAGAGTACCAGTTCAGAATTATATTGTTTTTGTCTCTATGTATACGGACATCAATAAAGGGGATGCTTTCGTTTTCCTCCATTTCTATTGTAAACTTGAGTTTTGGATGATATTTGTTAAGTGTCTCTAGAATCTTGTTCGTGTCGCTTCGTTTTGTTATTTCAAAAATGTCGTCTACATATTTGTTGATAAATTTGATGTCAATATTGTAGTGTTGTTTCAGCTCCGAGATGGTGTTGTTAAGTAGTTCGTCCATAACAATGTCCGCAATGGTTGGGGAGAGGGGATTGCCCATTGGCATTCCAAATGTTTGGAAGTATAACTTGTTATTGCACTTAAAATAATTGTTGTCTTTGAGACAAAAGTCCAGGATTTCTTGAAATCTTTTCTTTGGGATTTTTGTTGTTTCTTGTATTCTGTCCCATTTGTTCATTATAATCTTGGTTGCAAGTATTGTCGGTATATTTGTGAACAGGGAAATGACATCGAATGAGACAAACATTTCATCATCGGACAAACATATATTAGTTAGTCTATCTTTCAATTCATATGCATTTTTCACATTAAATCTTTCTGAAATAAGTGGCTTAAAAATTTCTCCAACATATTTTGACAAATTATAACAGGGGACCAGGACAGACGAGGCGATGGGACGTAAAGGAACTTGAGGTTTATGAACTTTTGGTAGTCCATAAAGCCTTGGCGCGATGGCTGCTGTGCATGTGAGAAGTTGTTTTCTCTTCTCGTTATGTGTTGTGATTTGTAAAGCTCATCTACTATTTTATTGTTTTTTCTCTGTAGAGTGTTCGTTGGGTCTACCCGTATGGTTTTGTATGTGTTTTTGTCTTCTAGTAATTCGTTTATCTTGTTTGTGTATTCCGATTCGTACATTGCTACCGTTTCTTTGCCTTTATCAGCATCTGTTATGACAATGTTTTTGTGGGATTTCAAAAACTCCTTTGTGTGGGCGAATGATGCTAAAATGAATTTTTCCGCAGCGTTATGTTTTATGTTTCTTTTAAAGAGTGTAATTCTGTTACTTAGCATATTTCTTGCCGATTCTTTCTCTCTTTCGTCTTTTATAGCTGTGAAGACAAAAACACATACAAAACCATACGGGTAGACCCAACGAACACTCTACAGAGAAAAAACAATAAAATAGTAGATGAGCTTTACAAAGCACAACACATAACGAGAAGAGAAAAATAACTTCTCACATGCACAGCAGCCATCGCGCCAAGGCTTTATGGACTACCAAAAGTTCATAAACCTCAAGTTCCTTTACGTCCCATCGCCTCGTCTGTCCTGGTCCCCTGCTATAATTTGTCAAAATATGTTGGAGAAATTCTCAAGCCACTTATTTCAGAAGGATTTAATGTGAAAAATGCATATGAATTGAAAGATAGACTAACAAATATATTTTTGTCCGATGATGAAGTGTTTGCCTCATTCGATGTCATTTCCCTGTTCACAAATATACCGACAATGCTTGCAACCAAGATTATAATGAACAAATGGGACAGAATACAAGAAACAACAAAAATCCCAAAGAAAAGATTTCAAGAAATCCTGGACTTTTGTCTCAAAGACAACAATTATTTTAAGTGCAATAACAAATTATACTTCCAAACATTTGGAATGCCAATGGGCAATCCCCTCTCCCCAACCATTGCGGACATTGTTATGGACGAACTACTTGACAACACCATCTCGGAGCTGAAACAACACTACAATATTGACATCAAATTTATCAACAAATATGTAGACGACATTTTTGCAATAACAAAACGAAGCGACACGAACAAGATTCTAGAGACACTTAACAAATATCATCCAAACTCAAGTTTACAATAGAAATGTAGGAAAACGAAAGCATCCCCTTTATTGATGTCCGTATACATAGAGACAAAAACAATATAATTCTGAACTGGTACTCTAAACCCACCTCCTCTGGACGTCTGATCAACTATTCCTCTTCCCAACCTAGGAAATATAAAATCAACACAGCGAAAAATTTAATTAGTAAAATATTGACAATAAGCCATAGAAAATTCCACGAAGCTAACATAGAAAAAATATACAACATATTAAAAAGCAACAACTACCCAGTGCAATTGATACGCGAACTGATCACACAAGAGAAAATAATAACAGGAGAACAGAAAACGAAGCAACAAAACCCAGAAACATCTAATGCGTCAAAAAAATATTATAGCGTCACATACATACCAAAACTCAGCGAGAACTTTGATCAGAAAATATTAAAGCAACAAAATATTACGCTTGCATACAAATCGAATGCAACAATATCCAGCATTTATACGAAAATGAAAAGCGCAATAGAAAAACAACAACAAAGCAACGTTGTTTATGAAATAAAATGCAAAGGCAACGACGACGAACGCTGTGATAAAGTGTATATCGGAACAACAAAAAGAGCATTAGGCGTCCGCTTAGCCGAACATGAATCGGATACAAAGAAGCAAAAACAAAGCACAGCCTTAGCTCAACACATTTTAAGTAGTGGCCACGCAGCTGACTTTACCAACACCAGAATCATCGACAAAGAAAAGAGAGAAATAACGCGATACACATTAGAGAGTCTAAGAATATTACAAAGAAGGGAGGAGACGATAAACAAAAAAGAGGACACCGATAATATAGCTTCAGCTTACTTGTTATGCATAAAAAAATGAACAGCAATTTAGTTTAGACAAGACTACCACAAGAAGTGGTACTGATGGTACTAGTTTTAAGCTCTAATATAATTGTTTAATATTGTAGTGAGTATTGCGAAAATTCAAGTGCATTTATTTCTTCTGTTTGTGCGAATGTATAATTGATACATGTCTTTTGTTTTTTAAAAATAAACAGAGTTGCCCCTGATGATGCTGAAATTTGTCAGCGAAACGTTGGGCAGAATGGTGAATTGAATTCTTTCATTTGCACCAAAATAAATGGATCAGCCAAGCCTGAAATAATTCATATAAATCTTAATTTGAACTGATCGAAAAAATTACAAGAATAAATTGTTAAATTTATACGCATTGCTGCGGCAAAAACAAAATTATTAAATTTCTAATCACTGCTGCGTGGGTGTAACAAATAAATAAATAAAACATATAATAGTGATACTGTTGCTGGTTGCGGTGAAAAATAGATGCAGATTTGGTGGTACATGTGGAGTTGTTGTTGATTGCCTGGTAGACTCCTGCTGCTGAAGACAATTGAGTTGGGTTCTCGCTGGTTGATACGGCTGTTGCTGATTGCTGGGATTGGTAATCCGAATTGGCTGATGTGGTGGCTTGCGGCCAAATTGTGGTGCACCTGTTGTTGCAGTTGGTTGGTGAACACGTAAGAAATGTGCGTAGGTTTGGATGAGGTATGTAAATTTGAAACTTAAAATATATTGCGGGCGTTAAAACAGAAAAATAAAGAATAAAAACGAAATTTCAAAGTTAAAAAAATGTGAGTAAAGGATTCATTAGGAAATGGTCATAATAAAGACGGTGCATAAAAAGGGAAAATTAGTGGATTCTTCTAGAAACCCAAAAGGCCGAGCCATTAAAAATAGCGGCAGTTTTGTATATAGGTCCCGGTAACTTTTATATAACGCCACCAAAGAGTTAGCAACAGGTATACAAGAGAGCAGGAATATATTTATATAAAGAGCGGTAAATGTATAAGGGCTGACTATGTAAAGAACGCATAATATCGCGGTGTTCAAAATTTGCACATATAATTTCAAAGGTATGCCTTAAAGTAGTATATGTACATATACATATACATAAATATATGTTTTTCAATAAAGACGAGTTAGCGGGATCATACGATTTTAATAAATATATGAGACTAATATGGTACTATGAATGCAATTATGCTAGCAGTAAAACCCAATATTGAGTTGGTATACTAATGTGGCATTAGGGTGGTCATATATTTAACAAAATTGATTTTCAACTTCGATAAGTTGACAATGCGCTAATATTAGCATTCAATTAATAATTTGATGGTTTAAAATTGGGTTATTGGAACCCAATTTTTACATCGGAAATTCTTGAGCAGAGTTGCTACTAAATTAAATCGAAAATTTATTGATATTTTCGAGCCAAAGGTTTATTGCAAACCTTTTCATAAATTTGAGAATAAATCGAAACCAAATCAAACCGAAAAGTAAATTTCATACAGTTCGGGCTGGGTGTGGAACAAGGGTATATTGAATCCCTGTTCAATTGTTGCTTATTTGTACATTTCGTTAATTACATTAAAGTCACTTTGCTCAAAATGCCTCTTTCAAGCGATAACACCGGTGATTCAGTAGCCAATTCTCTTGCTACTCTGAAACAACAGCGTGCTTCTTCTCGCAAAAATATAACTCGCATCAAGAATCTTCTTGATGATTCTTCAGCTGCTAGACATTCTAAACTCGTATATGAAGCAAGTTATGGCATATCAAACGGAGATAGAAAAAATTGACTCTGAAGATGAGAAACGAGGTGAAATTGAGGAATTATGTGTTTCGACAAAATCCAAGTTGCTTTCGTTGTTGGGTAGATGATAACACAGCACTGGAAACTACGTTTAGTGCTACAATTGCACCTATAAATCGCTTGCCAAATTTAAAATTGCCAAATTTCAACGGCAAATATGCGGAATATAAAAATTTTATTGAAACTTTTACAACTTTGGTTCATGATGAAACGTCCCTCTCGAATATTGAAAAGTTTAACCATTTATTGAGCAGTTTATCTGGTGAAGCTCTACATACAGTAAAAGCGTTTCAGATTACTGCCGAAAATTACCCGAAAGCATTAGAACGTTTAGCGGAAAGATATGACAAAAAGTGTCTAATTTTTTTTGACAGTGTAGAGCAAATGTTTAGCATACCTAAAATTTCTCAGCCAAACGCGTCCCTTCTCCGCAATGCCGTTGATACTATATCTGCCACATATGATTCATTGCATTCGTTGGGTAACGATAAGGACATAACAAATGCGCTACTTATTCATTTAGCCATGTCTAAAGTTGATGGTGCAACAAGGGCAAAATGGAATGATCAACTCGATTACTCTAAACTGCCAACATGGAATGATTGCGCTAAAGTTCTTATAAGGCGCTGTCAGTCTCTAGAAGTAAATGACCATAAAAATTATAAGCCCTCATCGCTCAAAGAAAATAAGCCATCGGAAAAGCGATCTAAAAGATCTACATTTAGTATTACCGAAGCTAAAGTTAACAAATGCGCATATTGCAAATTAAAAGGTCATTTTATCACTAATTGTGGATCATTTGCTAATTTAACGGTTACCGATCGATTTAATTTTGCAAAGAAAAATGCGCTTTGCATTAATTGTTTAAAAACAGGTCACAGCGTGTCTAGTTGTCGTGCTGGACGATGTCGGGTTTGCCAACGCCCACATAACTCACTGCTACACAAGTACCAAGTGGCGTCCGTTTCTGCAGCAAGTAATGATGCACCCGTTGCGTCTCAGGTTGCATCAAACACTGCTTCTGTAACCTATCCGACCAATGGTGCAGTCAGTCATGCTTCGGCCTCAGATGATGTAGTAGTATTAGCAACTGCAGTGATCCAAATTAGAAGCCAAAACGGTGAATACATGGTAGCTAGAGCGTTATTAGACTCAGGGTCGCAAATCAATTTAATCAGCGAAGAAACGGCCAAAAGACTAAAACTGAAAAAAGATCACAAACAGTTGCAAATAGCGGGTGTTGGGCAAATTGAGGCAAATATCAAGGGCAGGGTGTCAACCTTTATTAAATCTCGTGTAAATGAATACGAAGCTACTGTTGATCTTTGGGTTATCAAGTCAATTTCAGGATATCAACCACAAGGCAATATTACCACGACAGATTGGAACATACCTTCAAATATAAAATTAGCCGACCCATTCTTCTTTAAACGACAAAAGGTTGATATTTTAATTGGAGCTGAAATTTTCTTTAGCCTCTTATCAGTGGGTAAAATAAAGCTGAACGATGAGTTACTGACTTTACAAAAGACCCAATTGGGATGGATTGTTTCAGGAAAATGTAAAGCTAGCCCAAAATGATAAGAGCGGGTTGCTATCTAACAGTTGCCACTGTACAAGACCTTGATGAAAAAGATAACACCATAGGTGAGGCGTTTAAAAAATTTTGGGAAATAGAGGAGGTTGCAAGTTGCGCTTCAAAGTTAACGCCAGAACACATAGAATGTGAAGCCCACTTTAAAGAGAACGTAAAACTGTTGCCCAGCGGGAAATTTGAGGTAAAACTGCCATTCAAAAAAGACCCATCAAACCTCTGATTTACATATGAAATTACCCAAAAAAGATTCCTTTCATTAGAAAGACGATTACAAAAAACGCCTGAAGTTTATAACATGTATAAAGAATTTATGAATGAATATATTAACTTAGGTCATATGACTCAAATCGAAGATATTGATATAAATTCACCACATTATTTTATTCCGCATCGATGCGTTTTAAGACCAGACGCCGCAACAACCAAACTACGAGTAGTTTTCGATGCGTCATGCAAAAGCTCCACAAAAGTTTCATTAAATGATACGTTAATGGTTGGCCCTACCATTTAACCAGAATTATTCAGCGCATTGATACGCTTTTGCTGTCGCAAATATGCAATTACCGCTGATATTACGAAAATGTACCGGCAAGTAGCCATAAATGACGATGACAAAAGTTTCCAACTCATTTTATATAGAGAAAGCCCATTAGATTCAATCCAAACATTTTGCCTAAACACCGTCACATATGGTACAGCGCCAGCGCCATACCTAGCCATTCGATGTTTGAAAGAGTTAAGCGAAATGTACGCTCAACAATATCCGCTAGGATGTAAGGTAATACGCGAAGAAGTTTACGTCGATGACATGTTATCGGGCGCTGACAACATAGATGATTTGCAACTAATTGAAAAAGAGGTCGTTACGATTTTAAGGGCCGGGGGATTCAGCCTTGCAAAGTGGCATCCCAATCATCCAAAATTATTTAGAAACGACGATAAAGAAAAATCGTTGGAAGTGGATGACAGCGGCACAATCAAGGCCCTCGGAGTTACTTGGTCTCCGAAAAAAGATACAATAAAATTTAAAATCGACTGACATTCACTTAAAATAAAGGCCACAAAAAGAAATATACTGTCAGTGTCGTCACGAATATTTGACCCATTAGGTTTGCTCTGTCCAATTATAATCAAAGTTAAAATACTATTGCAAGAATTATAGCTATTAAAGTTGGCTTGGGATGAATCAATTCCCCAAAGTATTGAGACAATATAATATAATTGCTCAAATTTCAATCAGTTTCTCCAACCCTTCTGTAATTTCAGACTTGTTTTGCAACAATTAAGGGATGTGGCCAACCTTTTCAACTGGGAGGTGTCGCACCGCCCGCAAAAGCTATCGGAAGATTTGGCTCAAGTAGACAAGATGGAAGTATCTCGGTTTGTTAATATATCGCCAAATAATGGCATACAAGTTCATGGGTTTTGTGATGCTTCGCAACGCGCATATGGTTGTTGCATATATATTCGAAGCTCACATAATAACGTTGTAACATCACGGCTTTTAACAGCCACATCTAAAGTAGCGCCTTTAAAAACAAAAAGCCTTCCGCGGCTTGAACTTTGCGCCGCGTTACTGCTCACAAGACTCTATAAAGTAATTGAGCCACTGTTCAAATCTTTATTAGTTCAAAGCGTATATTTTTGGTCGGACTCAGAAATAGTGCTATATTGGTTGAAAAAGCACTCATCAACTCTATCAACATTCGTAGCGAACAGAGTAGCTGAGATCCAAGAAAAAACAACCAATGTTGTATGGAAACATGTGCAAAGTAAACAAAATCCGGCTGACCTCGCCTCACGCTTATGTGACATTGATCAACTTATACAACCTCTGTGGCGTGAAGGGCCAAATTTTCTATTAACAGATTCGACGAATTGGCCAAAAAACCCAAAATTTGAACTAGCAGAGAGCAACGCACAGTTAGAAATTAAACAGGTTAAAACCACACTGAATCTAGGATTAAAGGAAAATATAATATTAAATATTATTAACTCAATATCATCCCTTAACAAAATTGTGCGAATCGTGGCATATCTTTATAGATTCATAAGGCCGTTAGCAAATACAAAAAATACAAATATAACTGCAACTGAATATAATTGGGCATTTTTAAAAATTGTAGAAACAGTTCAAAAATTCGAATTTGCAGAAGTAACGGAGCAATTGAAGAAGGGCGAATATCCAAAAGCAAACCTTTTCATAGAGGAGCATAGCGAAGAAAATCGAAGTTTGTCTCTGATTCGCGTTGGAGGCCGCCTCAAACATTCAGAGTTTCCAAACGATGTAAAATTTCCATTGTTGTTGTCAAAATCATCAACCTTTGTGCACAAATATATTGAACATTTGCATAAAAAGAATTGTCATGTAGGTCCAAAGATTTTAATCGGTTTGATGCGACAAAAGTTGTGAGTCATAAATGCCAGAGATGTGGCTAGGAAGGTAGTTCATGAATGCGTTCGCTGTCTTAAATACAGGCCTAAACTGATGAGCCAAATAATGGGTGACTTGCCACGAGATAGGTTGCGCTCCGTTAGACCGTTTCTTATTTGCGGAGTTGATTTTTGTGGGCCCTTTTATACCACACACAAGTTAAGAGGCCGACCACCTTATAAATCTTATGTTGCTATTTTTGTTTGTTTCAGTTCAAAAGCTGTACATATAGAACCCGTTTCTGATCTTTCAACTAATGCATTTTTATCTGTATTTAAAAGGTTCGTCGGACGTCGCGGAATACCGGAGAATTTGTATTGCGACAACGCAACGAATTTCGTCGGCGCCAACGCACGCCTCAAAGAACTCAACAAACTAAGCGAAGACGACGCCAAACGCAAAGAAATATACCTATTCGCAGCAGAGAAAGGCATGGAGTTCGTTTTTATACCCCCACTCACACCGCAATTCGGCGGACTATGGGAGGCAGCCGTGAAGAGCGCCAAGCACCTATTAGTGCGCGTAATCGGCGACACAGCACTAACCTTCGAAGAGCTAGGCACCGTGTTAATAGAGATAGAGGCAATCCTCAATTCGCGTCCAATCGCAGGCGCATCCGACGATCCGAACGATGGCGAAGGAATAACTCCGGCACATATGCTCATCGGAGACTCGCTCACAGCAATGTCCGAAACCCACAAATCAACCGAGAAACTGCGCTTCTTAGATCGCTGGCAGCGGCTCTCGTCCCTGAAGGCACAGTTCTGGTCCGCCTTCCAACGGGACTACATACTGAGCCTGCAGGCGCGAACTCGATGGGACAAGCCGCAGCCCAATTTGGAAATTGGCACCCTCGTACTGCTGCACGAAGACAATTTGCCACCCCAAAAATGGATGGTGGGAAGAGTAATAGGTATCAAAACCGGCGTCGACGGTAAAGTGCGTGTGGCAGACGTAAAAACGGCAACCGGTGTGTTACGCCGCGCAATTCACAAACTAGCGATGCTCCCAACAAGCGTATATTGAAGACCGCAGATCGTTCAACGGGGCCGGAATGTTGGAGAACATCAACCATATGTATTTCTCATATTTCATATATAATATTACTACTATTATCGTACACTGCATATGTCCATATTTCATTTCGCTGTTGTATTTCATCTTTAAAGCTCGCATGTAATTACTAACTTGTATCAAATGAATTCATAATCACAAGTGAAAGAATTGTATTAACGAGTTTCTTAAAGTAACCAAATTTGTATAAACGTATATCTGCACTCTATACATACCTTAAGTATTAAATTTTATACTTTTATATTTTATATGAATGCCTCTCTGCATAGTTACAATTACTTATACATTCATTCTCATGCAAATTTAAACACTCATTTTCTCATTTGAATTATATGTATTGATTTATTGAATTCGCTTTATGCTCATGAATCACAAATACACATATAGATGCGCTCATTACTGTCTTTATATTTAACCTATGTACATACATATTCATATGAACATATGCAAAGAAACAAATGTTTGCTGGTAAGCTTCTAATTTGAATCAAATGAATTATTATATGTTACACCACCCACGCGGCAACATTGATTTGATTGCGACGGTAATTTGATAGTGACAGTTTTTTTTTATCTAGGTGCACAAACGAGTGCAAATACAGGCACATTTCCGTTTTTGGGTATATCTGATCCTACCTGATCTTCGAAATCATCACATAGCACATCTGCCACTTCATCTGCATTATATATCTTTCTGCCAATTATATATTCATCCGTGACTGAAATAGAAGTACTTACAAAGTGCAATTTTTTATTTGGCTTAGATGCATGAAGTACCATATATGGTACATACGCAAAAAAGCCAATAAACTATAAATAAATAAAAAATGTAAGGCGCGATAACCTCCGAAGAGATTTTTGGCCGAGCTTCTCTTCCAATTTGCGTCGTGCTCCTTTTTAATTTTTCCTACAAATTGGCGGGACGGTACCTACTTGTTTTATGCCGACTCCGAGCGGCATCTGCAAGGCAGATGAGTTCTCACTGAGAGCTTTTCATGGCAGAGTGCTTGCCAAACACTGCCGAGGGGCGACCCCGCTTAGAAACATTTTCTTCTAATTGAAAAACCTTATTTCTAAAATTTTGATGTTGCTTTGCCCGGGGTGTGAACCCAGGGCTTTCGGTGTGGTAGGCGGAGCACGCTACCATCACACCACATTTGATAACATTTCATTTTAATTTTCTAAAATAGACACTAATGTACTTACCTGGAATATTTATTTAACACAAAATAAATTTTATTGAGGCATAAAATTCCCACTTTGATTTTGTTGTAAAATTCACGTCCTTTTGCCACGTCTGCTCACCGACAACTAACTATAATTATCTGAAGGCTGTGGTAATATTTACAAAAAAGGTAGATTTTTTAAGGTGCACTAAGACTTCCAAATATTCCTGAGTTGAAGCAAGGAAATATGATAGGGCATATGAAAGTAATAAGAAAATTAATAGGAAATCCCTCATTACAACTGCGTGACGTAATGTACCCTAAGCTCAGAATCTCACGTAACTTTGAATTGTCCATTGTGGACAGGACTCACTGGGAAAGAGGGAATCCTTATAACGAACCTGACTCAGTGGTCTGGTTCACTGATGGATCGAAATTGGATGACGGAAGAATGGGAGCTAACATCTATGGGCCGAACTTCCAGAAATCGATACCAACGGGATGCTACCCCACCACATTTCAGGCAGAAATTCATACAATAGAAGTCTGTGTTGTATGCACTGAAATTCTTAATGCCCTGGGAGCCAAAAACAAGGTTTTGTTAGGATGGGTTCTCGGACATCAGGGACAAGAAGGTAATGAACATGCAGATTACGTAGCAAAACAGGGTGCTACAGCAGCATTTTATGGTCCAGAGCCCTTTTGTGTACTTACAAAAGCACACACCAGGGAAATTATAAGTAACTGGGAAACTAAATAATTCAGACGTCACTGGATTGACTGCCCAGGGAAAAGGCAGGCCAAACTGTTTATTCTTACGGCAACGAAAGTATCAGCCAAACTCATTAATCTAAGCAGGGAGGACTTAAGAATTCTCACTGCGGTCTACGATATCACCTAAGAAAGTTAAATCTATCCGATACCCAAATTTGTCGTTTCTGTGAGCTGGATGATGAAACGCCGGTTCATATTCTCTGCGAATGCGTCGCTCTAGCTAGGCAGAGACTATACCATCTACGTGGTGGGACTCTTAATCCCTATGTTATATGGAGTAAAAAGCCTGAAGAGGTACTTGGATATATCAAAAAGCTCCAGATACAAAATTAGGCTGAAAGATCTTGCACAATAAATCTGCACAAAGGTCGTAGTGCTTCCAGAATTATTAATAATAATTTGGGTAGTAGAGCACAGCGTGTTAAGTTTGGAACGGTATTATCTGACATTAGGCCATTGTCCGCTGGTGTACTCCAAGGTCTATATTATATTTAGTCTATTTTATAAATGAAATTTTCTACACCTGTCAGCATGCGCAAATACATACCTAGGCAGATGATATACAGATCTATATGTCAGCGATGCTGGGCAAGCCTCTGAACTTTGTGCTAAGTTTAACAGTGACCGGCCATCCTTATCCCTTTGGGCATCTACGAATATCCTTGCCCTTAACAGTGCTAAATCGTGTGTACTTCCCATTTCAAAAAGACATATTAACTTTCAGGATCTACAAATCTTTACATTAATGTTAACTGTCTGAAATATGTTTATAAAGCGACGAATCTGGGGTTCTTCATTAATTCTAATCTGTCCTGTGTTGATCACTTGTATAATGTATCAAAGGTTTTAGTTTGACAGAGGCACCATTGAGTGCCGGATATCAGAAAAGTTCAAAAAGATTATTATTGTGGGTAGAGGCACCCTCGAGTGCCGAATACCAAATCTTCTTTATTTTAAAAACTTTAGTGTATTTCTACTTTATAATTCTTTCATTTCTTATGCGCTACTTAGTTACTACATAAACATATACATATTTACTCTAATTCTTACATTCTTACTAAGCCTAACAAAAGTCATGTAGCCAAGCGGACGCTTACACATTCGTACACACATTCATAAGCTGCTTCAATTCACTTCCAGAAGAGCGTGTGAAAATGTTGGAATAGAGGAATACGCGGTGTCAGCAAATTTTTAGTTACAGACTAAACAACTTAGATACCGCGCGTGTTATGCATTCACTTTGGATACATTACACCTCCCTTTTCAAAAAGAATCGTTCGCGGTTCTATTTCACTTAATGGCTTTTGGTAATTTTTATTTATTTCAGATTTTTATTTGTTTATATATTTGTTTATATATTTTATTTTTAACGATTTGTGCCTATTTTGTGTACAATAATTTTCTTGATTTATATGTTTGTTTGTACATATTTAGTAGAAATTTATGAGT
The DNA here is from genome assembly GCF_040869045.1 of Eurosta solidaginis. Taxonomy (NCBI): domain Eukaryota; kingdom Metazoa; phylum Arthropoda; class Insecta; order Diptera; family Tephritidae; genus Eurosta; species Eurosta solidaginis. The sequence continues at coordinate 167,685,928 of NC_090319.1, read as the reverse complement.
GAGTTAAGTGAACATTTAAGTCGAGAAAAAATGTATTTATTTAAGTAATTTAAGTCTATTTTTGTGTATTATAATTTTCTTATTTTCATTTCTTAAAGCGTAATTATTATTATTTTTATCTATGCTTTCTACCTTATAGGGTATTAGAGTAAAATTATTATTTTTATCGATATTTTCTACCATATAGGGCCCTTTATATCTACTATCTAACTTATGGCCTGCTTCATTTTTAACTAATCTTTTATTGTTAGTTAGCTTCTTTTACTAATTTAAAGGCTCTATCCTGTGCTATTTGTAACCTATATTTCATTTTTTTATCTTAAACCTCATAACTGTTTAATGGGCTCACCGTATTTTCTTGTAAAAATTCGTAAGTCTGGGGTTTTTTACCCAAAACTAGTTCGAACGGGCAATAAAAATGAACTGTAGATGGGGTTGCATTGTAACAATATGCCAAATATTTAAGATACTCATCAAGGGCGTAGGAACGGGGCAGGGGGGAGGAAGTGCCCACCCCTAAATTAATGAAGTCTTATAATTTTTTTTATTTATACAATTACTTTTATTTTTTGTTTGCCATTTTTAATTTTAGTGGGATGAATTTTTTTATTTTTTTGCGCTTGACAAAGCCCCCCTTTCTTACACCTAAATCCGATAACAATTTACCGAAAAAAAGTAAAAAAAATGGCAAAAGTTTACAGATGTTTTTATCGGTTCAACTTTTTAGTTGGAGTACCAAATTTTGGTGAAGTTGAATGCAATTGATCACCCTGTAGTATTTCATGTCCAAATATGACTACTTGAGTAATAGTTTTTATCACGTCGTTATTACAATTAAATTGTATTCTTGAAGTTGAAAGTGTGTAATTATTACAATTACTTGGATTTGAATACAACAGTCTTGCAATACATTTATGCGTAGATTGCTTTAGCTACAATTACTTGGAAATGAATACAACATTCTTGGAATACATTTGGTTTATGGAGACTTAGTTTCTCTGTCATTGGTTTAAAGTTCAAAAAAAAAATTGAATCGTTTTACGCAAATTTTTTAAAGGTAAGATGTTTACTACTGATAACCTTAGCACTTTTAACCACATTGGCTAGCAGTTGGTTAAATTTAGTCACATTTCTATAAAATTGCAGTCTTCAATTAACCTTGGTAATTCCAAAAAGGGGCGCAAACACGTTATTCGGGCAGAGTTTGCTGAAATTTTGGATGGTGAATTTTCTGCCGCCAGCTTTTGAAATGCATTTTACACACTTTGTTTCGAGATATTGTATTAATTAATAAATCTATTCTAAATTTCATAAAATCGCAAGGCGCAAGACGAAAACTCCAGAAAAATGCAAATTACCAGCGGGCGCCAGAAAATACATCCACCGTAATACATATATGCACAAATGCGTACAAATATATATATTACGATGATAGTACAAAATATTCCTGAACTTTGCCAGGGACATGGCACTTAAACGGGTTTGACATCCACCATAATATATATATGCACTAGCGCGTACAAATATATATATTACGGTGATACTAAAAAATCTTCCTGAACTTTGTCAGGGACCCGGCACTTAGCCGGGTTTGACATCCACCGTAATATATATACGCATTAGCGCGTACAAATACATATATATATTACGGTGATACTACAAAATCTTCCTGAACTTTGTCAGGGACCTGGCACTTAGCTGGGTTTGACATCCACCATAATACATATATGCACTAGCGCATACAAATATATATATCCGGGGTCATTTTGTGTTTTTTTGGTGAGTATCTTTTGACAAAGCAAAATTTTGGACTCCCGCCTCCGGAATAATAATACTGAAGTCAAAACGCGTCTTTCGACAACTTTCCAGATATTTTTGGAAATGTTTTTGAAGTTGATCCCTGTTCTAGAATATTACCAAAATAAGTTTTATCAATTAAAATTTTTCAACTAAAAGCCAGGCTAAATGAGTTAAAGTATACAACGCATTCCCACACATAATCACAAAACTATTCAAATTGCAGGGATTCGCATTTGAAGCTTATCTTCCTCTAAAAGTTTTGTTCTTGCTTCAACCCAAATTGTATACTTGTGTCTTCACAGCACCAGTACGAAAAATTGTGGAACCCGCCACGACTCGGGTTGAAGAAGTTGCTGCTTCTTGTTTGAGTCTGCAAGAGAAGCCTACATGTTCAAAAGGTTTGAATGAATGATACAAATTTTTTGTGTTTTTACCAATCACAATATTTATTAGCATATATACGCTGGTACTGTTCTACGACAGTGGCCGAGTGCTAAAATAATATCTAAAAATCAGTACCCAAAAACGCTTTTTGACCCCAGGATCTCGAATCCGAAACCATAAAGCCGATATCTCCGATATTCTCGAAATTTTTGCAAAACAAATTTGAAGTTTTCATGTTGTTCTTTTGTTTTTGTTGTACACACATAAAAATAATTGCTCCTATTTGTAGAAAATTTGACAGATATTCCCTCGAACGATCCTAAAGAATGCACTTCGAAGTGTGATGAAGGCCAAACTTCGGCCTGTAGTCATCAACCTACAAATTCCTCCGATCGTGTTAAAAAAATTTCTTTCACTTCAGCATGAAACATGTTTGGAAGTATATCACTCACACGATTTAGGTTTTTGTGTTGGACGATCATCACAGATATCAACTACTGACAAGATGGAATTTCTAAAGAGATGTTGGGTACCGTCAGAAAATTATAATTTTAATGACGACATCAAAGATTTAGGCCGAAAATTTAAATTTGAATTGCTGAAAATGTATTCTCTTTGGCTTCAGTATTCGAAAAAACTGAAGGGAGCATTGTGTTTATATTGTGTTCTTTTTCCGCCGAAAAATGTTCAAGGTGTTCTAGGATCATTGATAAAAAAACCAACCAATGCATGAATATTGCAAAAAGCACTCTACAAATCAATGGAACCTGGGAGCAGTCAGAGAAGCAAAGAACTTTTTGGAAATAACACCAATCAACCTGTCATTACAAATAGGGCACGAAAAAATAGTGGAGGAGAATAGAAAATTCATATCGCCTATTATAGAAACTGTTATATTCTGTGGCGGCCATGATCTGCCACTGAGAGGAAAGAACAATGATGATATTACCTTCATATTTTGAATTTTATGTATAAGGTAGAAGTATTTATTTTTAAACAAACACCAGTTTTTAAATCGTATCTAAAATTTTGATTGTGATAATATATATAAGCACTCTTCTCGCAAACAAATAAAAATAAAAGTATCATTTGAGACTTGGGTGTTCTAAATTAAGCGCATTTTGATTATCCTGTTCAGTAATGCGCACTTTGCAATGCATTTGTATTATGGAGATCAAGACTCATCCAGTGAAGCTTCGTAAATTACAGATTTATATAGAATTTTGTAACTTTATCACTTCAGCCAAATATCACTTTTCATTTTCAGTTGTGATAGAATAGAGGTGTTGTAAATAAGGCAAATCTGAATATTATTGCTCAAAGTATATTAAACAATTGAACTGGACAGTTCTCCCTTCTCTGTATGGATTGTTGTTTCAAATGAAAAAAAATATTTAACCCGTGGACTTCCGAAAAATTTAATTTTTTTCGTAAACACACAGAACTTTCAATTTGAATACTTTTGTTGAGAAAAAAAACAACAACGCGCATCCCTAATAAGTGATATCCTGGAATAAATCAGTGTGGGAAGACATTCATTAGCTGTGCTGTTAACGGAGTTACTCAGAATATCAGTTGTTCAATTCTTTAAGGCATCTAGTTCGGACGAAAAGCGACTCCAAGGGGCTCACGTTAAGGAAGTTTTCGCATATTTCCGACCAAGCTGGTTATATTTTTTTGCGAAACCTGGTTGCCAAAGTGACGAAATATTTAGTTTGAAATCTACAATTTTCTGAAAATCTACTCGCATTTACGAATTTGCTAGCACTACTACTACTACATACTACTTTAAGTCTTTTCTATTACAATTTCTTCTGAGAAAGATATAATTTCTCCCCCCTTTCCATGCTAAGTAAAAGCAACCCGTACTGATTTTTGATTTCGAGTGCTTCGAGTGAGCAAACCTGCAGTAGTTGAATCATGTGTAGGATCCAAAATATAAGTTAACACAAGCTAATGCTTCTCAATAATTCTGTCCGCGCATGGCCTGTGTCAGCGAATATCCATTCTCACGCTGACGGATAGCCACAACGATTGCGTAACATGAGCAGTGCTATGAAACAACAATTTGCGCGCATGGCCTGTATCAGCGAATATCAGTTAACACAAGCGAATGCTTCTCAATAATTCTGTCCGCGCATGGCCTGTGTCAGCGAATATCCATTCTCACGCTGACGGATAAGCCACAACGATTGTATAACATGAGCAGTACTATGAAACAGCAATTTGGCCTGTGTCAGCGAATATCCATTCTCACGCTAGCAGGTGCAGCTCAACGCTGGCAGCGATTAAGAACGCAAGCGTCTGTGTAGCTTTGGCTGCCTTCAAGACTAAGGTGCAGGGTTTTTAAGTAGGCACTTTAGAATGTAAGTTCAGTTAGTTTTTGGCATGACAATGAATAAAACGTATTATTGTAAAAAACTCTAAATTGCAAATGACTTTTAATGGATTACCATGAAACGGTAAAACTGGCGCTCAACAACGGGAGAAAAAACGGATAACACCAAGCAGCAGTATCAACAAACATTTTTATCATTTTTATTTTAAATTAAGTGGAGCAGAAAACAAAACCAAGCATAAGATGAAGAGAGTATTACCAATAGTTGTAAAACAGATGTAAGTAGAGTGTTGCCAAACAAAGAAATCTGTGTCAATGTTTATAGTATTATCAATGTTTATAAACAAAAAACTTGTATTTATAAAATTTTTTTTTTAAATACGACCCTCTAAAAAAAAAAAAAAATGAAATTTTCTTTTAAAGCATCAAATTATCTGTAAATCTTTGCACGGGTTGAGGTAGAATTAGATGTGTTGTGGACCAAATTTATTGGAATAAAATCAGGTAACCTGTTTCAGTTGTGCTGTAGGCCTATGAGTGACCAAGAATTAGATCGGCTATTTGAGAACATAGTGGTAAACAGAAGACAGCGTAACAGTGGTCAGGATAATTGGTGGACGAATAATAGGGTAACGACTGAGGAACGAAAAATGGCTATAGAAGCAGATCAATTGAAAGCTCTTGTCGACACTGCAGTGGCTCATGCACTTTCAGTGCAAAGAGAAAGTTTCGAACAGAGACTGGCGACCATAAACCAGCGTCTAAACGACGTTAGCATTAGTGCACCCACAATAGAAACATATTCTGAAGCACAAATTGTCCCAGGTATCAAATGTGAGGAACCCCTTGACATCGTTAAATCTCTACCAGATTTCGATGGTAAACAAGAAAACTACGTATCATGGAGACAGGCAGCACACACCGCCTACAAAGTTTTCAGGAATACGAAGGCAGCAGCAAACATTTCCAAGCTGTCGCCATCATTAGAAATAAAGTAAAGGGTCCAGCCGACATGGTTTTGTCCTCATTTAACACCGTTTTGAACTTCAAAGCGATAATTAACCGCCTTGACTTTAGTTATTCCGATAAACGACCAATTTACTTGATCGAGCAAGAAATGTCAACCCTCCGCCAGGGAAATTTATCTCTTCTCCAATACTACGACGAAGTAGAGAAGAAATTGACGCTTCTGACCAACAAAACCATAATGACTTACGAAAAGTCAATAGCTGCTTCACTTAATGAGAAATACAGATTGGACGCATTGCGCGTATTTATATCAGGGACCCAGAAACCGCTTAGCGATGTACTATTCTCAGCCCGGCCTAAAGATCTGCCTTCGGCCTTAGCACTGGCACAGGAGGTTGAATCGAACCATGAGAGATACCGATTCGCAAGCACCTATGCCAGGAGCCTAGAAGATAAGACACAAAAGCTAGACTCAAAACCACAATCTGGGGAGAAAGTTACAGGGGGAAGATACCAAACAAACGATATGTATCACTCAAAAAACCCTTACTTTAACAGAACTCGGGACTTCAACAACAAGAGTCCCCAGAAACTGGATAAGGTAGAACCGATGGATGTCGACACGTCACAACGCTTCCGTCAACCTACTGCAAGGCAGGAAAACACTGGCTCTTATCGATACCAAAGTAATCCAAATCAAAAATATCCGCAGGCAGTGAAAAGGCCAAACAATGGCTCTGGAAAATTTACAGGACCAAAGCAACAACGAATAAACTGCCTTTCAAGCGGAAATTCCACTTCTAATCTGGAAGATTCCACCTATAGCGATGTGGCAAACGCGGAAACATCAGCAATCGAGGGCGACCTTAACGATCCCGACCAGATAAATTTTTTAGACAGAACTCCCTGCTACCGTTCATTGAAAGAATAGTTGCAGGGAAGAAAATAAAATTACTAATAGATACGGGTGCATCTAAAAATTATATAAAACCCTTAAAATTCCTTAGGCACATTACACCGGTCGAAAAGTCTTTCTTGGTAAAATCAATTCATGGTTTTACTAACATTAAAGAACAATGCGCGATAAACCTTTTTAACATAAATAGTACCTTCTTTATTCTTCCTTCTCTTTCAACGTTCGACGGAATAATAGGTCTGGATTTGCTTACGCAGGCAGACACGACTATAGATTTAAAGTCAAAAAAAATAATAACCAATGTTGGTTCAGAGGGTATAAAATTTTTAAAGTGTGCTAATGTAAATTTCACACGAGTAGAGGACAGAGAGGTTCCTGAAATTGTGAGGGTGAAATTTCAAAGAATGGTAAAAAATTTATTGAAAGTTTTCTCTGACCCCAACGAGGCACTCCCATTTAACACAAACATAGTCGCCACTATTCGCACCGAGAGTGACGATCCGGTTTATTCCAAGCTATACCCCTATCCTATGGGCGTAGCAGAATTCGTGAATACTGAAATTCGCGATTTACTGAAGAACGGTATCATCAGACCGTCTCGGTCACCATATAACAACCCAATCTGGGTTGTTGATAAAAAAGGAACGGACGCACAAGGAAATGTAAAAAAAACGACTTGTCATAGACTTCAGAAAACTGAACAAAAAAACTATCGACGACAAATATCCCATCCCGAACGTAACGGTTATACTATCAAATCTAGGAAAGGCCAGGTATTTTACAACGCTTGACCTAAAATCAGGATTTCATCAAATAATGTTGGCGGAATCCGATAGGGAAAAGACCGCTTTCTCAGTAAGTAATGGGAAATATGAGTTCTGCAGGCTTCCCTTCGGTCTGAAGGATGCACCCAGCATTTTTCAAAGGGCGATGGACGACGTACTAAGGGAACAAATAGGGAAATACTGCTACGTTTACGTCGATGACGTTATTATATTTTCAGAAACCGAGGAGGAGCATGTCGAACATATTGAGTGGGTCTTAAAAAGGTTACTTGAGGCTAATATGAGGGTTTCTCGCGAAAAATCGCAATTTTTTAAAGAGGACGTTGAATACTTGGGCTTCGTAGTATCTAGAGGAGGCATTAAAACAAGCCCTAGCAAGATATATGCTATTCACAAATATGAGAAACCCTCCACTCTTTTCAACGTTAGATAATTTCTGGGTCTGGCAAGCTATTACCGTTGCTTTATAAAGGATTTCGCTTCAATAGCGAAACCACTAACGGATATGCTGAAAGGAGACAATGGCAAGGTTAGTGCCACTCAATCAAAAAAAAATAAAAGTGGAATTAGACGAAAAACAATCACAAGCTTTTAATAAATTAAAAGAGGTCCTTACATCAGAGGACGTCATGTTACTCTACCCAGATTTCAGGAGGCTATTTGATCTAACGACGGATGCCTCGTCTTTGGGTTTGGGGGCAGTGCTCTCACAGGACGGTAAGCCAATTACCTTTATTTCACGAACTCTGAAAGATCGTGAACAAAACTTCGCAACTAACGAGCGCGAGCTACTCGCGATAGTCTGGGCCTTAAAAAGTCTTAGAAATTATCTCTATGGCGTAAAGAATTTAAATATTTTTACAGATCATCAGCCACTGACATTTGCGGTTTCAGACCGAAACCCAAATGCGAAAATTAAACGATGGAAAGCGTTTATCGACGAGCACAACGCTCAAATCTTTTACAAACCCGGTAGAGAAAACCATGTTGCCGATGCTCTGTCACGACAGAACATCCACACTCTAGAAGAGGAAGGTCAATCAGATTTAGCTACAGTTCATAGCGAAATATCGCTATCTTATACGGTGGAAGCATCCGAAAAACCGCTAAATTGTTTCCGAAACCAAATTGTTTTGGAGGAAGCCAACTTGAACCTAAAACGGAATTTTATATATTTCGGCGAGAAAACTCGTCATGTTATTCAATTCATAAATAAAGATAATCTCATTGAAGAAATTAAAACAGCTGTGAACCCAAATGTGGTAAACGCCATACATTGCGCTTTGCCAATACTGGCCAGCATACAACATGAACTTATAAGGTGCTTTCCGGCAACAAAGTTCTGGCACTGTAAAAATATGGTGACCGACATTGTAAATAAAGACGAACAGAGGGAGATTGTTCTTGCCGAACATAATCGAGCTCACAGAGCTGCCCAGGAGAATGTCAAGCAAATCCTTCGTGATTATTACTTCCCAAAAATGACCAAACTGGCAAACGAAGTGGTCGCGAATTGTAAGATCTGCAGTAAGGCCAAATACGATAGGCACCCACGAAAGCAGGAGTCCCATCCTATACCGGAGAAATTTTGCACATTGACATATTCTCAACAGATAAAAAATACTTTTTGACATGTCTCGACAAGTTTTCGAAATTTGCTGTGGTACAGCCTATACCATCTCGAACAATCTCAGATATAAAATACCCAATTATTCAACTAATGAATATATTCCCAGGGACAAAGACTGTTTATTGTGATAACGAGGCCTCTTTAAATTCTGAAACGATAACCTCGCTACTAAAAAATAGCTTCAATGTTGACATCGTCAACGCGCCACCTCTTCATAGCACCTCGAATGGGCAGGTTGAACGCCTCCATAGTACACTTTTGGAGATAGCCAGATGTCTGAAATTGGACAGAAAAATCTGCGAGACGACAGACCTTATATTACTGGCAACAATTGAATACAACCGAACGATTCATTCGGTGACCAATGAAAAACCGATTGATATAGTTCACGCTACACCAACCGACATGAAAAATGAGATAACCATGAAAATAACGAAAGCACAACAAGCACAATTGGAAAGAAATAATCCTTCCAGACAGAATAGGGTGTTCGACGTAGGGGAACGCGTACTAGTAAAGACGAATAGACGACTGGGAAATAAACTGTCCCCTTTATATGTCGAAGAAAGGGTTGAGGCAGATCTAGGAACCACGGTTCTCATAAAAGGGAGGGTGGTCCATAAGGACAACCTGAGATGAAAACCTTGGAATATCTTTCAATATTATAAGGTAAATTAAAAGAAGGTTATTTTCCCCCATCTTTCAGGATCCCCATTATGATGCTCTCCATCCAAACGGCAATAGCAAAATTGACGGACTACTCGACTTCCGATTATATACCGATCCAGGATGGCGACGTAATAGTTTGGACACACTTCGGTTATCTTAAGCATAGCACCAATCTTACGGTATATAAAGAAATAGCAGAAGAAACGAAAGGACTAACAACGCATTTCCCCTTATCCCATATGAGAATGCTACTCGACTCAGACATTTCACACACAAAAGTTCTTTTAACAACACTGGACATTCACCATAGACAGGCTAGGAGTATTAACATTTTAGGTACTGCTCTAAAGGTGATTGCAGGAACACCCGACTTCGAAGACTTTGAAAACTTAAAATTTCGGCATCAAGAGCTAATAGAATCAGAGGGACATAAGATAGAAATAAACACAAGGATACAGGAAAAATTAAACCAGCTAACGGAAACAGTTAACAAAATTATTAAAAACGCAAAGGCTGTACAGATCGATACTCATCATTTGTACGAAACGCTGCTTGCGCGAAATAGAATCCTTATAACCGAAATCGAGACTTTAATTTCAACCATAACCCTTGCAAAGATAGGAATCATAAATCCCCTGATGCTAAACTCGGAAGATGTAAAAAATATTTTTGAGGCACGCTCTACAAATACAACAATTACTGACCTAATGGAGGTATCATATATCAAAGCCCTTTTAGATGGGAGCCTTCTGCATTTCATAATAAAGTACCCTAAACCTACATTAGTTTGTAAGAAAATTATTATTTTCCCTGTTCAACACAACGGAACTATCCTGCACCTTGGGAACAACAACAACGTTGCTGACTGTGGGAATCAAAATTTGGCGATTGGGAACTGCAACACAACACTCACAACAACTTTTTGCAAAAGATTGCAGCATCCCACATGCGCACAACAGCTGTATTCGAATAATGTTGCTCACTGCAGTACTTGCCCTAGCAACCTTGAACCTATTACTGTGGTTGACGATGGCATTATCATTATAAAGGATAACACCGCTTTGATTAAAACTGGCGAAGACTCCGAAAAAACAATAAGGGGAACTTATTTACTTTCCTTCGACGATGAAGTTTACGTTAACGGATCTAACTTTGTAAACCGAAACGGCATGTTAAAGAAATTACCAGGGCCAGCGGCGACCGTTCTCCTTAATATCACCAACCATCAAGAAGTATTGAGTCTTCCATACCTTCACAGGATAAGTATGGAAAATCTGCGCTTTATCGCAAAAATTGAATCAAGAACTATGACGGGGCCAACAATATCAGGCTTCGCTAGCATTATATTGATTATCGTTTGTTACACTCTAGTTAAAATATGGCAGAGGAGAAGGAAAAGACGCCAATTCCAAGACCTTCAGCATGTCATTGATAACTTTAAGAAGTCCGTGGACGGCCTTCACTTAGAAGGGGAGGAGTTAACACAAGCTAATGCTTCTCAATAATTCTGTCCGCGCATGGCCTGTGTCAGCGAATATCCATTCTCACGCTGACGGATAGCCACAACGATTGCGTAACATGAGCAGTGCTATGAAACAACAATTTGCGCGCATGGCCTGTATCAGCGAATATCAGTTAACACAAGCGAATGCTTCTCAATAATTCTGTCCGCGCATGGCCTGTGTCAGCGAATATCCATTCTCACGCTGACGGATAAGCCACAACGATTGTATAACATGAGCAGTACTATGAAACAGCAATTTGGCCTGTGTCAGCGAATATCCATTCTCACGCTAGCAGGTGCAACTCAACGCTGGCAGCGATTAAGAACGCAAGCGTCTGTGTCGCTTTGGCTGCCTTCAAGACTAAGGTGCAGGGTTTTTAAGTAGGCACTTTAGAATGTAAGTTCAGTTAGTTTTTGGCATGACAATGAATAAAACGTATTATTGTAATAAACTCTAAATTGCAAATGACTTTTAATGGATTACCATGAAACGGTAAAACTTATATGCTTAGGCGACAAAGGGTTAATGCGCTGGTTCGCAATTTTTTTAAGTAAGAATTCATGCAAAACTAAAATTTTTCAGTTGTCAATTCTACCTTGTTTAATTTGCCTTGTTACTGCTTATCGTTTCAACACTTTTACTTCTATACTCATATCTCGTGATTTGGAGCAAACTTCGAAAACTATTTTATGTTTAAGGTGTATTTTATGACCTACTCGGCCTCCAAATCAAAGCGTGTGATCAGCATCTTTAGCAGAAGGGGAAAAATGCTACTTACACCTCGCCCCAAATCCAGAATGAAATCATCACTTTTTGTGGACAGGTTATTCAAGATTACATTATAAACGATGCAAAAAAAGCTACAGCATTCAGTCTTATGGGGGACGAAAGCGGTGACAAACCAGGAAATGAAAAATTATCAATTGATATCAGACTCTACGATGAAGAAAAGTAAGTTATTCGAGAAGAATTTGTAGGTTTTGTTCAACTAGACGCTATGGATGCTAAAACAATTGCCACCGCGATAGATAATTTTATCATTGAAACAGGACTTGATCCTATGAAACTTAAAGGACAAGGGTATGACATTTGTTCAACAATAGCCGTGTTTTTTAACACGCGTATATCCGTTTACGCTTAAACTTTATATTGACTGCTAAGAGACAAACTATAAATACACCTCTGAAATTGCTGCGCATAAATTTTGTCCTACTAAATTTCAATACGCATTATACTCAGATGTAACTGAAATATGTGTCTTTGTTTCACCCTGTACACTAATTCTATGTATTATATGTGTGTCCACAATTCATCGCAACTGATTCAGCTATATGTTATACCCTATGGCCATCAGAGCGTTGCGTCTCCGCTTTTCGCTACACCCTGTTGCTGTAGCTAGTTGTTTTACCACAGCCGCTAGATGGGTCTCCTAAGCATTATCTAAGCGAAGATAGGCGTTTTTTAACACGCGCAAACGAAACGTATACGCGCGTGTTAAAAAACACGGCTAATGTCAGGAAAAGAAGGACAAACACTTAAAAGCTGAAGAACTTTATAAGTTAGACCTGTGTGATGTTCAAGAAGCGGAAATGTTTTACCCAACAACGAAGCTTGCTTTGTATATTGCTATCGCAATATCTTGTACGACAAGTTCCATTGAACAGACCTTTAGCACGTTGAGTAGATTAAAGACTTGGCTTCGCTCAACGATGGTCGAAAATCGTTTGAATGGTAAGAAGAGTGATGAAAATCCAAAAGCTATTCTCGGATTGTAATGATGAATATGATTAAAATTATATTACCATATGTGATTGCGCCATTGACGCATACTTTAAATTTTGAGAGCTTTTCCAAAATTTTTGATAAACAGGGAAGAATACTTTTTTGGAAAAGGGTAATGCTTCCCAACCATTTGATTTTCGGCCAATAAGTATTCTTCCCTGTTTATCAAAAGTTATGGAAAAGCTCTTATCGAACCAGATTAGGAAATATCTGACTGAAGAAAATCTGCTTTCGGAAAATCAATCAGGTTATCGCATTGGACATAGTTGCTCAACCGCTATGCTCAAGGTTTTAGAAGACATACGAACAAACTTTGACAATGGCGAACTCACAATTCCTACGTGGTTAGACTTCTCTAAGGCATTCGACACGGTATGCCACAGAACTCTCCTGCATAAGCTAAAAAAAATATTTTGGATTCAGTAGCGATGCTTTAAAGCTACTTGAGAGGTATTTGACAAACAGGTACCAACGGGTAATATGTGGGGATAGTGGACGCAGGTTATTACCAGTAAAATCTGGGGTACCACAGGGTTCTATTCTTGGTCCAATTTTATTTAGTTTGTACATTAATGACATAGAAAAATGCTGTCGTAAAGTATTCATTCATCTCTACGCGGATGATACTAAGATATACCTTTCTGCCCCTCTTGGCTTAATGGAGGATTTAGTTTGCCGATTAAATGAAGATTTAGAAGCTATATTTCAATGGCCTAAAAAGAACAAGCTATGCCTTAATGCATCCAAGACACAGGCGATCGCTATTTCACATTTTTCCTACAATCTGAATGGCATTTCCCCGATGGTTATAAATGGAGGTGTTGTGAAATATGAGAAGAATGTTAAAACTCTTGGATTTATCTTAAATAAGCATCTTACTTGTGTTGATCAAGTGAATTCCTCAATTAGTAGGTTATATTATATGTTAAGGCATTTATGGAAAACGGCTTATTTTATTCGAGAAGATATAAAACTTAAACTTGTCAAAAGTCTATTAATACCAATAATATCTTACCCTGAATTGATATACGGTTGCCTGGATAAAGCTTCCATGAACAAATATGAACTACTGATTAATAACTGTGCCAGATATATCTATCTTAATCGGAAATATGATCATATTTCGAACTTCTCAAAAACTATTCTTGAATGCAGTTCATCAGCGTTCTTTGACCGTCGCACAGTGGCGCCTCTGCCATTAAAGCATGGCAAAAATCAAAAAAATCATGAAAGCGTTCGCTAAATCCAATACATGTTTCTAATAGAGAATTTGCCAGGGATCAAGAATATACAACTGTTTTTTCACAGTTTCATTGTTTTTTTTTTTTTTTTGTTAAAAGTTGCGGGTATACCTGTTTTTCGAAATGCCTATTTTAGGCCCTTTTTAAAACTTTGATGGAAAAAAAATGTTAAAATATGTGCTCCGTCAAATTTACAGTAGTTATTTGTGAAATATTCAGTTACCTAAATTCATAAAGTATACCTGCGTCCAGCTGCAACTTCACTTTTTACATCATATAAAGTTAAACAACCTTGGGCATAAATACGCGCCTGAGAAGGTATATATAATTCAGTACGGCCGTAAGGTCGTTTTTTTATTGGAACTTGTTAAAACATAAATTTTTTTAGTTACGAATTGTATATCTGAAGCTATCCATCATACAATGCACATTATCATTCGAATTTTGGAGATTAAGGAACTAAGTATTCTGTTTACTTAAATAAAGTAAATAGTATTTTTAAATATAGTTCACAGATTAATATTTAGTCAGATACACTCGAAGCCAATTCTAACATGTATCTAGAAAAATCGAAACTATTTGCGCTCTTTAAATCTACAAAGTCAAGACGTGACTTCATTTAGGGTATTATGAGAGAATTAGCGAGTGAAACAAGCATTAAAGGAAAGGAAGGCCTGGAAGAAAAAATTGGTTTACAATACATTATGATAGAAAGAAAATGGAACGACGTCTATCGTAACAATTCAAAATTTCTAAGTAAGCATGAAAAGTGGCTAGCTGACAAAACTTTTTTGGACGAAGGAATGCCTAGCACGTCAACCAATCCAACTAGAGGGACCCCAACAAAACCCATAGAAGAGTGTTATACCTACACAAGGAAAAGGAAGCTGTCTGATACCACAAAAGCTATGGCCACGACTCATCTTTCAGAAGCACTGGCTATTAAATACAAAAAAGACAAAGAAAACGTGAAGTCTCATATAACAGAAGCAGTTGCGGTAGCAAGTCCAGTGCTACTGACGGGGATCAAAAACAGCTTTCCCACACCAACAAATGCGCTACCTAGGAAATACACTCCCGAAGAAGCTTTGGCGCTGTTAATAGATATCGGTTTAACGAAGAAAAAATATATTATATTGCGTAAGTCATTATTGCAACGTAATGCCGATATTTTACCTGGATACAAAAAAATTACTCAAGCCAAGAAACAAGTCCCAAAATAACCGAATTATCAGCTGAAATTGAGCTACAAAACCTAATGGATAATACGTCTACACGACTCCTTCAAAGTTTTACTGAAGAAAAGTTGAAATCACTGCCAAAGGAGCTAGCATTGATAACTAAGTGGGGCTGTGATGGACCATCAGGACAAAGCGCATATAAACAAAGAATAAATGTAGACGATGAAACAATTACAGATAGTAATATGTTTATGGCTTCTATTGTTCCATTACGATTAAAAGATGAAGCTTCAGAATATTGGAAAAATCCACGTGCATCATCAACTATATTGTGCCGCCCGATATTATTTAAATACGAGAAGGAGTCTTGAAAATCTTGATGATACAATAACTGACTAACTAAATTATGAGTATGGAATATCTCCTTTGCATGCTAGGATAAGATGTATGGAATTTGGTTTGAAGCTGGCTTATACACTACCACAACAAGGAGAAGTTTTCGACGACAATACAACATGTAAGGAGAAACAAAACAGGAGAGTTGACTGTCCAAAGTATGGATACCGAAATACAAATGATGGTAACTCCTCAAGAAGATTTTTTGAAAACGATGAAGTGACTGCTCGCATAACAGGAGTTGATAGAGTTATTGTGAAAAGATTGGGAGTAATTTTAAATATTTTAAACTGCCATGAACCAGTTAATGGACCCAAATTTGGAGAATATGCATCTAAAACTTCAGAGTTGCTGCATCAAAAGTAACATAAAATTTTAGCACATGGAAGAGATTTAATAGAGTACCAGTGCTTACCATTAGGAGAATTGTCTGAAGAAGCTCAAGAATCTAAGAACAAGGACTACAAAAGATATAGATGTATGAACACCTGCAAAGTATCACGAGTTAGACAAAACGAAGACCTTTTCAACATGTTAGCTATCTCTTCTGATCCAGTCATATCATCTATGAGGTATGTAAGAACACAAAAAGATCTTACAGATGCGTATAGCTCAGAAATGGCTCCAGTGACGATGACTATGTTAAGATAAAATAAGTTTCTCACTTCTTATCACAACAATGAAAAAGAGATTTACTAATCAATTTTGTTATTTTACTGAAAAATAAGATATCTATGTACAAGTTAATTTTTTATTTCAAAAAAAAAAAAAAAGAATTAATTTAGTAATTTATAAATATATACTTTTGGTTATTGCATTTCTCTAAAGTTTATCAAATTTTTTTTTTAAAGCTGAGGCATTTTGCCTTCAAACGAGTATTAAATTTTTATAGAAATCAATACGTCTATAGAGTTTGGTACAAATTGGTAAAGCGGTTTAATGTTTAGCTCAAATAAAATTTAATTGAACCACTTTCAATAACTTTTAGTTATTAATAAAATACATATTTGGCTTATAAATAAAAAAAAAACATGTAAAATTTTACGATGAATTTTGAAGCACCTTGTTATTGTGGCACCAAAAACGGACATTTGAGTTTTATAAGAGTATTGCCATTTAAAAGTTACAATACGTCTATCGATTTTGGTAGTTATTGATTACGTGACTAGTTAGATACAACTTTTTATCATAAGTGGGCAGCGCCACGCTATCTTATCAAAATCATTAGTTTATCTTATTTAATGCTTAAATACGTCATTATAAGACAAATTTCATTTTATTTTTTTATTTTTTACTAAAAACATTTTGTTTTTGTATTTTTCAAAAAATTTTCGATTTTGACGAATTGAAGCACCCTTTATCTGTGACATTCTGAGCTTTCACACAAAAAACTTAGAATAATTAGCTTTCATTTGCATTTTAAATTTTTAAAATATCTTCATTGGTTCAAAAGTTATGATTTTTGCAAAGAAAAAACTCAAAAGGCGCCACTGTGCGTCGTTTGCTAATATTCATACATAAGATTATCTTTTCTCGTACGCCGGAATGCCTTTTTGTAAAACTTACTTTCGCACAATCATCCCGTACTTGTAATCTAATTGTACCGTATTTTAAGTATTCAGTAACATCGAAGCGCTTCAAATTAGCTGTACATCGCACCCTTTGTTCCTGAACATTCTTATGTGTTTTCCTTTTTCTTTTTCTTTTTTACTTACCACCATGGAACATATTCTGTATGGTTTGAATGTTACTTCTATTTTTGTTTCTAGCTTTTAAACTTAATTTGTACTAGTAATAAGAATAATAACAAATATGACACTGTAAAAGACTATGTGTTATATGTGTATTTTAAATAAATAAATACATTTTTTTTAGGATTATGCATGATGAGTGTACATAGGAAAATGGTCAAGGATAAAGGAAAGGGTATGGTACTCAGAGTATTGGAACGATTTACACAAGATCCACGCCGTTTGGCACTTGTATAATTCACTGCTTCTTGTTTCTTGACATTAAATTGGATGGAATTGCGCAACCTGCCCCGACAGACGTAGAGCTTAGTGCTCAACCTACCTCCCGACGGAATACTTGACTGTGGTATATGGTACTCAGACAGTAGGAAGTTTAGTGCGGTTAAAGTCCCACACTAACTTTGAAGCTTTCGATGCTTCCTCCTCGTAAAAAACATTAAATTGGATTGCGCACCCCCCTGATTGTTCAAAAATCAAATCCTGGCTACGCCCTTGATACTCATCCCAATCATCTTTAGTAATGGATATGTAAGAACGCACATATTCATTGAAAGTTCTATGGCTACGTTCAACAGTGCCTAAAGTTTGGTGCATTGTGAGTGATAACTAAGTGTGATATCTTATCTGTCAACTGCCTGATAGGATGTTCAATATGGCTACTTTTTAGCGTTTTGACAGGGTGTTCAATATGGCGCGCCTATCTACAGCGGGTGATAGAAAGAGATACAGAATGAGACAGCGATAGTCAATTACAAATCAGGTGACCCAATCACTTTGGAATTTTTACGTCTATGGAGAAGATATCACACTTTGTTATCATTCACAATGGTTTGTTGGTGATACGACGTAGATGTTTTGTGCTTAATATTGAGAAACTTACACAGTTCCTCAAAGAAGCTATTTTTATATTCAGATCCCATATCTGTTATTATCATTTTCATACTTTCGTAAATTAAGATAAAAATTTCGAATATGGCTCTGGCTACTGCTTTTGCATGTTTGCTCTCTATAGGAATTGCAACTAGGTATTTAGTCAAATCACATATCAGAGTAACAGCGTATCTATTTCCATTTAATGATTTCGGTAATGGTCCAATTGTATTTATTTGTACTATTTCGAACGCCTTCGGTGGTTTTCAGTCAAAATCATTGGTTCCTTTAAATTTTTATTAATTTTATTTTTATTAAAATTTACGCATTTCTTTATATATTTTCTTATTTCATTTTTCTTATTTTTCCAGTAATATTTTTGTCTAATTTTATTAGTTGTACGATTGATTCCTGGGTGGCCACCATTAACAGGATCATCGATATATTTTCGAAGAATTTTTTAAATTTTATAATTTTCCGTCACATGCACAACCTCCGGAGTTAATGCAAAAGTTAAATTTCTGAGAACTTTGGTACCAATCTATTTAAATGTGTTTACTCGAGTATACTTAAACAATAAGGACAACTGTATTTTATTTATTTTTAAATTGCCGGCTTCTTTCATAAGCCTGGTAATAAATTGATCTAGGTCAATCTCTCCTCAACAATTTGATTATCTATACTTATTTCACTACAAATTTTCTTTCCTTTTTTGAAATATAATTTCGGAGGATCGAAAACGAGCTGGACTAGTCTTTTTACTTCACATTTATTAAGCGCTTCATATACAATAGGGTTCGCTTTGTGACTTTTCTTCTCTTCATTTTTATTACTGTTATTACTGGAATTCTTTTTAGTTTCAGATCTTGTCGTAACTTTCATTGTTTAAATGCCTGTACTGACATTTCTTCCAAATCATTGATATCTATTCGTGACAGAGCGTCTGGCATTTCCAGCTATGTACTCCACCCCAAAGTCATACTCTTCCAAATCTAATCTAATTCTAGTTAATTTAGATGAAGGGTTTTTCATTGAAAATAAATCGATTATCTGTTTTCACTGTGAATTTTCTGCCATAAACATATGGTCTAAAATATATAATGGCCCATTATATGGTCGCCAATTCTTTTTCGATCGTGGCTTTATTTATTTCGCATTTTGTAAATGATCTTGAGGCATAGGCAGTTGGTAATTGTTTTCCTTCATACTCTTGGCTTAGCACAGCACCGCAAGCATAACCACTTGCGTCAGTTGTAATACAGAACTCTCTATACAAATTGGGATATTGTAGGATATTTGGACTAATTAACGCATTTTTTAGGCAGTTAAAAGATTTTTCGCAGTTGTCTGTCCAATTGAAAATGACATTTTTCTTATTAAGCCTTGTTAGTATCCTAGCGTATTCCGCGAAATTTGGTATGAATTTTCTATAATAATTACAAAATGGGACATTTATTTTTGCTTCATCGGCATTTTTAGGAGTTGGGTAATTTTGAACAATTTTAAATTTATTTGGCTCTGGTAAAATTCCATCACTTGTGCATTTATGTCCAAGATAAGTAACTTCTTGACTGAAGAATAAACATTTATCGGGATGTAATTTTAAATTATATTTTCTGAAAGTTGAAAAGACATTTCTTAAATTTTGTATCATATGTTTTTCGGAGCAACCCAATACGACTAAATCGTCCATGTATAAAAATGCTTTTGATGGTTTTAGACCTGCGAATGCCAATGTCACCATCACCTGGGAAGAGTTTGGAGCTACTTTGAGGCCATAAGGCAATCTTTTGAAACGATAAGTACCGTTATCCGCTGTAAAGGATGTGATATCCCTTGACTCTGGGCTGAGTTCTATTTGATGAAATCCTGACATTAAATCTAGGCATGAGAAATATTTCGGTTTCCTAATTGATCCAGAATATGATCTATTCTAGGCAAAGGGAATTTATCAGCTGTTAATTTTTTATTTATTTGTCTGAAATCAATAGCTAATCTCCACCTTTTTTCTTGTTTACCCGGAAGGGATTTTTTAGGTACCAATAAAATAGGGCTGTTTTACTCTGAAGTTGATGGCTCCACAATATCATCTTGAATTAGTTTATTACTATTATTACTCACTCTTATGTGCTTGAGGTAGTCTGTAATTTTTAATATAGACAGGAGTATTTTTTATTTTAATTTTGTTTTTAAAAATTGTTGGTCGTGATTTGTTCTGTTTCTAATGAAAATATATCAACGAAAGCTTAGCATAATGTGTTGAGTGATTTACTAGCGAATGGCGAGAAATTTTAATTCAATCTTTCTAATTTTTCTTTATTATTAGCTTTATTGTGAGGTGTATTTTAAATTATTACATAATCCTCTAAATTTCCTGTTTTAATGTCATAAGCTTGAATGATTGCATATTTATCTGTTGTATTTATTATTCTTATTAAAGCTTGATTTAAGTTTACTATCGTGTTGGCTACAAAAATGCCATCAGTCAGTTCTTGGTGAGGTATTAATAGTTCCTTATTGTTACTGTTGATATGAACCTGTCTAATTACTTCGGATGTTGCGGGTATTATAATGCTATTGATTGTTGGTTTATTCGTTATTTGTATAACTATATCTTCTGGGTAATCATATGTGCGTAGTATTAGGCTGTCCCCATTTTTATTATAATCTGAGATGCAATTATATTTTTTAATGAAATCGAGTCCCAAAATTCCATCACATGGGATAGGGAAATCATTTTATACTATGTGAAATGTGTGTCGTATTAAAAGACTATCATCTGTTAGATCTGCTTTTACTGTTCCAAGTGTGCTTGTTATGGCTCGGCCAATACCTTTTAAATCCGTGATCTGTGAGTTATTTATTGTGGCATTACTGTCAATTTGACCCTGCTTTATAATTGAGATATCCGCTCCGGTATCTATCAGAAACGTTGAAGTTGAATTATTTAGAGTAGTATTGGAAGACAGGTAGCTTTTCAGATGCAAGTTGAATGTACATACTTTATTACCCTTGGAGTTTACTGTTGGAGTGGAGTTTGCTGGTTTTCCTGTTGGTTTATATTACGGAGATTTCGCGTGTTACTTTGATTAGATGATCTTGACTGACCTCCAAAATTGCGCCTTGGGGAATTATTATTTTGTCTATTATTATTATTATTATACCGATTAGAGTTACTATAATATCTTCGGTTTTTATTACCTCGATAATTATTATTTTGGTAGCTTCTTCGGAAGTTACCCCGGTAATTACCTTGAGAGCGCGTCAGGCGTAACACTGTATTTGAGTTACCCGTGACTTCAGTACAGCTATTCGTACATTTTGAAATAGACTCCTTCATTAATGTGAACGTTCCTACTTGCAATATCAATTTAACTCTTTCGTTAGCCGAGTTCTTGCACATATCCTTTACAGCTGATTGTGTGGAATATTTGGTTGCCATATCAGGTGCAAGACCATCAGATATGTAAACACCCTCTAACGATTTTGTTAATTTCTCAATTTCTGCAGTGTACTGATTAGCTGTTTTACTGCGCTGTTGAACGTTTAAGAGTTTTGCCGTCAAAACCTCTACCGATTCACCTTTAATTGCTGAACTCAATTTTTGTTTTATTGCTAGTATTGAATCTTCAGTGCACAAAAGATTTCTATCCGTGTCCTTCAGCTTTGTTTTTATCATGGAGACTGCTATGGCCTCATGAGTATCTTGAATTTTTTCTAGGATATCTAGGGCGTCTAAGAAACCATGTAAGTTTTCAGGCTTACCATCAAACTCAGGCAGAATTGACGAAGCCGTTTTTAAAAATTCTGCTGTTGTTTGCGCCGTCTTAGTTTGAAAATCTTCTGTTTGGGAATTTTTGTGTTGGATTTCAATTTTCGGAGTGTCCTCAAAATTGGATCGAGATTCCAAGAGGGTACTAAAGTCTATTTCTATTATGTTCTTAAATGTGATTGGGACAGTTGCCTCTATATTATATCTTGCTAGTGAGGATAATAATTTATCCCTAACACTGGAAAAAATTTGATGTGCTTCCAGCTGATGATTGTCTGTTAATATGCTATTTACCTCTTGTATAGCTTTGCCTATGTTATTCAACGACGGTAATATTATCGTGAGATGCTTCAACACAGTTTCATTTCTTATGCTTGAATTTTTATTAATGCATTTATAAGCCTTTTCGGCCAAAGCTTTTTCTTCCACAAGTATGTTGAAAATAATTTCCCATTTACCCATTGAGGTAAAGGGAGAAGAAAAAAATAGTAGATTTCTATATTTTATCTATGCCGTCAGCACGGCTCTGATACCTCTTTTTCAAAGTTTTGTTATGTTTTGAATAACATATCAAAAATAAGTTCACAGCGCCAATAAAGACAATAGCTAGAAGATACATTTTTATGGTTTCCAAGGCTTCAGTGTGGTCTATTATTTGGACTGTGTTTACCACGTTAGCATTTGGATTAGTGACTCTCGGTTCTTGGCCTCCCATTGTCAAAAGATAGATATAAAAATTGTTAATATTTTGTTTTTGTTTTGTTTATTTATTTATTATCTGTATTGTTATATAATATCATCATACGCCTAGTTTCTTCCTCCCTAGATGTAGGATTAATAACATCATTAATAGTTGGCTCTCTAGTCATTCCTATAGTTTCCCAGAATTCTTTAAGCCATTTTAATTCTTTTTAGTAATATATTATTTCTTTTTCACTTATTTGCAAATTTAAACTTAATCTAATTACTTTATTAAATACTTGGTCAAACTAGCTTTGATTTTTTATGGCCTCTTCTGGGAACATAATTCAAAAATTAGAAAAAAATGTTACAGCAGCCATTAGGTTGTCCTATTATTTTTATGGTTATGTTACTTAATAATAATGCCTAAATTTTTGTTGTATGTTTTTGTCGTTCCTGTTGCCGGTTATCTTCCTCAGCGTGTGTGAATCAGCTTTTCCTCTTCATTTGTGTCCTTCCTCAGTATTATTCCACTTCGTATGCCGCTGTTATTTTCTGTCTGTTATTACGTTAATGGATGTTCAATAAGAAACCTTGCATTATGTCCCTTCAATAAGAGTAAATGCGTTGTGTACTGTGAACGCTTTTGCTTAATATGTAGGCTCTATTTTAATCCCATTGGGTTTTGATTCCGTCACTCTCAGGGACTGCGCACGTCTATATAAATTACCACCTTACTTTTCGAAACCGTCGCTCTCAGGAACTGGGAATGTTGATGTCCTTTATTGGTGGCGATTGTCAAGTGGCAGCATCGCCATGTATAATGTATCAAATGTTTTAGTTCGACAGAGGCGCCATTGAGTGCCGGATATCAGAAAAGTTCAACAAGATCATTATTGTGGGTAGAGGCACCCTCGAGTGCCGAATACCAAATCTTCTTTATCTTAAGAACTTCAGTGTATTTATACTTTATAATCCTGCATTTCTTATGCGCTACTTAGTTACTACATAAACATATACATATTTACTCTAATCCTTACATTCTTACTAAGTCTAACAAAAGTCATGTAGCCAAGCGTACGCTTACACATTCGTACACACATTCATAAGCTGCTTCAATGCAGTTGCTGAAAACGTATGAAAATGTTGGAGTAAACAACTTAGACACGGAGCGTGTTACGTTTGTGGATATGTATGCATTCACTTTGGATACGTTACACACGTTAATTCTGTCATCAGTAAAGTTTACTATACCCTACGAAACTTAAGATTATCGGCGGCCTTTACCCCGCTAGGAATAAGGAGAAAGCTGGCTATACAATTAATATTGCTAATTATTTGTTATGCGGAATGTGTATACAGCAAACCAGATTCCAGGTCTGCACACAAAATTGATGTAGCCTTCAATCATGTAACGCGATATGTTTTTGGCTTAGCACGATTTGACCAAGTATATGAATGGAGGAATCGTCTGTTAGGTTGTGAGGTCTCTGATTACCTTAGAGCGAGGAACTGCATTTTTCTTTATCGTATCATGGCAGATAAAGCGCCCATTTACTTATATAACTAGTTGACCCGTTCGCAGTTTGTTCGCATATGCGACATAATTTTACCAAACTACAACTATTTGAACTCTGTAAGGCTATTCTTTGTCAATGCAATCCGCATATGGAACTCCATCCCGAACTCAATTCGCAATAGCTTAATTAGCAACTTTAAGAATGTTATATATTCCTTCTTTCGTTAATGAATTTCTTGATTCGATACTGGGTTTGCCTACATATCTTCTAGTCAATTATTATTATTACAATTATAAGTATTCTGGTAGCAATTCTGTTTTTGAAAATAACTTATTGCAAACTTTATGTATATTTACATATAACCGCTTTCAATACTAGATCCATTTTTATTTTCCTAATTATATTTTGCAAGCGAATATTTGCTAATGTTTAACTTTATTATTTTCGAATTGTAATGAGCATTTCTGTTATGAATTTGTTTTGGTTTCCATCATATTTTATTTTATATACCTTAAGGAGGTAAGGTTAATGTTTTAATTTTAAAGCTTGAATATTATATTACTATCCTTTTATTTAATGTCTGTTGTACTATAAAAGATCATACAGGATCTTATTGTACTAATATATATTTTTCATTTTCATTTAATAAATGGAATTAAATGAAAAAAATGCTATTGGTGTCTCCGGGATCCTATACACTTACACCTAGAACAATTAAAAAAAAATTATAAGGGATCACTGGTTTTAACTCATAATTAAAACTTTGTTATAGTTCTATCACTATTCCACGGCAATTATGTTGCCGAAGTGAACAAACAGATGAATCAAATGTTGAACGCTCACGTCTTTGTCGCTGGATGTAACGTTCGACAGTAATCTTACCTTCAAGACGTATGCTACCGAAGTTGCATTTGAAGTAAAGAGCCACAACAAAATTCTCACGCCGCTTCTCGGCAGGTAAAGAAACGTTGCTAACTGCACGAAAAAGCTGCAGGCCTGTGAAAACACTCCAATAAAAATTTACATGGAATGCTCCTTATGATCCCTGAACAGCATTGACATAGTGCGGCAAAAGAGCTCAATATAAAGGAGCCTTTGATATGCTTCAACTTTTGTTGGATTTTCACCAACCAAGACACACCAGAAAGCAACTAGTTGATCTAGCCCCGCTTCCCAGGCAGCTAAGAAGATATCTCCACAAGTACTACGATGAGATTCGGACTTACTCAGCCGTTAAAAATATAATATAATATATAATCCGCACAGGAAGGGTAAACACCTTTACCTGGTCCCAACCTGTGATCCCCGTTATCAATAAAGTTTATGCAACTCTTGCAAAAATGGAAAGCAGACTAGATTTTTACGTTCCAGGCTCAGCACCGATCTAAGCAATGTAGGTCCCGCATTTGATATTTCCCCACATGTTACCAACCATATTTTCAATTGTAATGTGGAATCAATGCCTCAAACAACAATGCCTCTATGCTACTTTGATGACAATTTCGGAGTAGTGGCTCTTAAAGGATGCGGAAAACCACCACTTGGTTTTGTACTAACTACAGAATTACAATCTTCCAATTATTCCTTATTTACCAATAAACGTCCGTTTACTTTATATCACTGTTAAAATAAGTCTACAAATTTCTAGTTTGATCTCGGTATCAATAATATGAAGGCGGATATAAAAAATTTTGCTTCGGTCAAAAGATATTCACTAAAGCCTAAAAATTACGCAGACCGTTCTGAAGTCGATGCTGCGATCCATGGTAATTTAGAATTGAACACCTCTCTGCATTAGAAGCCGCGCTTTACTAATATAACCCTGGGTGAGTTTAACACCAGATACGCGATCCAAAGCATTTCAGCGTGGAGCACCTTTATGAATACTTTTTTTGGCAAATATCTCTGCATTCAAGGTGTCTTGGCTGGGCCACAGCTCAGGGATGGTGCCAGTCAAGATATAGTGCCGAAAAGAAGAAAAGTTTGGTATTAGAGTTTTAATTTAAATATAAATATCTTTATTCGAAATAAAGATTAAGTACAGTAATTAACTAATACATATATTTATACTCAGTTGAGCAGAGCTCACAGAGTATATTAACTTTGATTGCATAACGGTTGGTTGTACAGGTATAAAGGAATCGAGATAGATATAGACTTCCATATATCAAAATCATCAGTATCGAAGAAAAATTCGATTGAGCCATGTCCGTCCGTCCGTCCGTCTGTCCGTTAACACGATAACTTGAGTAAATTTTGAGGTATCTTGATGAAATTTGGTATGTAGATTCCTGGGCACTCATCTCAGATCGCTATTTAAAATGCACGATATCGGACTATAACCACGCCCACTTTTTCGATATCGAAAATTTCGAAAAACCGAAAAAATGCGATAATTCATTGCCAAAGGCGGTTAAAGCGATGAAACTTGGTAGATGGGTTGACGCTATGACGCAGAATAGAAAATTAGTAAGATTTTGGACAATGGGCGTGGCACCGCCCACTTTTACAAGAAGGTAATTTCAAAGTTTTGCAAGCTGTAATTTGGCAGTCGTTGAAGATATCATGATGAAATTTGGCAGGAACGTTACTACTATTATTATATATGTGCTAAATAAAAATTAGCAAAATTGGATGAAGAACACGCCCACTTTTTAAAAAAAAATTTTTTTTAATTCAAATTTTAACAAAAAATTTAATATCTTTACTGTATATAAGTAAATTAAGTCAAAATTCAACTCCAGTAATGATATGATGAAACAAAATACAAAAATAAAAGAAAATTTCAAAATGGGCGTGGCTCCGCCCATTTTCATTTAGTTTGTCTAGAATACTTTTAATGCCATAAGTCGAACAAAAATTTACCAATCCTTCTCAAATTTGGTAGGGGCATAGATTCTATGACGGTAACTGTTCTCTGTCTTTCCGCTCGGCCGTTAACACAATAACTTGAGCAAAAACCGATATATCTTTACTAAACTTAGCCCACGTACTTATCTGAACTCACTTTATCTTGGTATAAAATAGCCGAAATCCGACCATAACCACGCCCACTTTATCGATATCGAAAATTACGAAAAATTAAAAAAATGCCATAATTCTATACCAAATACGAAAAAAGGGATGAAACATGGTAACTGGATTGGTTTATTGACGCAAAATATAACTTTGGAAAAAACTTTGTAAAATGGGTGTGACACCTACCATATTAAGTAGAAGAAAATGAAAAAGTTCTACAAGCCGAAATCAACAGCCCTTGGAATCTTGGCAGGAATACTGTTAGTGGTATTGCATATATAAATAAATTAGCAGTACCCGACAGATGATTTTCTGGATCACCTGGTCCACATTTTGGTCGATATCGCGAGAACGCCTTCACATATACATCTAAGGGCCACTCGCTTTTAAAACCCTCATTAATACCTTTAATTTGATATCCATATCGTACAAACACATTCTAGAGTCACCCCTGGCCCACCCTAATGGCGATATCTCGAAAAGGCGTCCACATATAGACCTAATGCCCACTCCCTCTTAAAATGCTCAGTAACACCTTTCGTTTGATACCCATATCGTACAAACATTCTAGAGTCACCCCTGGCCCACCCTAATGGCGATATCTCGAAAAGGCGTCCACCTATAGACCTAATGTCCACTCCCTCTTAAAATGCTCAGTAGCAACTTTCGTTTGATACCCATATCGTACAAACATTCTAGAGTCACCCCTGGCCCACCCTAATGGCGATATCTCGAAAAGGCGTCCACCTATAGACCTAATGCCTACTCCCTCTTAAAATGTTCAGTAACACCTTTCGTTTGATACCCATATCGTACAAACATTCTAGAGTCACCCCTGGCCCACCCTAATGGCGATATCTCGAAAAGGCGTCCACCTATAGAACTAAGGATTACTCCCTTTTAAAATACTCATTACCACCTTTCATTTGATACCCATATCGTACAAACACATTCTAGAGTCACCCTGGCCCACCCTAATGGCGATATCTCGAAAAGGCGTCCACCTATAGACCTAATGCCCACTCCCTCTTAAAATGCTCAGTAACACCTTTCGTTTGATACCCATATCGTACAAACATTCTAGAGTCACCCTTGGTCCACCTTTATGGCGATATCTCGAAAAAGCGTCCACCTATAGAACTAAGGATTACTCCCTTTTAAAATACTCATTACCACCTTTCAATTAATACCCATATCGTACAAACACATTCTAGAGTCACCCCTGGCCCAGCCTAATGGCGATATCTCGAAAAGGCGTCCACCTATAGACCTAATGCCCACTCCCTCTTAAAATGCTCAGTAACACCTTTCGTTTGATACCCATATCGTACAAACATTCTAGAGTCACCCCTGGCCCACCCTAATGGCAATATCTCGAAAAGGCGTCCACCTATAGACCTAATACCTACTCCCTCTTAAAATGCTCAGTAACACCTTTCGTTTTATACCCATATCGTACAAACACATTCTAGAGTCACCCCTGGCCCACCCTAATGACGATATCTCGAAAAGGCGTCCACCTATAGACCTCATGCCCACTCCCTCTTAAAATGCTCAGTAACACCTTTCGTTTGATACCCATATCGTACAAACATTCTAGAGTCACCCTTGGTCCACCTTTATGGCGATATCTCGAAAAGGCGTCCACCTATAGAACTAAGGATTACTCCCTTTTAAAATACTCATTACCATCTTTCATTTGATACCCATATCATACAAACACATTCTAGAGTCACCCCTGGCCCACCCTAATGGCGACATTTCGAAAAGGCGTCCACCTATAGACCTAATGCCCACTCCCTCTTAAAATGCTCAGTAACACTTTTCGTTTGATGCCCATATCGTACAAACATTCTAGAGTCACCCCTGGCCCACCCTAATGGCGATATCTCGAAAAGGCGTCCACCTATAGACCTAATGCCCACTCCCTCTTAAAATGCTCAGTAATACCTTTCCTTTGATTCCCATATCGTACAAACACATTCTAGAGACACCCCTGGTCCACCTTTATGGCGATATCTCGAAACGGCGTCCACCTATGGAACTAAGGATCACTCCTTTTCAAAATACTCATTAACAGCTTTCATTTGATACCCATATCGTACAAACATATTCTAGAGTCACCCCTGGTCCACCTTTATGGCGATTTCTCGAAAAGGCGTTCACCTATAGAACTAAAGCCCATTCCCTTTTAAAATACTCATTACCACCTTTCATTTGATACCCATATCGTACAAACACATTCTAGAGTCACCCCTAGTCCACCTTAATGGCGATATCTCGAAAAGGCGTCCACCGATAGACCTAAGGCCCACTCCTTCTTAAAGTGCTCAGTAACACCTTTCATTTGATACCATATCGTACAAACAAATTCTAGAGTCAGCCCTGGTCCACCTTTATGGCGATATCCCTAAATGGCGTCCATCCATAGAACTATGGCCTACTCTCTCTTAAAATACTCTTTACTACCTTCCATTTGATACACATGTCATACAACCACATTCCAGGGTTACCCTAGGTTCATTTTCCTACATGGTGATTTTCCTTATTTTGTCTCCGTAGCTCTCAACTGAGTATGTAATGTTCGGTTACACCCGAACTTAGCCTTCCTTACTATTTTAGGTTACCTTATTGATGCTTCTGGAATTGCCGGTGGGATACGTCCGTACACGTTGATGTTAAAAATCCAAGAAGCACAATAACAGAATTTGTTAAGCCCGCTTGCCAGTCGAACTGTTTATTTATTCCTGCGATGTTTATTTGCATGGTTAACATAAACGGTTCGACTGGCTCTGTTAAAAAATATAAAGCGAATGCGAGGGCGACCCAATATGTTTTAGAGTTTGGGCTGTTGGCCTAAACATGCCGCCCCCCTTGCGAAACGAAAAATCTATTCGGACATATCCCGAAGCTGGTTCGCAGAGTTTGCTTAAATTAAGCTTAAGCCACCTAAAGGAGAAAATTGCAAAATAATAAATGAAGTTACACATGGTTCGAATTCAGTGGCACATTTATTTTCAAATTTCATATATGTATGTAGGTATAAAACGTAGTTAAATTTACTGTTTCGTAAAAAATGTTTGTATATAAAGGAAGTTCATTTTATGAATAACTTTACAATGATTCCAATGAAGGTTTCAAAAACCAAGTATGACAAATATTTAAAAACCATTTTATATATAAGTATGTAAGTATATATATCTTATGTATATAAGTATATATATATGAAAAAAGGTATTTAAAATTACTCTTCGGTAAACATATGAAAATATAAATTTAAATTGACATATATAAAGCCAATTTAACAGGCGCCAGACAATACCCATTCAAAGATGGTATTCTGTGCCAACAGGGGCCCCAAAGTACCGGCCGGTATGGCGCCCAGCAGAACCTTTGGGACCACGTCGGCATCGATCACCAATTGGACTGGGGCGGCGACGTAGAACCGCGGGTCTGCGAGCCTGATGTTGGCATATGGCGTGGCTACCGTTGCGTCCAGGCTTGTCAG
The DNA here is from genome assembly GCF_040869045.1 of Eurosta solidaginis. Taxonomy (NCBI): domain Eukaryota; kingdom Metazoa; phylum Arthropoda; class Insecta; order Diptera; family Tephritidae; genus Eurosta; species Eurosta solidaginis. The sequence goes on along the minus strand of NC_090319.1, from coordinate 167,655,212 downwards.
TGGGGTTTGCCGCCGGAAATGAGGCAACGCCACGGCATAAGTGGTGACGGTGGCCGTCTGCCCATGCTTGCCCCGCATCTTGATGAAGCACCCACGCCGATCCCCCAGAATCGTCACCTCAAGGCTGAGTCGGCGGACGAGCTCATCCGCGATGATGGACGTTGCAGCGCATGGATCGAGTAGAGCTCGAACCAGGTGCAAGCGCCCACCCGACTCAACCTTAACAACGGCCGTGGGTGCAACCGTCCCAGCCCGGAAGGCACTCGTTAGATGGAGGTAGAATGCAGGTGATTCCACTCTCCTTGCGGCGCGACTATGATGCGCTTGCTGCTTACATCGATTCCTCTTCCGTTTTCCTTGGTAGCTATTCTTCTGCGGTTGGAAAGTTTGCATTTCCAATCCGCTCGCGATCACCTCATGTCGAAGCATAGGTCGAAAACGGCGCGGTTTGAAAGTTTTGATTTCCAATCCGCTCGTAGAAGGTGGGTGAAATGCCGATGATTCCACTCCACGTGAGACCTCCGGGTGCAAAGCGGACGTTTCCGCTCCAGATGACTCTGTTCCGACCTCGGATGCAACGATGGAGAGGATGTCGCTTTCCTCGGTGGTTCTCTGTGGCCTGCTGCGTCTCCAGGAATTGCGTTGCCGCCGCGTGGTCTCCTGCACGTCCTCAATGTGCAGCATGGTGTGGTGGTCGTCTTAGCACTTCCTGCACCTCCCCTCATGTGTGCAGTGTGCTGCACTATGCAAAGAGGATAGGCAGTTGGTGCAATAGCGTTTTTTGATTACAAAATACCACCTTCTTTCCGGCGTACTATCGCGGAAGATCGGACACACCCTAAGTGGGTGTTTCTTTTCACATAAGCGGCAGGCCAGAGAGAACCCCTTAGCCTCAGATGTTTTGTGAATTGCAGCGAATCGCGTCATTTTTCTGAAAGGAAAATAAGTTGTTCTAATTTCATCGACGTAGCGAGCGTATTTCGGTTGGCGAGCAATTCTGGCAAGGTAAATGTAGAATTCACCTTATAAGGGGTTGTTGGTGTGTTATGGATACGCATTTTCTAAGGGAAGCAGTAAGGAAGGCGGTCAATGTCATATCATGCCTTAAAAAAACTCAAAGCTGTCAAATTAAAAAAAACCGACAGAAGCGCAGAGACCGACTCAAAACGCTTATAAATTCAAACTAAAACAACATCCGGACGAACCGGATGCCACGGACAGACTATTAAGCATTCAAGATTTAAATTCAAAAAGAAATAACCACAAACAAAAATTACCGAACCGGACACGGCCGGTTACTAACGCTGAAAATCAAACTCAAAAAAAAAAAAAAACGCTGAAAATTTAAAAGAAAACAAAAAAAAAGAGAAATGGGCCGAATATAACTTGGGGGCGCCGCGGGTGTTGTTGCGACGCCCGGTGCTTATACCCACCCTCAAAATCCATGGCCACCGACGCACCTATTTTTCGGTGGCCCCTTACCTGTTTCCTAAGTGCCTTCTAAATAAAGGGCGACGTCAGCATTCCCATTTTATAATACAATATTTATTTAAAATTCATTATGCAAGTAACTTATAATTAAGCGCAATTGTTAATTAATAATATGCCCAACATACAAGTAAAGAAAAGTGTTTATTGACAAAAGGATTTGATGAGGGGTTGAAGTTTTTGTAAATTTAGGGAGTATACCTTTTAATGTTCTTAGTTTCTAAAAGAAATATTGTTATTTTTAAATTTTCCAGATGACCTACTAACAAGTCGCGAAAAGATGTGAAGTTTCACCTATGTGCAGAATGATTATTATAATTTATTTGTTGTAGTTGTTGTAGCTACACATTTTATTCCGTTGTGGTACTTTTTGCCTTATTTAATTGTTTATTCATTTATTGTATTTACCGATTTATTCATTTATTCGTTGGATGTATTTATTTTACGGTAACTTTATTTTAATTAAATTTTAATTAGTTTAACATTGCTTCCATTTTTATGCAATTCCCCCTTTTCCCTAGGTGTAAAAAAAAATTCTTATCACTTTCTTCCTAGTGAGCAGGGTTTTCAAATTAATTGAATGTGAAATAGATTTTCACACGCCTAAAGTTATTTATCTACAGCTAAGAATTTAATCAACTTGGAATATTTATGCATAAATATAACCAGATATAAACCAAAACTACTTTCTATATCTTATATGCCATACTTTACTTCGCTACTATCCCGCTAGCCTAAACTTGCTAGCCTCACATAACATTCTCAATTCTTCCTTTCGACTTCCGAACCTACCACTTTGCGCTTCTAAACGTTATACTAAAATATATTCCATATAGCCCTAGCTTATTATCGTAACTTTTAACAATATGTTCAAGTTTTATTGTTATTTTTTAATTTTTCTAAATTTGAAAAATTGTATTTTGTTTTTGGAATAGTAAGTAGAAAATTTTTCAGACAACCTGCCATAGCTGCGCAGATAGATCCATTTCGAAGGGTGCTAAGCCTTCATCATCAGTACGCTTTAGGCATGCTGCGCTAACCATTTAGCTATACAGCGGTGGTTTGTTTGACTGGCAAATTTGCTACTTCTATTCCTTTTTACCAACTATATTTATTCAGTGTTGCGCCATCTGGTGCAAATCACTGATAATGCTGGATTTTTGTTTATTGTCAATTAATTTGTTTGACATTCCCAAGTGCTCATGGTTTATTAACAATTGTTTTTGTTTTTATCGGCCTATTGATAAATCATTCAAGGTTCGAATCGAGCTCAAGGCCAGAACAATAATTTTTTTCTAATGATAATTATTGTTATTTCTTAATTTTTCTAAATTTGAAAAATTGTATTTTGTTTTTGGAATAGTAAGTAGAAAATTTTTCAGACAACCTGCCATAGCTGCGCAGATAGATCCATTTCGAAGGGTGCTAAGCCTTCATCATCAGTACCCTTTAGGCATGCTGCGCTAACCATTTAGCTATACAGCGGTGGTTTGTTTGACTGGCAAATTTGCTACTTCTATTCCTTTTTACCAACTATATTTATTCAGTGTTGCGCCATCTGGTGCAAATCACTGATAATGCTGGATTTTTGTTTATTGTCAATTAATTTGTTTGACATTCCCAAGTGCTCATGGTTTATTAACAATTGTTTTTGTTTTTATCGGCCTATTGATAAATCATTCAAGGTTCGAATCGAGCTCAAGGCCAGAACAATAATTTTTTTCTAATGATAATTATTGTTATTTTTTAATTTTTCTAAATTTGAAAAATTGTATTTTGTTTTTGGAATAGTAAGTAGAAAATTTTTCAGACAACCTGCCATAGCTGCGCAAATAGATCCATTTCGAAGGGTGCTAAGCCTTCATCATCAGTACGCTTTAGGCATGCTGCGCTAACCATTTAGCTATACAGCGGTGGTTTGTTTGACTGGCAAAGTTGTTACTTCTATACCATTTTACCAACTATATTTATTCAGTGTTGCGCCATCTGGTGCAAATCACTGATAATGCTGGATTTTTGTTTATTGTCAATTAATTTGTTTGACATTCCCAAGTGCTCATGGTTTATTAACAATTGTTTTTATTTTTATCGGCCTATTGATAAATCATTCAAGGTTCGAATCGAGCTCAAGGCCAGAACAATAATTTTTTTCTAATGATAATTATTGTTATTTTTTAATTTTTCTAAATTTGAAAAATTGTATTTTGTTTTTGGAATAGTAAGTAGAAAAATTTTCAGACAACCTGCCATAGCTGCGCAGATAGATCCATTTCGAAGGGTGCTAAGCCTTAATCACCAGTACGCTTTAGGCATGCTGCGCTAACCATTTAGCTATACAGCGGTGGTTTGTTTGACTGGCAAATTTGCTACTTCTATTCCTTTTTACTAACTATATTTATTCAGTGTTACGCCATCTGGTGCAAATCACTGATAATGCTGGATTTTTGTTTATTGTCAATTAATTTGTTTGACATTCCCAAGTGCTCATGGTTTATTAACAATTGTTTTTGTTTTTATCGGCCTACTGATAAATCATTCAAGGTTCGAATCGAGCTCAAGGCCAGAACAATAATTTTTTTCTAATGATAATTATTGTTATTTTTTAATTTTTCTAAATTTGAAAAATTGTATTTTGTTTTTGGAATAGTAAGTAGAAAATTTTTCAGACAACCTGCCATAGCTGCGCAGATAGATCCATTTCGAAGGGTGCTAAGCCTTCATCATCAGTACGCTTTAGGCATGCTGCGCTAACCATTTAGCTATACAGCGGTGGTTTGTTTGACTGGCAAATTTGCTACTTCTATTCCTTTTTACCAACTATATTTATTCAGTGTTGCGCCATCTGGTGCAAATCACTGATAATGCTGGATTTTTGTTTATTGTCAATTCATTTGTTTGACTTTCCCAAGTGCTCATGGTTTATTAACAATTGTTTTTGTTTTTATCGGCCTATTGATAAATCATTCAAGGTTCGAATCGAGCTCAAGGCCAGAACTATAATTTTTTTCTAATGATAATTCTTGTTATTTTTTAATTTTTCTAAATTTGAAAAATTGTATTTTGTTTTTGGAATAGTAAGTAGAAAATTTTTCAGACAACCTGCCATAGCTGCGCAGATAGATCCATTTCGAAGGGTGCTAAGCCTTCATCATCAGTACGCTTTAGGCATGCTGCGCTAACCATTTAGCTATACAGCGGTGGTTTGTTTGACTGTCAAATTTGCTACTTCTATTCCTTTTTACCAACTATATTTATTCAGTGTTGCGCCATCTGGTGCAAATCACTGATAATGCTGGATTTTTTTTATTGTCAATTAATTTGTTTGACATTCCCAAGTGCTCATGGTTTATTAACAATTGTTTTTGTTTTTATCAGCCTATTGATAAATCATTCAAGGTTCGAATCGAGCTCAAGGCCAGAACAATAATTTTTTTCTAATGATAATTATTGTTATTTTTTAATTTTTCTAAATTTGAAAAATTGTATTTTGTTTTTGGAATAGTAAGTAGAAAATTTTTCAGACAACCTGCCATAGCTGCGCAGATAGATCCATTTCGAAGGGTGCTAAGCCTTCATCATCAGTACCCTTTAGGCATGCTGCGCTAACCATTTAGCTATACAGCGGTGGTTTGTTTGACTGGCAAATTTGCTACTTCTATTCCTTTTTACCAACTATATTTATTCAGTGTTGCGCCATCTGGTGGAAATCACTGATAATGTTGGATTTTTGTTTATTGTAAATTAATTTGTTTGACATTCCCAAGTGCTCATGGTTTATTAACAATTGTTTTTGTTTTTATCGGCCTATTGATAAATCATTCAAGGTTCGAATCGAGCTCAAGGCCAGAACAATAATTTTTTTCTAATGATAATTATTGTTATTTTTTAATTTTTCTAAATTTGAAAAATTGTATTTTGTTTTTGGAATAGTAAGTAGAAAAATTTTCAGACAACCTGCCATAGCTGCGCAAATAGATCCATTTCGAAGGGTGCTAAGCCTTCATCATCAGTACGCTTTAGGCATGCTGCGCTAACCATTTAGCTATACAGCGGTGGTTTGTTTGACTGGCAAATTTGCTACTTCTATTCCTTTTTACCAACTATATTTATTCAGTGTTGCGCCATCTGATGCAAATCACTGATAATGCTGGATTTTTGTTTATTGTCAATTAATTTGTTTGACATTCCCAAGTGCTCATGGTTTATTGGTTTATTAACAATTGTTTTTGTTTTTATCGGCCTATTGATAAATCATTCAAGGTTCGAATCGAGCTCAAGGCCAGAACAATAATTTTTTTCTAATGATAATTATTGTTATTTTTTAATTTTTCTAAATTTGAAAAATTGTATTTTGTTTTTCTAAGTATAACTTATTTTAGGGTATTCATAATTAATTGGTTAGTGTCAATTTATGTCATTAATAGTTTACATAAGCGGTTGCTCGCTACATACGTATTACAAATATATCATGTACATACAATGTCAAAAGCATTGGAGCTTGAGTTTTTATTGGTTGTTCACAATGTTCGTATAAATTTTTATTCAGTATAATAATTGGTTTACCAGTTTCTTGATAGGGTCTGGCTAAAAGCAATTCAGTTGTTGCCAATGCAATTCAATAGCCTTTAATGATAAAAAAAAACAATAGAGAAAGGAAGAATGTTGAATTACCTACAGCAATGCTATTTTGAAGGTTACTAGCAATTATTTTCAGTTATCATCTCCCTTCATTTATCTTCGTTCGAAAGCTCAAAAGTGTTCAACATTCTTCATTAACATCTCAAAACTCTCCAAAACAATTTCGGAACCGTTTTCGAAGAGAAATAAACTCCAAAGTTGGAAAAATGTTTATGAAAGTTTCGCAGTTTTATTTGGAAGGGTCATGAACTAGTTGAGTTTTGCTAATATAGCTTCTCGAGGTTCTTTAAAATTCGCACGGATCTTTTACAGTGAAGCTTCAAGGACATTTTCGAAAACTTTCGCAGTCAAAGTGTTCACCAATCTTCTAAATCTCGAAATATTCCCGAAACCCATTTTGGAAAAAAAAGAACAAACTACTGCTTGGAAATGTTTACGGAACTATCGCAGTTTTACTTGGAAGTATTTCGAAACGAGCAGTGATTCCCCCACTTTTTTTTCTAAAAAAACTGTGAAACATCCAACAAAACTCGATGGTCAAAGAAACGAGTCTGGAAACCCACGTAAAACTTCGAAACTTTCTTAAAACACTACTCAAAAAAAATCGACCCCTTTTCAATTATTTTGACCGCTTTTATGAACATCTCTAAGGCTTACTTAGAAGTTTCTTTAACTAATTATTTATTTATTTATTTACTCATCTTGAAATTGTTACATTTCTTACAGACTAATGACATATATAAAGACTTAACCACTAATTTAGTATTTGGTTAAGTAACAATTTAAAAGTATTTTCAGAGTAGGAAAAGTCCAAAATTGACGAATTTGAGAGCAAGTTAAACTCTTTAAGAGCTCTGGAAAGAGGAGCATTTGCAGCATAATTAGTTATTGCCAATCCCACAAAAAAATACGCATTATTTCTTAGGCATATATGTGGAATAGCAAGGAAAATGCGTTCTAACAGGTACGGACAATCAACAGCCCCACGGATTAAATTAAAAACAAATATTAAAGAGAGAAAAGTTCTCCTGCATTTCAAAGTCTTAATATTGATAAGCAAACATCTGGATTCATAGGAAGGAAAAGGAGGATCAAAATGAAGGGGACGTAGAGCGTACTTAATAAATACTTTTTGAATTTTTTCCAGACGATAAATATGACAAGCACAATACGGCCGCCAAATAAATACGCCATATTCCAATTTCGAACGTACGAAAGTAGTATATAGTGATTTTAAAGTATATGGGTCAGTGAAATCAGAACTGAATCGTCGAACAAAAGCCAACATCGAGTAAGCCTTAGCTATTGTAAAGTTTAAATGACTATGAAAAGAAAACTTAGAATCAAAGACCACCCCAAGATCAGTGACCTCGGACACAGTGCTTAGTTGCGCGCCCCCAATGTGGTAGGAAGTAGGAATGAGTAAACGGGATTTATAATAAGTGACATGATAGCATTTTTTAATATTTAACGCAAGTTTATTATTTTTGCACCAAGTAACTACATTATCTAGGTCCTTCTGAAGTTTAATTGAATCGGAGGGGCAAGTAATCTTGTTGAAAATCTTCATAGCATCTGCGTATAGCAGGAATTGCGAAGATTTAAAACAGCTGGCAATATCATTAATGAAAATCACAAAAAGAATAGGGCCCAGTATGCTTCCTTGAGGAACGCCTGAAGAAGCTATGAAGGGATATGAGGTCATACCATCAACTACCACGGTACAACTACGGTTGGAGAGATATGATTTAATCCATTTCAAAAAAACAGAATGAAAACCAAAACAATGTAATTTCGATAGTAGAATACTATGATTAACTTTATCGAAGGCTTTTGAAAAGTCGGTATACACGGTATCTACTTGGGCTCGATTAGTAAAAGCGTTGATGCAGTATTCCGAAAACACTGCCAAGTTAGACGTGGTTGATCTTCCCGACATGAAACCATGCTGATCTACAGAGATTAGACGACGTATTGAGAAAATAATTTTTTCTTTTACAATACATTCTAAAATTTTTGAGACAGTAGATAATTTAGAGATCGGTCTGTAATTAACAATATTGTTTTTATTGCCAGTTTTGAAAATGGGAGTGATAAACGTAATTTTCCATGCATCAATGAACTCCCCTTGCGCGAGGGATTTATTAAAAAGCAGCTATAGAGGGTAGGCGATAGCAGAACTGTTTTTGAAAAGGAGAGACGACAATCCATCAACATCCGTCTGTGATGACAATTTACTTGTTGAATCCCCCTTTCAACATCGTCTAGAGTGAGCTCGAGACCACCAAAATTTAACATAGAATCAGCAGGAGGAAGCCAGTTATTACTCACGGCCGAGTCTGGGTCAAAATTTGAACTAAAAAAATCAGCGAAAAGATTCGCAGCATCAGATGAAGAGTATGTTTGCTTATCAGTGAAGAACACAACGGAGGGAATACTTGAACAGGATTTTATAGACTTAACATAACACCAGAAAGCCTTGGGATTCAATTTTATATCTGCCTCAAAGTTACGCACATATTTCTTCTTCAAATCCTTGCTCAATGACTTAAACTCTTTTAAGTACTGCAAATACTTTTCTTCATGAGAAGGCAAGTTTGATTTTTTAAATTTTTTATAAAACTTGTTCCTTAAATTCTTAAGTTTTTTCAACTCCTTAGTAAACCAAGGAATTTTATAAGCCCTTTTTTTGGCTCTCGGGATGTTGTCACTACAGATAGTGCTTAAATTATTCTTAAATATATCAAAACGACCTGAGACTTCAACCCCAGTAAATAGCATATCCCAGTCAATATAATCAATTGCCGTATTGACAACATCGACATCGTAATTTTTAAAGCACAATTTTGAAAAAGAGTCCTCACAATAAGTATTAAATTCATAAAATTCCAAATGAAGAACAAGCGGTACATGATGCAAACCAGGAGTAGACAAAGGGTCGAGGCACTCCTGGATAGAAAAATTTATATCGCTTAAAAGATAAGGTCCAAAATTCTATGAAAAGTATTATAAAAACTGTTGACTTGACTAAGGTCACATTTTGAAAAATTATCAATCAAGTATGTTTCAGCAAAAGTATTAATAGATTTTGGGTAGACCATTCTAATTTGCTAAGGTTGAAATCTCCGATTACGCAAACGTTTTCGTGATCAGATGCTAAGGCTACAATATATCTAAGTTTATGCATGGCTGGTACTTACATAGCCGTCAGAGTACGTACCGTGGGCCACTGCCGGCATGGTCATTGGTGATGTTGTTTTTGCTGGTGAAGTTGTCTCTGTTGTTGGTTGTGGTGCGCGGTCTTGGGCGCGCTGTGTTGGTACTGTTGGTGGTTGTTGCGCTCTGGTCCGAGGTGATCGAGTGAACCTGGTGGCAATAAAACTTTGTGTTGACCTTTACGATCTGGATGACTTGGTGCTAATTTTGGCGTTCGTTGTATTACGCTGCAGCGTACTGCTGGCCCTGGAGGGGGAGGTGTTGGTTTAAGAGTCTCCTGTTGAGGAAAGCAGTGGTCGACGGCAAAAACAGATATTCGACATAACAGCTGATCTAGTTAGTTGGCTTCCTACTTGATCACCTAGCAATTTCGCTTGTGCTGGTACTATCAAGTTGTTTGAATTCGGACTTGTCGATGCTGTCGTATCAGCAAGATTCATTAAATGTTTCTTAAATGTCCTTTTTGGTCCGCAGGAAATTGCAAAAACGGAAGATTCCAAACTGTTCAATACTAGTTAAAAGCTTTGCCACAATTAGAAAGCGTAAAAATATTCACAAAAATTATTTTGCCAATGTGCTGACCGGGTAGTTGGTCGATAAGTAGGTGGGACTCAGTTAAACGGCAAGCAGCGTGCAATTAATAGGAGCGCAGGAAGAAATCAGAAAATAAAGAACGATGTAAGAAAGTTTTAAATTATGCAAAAAAATTGTGGGGAGAAGTGGCAAAATCGTGTTTAGCTTTGCCATCTGAGCATTTTGTGTGATTTTTTTTGTTTGCGTTTATGCCTGCTACTGGGATTTTGTCTTTGCAAAACGGCTGCTTGTACAGATGTTCTTGTTACTTTTTACAAGTCAGTATTGGTGGTTTTTCACTGCTGTCGGCTTTGTGTGTTGCCTCCTTTTTTCAGGTGAATGTAGCTTTTCTTTTTATATATATTTTAATGTTTCTTTGTCTGCGTTGTCGTTGAGCAAAGAAATATGTATATTTTCAGACTTTGCTTATCTATTCCCTGGATTTGTTTAACCACCTGCTTCCCATCTTTCGATCTGGCAAACGGTTGCGGCTGCTGTCTTTTGTGATGGTGGCGGCAGCTGCACTTAAACTTTCACTAAAAAAGATTGTTGCAAATTTTTCTGCTCTATTTTTCTGTTTCTCACTTCTTGGTTTTCCCACTTCTTGGGTTTTTTTACCGCCGGAAAATCGTGGCAATTTTTTCGCTAGTGATCGCAGATCTTTTCTTTCCTGTTTTCGATACATTTGCATCGCAACTTTTTGGTCCCATCACTAGTCACTAGGTGTGTTCGCAAGAAAACGCTCCCAAGTGGACCGTAACCGTAGACCATAACAGCAGACTGTAACGGGTGGAAGCATGAGATATATAAATACGCTATGGATGTATCGTATTGTAGTATAATTGATATTCATTTGTTTTGCAAATGATACCCTCGGACCCCCAAGACAGAAACAACGCCAACCCAAACAGTAAAAGGAAATATTTTCTCAAACAATGTCTAATTGATATATTTCCAAGCATTGATAGCATCTATTTTTGATTACTAACTCATTTCTCAAAAATGTAAATGTCTACGTCATGCTTTTCCATATGTGAAGCCTGTAGCCTTACGGATAATTGATGATAATTATGCTACCGTACTAGTGAATCGATTGTTTGCAATATCGATATATTGCATGTTTCACTAACTTCAGTTCCGGATTAATTAATGAAAATGAAAAACGAAAAAAGAAGTACGGGAGTGAATTTTTTCTTAAAAGTGTAATTTTAATTAGTGCGTGTGCGGGCGAGTAATGTAAATCGTGGACATTTAACTTTTCCGTCATTAGTGAAGTGTTTTAGTGCAAAAATGAAATATGCATATATTGCAAATAAAAAAGAGAGGAAAAAAGATGTGTTAATGAAGACCTATGAAAGGTCAAGCAAAAAAAAAACCTCCACCAAAGCAGAGTAACTAACATAGTGAAAAGTGTGTAATTGTGTTTTGGTGTTGCTACGATTCGCAATAAAATCATACGATCGTACATTATAGTAGGGTGTGCAGTGATTTTTTTTTTATTGTCAAAAAAAGAAAATTTGTGAGTGGTTTTTTTTTTTTTGTTGAGGTGTCCGAAATTTCTCCTCAATTTTTTTTTTGTTAGAAAATTTTTGTTCCTTGTTTTTTTTTTGTTTGTTTAGTATTTAAAAACCTTTTACTTCGAAAAGTAAAAAAAGAATTGTTTTATGTGCCGTACATTATATTAGGGTGTCCCTAATTACAAATTTTTCATTTCCGTTTTTTAATTATAAGATCGCGGGTTCGAATCGAGCTCAAGGCGTAACAACAATTTTTTATCATTATTATTGTTATGATAAATTTTTTCTTAATTGAAAAAATTTTTAAATTAGAATAGAAGAAAGAAAAATTTAGACAACTGCCACAGCTCGTTGTATAGATCCATTTCGGGAACTGCTAAACTCCTTCATCGGCAACGTTTAGGCGCCGCTGCTATAACCATTCAGCCATCACAGCGGTTTTTTGTTTGTCTTCATTAATCCTACTTCTATTCTGGTTCGTGCCAATTGATATTCACAACACTGCTACATCTGTTGCAGAATGGATGTGAAAATTGGACTTGTTTGATGGCAATACTGCCATAGTGTCATATTTTATTGACACTTTTTCCCCGTGCTCTGGGATGTATTAACAATTTTTGTTGTTATATCGGCCTATTGATTTGTAAGATCGCGGGTTCGAATCGAGCTCAAGGCCTAACAATAATTTTTTATCATTATTATTGTTATGATAAATTTTTTCTTAATTGAAAAAGTTTTTAAATTAGAATAGAAGAAAGAAAAAAAAATTTTTTTTTAGACAACTGCCACAGCTCGTTGTATAGATCCATTTCGGGAACTGCTAAATTCCTTCATCGGCAACGTTTAGGCGCCGCTGCTATAACCATTCAGCCATCACAGCGGTTTTTTGTTTGTCTTCATTCATCCTACTTCAATTCTGGTTCGTGCCAATTGATATTCACAACACTGCGACATCTGTTGCAGAATGGATGTGAAAATTGGACTTGTTTGATGGCAATACTGCCATAGTGTCATATTTTATTGACACTTTTTCCCCGTGCTCTGGGATGTATTAACAATTTTTGTTGTTATATCGGCCTATTGATTTGTAAGATCGCGGGTTCGAATCGAGCTCGATTGAAGGAATTTAGCAGTTCTCGAAATGGATCTATACAACGAGCTGTGGCAGTTGTCTAAAAAAAAAATTTTTTTCTTTCTTCTATTCTAATTTATAGAATTTTTCAATTAAGAAAAAATTTATCATAACAATAATAATGATAAAAAATTATTGTTAAGCCTTGAGCTCGATTCGAACCCGCGGTCTTACAAATCAATAGGCCGATATAACAACACAAATTGTTAATACATCCCAGAGCACGGGGAAAAAGTGTCAATAAAATATGACACTATGGCAGTATTGCCATGAAACAAGTCAAATTTTCACATCCATTCTGCAACAGATGTCGCAGTGTTGTGAATATCAATTGGCACGAACCAGAATAGAAGTAGGATTAATGAAGACAAACAAAAAACCGCTGTGATGGCTGAATGGTTATAGCAGCGGCGCCTAAACGTTGCCGATGAAGGAATTTAGCAGTTCCCGAAATGGATCTATACAACGAGCTGTGGCAGTTGTCTAAATTTTTTCTTTCTTCTATTCTAATTTAAAAATTTTTTCAATTAAGAAAAAATTTATCATAACAATAATAATGATAAAAAATTATTGTTAGGCCTTGAGCTCGATTCGAACCCGCGATCTTACAAATCAATAGGCCGATATAACAACAAAAATTGTTTTTTAATTATTTTATTTTTGTTTTTATGTTTATTTTGATAAAAATGGGTGTATGCAATGGAATTGGCAGCGATTTGTTTAATTTAAGTAACGTTGCCTTTGGCATTGTACTATCCTTTTTTTCGTTTCTTCGTAACAAAAATAAAAAATTATGTTTATGTGAGCACCCTTAGATATAATGCATTAGGCAAAAAGAACAAAGAAAATATTTATTTGGGGGAAATTTCATTATTTAATATGTGGTTTGCGAACCAACGAACTTTCTTTTGTTTGCCTAAGCAGACCCGAAAAATTTCTTTCATGGTTCCATGCAGTCCAATGCACATGGCCATTGTGTACATGTTTGTACACATGTTTTCGGTGGCGACTACCTGATAACCTCAATGGGTAGTGAGTGTGTAAAAAATCGCATTAAAAATTTTAAGATTCAATAATAAAAAGTGTTCATAAATTGTAGCAAAATATTGTTGCTTTTGTAAATGAAAATCACACCACCCATGTGCGCAAGCATGTACATGTACATATGTAACATTAGGCTGGATCAAAAAAGAAAATTTTGTTTCCACTATGAGTTTTGTTGAAGTTGCTTAGTTTTGGTTAGGAGAAGTTTTGATGTTGTGTGGAGATTTTGTAACTCCACTTGTAGCGTTACTGCTGAAGATTAGGGTCTGTCGTGTTTTCGGTTTCCGCGGTATATGGTGGTAGTAATATTAGTTTGACAAGTGGTCTTGTGACTTGCCCCCTTTCAGTCCTTATATCCACAACGCGAACCCGGTTGTCTGAACCAGGGTGTAACTTAATCACACGCCCAATCTCCATTCGTTGGGAGGAAGATTGTCTTCCCGTATAATCACCATATCTCCGACTTGCATATTTGATTTAGGATGCTTCAATTTTATCCGTTTCTGTAGTTCCGAAAGATATTCTGATTTCCATCTTCTGCAGAAGTTTTGATGCAACGCCTTAAATTTCTGGCAGCGATTGACAATTGAGGCAGTGTTTTCACCAACGGTGATTTCCGCTGGTGCAAATAAATGTCCTTTAAATTCCCCAAAAGTGAATTTGTTATTTAAGGCCGCTTTTTTGAAGTGGCTTTTAAAGCTTTTCACTCCCGCCCATGTGTGGAGCTCCTGCTGGTATGAAATGCCAATTTAATGCCTGATGGGAATATTTTGACAGGGTTTGATTTCTTGCATCGGCAAGAAATTCCTTAAAATCCACTTTTAATGCGCGAGATGCACCGACAAAGTTTGTTCCATTGTCCGAATAAATGTTTCTTGGACATCCTCGTCTAGCTACGAATCTTGAAAGCGCGGCTAGAAATGAGGAGGTGCTCAAATCACTAGTGGCTTCTAAATGTATAGCTTTAGTAGAAAAGCAAACGAATAGACAAACGTAACCCTTTGAGGTACGACACCCACGGCCACTGTAACTCTTCATGTCGAAAGGCCCTGCGAAATCTACCCCTGTATTGGTAAATGCACGCGAAAATGTGGTGCGTTCTTGAGGTAGAATTCCCATGAGCTGACTCTGAGATCGTTTTTTGAAGATCGTGCAGATCTTACAATTATGAATTACGGATCGTATCATGGTTTTAACTTTTGGTATCCAGTATTGAGTTCTACTGATGCGCAGCATTAATTCGTTTTCACCATGGATAGACAAACTGAACATACAGACGTGTAAACCTACAACTGTATGGAAGTATTATGGGATGGCGTTCAGATTCGGTAGTATCTTTGTATGCACCAAGCCGTCCACCCGTTTTCACTACTTCGTCTTCATCAAGATATGGAGTGAGCGAAAGTATTTCGCTTTCAGATCCAATTGGTGTTTTGGATTGCAAGCTTGAAATTTCTGATTCGTAATATTGCTTCTGAGCAAGTTTTATTAAACGGGTTGTTGTAGCTTTAATTTCATCTGAGGAAATTAAATAAGATTCAGGTTGACTACAATGTTTATTTTTAGGATGCGTTCTATGAAAAAACCTGAACATGTATGATATGACTCTTAAAGCCCCAGGAAGATTTGAAAACCTATTGAGAATATCATTAATATTGCTTGAAATTGCGGTTGTATGTACTTGCACGCGTTTTTCTTCAATATTTGTGGTAAGGGTCAAATCTTGTGGTGGCCACTTTTCGTTCTCTTCTTGGAGCCAAGAAGGACCCTGCCACCACAAAAATTGTTGACTAAATCCTCGGCTAGTATTCCTCTACTGGCTAAATCTGCTGGATTTGTACCTGAATCCACGTGATACCACGATGAACTTCCAACTTTGTCGACGATTTTTGTAATTCGATGCGCAACGAAAGTTGACCATGAGCAAGGAGGTTTTCGTATCCAGGCCAGCACGATTGTCGAATCTCTCCACAGGTGAATGTTTTGTTGACCTAAACCAAGGTTAGCGCAGATAGATTCGGTTATTTCCGCTAATAATACAGCTCCGCAAAGTTCCAGTCGACGAAGTGAGATGGTTTTGACTGGAGCTCCTCTTGTTTTTGTCAAAAGCAGATTCACAAACATGCCGTCGTTGGTTTCCACTCTCAAATACAGGGCTGCACCATACGCTTTCTCGGAGGCGTCGCAGAATCCGTGGATTTCGACCTTTTCTGTTGGAGAAAAGGATACCCATCGCGGAATTCGTATTTTGTCGATCTCCTTGTACGTATTGGTAAAATTTGTCCACCTGTCTAATGTTGAAGGCGAAACGGTTTCATTCCAGCCAGTACCCTCTAACCAGATATTTTGCATACTCATTTTCGCCACTATAATTGTTGGAGCTAACCACCCTAATGGATCAAAGAGTTTTGCGATAGTAGATAGTATCGCTCTTTTTGTAGTCTCGGTATTCTCTTCTATAGATTTTGCTATGAAGTAAAACTGATCGGAATGAGCATTCCACCTAATACCGAGCGCCTTTACACTACTTGAATCTTCAAATTCTAAGAAATCTTCGCTCAGTAGGTGAGCTCTGGGAATACCCTGGAATTGGAAGTCCATTTTCGTAATGGAAAACCAGCTGAACTTAAAACCCCGGAAATTTCATCTCTTGCTCTGATCGCAGATGCTATAGTATGCTCTCCCGAAAGAGCGTCGTCGACATACATATTTTTTCGTAGGATATTTGAGCCGATTGAATGAGATTTTTCGGAATCATCAGCCAGATTAAGTAATGTCTTTATTGCTAGATAAGGAGCACAATTAATACAAAATGTCACCGTTTTGAACTCATACAGACTGATTTGATCATCTGGACTTGAGTGGAAAACTATTCTTTGGTATTTTGTATGATTATCATCTACTAGGATTTGCCTATACATCTTCTCAATATCGCTATTGAAGACGTATCCGAAAAGTCGCCAGCGAAGAATTAATGTTGGTAGATCAGCCTAAAATACAGGACCAGGAAAAAGAACATCGTTCAGGCTGACACCATTCGAAGAGCTTGAAGAAGCATTGAAAACAACTCTAACTTTGGTAGAGATGCTTTCTTCTTTTATTACTGCATGATGTGGTAAATAGTAATTATCGACTGCATTGGCCGATTGAATTGAATCTATTTTTGACATATGCCCCATAGTCTCGTATTCTAGTATGACTCTATTGTACTCTTTCTGTAAATCGAGATTTTTTCTAAGTCGGGTTTCATTTTTATAGAATTGAGAGCACGCTATTCTTAGTGATGGGCCTAGATTTATCTCTCCTGGGAATTCTGACCTGAACGGAAGCGACACAATGTATCTTCCGTCAGAATTCCGCTGCGTTGTTCGTTTATACAATTCCTCACAAAATCTATCTTCTAACGTGGAGGCTTTAGCTTTCGGCGTGTCTTCGAGCTCCCAAAATTACCTTAGCTCCTTGTCTAAAGCCATTTCATTGTAAAAGGATACCCGATTATGATTGGTTGGACTGGCTGCATCAGCACGACCTGTCAGTAGCCAACCAAGGACAGTTTCTTGAGCTAAAAGAGTGTTAAGATTATTTTTTTTTGATACCGTCTAATATGATTTGCTGATAAATATCTCCGCCCAGAACAATATCAACTGGCTCATTCACGAAGAAACGTTTATCCGCAAGCAAGAGATCATTGTTGTGTTAGTGCAATAACATCGCATGTTGGCAAATTACCTGTCAAATGTGGTAGAACTAGAACTAAAGCGTCAATAGAAATTAGTGGGTAAACTGGGGACCGCAACTGAATGGCGCATGCCCCTTTTACCTGCGCAGAAACTGAATTATTGATGCCCGAAACTTGAGCATGCATATTTCGACTTGGCAGGTTGATTCTTCGTCTGAGTCTTTCAGTGATAAGAGAGAATTCACATCCCGAATCTATGAGAGCTCTGGCCGAAAAATCTGTACCATTATAATGAATGGTGACGCGAGCTGTGCCTAGTAAAACACCTTTACTGGTATTAATAAAATTAGATTTTACTGTAGTTTTATCTTTCTGCTTTTTTTGTTTTGCAGATTCATTTTGAGATTGAGCTTGCTTTGAAGTGCACGGTTGCTCATCCGATAAATCTGCAGAATTATTTGCCTGTGTAGGTTTTGCCTTACTTGTCTGTAAATGTAGAAGGGTATTATGTCTTAAATGACAGTTGCTGCAATTGTGCGCACTTGTGCATTTTGAAACTGAATGCCCCGATGGCAGACAGTTTAGGCAGAAGTGATTTCGTTTTATGAAAGCAATTCTTTCATTCGTGTTCAAATTTTTGAATTTTGAACACGCACAAATTTTGTGATCATTGATTTGACACATTTTGCAAGTGCCTTTAGCTACACTTGCTTGGAAAGCGCCAAGTTTCTTTGGGGGATATTCAGAGGCCTGCTTTGAGTTTTGTACCTTTTGAGGTTTTGTACTCTTTCTACCTCTTAAACCTGAGACTGATTCTAACGTTTGAAAACGATTTGTCAGAAATCGGTCCATATCCGCCCACTTGAAAGTTTCTGTCTTGTTTTCTACTGACTGTTCCCATAGCGAAAGGGTCACATCAGGAAGCTTAGTTGAACATAAATATGTAATAATTGGATCCCAATTAGATATGTCAATATGATGAATTACTAACGAGGATATGCAATTAGTTATGTCCCTTTGTAATCTTTTGATTGAATTACCGCATTCAGTTTCGACTGATTGTAGGTTGAAAAGAATCTTTAATTGGGTGTTGACTAATATTCTCTTATTTTCATACCTGTCGCACAAATTTTTGCAAGCTATATCAAAACCATCATTCGTTAATTCGCCTTTCTTAACGATTTCTCTGGCTTCACCTTGGGTTTTTTGTATGAGATAATATAATTTTTGTACTGGCGACAGGCTTTTATTTAGAATATAAATGGCCGTGAACATGTCACGAAAAGTTGGCCATGACAAATAATCACCTTTGAATATATCAGTATCACAAGGTGCTAAATGCAAATTGCGTGGCGTGAAGGCAGCATCGTTTTCCTTCTCTACCTTCTCAAGTTTTTCTGCCAGGTCATTTATTTTTGTCATGCACCGCACAAAAACAGTATAGCCCGACTTATTTTTTTTTTTTCTAATTGCCGTAACATTCTTCTCAGATATATTTTCTGATTGTAGTAACGCATCAAAAGCTTCTTTAGCTTTTTACCACATCGATTTCAACTCCTGCTGCTGAATTTTCAGCGAATTTATGGAGTGTTCGCTAGTGGCTATGCTTAAAAATTCGATGTCGAACTCAATAATTGTGTCAACTAAGCGGTCATATTTCGGCCGTCGAATTATTAATAAGTTTCACACTTCTCCTACTTTTTTGGACGTAGTACCTAATGATCCTCTAATTCTGAGTACTAGGAAAATCATAGAAGAAGAGCCACAACAAAATTCTCATAGGGACAATAAAACGTTGTTAACAGCTTGATTTATAAAACCTACACTGTAAAAGGCTGCAGCTAAGTATGTTTTGCATTGGAAAATATAACAACTCAACACAAATACAACATAACGAAAGGCTGAAGAAACAGTTTTTGCTGAATTGCC
The DNA here is from genome assembly GCF_040869045.1 of Eurosta solidaginis. NCBI lineage: Eukaryota > Metazoa > Arthropoda > Insecta > Diptera > Tephritidae > Eurosta > Eurosta solidaginis. The sequence continues at coordinate 167,635,996 of NC_090319.1, read as the reverse complement.
GCTAACCGGGACATCCCTACAAACAACACCTTCATCAAGGGCTATATTGAGATTCGACAATTGCCAACACGGGTTTAACCTAAAAAATTGTAAGGAGCCCCGTATTAGTAGAGGGCAACAAATTGCCCATGGACTATTCACTCTGGCCGAACTTCGCGATGGATACTGTAATAGATTAAACCCGCACTTGTAGACTTCGACATACATATTGTTTGTTTGTTGTTTTGGTGAACTTTTCAGTGCAATTTTTTCGGAATAAACGAGTTCACAATACGCAGCGGAACATCTGATAAATGCAAGCATTTAAACAAAAGTGCTAAAGACGGACAACATTTCTCCAAAGTTTATCTCTGTTCTTGTTCATGAAAAAATATTACGCAATTAACAAGGAAGCGGAGCTGACACGAGTGACTTCCGTAGTCCCATGGACTTTTTTGTGAAATAATTTGGACTTGCTGTTGTAAACCACATTTTATGTACATTGGGAGTCAGTAGAATAATGTCAAAATGCAAGTTGGCTGGACAGAGAAGCTTGATGTGTGATAAATTTAAGGATTTTGAGGGAGAGAAAGTGGAAAAATTTATGTAGTTTCGTAATAGTGGTGCAGAAACCCGTGGTTGGATTGTAAATAATGTACCCCCATTTTTAAACGTTTTTTTTGTACCCTACAGGGGTAGAGGGGTCCTAAAAATCACAAAAACGAAATCCGTAGCTCTAGGGAACTTTCAGTTTATGAAAAAAAGATATTATTTTTCGAAATTTAGTAATATGGCAACGTAAGTTCAGCACCTAAAATGCGGTTCGCACATGTCGATAAGGGTACTCAAAGATGCATATTTTTTATCAATATTTAGAACCTAAAAGCTGGAATTATATTTTTTAACCGTTTAAATGTTGTTCGCAAAAAACTGGTTGAAACTATTGTCGTTTTTTGGTGATGAAATTAAACACATGAAGGTGGGGAATAATGTTGCCAGTTTCGTAACAATAGAAACTACTTATGGTTTTCTCTGGGCAGAATATTATAAGGTAGTGGCAGATCGACATAAACAAATATACACTATGTTGTTGTTGTTGTTTTAGAAGTGCTTCGCCCCGTCCAATAGGTGCGACCATGGTACAATAACCAGGTAAAAGCATCTGAGTTGCATTTTACATGTTTTTTTCATTCGAAGCTGCTATAAAATGTCAAACTTTGTTTATGTTTACGTTTTTTGTTTATTTACATTTGTTGTGGAAATTTAATATTTTGAGGTTGTTTTCAAACTAATTAATACAAAAGAATTTCTTTTTACACGGAAATAAGAAAACTTTCCCGCACTAGGCGGCAATGATGGAGGTAAGTAATTATTGAATCAAAAGCTTGCAAAGTTAATTATTTTCCTTTTAATTTAGAAGTTGGTAATAATCGCGCACAAAACGAACAGCCAGCACCGCCTATATCACCGCGGTGTTGCGTAAAGCACCAGCTGTTTCAACAGGCACTATCATTCGCACAACGCGCAATGCTGGGAACAGCACAGGGCCAAGCGCTGCCTCATCCGGTATGGTACTTCATGTATCTAATCAACCAACATCAAGTAATGCACATCAAAATATTGGAGTGGTAGCAAAGAAATCCAATGCTATGGTTTTCCCACCTTTACCAACAACGGGAAAATCAAAAAAGAGTGCAACACCACGTACACCAGTAGATGAAGATATGCTGCCATCTGGTGTACATATTCCCATGACAAATATAGCTGCTAAACACGCACGCTCCTCAATGACTTTGTGTCGGTAGCGAATCAAAGCAATTTCCAAAAGCTGCAAACTGTACAAAAAAAAAGAACTTGAAGCCAAAAATAGAAAAGCTGCAGGTCAAGCAAATGCGCCAAAATTAACAGTGCAAGATTTTCCTTCATTGGGTGGTGGAGCGCCGGCAAAAGCAAACCACCACTATGAATTTTCCCAGAATTGGGCAAAGGCACAAAATCAGTCAGAGAAAAAACTGCGTGAATTGGAGAATCGCAAAGCAAAGGTTGCACCACCACCAATATTGGCAACAGAAAAAATTAATAAACAAAACACTAATGCAACGAATAAAAAACAATCGGCAACAACAAATGGTAAAACCAATGCAAATGTTGTCGATCAAAATCACACCAAACAAAAAAGAGGAAAAAGCAAATATAGATAATATCATTTAACAGCAGCAAATGGTAAATGATAGGAATAAAGAAACCAAAAACAACAATAATAACAGTAATAATAATTCAACGAAATGTGAAAATTTAGACAAAAGCTATCTCTGGTGAATGGTAATGACGACGATAATAACGCAACGGAAACGCGCCCACCACTTGGATATGGCATGCAATCTTCAAGCTAAGCACAATAACGGGGCTTCAGTCAACCAACATTACGGTAAATTCTATAGCAAAGTCTCCCAATAATCCAACGTTTACAAATTCATTTGGGGAGGGGTATAGTACTACCCGCACTCATTCATACATACATCCACCAGATGTAACTTCAAGAAATCAGGTAATATTAAAACACATTGTACATTATACGCTTTATTATGTATTCAAATATGTGTATATATTTTATATATTATCTAGCATTGTAATAACACGTTTCGCTTTTTCAAGATGCTTTAAACACGCCTGAAGCAATGATAGAATTTCGTTACATATCACAAAAGTTTCGTGAACCTACTATGAGCATTGCCAAGCCTTAAAGATCGTTTTGACTACATTTTTCCTGAATTATTAGCGCTTTTGCCAGACATAAATAAACAGCAAGTAAGAATAATTGGCTTATTTTTTTAAGTACTCAAATAATATTCTTACGGTTTGTATCATTCACCAGGAATTATATTTGGTGCACTCATAACAACTGAACAAACTTCCACCAAATGAACGAAAAGCACATAAGTTAGAAGTATGTACTGTATGTAAACAGGTATTGATAAGCGGCAATTTCTTAAGACGGCCCATACATGACACAAAAGCCATGCGCAAATATAAAACGACGGAATTTGTGCAAATGAAAATTTTGACATACACGGCTCAAAAACACTGCGCAATATTCATTTTTAATGTAGCGCACCAAATGAAACATGTGTTTTAATTGTATAAAAAAGGCACTAATTGTATAAAAAAACACTATTTATTTTCCACAGTGCTGGTAATTCACAGTATAAGTGGAAAAACTCGCACCAGAAGCGTTTATTTTCCATAGTATTTATAATTTTTATATTTTAGTTGCAAGACCAGCTCAACTCATTGCAGCACTGCGCAATATTCATTTTTCAACTAGCGCAACAAATGAAACGTTTTCTAATTGTATAAAAAATTATGATTTATTATTGAATTTGTGTGAATTCCTGTTGCAAGCTAAGATGGTCCTTATGCCTTCGATATTAACATTTTTAAGCAACAATTACTGATGTTTTATTATCAGAAACAACGGGTAAACTGTGTAACATTCACCACACACGAAGAAAAAAGCATGTGCAATATTTGCAGACATGCGTAAATATCAAAATCGTTTTGATTTTAGCGCAGTTCTCTGCGCAAATAGCGCAACCAGTGCACACACCGGGCAAATCCTTGTGCAAATTGCTAATTGGCACAAGGATACTTGAGCCGTGTAATTGGCGTATAAGGAAAACTTCCCTGAACTTGGTGACGCTATTGTTAATGGCCATAATAAAACACATGTTAGTACAATGCAACGTAAATAGTTGAATCAGGCATGTTGAAAATAAAACAAAATCAAGGTGTCATAACAACAAATGTAAACAAAAAGTGTGAACCACAAACATACACCAATGTGTGCATTTTAAATTTTGAGATTGAATTTTCTATATAATTTTAATAAAAAAAAACTGTAATAAACTATACCTAACCAACATTAGTGCTCAACTTTAAGGAGTACCTATTTATGTATCCGCCCACCCTTAACCACGCATCGCATCTTTAATTTACTGTTAGTGTGGTGTAAGTCATTAAGATTTCATTTTATAATAACATAATTGAGAAAACTAAATAAATTTGCGAAATAGTAGCAACATTTTTTTTTATTATCTGCAAACAAGATTAAAGTATTTAATTAGTCCAAATGAAATTACTAAAATGTAACTTAAAAAAATGTACTGGAATACATACCATATACATAATATAATCAAAATCAAAAAAAAAAATAAAATAAAATGGTGCCATACCATAACGCCCTAGCCATAACCATACCACAGCAAACCAATTGGTTTTTGGTCTTTTCACCATATCCATAACCTAAAAATATTTGAGTTGGAGAATTTATTAACTTTTTGTAGATTTTATTTATTGTTTTGGATACGTTTTGACTAAGATACTTATTTTTTGTGGTATATGTTTGTAATTTTTTGCGTTTTCAGTTTTATGAAAATTTCAAGTTTTTTTGGTTAATGCACCAATAAATGATGGCAATTGATATAGTATGATAAGTAAAAATATGGTTATGACTATGGCGTTATAACTATGTCAACTTTGCCAGACCTCTTAGATACCAGCCATGGTTCAACTATTCAACTATATGGTTGGATTATCTCTACAGTAACAACCAAAGAGACGTTGTGTTGCTGAAAGCATCACAAGCAGTGGTTGTTCCTGATAATCTATTGTACTTTGCATATGTTTTCAAGACTCTCAATATTTTCTCCGTTAACGCTTTTTATTACATAACGAATACAAATCTTCATACTAAATACATATTAAATACATGTTCTTATTATTGTTACATTAAAATATATACATCGAATTTTTTGTAAAAGTTTTTGATTTACTGTATATAAATATGTACTTAAATATTGTGACGAATGTTAGCAGCACTAAGGGATACTATCATCTCTAAGCCGATTCTAAGCAGTCACTTGTACATTCACAAATCAATCATTATGTCTACACATATGTACATACAGCAGCGGAGAGATTCTTACAAAAGTATGCAATCATCAGAAAAGTGGTTCTCACACATACACATGCATATTTCTGAGATACTCACAAAAGTATGCAATCTTCAGCGAACTGGTAAATTCTAGAAGGAAAAACGCCTAGAAATATGCGAACGAGGAAACCGAAGAGTATAAAAGCAGCACCATCTGGGGCATGAGCAATCAGTTTGATTTAAGCACGCTATCAGTTGTGAAGTATAAGTGTTATTGTGAAGTACTCTAATAAAGACATTTTGCATTATTGAATATTGGAGTTATTTATTTAACAATTTAGCGATACGAACGTTAGTAGAAGGTGTAAAATAAGCGGAGTTTCACTTAATTCGTTAAAATATATAAATGATAAATTTTAAGAAGAGTAGAATAGCTTTTCCTTCTGTTGTAGATCCAAAAATTATTGGATTTCAATTTGGTGTCAACCTAGCTATTAAAACTTGGAGAGGCAAAAGCCTTTTGTTGTTTCTTCTATAGGTCTAGAAAAAAATCCCGAAACAGTCCAGAAACGATCCGAAAATGGTCAAAAAATGATAGCGCAAACAGTGGGGCGAAAAAAAACCTTGGTACGATATACCTCCAAGCAGATTAAGATCCAGTTTGTGGTATTCTGCTTTTCACTTTTTTAAGGCAGAAATACATTCGCACGGCATGAAAACCACTGCCGTGAGCCAACTCTGTTTTAGGAAATAAAGTCCACTAGCAAAAACATTTCCAATCTCATTTTAATACTTCAAAGTAAGGACCTTAGGCAGATAAAGTAAGAACTACATACTTCCTAAAAAGTTGTATCTTGATTTGCATTAAATTGGAACTTACATTCAATATTTAAATATATACATAAAAAGATGCATACAATACAAAACAGTCCCTTATTTATATATCATAAACAAAATTAATATTGCGACCATTGGATACTTTTCAAATCAATAGGTAATGGAGAAATTTCTCGTAAATGTTCGACATATTTGATGCATTTATCGGCAATATAATCAACCTCTTCAGTGATGGTAAAACGACCAATACAAAACCTATAAACAATAAATTGCTTTCAAACTATCTACATAATTCAGTACGGTAAGCTCGTATTCCTCATTGAACTATGTGCCAAATCCCCATTAGTTCCAATCGCACGTAGTACGTACAAAGGTTCCAGTGATACTGAAGTACATGCTAAGCCACTAGAAAATGCCACATCTTTTAAGGCCATCAGTAATGATTCACCCTCAACATAGGCAAATTATAAATTTATACAACCACTATACGTTTGCTCTGGATCAAAATTACATATAACATGTGATAATCTTGAAATTATGCGATCATATAAACGTTGCGAAAGAAACTCTATATATTTCTTATCATATTCCATTTCTTTGAGTGCAAGATCACATGCAGCAGTATCGGTACGTATACCACGCTCTTGTCCACCACCACTCGGTATACAAAGTGCGCCAATACCCTTTGGACCATATAATTTATGGCCAGATATTGACATTAAATCAATGTTCATTGCATTAATTGGAATTTTGCCAACTGCTTGTGCTGCGTCGGTGTGAAAGAATATATTTCGTGAACGGCAAAGAGCTCCTATATCAGTAAACCAACTTTTACTAATTAATTTTCTGTTTTAGTTTTCGGTTTGTTGACAAAAACTACCAATGACATTTTTCTTCTTCCATCACTTTTGACAGAAGATTTTGAAAGAACGATTGACAGTATATGTACGAGCGGCAACAACAAAATACACAGGAGGGTTGCATTTTCACTTATGCTTCTACTTGGTAATTGTACCGTGGGTGCAACCGATCACGAATTCCCTACAAGACAGGTACTAGTTACCTAATCGATTACTTAATCGTCACCGATAACTTGGTCACCAATTATCGTCTTAATCACTTTTACATTGAAGTCGTGAAAAAAGTAACGCATGCACTCTCTCAAAATAGTGTACGCGTGACTCGCTTTCTCGCTCTTACCTATTGTGTTTTCGACATTCCTTCTCGCTCGATGGTATTTACATTTTGAAGTTACTTCATTACGTATGTTTTCGTTATCGCTAACCAAAACACATGCAACAACAACAACACGGGTAACTGGCTTGCCGGTTACCCGTACCGGTTACCTTCTGTTAATTCACTTCTGCCATGAATGAAACGCGTCCTTTTTGATTAAATAATATTTAATTAACAAATAATTCATATTTATAATGGTTTTTACAATTTAAGTTATTTCCTTACGACCCTCATAAACTTAACATATAAATAAATGAATAAAATATTGATATGTACAAGCTACATAAATTAACATCCATTCATAGTCGTGCGCATTCTGCAACCTTGTTTCGAAGCTCAGAGTGTGGTGCCCAATTTTTCCTGTGCTGGTGTTGTTCAACATTAGTTTGCAGTGCCATATGAGTTTTGTAGGTAAAATACCGGAATATGGCAGCAATTCGTGCTTTCAAAGCCGATTCACAGGTAATGTTGAGCATTTGGCCTTGACGCTTTCCCATAATATGCTTGGTAGGGCCATATATGTGATAATAAAAAGGCGGAGGGATAGTTGTCGCAGTTTTCCTGTTATTTGAGCAAATGTGTGTTCTTCTTACATCCACAGCTGAAATATTTGGAATATTGCTATGCGCACATCGTCAAAATTAAATTACCTAGAATGAAAAAGAAACTAATATCAGTAAGGATAGATTAAAAGTTTTTAATATAACCGGAAAAGTGCTCTATAAATAGGACTCCACGATTAGCTCTTTTCACCCCAGCGGATTGGGGGATCAGAATATACCCGCGGTAGGTATGCCTGTCGTAAGAGGCGACTAAAATACCAGATTCAAGGGGCTGTGTAGTGCAACCCTTCAGGTTGCCAGCGCAATATATAGCTTCTCCAAACCCAATTGTCAACCTCACCTATCCGCGGCGAATCCTGTTTCACTAACAGACGAGGCTCTGGCGACCCCAAGCTCCTCATAGAACTTGGGGGTGGAGAGGGGGAATGGCCTGAAGGTTTAATGTGGCCACATAAATCGTTCCCGAGATGGTCGGGCTAGACCTTAATGGTGCTGTGTTACCGGAGCGTACCGGATCTGTATCCGGCAAAGGACCATCACATCGATAACACTCCCCAAAGCCTTCGGGGAGCAACCTTATCGCTACAACAACAACAACATTAGCTCTTTTCTGAGGGACCAAAGGCTCAAGGGACTCAATGAGATTTCAGATAACCTGAATCAGGCCCTTGTAAAGTAATTTCAAGTGAACCTCCACCATGCCAAGGTATCTTCCGATGGCAGGGGTACCCGAATATACTTCGCTGTTGCATTTATAGAAAGCATAAAATTATAACAAGGGTTAATTGATGCAGCCTCGCTACAAAAACAAAAAAAAATAAATGTAGATTACTGTTTAATCCATTATGAGAAGTTCTTGAATGGATGTGCAAATTGAAAAGGGCAAAGTACTGCTAAAATTGCTTTCCCCGAGTAACCCGGGAACGAATTGATATGACTACGCCTATCCTTCTTTAGCAGCAGTGCCGTGCACCAGTTCTGTGTTGGACAGGAAAATAAAACTTTGATTTTCTCCAAGTTGATCATATGGTACAGAATATACTCGTTTGCTACATCTAATTTTCCCCGATTTTCTGGGCTCAGCAAGGGTATCCTACTGAAAGGTGCATTTGTTGCACCCTGCTGTCTGGCCGCTCACCCAACAACACCAGGCACGACGGAACTTGTCTTGGGACACCCAAAGTGCACTTATGGTTCTCATGGCTCCAGCGGGTTAGGGGGCTTAGAGTATACCCGCGGTAGGTATGCCTGTCGTAAGAGGCGACTAAAATACCAAATTGGTTCAAGGGGTTGTTAAGCGCAACCTTTTCAATGGGTTGCCAGCGCAATATGCAGCTTCTCCAACCCAATTGTCAACCTCACCTACCCGTGGCGAATCCTGTTTCTTTAACAGCCGAGGCTGTGGCGACCCCATGTTCCTTATGGATCTACATTTGAAGGCGCTTAGTCTACAATTTAATGATAATGAAAATATAAGAATCAGTGTTTATGAATAATATATTTAAATTAATCTCTTACAACAACCTGATCAGTGGCTACATCGCCATGTAGGTAGTGTGGTGTTCCACCTTGTATAAACGTAGGTACTGTGAGTGCGTAGAAAAGCTGAATCAATTAGGAGCACAGAACGTAGTACTGTTGGCCTGGGTCCCAGGTCGCATGGGAGTAGAGAGTAATGAGCAGTCAGACGCAGTGTTTAATTTGTTGCGTCCCTCCCACAAATTGTCATCCTCCCAGCAGATCCTTGCAGCGGGTTTGCGTCATACTCCCCTCTTCCGGGAAGGTATCGAACCAAATCCGGGCCCTTCTCCTGACCCCGGTCCTGAGAAATGCGTTTACTGCGTTTGCCGGAAAAGAATCTTTTTAGAATGGTCATACTCTTGTCAGTGTTTCACGTGCAAGGGATGGTTGCATCGGACAGGTTGCTCTGGGCTAGATCCCAAAACCCGGTGTCCTCGTAACTTTTATAAATCTTTTGTGGCTTCTTGTTGTTCACGCCCTCATTACATTATGAGGAAATACGGCACCTGAGAACACAGCCGTATGCCGTGAACTCCACAAACAGGCGTGGTACCTCTTTGCCGGTAAATCCTGTACTCAAAGAACAAAACTAGCAGAGGAGGAACGCATCAAACGCAATCCTTCAACGGGTTAGGGGGTCAGAATATACCCGCGGTAGGTATGCCTGTCGTAAGAGGGGACTAAATTACCAGATTCAAGGGGCTATGTAGCGCAACCCTTCAGGTTGCCAGCGCAATATACAGCTTCTCCAAACCTAATTTTCAACCTCACCTATCCGCGGTGAATCCTGTTTCACTAACAGACGAGGCCCTGGCGACCCCAAGTTCCTCATGCAACGTACCGGATCTGTATCCGGCAAAGGACCATCACATCGATAACACTCCCCAAAGCTTTCGGGGAGCAACCTGATCGCTACAACAACAACAGGAGGAAGGCATACTCCCTAGGGAAACGCGAGTCACTCTAGCTCAACTTCGATCTGGATACTGTATAGGTTAAACTCTTACCTATTCAGAATCAACCCCGACATACAAAATGTATGCCCTGCTTGCAATGTGTCCCCAAATGACACCAACCATCTCTCTCAACGCCTCTAACAACCCTCTCATTATGGTCCACTCCTGTTGAAACAGCAAGTTTACTTGGACTCCCGTTAGATGACATTGATGACAATTTGTGATCGGTTGCACTTATTGGATGGGGCGAAGCACTGCTACAACAACAGCAGGCGGACAACCCAGAAAGAGAGGCAACAACTGTATGACCCATCGATCCCGAGCCGTTCCTGCCAGTTGGCTCACAGGGGCATTTATTAGTAGAACGGAGGGAAAAGAGAGAAGAACACTGGCGCAATATGCCAGGCCTGGGATAATCTAAGGTACTGTTAGGGGGTTACAGCACAACTCGACATAGGGCATTAATAGGCCTCTCGAAAGATAACCTAAGAATCCTAACGGCTATTCTTACAGGACACTGTAGACTGAACAGTCACATGCAAAAGCTGGGTATAATATCGAACAACACATGCCGATTTTTTGATGGATCAGCAGACGGCGGACCATATCCTCCAAGAATGCTAAGCAATCTCAAGACGTAGGGCTAAGTTTATGGGCTCACCATGGCCAGAGCATTCCCACATTTTATCCCTCAAGCCAAGAGCACTGCTAGGGTTCATCACGGAAGTCGGCTAGGATGAGGTGCTGTGCAGGAGATGTGCAAGTCACTGTGCAATCCTCAATAAATTATCTATCTATCTACGTTCCGGTAACAAGCACCATTGAGGTACTAGCCCGACCATCTCGGGAACTATTGATATGATTACATTAAAGCTTCTAGGGATTGAATATTAATAATGACCGCAATGCGAAAGTCTGCTAAAATTTACCATTCTCCATGGAATGCTCGATATATAACTTTCCACGTTATGAATCAGTGATGAAAAGAGCAAAATTTACTAAAATTTTAACTGGCTGTGTGTAATAAGGTGTTAATGTCCTCTCTTAATGCAATGTAATGACAACTGCGACGCAGGGAAAATGACAAATATCTTGTAAATCTACTGATCATCGAACTCTGTGGTATTTGCATTCTTCAGTTGATTATCAACAAAAGCATGACAAATTATCACTAACAAATTCGCACATGTTGTTTATATATTTAATATGGTAGGCAATTTACTTACCCTTTCTGGGGCGATGATTCCTGGACAATCGGGCTTGACTAGACGCGATTTTTTTTGCCTTAAGAGAGCGTGCTTAACGCGAACCATATCATGTTATGGCACACCTTGGGTGATGCAAACAATCCAAGAAATTTCTTCTTCTAATGCTTCTAGGATAGCAGCAGCAGCTCCCGGCGGCGCCACATAAATAACAGTTGCATGCGGATCAGTTGCCTTTTTTGCTCCGGCAATTTTAATTCACATTACATTATCTACTATTGCAATTTTTAATCAGTACGAATCAATATAAATTACCGAAGCAAATACTGGCGAACCAAGATGCGCAGTTCCACTCTTTTTTAGGGAAATACATCCAACCACTTGCGATCCACCTTTTAAGGGGAAGGGTAGGCCCTTCCAGGTCTTGCAGTAACGTGCCATGGTTGACCGTATCAAAAGCTTTTGATAGGTCTAGCGTAACGAGTACTGTTCTATGGTGGGGGTTTTGATTTAAACCGCACTTTATCTGGGTGCTAATGGCATTTAGCGCGGTGATGTTGCTATGGAGTTTTCTGAAGCTATGCTGATGACAGGCTAGCTGCAAATTTGCTTTGAAGTAGGGGAGCAAAATGGCTTCAAGCGTATTGGCTACTGGCGATAGTTGAGATATCGGGCGATATGACTCCTATGTAAGCTGGTTTCCACACACATACCGCACTCTAACTGTTTCAGTATAAGAAAATCTTTTATTAATAACTTTTTATCGTTTCTTAAACACTTTTAGTTTTAGATGTAAAATCGCGCTATTACGCTTTAGTTCTCAAATTCAATATAAAACACTTTAAATTTAGGTTCTTTATATGTTCTATAATTTAGTATTAAACTTTTAGGTTCTTAGGTGTTCTTAATTTTACAACTTTTTTAGTTCATTCACTTTAAGTTGCGGGTTTTAAAAATTGCGCGTGTCTATCAGGTGCCGGTTCACTTTAAAACTGACTCGAATAAAAAATTGACGCTTTGAAAGCAGCCCTGCCGCTATGCAAAAGCGCATAGCGGTTAAATCGCATGAAGAAGTCGCATAACGGGAGATTCAGCCAATCAGAAATTCTCCGCGTTATTCGACTTCAACATTTTTAGTGATGCCAAGTGCATCTGATGCATGGTTGCATATTGCATTTGGATGTGAGGGGGAGTTGCCAGTTTTAATTTAATTTAATGCAGTGATTTACTATGGCACTACATCATCCCCTTTAGAAAAGAAGAATTTGGTAAGATTAGTGATTAGTGAACCGGTTTTTCTTCTATTCTTATTGTAGAATCTTACGTAGATTCTATTATATATTTAATTGTTATATTGAAAAAAAAAAAAATCGTTTTCTTTAGCCTTCATTGGCGGATTCTTAAAATAGATTTATATCTAAAGATTATTTAGTAAAGTTTATAGTACTAAAAGTACAGGCTATCAATTTAACTAATTTTTTGTACTCTATTTTTATGTACAATTTTTTCAATATTATTAATTTCATCATAAATCTTTATATTTGGTCCATCAATACTTTTTACAACGTAGGGACCTTGATATATATTTTTATGTTTATTTCTAGGTTCTGTTTCTACTAACACTCTATCATTAACTTTAATTTCTAAAGGCTTAGCCGTTTTATCGTATAAATCTTTATTTCTAATCTTATGTTTATTAATCAAATTTTTTGTCATTTTATGCGATGTTTGCATTCTAAACTTAAGCTCTTTTGTGTAATTGTCTACATTATAGATCGGATCAATTTCTTCTTTTTGCAATTCATGTCACATTTTAGATTTTCTGCCAAATATTAATTCAAACGGAGTAAATTTATTATTAAAAACCGAACTACTTGTAGTATTGTGTAAAAATTTAAAGTATTTTAAATATGTATCCCAATCTGAATACGTTTCGTTTAGATATGCACCCAAGTATTCGTTAAATACTATGATTTCTTTCAACAGGACATGATCAATCTTTAAAAGTTTTTTCAATTCAGAGAATAGTTGGTTTTTATACTCCGTTCCTAATTCGGATCTAATAGCTTTCATTGTACCGTATGTTAATATAAAGGTTTCAAAAATAGCACAAGCAATAGTTTTTGCTGATTTATCTGGTACAGCTACTGTTACCAGGTATTAGAAAAGTCACAAATCATAGTAACATCGAACTTGTTACCATATTTGGATTCCGTAAGTGTAACTATTGTATCGACAATTACTATGTCAAAGGGTTTGCAGGGCGTTGGAGTCAAGACAAGATTTTCATTTGTTTTTGGTTTTACTTCATTTAAAAGGCATTTATTGCATTTTTTTACAATTTTCGTAATGTCTCTTGTCATATTTGTCCAATATTATTTTGTTCTTAATTTGGAATATAATCGTTTTGTACCCCAATGACCGCCTAACAAAGGGTCCTCATGATAAATCGTCATTAGTTTTTGTTTTTCCTCTGTTTCTATTACAGTTTCCACCGGGTCTGTCAATGTTATTTGGAAGGATTTTAAAATTTTATTGCCGCTGATTTTAAAATTCGTAATTGAAAATTTATTGAAAAAAGTATCATTTTTTGGCCATTCTGACTGCTTAATATTGTGACTGCCGGCTGCTTTTTCAAGCCTCGAAAATAACTCATCTAAATTGGGTTTTCCGTTAGCATTCACAAAATTAAGTAGGTTTAGTTTATTTATGTTTTAAATGCGCCTAAATTTGTATATTGGAGGTCTCAATATTTTTATTAAATTGTATAGTCGACTTTATTCGCGATATCTTTTTTGAAAAATCGTTTGTAAATTGGTCATAAACTTGTTCTTTAAGCGTATCGCAAAAAGTATCAGTGAAATTATCGTCTTTATTTTGTAATTCCTTTTGTTTGGTTTGTAATCGCAATTGGACTGCTAAAACATGCTTTGTATATTCTTTTATTTCGTCTATACTAATGCGTGAAAAGCATCAGGCACAACTTTAGATTTTCCTTTTATATATTCTATTGTAAATTTATATTCTGACAGTTCTAATCGAATTCTAAAAAGATAAACTAGTGGTCTATAATCGGATTTTACTATGAAATTTGTACCGTAAACATATGGACGAAAATGCTTTATAGAGAAATGTATTGCTAGGAGTTCTAGTTCGATAATTGCTTTTTCCTGTTCTCCTTTATTAAAATATTTTGAGGAGAAACAAATTGGTATAGCGTTATCATCATGCTTTTGGCTTAATATAGCACCACAGCCACTCTTAGAAGCGTCTACTCTAATATAAATTCTTTTGTGAAGTCAGGGTATTGTAGAAGTTGAGAAGACATTAATGCAATTTTTAGTTTTTCGAAAGCGTTTTCGCACGCTTCATCCCAAACAAATTCAACTTTTTTACCGATTTAAACGATTTAAAGGCGCTGCCAGAGACGCAAAAGTCGGTATAAATTGCTTGTAGTAATTTGCAAACGCGACAAATCGCCTAACCGCATCTTTGTCGTTTGGCTTAGTATACCTTTTAATAGCGTCTATTTTCGAATCAACTGGCAGCAAATCTTTTGACGTGCATTTATGGCCTAGAAAAGTTACTTCGGAACGAAAGAAATTGCACTTGTTTTGATTCAGCTTTAAATTAAAATTTCTACAGGTTTCGAAAACTTTTTCTAAATTTTTAAGGTGGTGTATCTCACTACAACCAATGACGATAAGGTCGTCAACGCTTCCCAAGGCAGTCGGTTCTATGTACCGGAGCGACTCGGGATTTTTCCCGACCAAGGACTGTCATTTCAGTGTGACCCCATTTAATTTGTTTCGTCCCTCCCTCAAATTGTCATTCTCCCAGCAGCTCCTTGCAGCAGGACTGCTACATATTCTCTTACTCCGGGAAGGTATCGAACCCAATTCGGGTCCGTCTCCTGACCCCGGTCCTGAGAAATGGTTTTGCTGCATTTGCCAGAAAAGAATCTTTTTAGGACGGTCATACTCTGTTCAGTGTGTCTTGTGCAAAGGATGGTTGCATCGGACAGGTTGTTCTGGGCTTGATCCCAAAACCCGACGTCCACGTAACTTTTATAAATCTTTTGTGGCTCCTTGCTGCTCACGCCCAAGGGCGTCCCGTAGTCTACGCCTAAGCGCCCCCCCCCCCCCCCCCCCCCCCACTACCTTCCAGCAGCCCCGCTGCTCAGCAAGCCACAACAAGTACCCGCTGCTGCTCGCGCCCCACGGCGCCAACAACTCAAACAGCTGATACCACTCATAACTACTACCTTCGTAGTAGAGCTGGTAGCAATGCTGAGCATCAGCCCCTGCCCCCGTCTTCTTCTCCCCCCTCTTTTCTGGCAGCAATCGTGCAGGTCAGGGAAACATACTCTTAGTCCCTACCTCCGTTTGCACCGTCTGCCAGCACAGAATATATAGGTTTGCGACATCCGCTCAATGCAGCTCCTGCCTTGGGTGGTGCCACTTTTCTAGATGTTCTGGTCTCCGCGACGGCAACCCCTCGACGGGTTTCATCGCGCCATGTTGTTAGGTCGCAAACCCAAATCATCCGGGTACCCCAATGCTTGCCCAAGGGCGCCCAGTCCCAAGGCCACAACAGCAATTGCGTCCTGGCATTCCACAACCTAGGCGTAGTCACCCGTCACTTACCCCTAGAGTGGCGGCGTCACCCCTCATGTACTTCAGAATTCTGCAGTTAAACTGTAATGGACTAACTGGGAAGATTACGGAGATAGTCGATTTCATGAAGTGGCACAACATCCGCTTTGCTGCGATTCAAGAGACTAAACTCACAGCAAGATCTGCATTGCAGACCTGCTCTGGGTATAATGTCCATAGGAAGGACCGCGAGAGCGGAAATGGAGGCGGCCTCGCGTTTATTATACACCACTCTGTGCAATATCATATATTTGATCCTGGCATCGACCGCAGGGACAATGTCTTAGAACGTCAAGGCCTATCTGTCCGGTCAGGCGATGCAAATCTAGAAATCATCAACATCTACATCCCTCCTGTCACCTGTTGACCCAGTGGATACCGCCCTAAAATCGAGGCCTTACTCACTGGCAACAATCGCATTATCTTAGGCGATTTCAATGCCCATCACGACCTATGGCATTCAAACTTGCCGGCGGACAGTAGGGGTGAGATGTTGGCGGATCAAATAGAAGAAACGACGTTCTGCACAATAAACGGAGACGCCCCCACACGTATGGTAGGAAGTTGTCATAGCTCGCCAGATATCTCAATCGTGAGCGCAGAACTCGTAAACTGCGTCAACTGGCAGCCGATGGTAACATTGGCATCCGACCACCTGCCCATACTTATTTCGTTCGAGCGTACCGCCGACTTCATCGTCACCGAAAAACGCACTTTCATAAACTTCAAAAAAGGAAAGTGGGAAGAATATAAATCTGCAACAGACAGCAGCTTCGCTGCCCTCCCTATCCCGACTGATGCCCGCCAAGGGGAGCGTGCCTTCCGTAAGGTCATTGAATCCGCCTCGGCACATTTCATTCCCGCCGGGAGAATTCCCAAATCCGGCCCCACTTCCCGGCGGAGGCCGCGAGCTTAGCGAGGGAACGCGACCTTATAAGACAGCTTGATCCAGGCGACCCCCAAATAAGGGATATAAACCAACGCATCAGATTGCTTGTGGACGAACACAAGCGGGCGAAATGGGAAGAGCACCTAAGAGGTTGTAACCTCTCTACCGGTGTAGGTAAACTTTCGTCCACCGTAAAGTCCCTATCGAATCCGACTAAGCACAAAGACAAAGTTTCCATCGCCTTTGGCGATAAGGTGCTGTCGGATGCAAAAAAAATGCGCGAGCGCTTTCTGCCGACAATATATAATGCATCCTACGGTCGACAAAGATAGACGGAGAGCCAATAGACACGCACATAAACACAAATTCAGCGCGTCACCAATCACCATCACCGCTAGAGAGGTTGAGGATGCCATTGGTCGCGCTAAACCATCCAAAGCAGTGGGCCCAGACGGCACAGCCATGCCGATGCTTAAAAACCTAGGGAAAGAGGGTTTCAAATATTTAGCGCATGTCTTCAACCTGTCTCTCTCCACCTTTGCCATACCCGAGAAATGGAAAATGGCCAAGGTAGTCCCGCTACTAAAGCCTGGGAAACCAGCTAACGTAGGTGAGTCATATCGTCCGATATCTCTCCTATCGCCAGTGGCAAAGACGCTTGAAGCCATTTTGCTCCCTTATTTCCAAGCACATTTGCAGCTAGCCCCTCATCAGCATGGCTTCAGAAAACTCCATAGCACTACCTCCGCGCTAAATGTCATTAGCACCCAGATAAGTTGCGTTTTGAATCAATACCCCCACCATAGAACAGTACTCGTAGCGCTAGACCTATCAAAAGCCTTTGATACGGTCAACCATGGCTCATTACTGCAAGACCTGGAAGGGTCTACCCTTCCCCCATGTCTTAAAAGGTGGACCGCAAATTATCTGGGTGGTCGGCAGGCATCGGTGCAATTCAGAAACGAAACATCAAAACCAAGGAGAATTAAACAAGGGGTGCCACAGGGTGGTGTCCTATCCCCACTTTTGTTTAATTTCTACATATCTAAGCTACCTTCACCACCGGAAGGAGTCACAATCGTTTCCTACGCCGATGACTGCACAATAATGGCCACAGGCTCAGGCCCAGAGATCGATGAGCTATGCAATAAAATAAACGGCTATCTCCCTGATCTCTCCAGTTTTTTCGCCTCGCGAAACCTGGCATTGTCACCGACTAAATCTTTCGCGACCTTATTTACAACCTGGACGCCCCAAATGTCGACCATATTGAACATCCACGTCGATGGCACTACGCTACCGACTGTCCTACACCCCAAAATCTTGGGTGTGACGTTTGATCAGGATCTACATTTTGGTGCGCACGCAACCGCAATTGTTCCGAGAATTCAGAGCCGTAATAAAATCCTCAAATCCCTTGTTGGCAGTACCTGGGGAAAAGATAAAGAAACGTTCATGACCACATACAAAGCAATTAGCCAGCCGATTACGTGCTACGCGTCACCCATATGGTCGCCAAGCCTAAAAAGTACCCACTGGAAGAAACTACAGGCCTGCCAAAATACTGCTCTTAGAATCGCCAGGGGCTGTCTTCTTATGTCCCCAGAACACCATCTGCATAATGAGGCGAGAATACTCCCCATCAGGGAGAGAAATGAGATGCTGACCAAACAGAATACCCAGAAACCTGGGCATCCCAACAGACATCTGATTGACGAACCAGCACCGCCTAGGGGCCTAAGGAGTCATCTCCGTAAGCATTTTGAGGAAATACGGCACCTGAGAACCCAGCCGTATGAAGCGAAAAAACACAAGCAGGTCCTTGGTGAACTCCATAGACAGGCGTCGGACCTTTATGTCGGGAATTGCCCGGTGAATCCAGTACTTGAAGAAAAATATCCAGAACTCACGGAAGAGGAACGCATACTCCCCAGGGAAACGCGTGTCACTCTTGCTCAACTTCGTTCTGGATACTTTAACAGGTTAAACTCTTACCTATCCAGAATCAACCCCGATATACAAAATGTATGCCCCGCTTGCAATGTGTCCCCACATGACACCAACCATCTCTTTAATTGTAATGTGGAACCAACGCCTCTAACACCCCTTTCCTTATGGTCCACCCCTGTTGAAACGGCAAGTTTCCTTGGACTCCCGTTAGAGGATATTGATGACAATTTGTGATCGGTCGCGGCTATTAGGTGGGGCGAGCATTGCTACAACAACAACAACAACATAAGGTCGTCAATATACATAAAAGCCTGATTTGGCGAAATGCCTGAAAATGCTATTGGCATCATGCGGGAAAAAGAGTTTGGTGCTATATTTAACTCGAAAGGTAAAACTTTCCAACGAAAAGCTCCTCGATTTGTAATGAAAGAAGTTACGTCTGTAGATTTAGGGTGAAGGGGTATTTGGTGGAAACCAGAAGAAAGATCTAAAGTTGAAAAGTATTTGGTCTGCCAAGATTGTCGAGTATGTCATCAACGCGTGCTAGTGGAAATTTGTCGGCTATAAGCTTTTTATTGACTGCTCTGAAATCTACGCTCATGCGATACGAGTTTTTGCCTGTTGGATCTTTTTTCGTTACCAAAATTAAAGGACTGTTATAATTTGAAAAACTAGGTTCGATTAAATCATTCTGTAATAGGTTTTCAACTTGTTTATTTATTTCTTCGCGTTGTGTGTATGGCAAAGGGTAATTTTTAATATAGACAGGAATTTTGTCAGTTAATCTAAGTTTTTGTTCCTAGAAATTATTAAGCATCATAAATTCGCTTTTTAATGCAAAATATCGGAATATTTCAAACACAAATCAAGTAATTTCTTTTTAGCATAAGAAGGAATTTGTTTTGCTAAAATTGATTTAAGCTCTTCTATGCGTTTTGAATCGTTAAATGTATCATTAATGCGGTAGGCATTGAAGTTTTTTATGTCTTCAGTTTTAATAGTGAAATCTTTTACGTACTTGACCTCTTCGGTGGTGTTGATAACTCTTATTATTGAATTTTTTGTATCAACGATACATTTTGCTGTGAAAACACCATTAAAGAGTTCATGAGAATCTACAAAAACTGGACTTGTCGAATTTTTCAAACTAAAAACACGAAAAACTTCGCATCTTGGTGGAATGACAAGAATATTTGTTGAAGTGCTATTCAAAATTAAAATAATTACCTTTTCTGTCCCTTGTCCGAATGTAATTGTCTCATTAGCATAATTGATTATGTATTTGCAAGTTTTTACCGTCCGAAGGAATATTGAAGTTGTCATTGAAAACGTGAAGAGTCGGAGGAAAAAGTGTATTTACTGCGATTATACTTGTACTAACTGTTCCTAGTGTTGTTACCGTGTCTGTTGTTACGCCTGTTATATTTATTACGTTACTGTCGTCTACTATTACATTGTTTGCCAAACTGGAAATTTTTATTAATGAAATGTCTGCATGTGAATCTACTAAAATAGAACATATTTTATGAGAATTGCTACAAGCAACTTCGACGAAGTCGGAAAAACTTAAATTTAGACAATATATTGACTGGGAAGTATGTAGTCGAATTGGTCCTGCTCCCTCAGCGTTCGCGCCTGAAGGGCTTCGGCATTTAAAGAACGAACATTGGCTGAATTTCTAGAATTTGAACCCTGATTATTGGAATTTCTGTTATTTGCGGACCGATTATTATTGGTATTGTTGGAATTGCTTTGCCTCTATTGTAATTGCGATTATTGCCTCTGTTATAGTTGTTATTTCGGAGATTTGTATTATTGTGTTGCCTATTTGCATTACCGTTAAATCGAAAATTACTATTGTTGTTATATCTGAAATTACTGTTATCTCTGGAATTCCCACGGAAATTACTGTATCGTATCGGACGTGACCGAAACGCTATCACTTGCCGCTCTTTAACTTCCTGTTCTCGCTCTATAATAATTTTCGTTACAACGTCCTTTGAATCTTTGAAAGTTGTTGACCCAAAGATCGATTTCACCATATCTGACCTACTATTTAATCTACAAACGCTAATGGTTTGCTCAACCGCCATTCATAGGCTTTTGCCTGCGTCATACCTTCAGTGATTAGAGAGCACTCTAACGATTCAGAAAGCTCTTCTGCCTGCTTAGAAAATTCTGAAAAATTGTTATTGGTTACTCGTAAGGCTGCAATTTTACCCGCGACAACTTTCGAGTTGTCTGGCCTAATTTTACTAAATAGCGCTTCTTTAATTTGGCTAACTGATTCTATATGCGTTGGTAGGGCTTCGCGAGCTTTGCCATCGAGCTTTGATTTTATAAAAGCGATAAAAGTAGTGGTTAACGTTTCATCGGAGAACTGTTCTTGTCATTGCATGATACGAAACAAGATGGCATCACTGTAACTTGACGAAAGACAAAGCAAAAGTGTATGTCATGTAAGCGCCAATTTTCATTACAATATCCTCAGTGCAGCGGGCAAGGCACCAACTTTGAAATACACAGCCATACAACACAAGGTCATACAAACACAACGTCAAGCAACAACACAATAATTAAGTCAAGTGAATTGTCATTTCAATAATTGTACTTTTTAATACTTGTACTCAATCTTTAATAATAAATGTTTTAATGTAAAATATAAATCGTTCGTTCGCTGTCGACATAAAAGTTTTAAAAATTGCCTTGCAGCCCGCTGCCATTTTGTGATTTTCGTCTTGTCTTGTGATTGCGCGTTGGTAAAGTTAAATTTTCCGTTCACAAACAAATAACAAATGGAAATATCGTTCCTACATATTGCTGTTTAATTATTTGTGTGGTTAACAAATATATTTATATATATATTTTTTTTTTAACAAATATATTGTATTGCAAAAAGTATATATATAGATTTTGCCAGAAACCCACTACCATTTGTGAGTGTGTGTGTCTCGGTATACAAGTGTGGAGTGGTCAACGAAAGAGGCAGTCGTTGCTTGACCGCCGTTAATACGTTAACCGTGGACGCTTTTGATACATGCTTTCATAATATATATTCGCTTTTCATATACTTGTATATTTAACTACCTGCCATTTATTACCTAAAATATATATGTACTTCACTCTCTATTTAAATAAAATCCTACATTTGGGGGCTCAATCGGGATTTGCGCAAGCGTAAAACAAAAAAAATTGCGCTTGTTTTTGTAAAGCGAAATATAATTTGTTATTGGCATAACGGAAGAAATATCGTGCATGGTGGTGGCCTGATTTGTATGACAAATATAATGTTCGGCCTGGGTGCGTCTGAAACCGGCAGTGGGTAGGCGCACACGGGTCGATCTCGGAATGGATGGGTCACTCGGAATAAATAAAGAAGAACGCAAAAGAGGAATTCCTCGTTATAAAATAATGTTTAATTCCAAAGTGAAAAGAAAAAAATACAATAGGTATATTGTTACCTTAACGTACAAAATGCTGGCGGTGATGATCCTGGGCGATGTGAACTGCTTGGCGGTTAATCGAGAAAGAGGCCGGTTATCCCGTTGAGGACAACCGCTAAGCCGCGAAAAAGTCCTCTGGTATTAAGGAGGGGAAAAAAGCCACACACACAACAGCCCCCACATATACGTGCATGGGTGCTGACAACCTGCACACACACGTGCTTGCGTATGAAACGCATGCATGTGCATGCATGCACACAACTGCGGCGTGAGTGTGGATGGCTGGAAATCTTATTAAACAGTTAGGGACGGGCGCCGTCAATCAAGTAAAAGTTAGGCCTTGGGCCTAAACATGCCGCCCCCCTTGCGGTACGCAACATCACAGTCCGCCAAGGATCACCGACCGTGAAGAAGAGAAGAAAACAATAAAAAACTTATAACTAATTATATCTAACTTAACATAAACGCCGGTCAGTCCGCCGGCTTGGCGGCACGCAAGATGGTCTGCGCAATGGGTGAGCTTGGTTGCTGATGCCTCTGTCATTCGGCACTTTTCCCGTTATGATTCAAGGCCTAAGCCAGGTTTGCCTAGAGCTAGGGATTGCGAAAAGAAGTAAGAAGATATACGTGTTCATATTTCTTGCCGTTTATTACAAATTCATTGGAAATTCTATGCTTGTGAATTTTGTATGAAGAAAATTCAATAAAAAATAACTTATTGTAATGATACAAGCTTTTAAAACGCACCCCTCCATTGTGAATTCATACAAGTGGCGAATTTTCGATAAAACGTTCACAATAGTGAACAGCGAGTGAGTATTAATATGTAGTCTGATTTTCTGTATATAAATTTAACGGAAAAGCTGATTTGAAACAAATGTGCAATTCATGGCACTTCAATTTAATAACGGCTAACACAAGAAAAAGAAACCTTTCTTCCATTCTCTGACCCTTCGCGACAGCCGTTCTCCCTGTCAGCTATGATTTGACACGTAGGTATGGCAAGGGAGGGATAGAAAGATTTTTCACTTGTACGAAATCACAATGCACACCTCTTGCGACTGTGTACAGCAGAAATTCAATAAAAATAAAAAGTTTAAAAATTCATGGATTTCGGTCGTTACCGAACATTTTCATGTTAGGTCTTGGTTGTGCCCGAGAGTACCCAACCGAAGATAGTACTCTGATCCAGCAAAGGGCCAAACGTGGTGGGCAGAATCCCTGGTAGCATTATTTCGGCATATACGTCTGTCCCTAGTACGAGGCGGATCGGGGCGGATGAATAAAACTGTGGATCCGCCAGACGGAGATGTGCGTACGGGGATGCGATGGCGCTGTCGACGCTGGTCGTGGGGGCCATTCGCCGAAAATTGGACACGACCGCCGCATGGGTTGCAATTCGTTTATTTTGGCCGTGTCTTCCTCGTATGCGTAGCAGGCATCCTGCTTGCCCGCCAATGTTGCTGGCAGGGAGTTGGAGCTCCTGGGCGAGCTCATATGCTATCACGGTGGTGGGGGAGCATCCGTCAATTAAGGCCCGGACGAGGTGTAGCCGCCCCCCAGCTTCTATCTTCACGACCGCGGTGGGTGTGATCGCTACCGTTGGGATCATGGTGGCGGTGGCCGCTGGATGCTGGGCTACGAGCCCTGACCGGAAGGTGGACACGGTGGTTAGCTGCAGCGTGTTTCCTCCGTGGCTGCGATCTTGTAGCTGATGTCGTTGGTGCAGGCGAAGAGGCCGTGTCTCCGCTCTGCGGTCGCGC
The DNA here is from genome assembly GCF_040869045.1 of Eurosta solidaginis. NCBI lineage: Eukaryota > Metazoa > Arthropoda > Insecta > Diptera > Tephritidae > Eurosta > Eurosta solidaginis. Next base: position 167,612,066 of record NC_090319.1, on the reverse strand, counting down.
GAATGTCGTCTCCGTTGGGGGTTCCTGGGTTGCCGGCGAAGAGACCGGGTCTCCGCTCGGCCGTTATATGTATGGCGCTGGGCTGTCGCTGTCCCTTGTTGGAGCCGCTTCCTCTCGTGCTGCAGAAGTGGTCGAAATGATTTGGCTGTAGGCGTTATGGTCGGGCGAAGAGACCGCGTCTCCGCTCCGGTTCGGCTGGCATCTCGGTTTCGGGGTGGACGAAGAGGTCCAGTCTCCGTTCCAGCGTCCGACGCATATAACGAGATTGAGTCGTCTATCCGCCCTCGGGGTGAATCTAGTTCCTCTTCCACTTGGATGCTCCATGGCTTGGAGCGGGCTTCTCGTAATAGCTGCTCCTCTTCGTCGATCGAGGCGATGTGCAGCATCGTGTGGTGCTTCTCGCCGCACCGTTTGCATCGCCCATGGCTTGGGCACGCGTTAGAGCGGTGATCAGGCGCCAGACAATTTCCGCAGTAGCTTTCGCGAATGGTTACGTAAAGGCGCTCTTCTGGCCTTTTCGCCCGAAAGGTTGGGCACAAGCGGATAGGGTGTCGCTCAAGACACACTCGGCATTCCGACGAATAACGCGCTGCGTTCGTGGCAGCATTACGTTTTAAAGCGGCAAAACGACCCATTTTCCTGAAAGGAGTGAAATGGGTTTCAATGGGTCGGGTCATTGTCAAAGTGCAGGGGCGAGTGGTCCTTCCTTAATTGTATTGTTGGGGATTTGGGAAATTTTATTAGCGCGCGCATAAGGGCAAACATCTGTCGCTGCATAAAAAAAAATATTCATATGTAGCGTGCATTATATGCGTGGCCTCTTTCCCCGCACGTTATGTGCCTGGGTCTTTAGTGCCTTATTTTGTATATTTTGTGTCACCCGGTAGCGTTTTAGTTGGCCACGGGCACACTAGTGCTGCAGAAAATGAGCATTTACGATTTTTCGGTTCGCACATTCTGGTACCGAACCGGGTAGAAAGTGTATAGCGTGGGCTCTTTTGAGTCGCTGTTATTTGTGTTGTTGATGCTAAAAACCAACAACTTCCCTGCCCGCCACAAAAAAAATGTTTGGACAGCAAATTGTATGCTATGTAAAGAAAAAATAAAAAATCTTCGTTTTGGGCGAAGGGAAAAATTTGTAGAATGAATCATTTTTTTTTTTTATTGCCCTTCGCTTATTTCTTCAACTTTTCCCCAAGTACGCTTATAGTCCTGTTTTATTGATGGCCTTTAGCAAACGCCACGGTTCCCGAAGGGTATTTGGCTCCGGTACCGATTTTTCCGGAAACGGGTTTTTGGGTACCCGTTTGTATCTTTTTATGCATCCCTAATACAATGTGCATTTAAACTCGGCATATATATGTACATACGTTGGTATAAGTATATGGACAGTCAGTGCACGGACTTCACCGCATTGGTAGATTGACCAACCTTTTTGACCCATTTTTCATTTTCTACTACTTTTACGACTTCCGCCACCAAAACTTATGATTCTACCGATATTTCAGTATTTTCGCACTGAAAACGTATACTGCATTACAGTATTGAATGGTCTAACTCAACTAATGTTAGGAGGCGATACTGACCAAATCAGTAAATTTTGAAAAATTTGTGAAAAACTTGAACAGGAAATAAATTTTTTTGAGTAGATAAATATAGTCTGAGTACGCGAATATTTTCTGCGCTATTTTTTTCTTCGAGTTTTTTTTTTTTTTTTTAATAATTGGAACGAAAATAAAAGGTTCTACGTAAACGATTACATGCCGAATTGGTTATTTTGTGGCAGTATTTTGGTACTTTGGAATATTGTTGCGGTTGTCAGACGTTTTGGTATGTGATTTATTTTGAGAGTTGTTTGTTTTACAATGAATTGGCAACTTATTGGTTACCAATATAAACCGTAGTTATTGTTTTCATTAAACCTCTACTGCTATTTTCATTTCCTGTTTACCAACATTTTTGCCTTTTTTAAAAAAGGTCCGTGCACTGGTAGATATTTACTAGCAGCAAGGAAAAGAAAAAAAAAAAATTGTGCACATTCATACACACCCGTGAATAGAATGTAAATTCCTCTGAATTGAAGCCAACGGGACTAATTGAAAGACTTCTTCCGTTGCTTCATTCTTTCATTTTTTACGCGTGGTTGAATACGGTTTGCTTGCGTTGACGTTCCACAGTGGAAAAAGTGCTTGTGCTGTGCAATTTTCATAAAGTACAGAGGACATCGTCGGTATAAGTACTTTGAAATGCAATTAAACTTTATTAACCATTCGATTAAGTAATCAATCAGAAGGATTTGGTACAATTTTAAATTTGTACATTGCTTCAGGTGCTTAAAAAAAAATTATTTGATCGATTATTGACTGTAGAATAAACTATATACAGCTGTCCAAATATCTGTTTTAAAGGAAGACATGTTTTCACTTGTACGAAACTTAAAATCAAGACATATTCAATTGGCAACTGTATTATACAGGATAAATCGCATTGCTAATTTAAATCATCCACAGCTAACCAAAACAACTGGATCGATTGTTGGCGCATCTGCATTCAGAAATCAAAGAAGCTTCTCGGGTGAGTGATGACGTTGCGGCGTCAGTTTGAATGTGCTTCTCTAGGTACATATGGGTGTGCGGAGACACGCATAGTTAAGACAGCATACACCGTCTCTTCTTAATTTACTTTAAGCACACGAAAACTACCTGTATGTATATAGTGCATTGTTTGTTTAGGCTATACATTTAAATCTTAATTTTGCTTAGTTATTGCAACAGCATTTGGGGGTAAAAGCTGTGAACGCGGTGAACGTTTTCCATAACAGTTTGGCAAACCGAAATTTTTACGCTTTCGATGTTCGTATGTGCATATATATTTGCACTCGCATACAAAGCTACCAATAACCGTTCGCTAGATTTGCGACTCAACGTTTCAGGGCGATCGGTCTTTATTTGCAGAGAAGCGGTACATAAATTTTACTTTTAAGTTCTTTACATGATTCCAGCGGAGGCACGTTGTTGTAACTACGCGTTCCATCTATGGATGACGTTACAATGGTGCTGATATTCAAAGTTAACGTGTGGCGCTGGTAAATTACAAAGCTCACGTACATACTGTATGTAACATCGTGCTTCCCATCTGGGGTACCTCAGAAATGATAATAAAGATGACCCAAAGCGAGGTTAATCTGGAATGTCACCAGATTCATGCCAAATATATTGAAAAGGGGGCACTTTAGCAACATAGTGAGTACACTATCGGAAACCAAAAAGCAGCCCATCGTATGGTTACGCGCGGGATGGACTAGGAGGTTGAAGGTGGTCATATTAAATCATTCCCGAGATGGTCGTGCGTATAATACTTTAATGGGGTTTGTTACCGGAAAGGACCAGATCTATATTCGTCAAAGAACCATTGACCTCGATAACACTTACCAAAAACCTTCGGAAGAGGTCTTTATTGCTACAAAAACACTAACTGTTATAATTTATGTAAAACTGAGGTTCCAATAAATAATGTGGGTATCTGCATTTCTTTCATTCATAAGTAATTTACAAAAGCTTCATTCAAATTCGTGTACAAGGAATTCAAATTTGAACCCGGTTTTTTTTTCATCAATGAAAAGATCACATCCAAATTATACCCTCAATCTTTTTTAGGACGGCAATATATGGTTATAAGTTTTTGAAAAACGTAGCGTCAAAGATGCGCTTCACTTTCTAAAATCTCTGCGAAACAAAGCAGGTACCTAAATCGTACATTAAACTTATCGGTCCAAGGCAATGAGTACGGTTTTTTTAAAAAAACACCACGGAATAGTGCCACAGGAGACATAACACAAAAACAGATTCCATCAGCTGTTACTGTGACGGTTCGTAGCCGACAAGAATTGGGTGCAAGATCTCATTCATTTTTCGACGCAGTTCTATACGAAGCTGTTTGGAGAGTGTACCTTAAAAATAAATGTTACTCGTGTAGAGGAGAGCAGTGTGAACCAACATTGTGATTTTGAACATTTATATTATTATTTTATACCCTTATAAGCTATGGCCGAACAATATTTACGATACATATATCCTTACTACATACATACATACGTATTTATAGCAGTACAAAAGAATTTCTTTGAGAATACTTTATGTACATCCGCGGCTCAGTCCCATAATTTTAAAGTGACTAGAGCGTTTAAAGCTTATGCTCACATGCATGCCTTTCTTAAGTAATATGCATATCCTGTCTTAATATATCGATAGATATGCAGACATATATCCTGTTTCTTCAAAAAATTACATTTCTTGCTTAACAACTTTTCATAAATCTTGAATAATCAAGTCCTATAATTATATCATTCCATTGCTTAAAATGTTTTGTATTAAAACAGTGAATAATTGAAGCACATTTGAATTATTCGTAGCATTGTTATCTATTTATTACAAAAGTAAAAAAAAAAAAGATGAATTGTAAAATATTTTGTGGACCAAGCATGTATTTAGCAATTTTCCTCATATACTATATATATATCCTCCGCATAAATGCGAATTTTGTAAAAACAAAAAAAAAGGTTTTGAAATTTCGAATGCGCAGAGTTGCGCAATGGGAGAGACAATACTCGTATCCGCTTTTAGTTGCCTCTTTGTTGGTTAGATTATATGGCTAAAGCCTCGATTCGTAAAACATCGTGCTTCCAGCATACATGAGGATGGCAAAAAAAAGATGAATTGTAAAATATTTTGTGGACCAAGCATGTATTTAGCAATTTACCTCATATACTATATATATATATCCTCCGCATAAATGCGAATTTTGTAAAAACAAAAAAAAAGGTTTTGAAATTTCGAATGCGCAGAGTTGCGCAATGGGAGAGACAATACTCGTATCCGCTTTTAGTTGCCTCTTTGTTGGTTAGATTATATGGCTAAAGCCTCGATTCCTAAAACATCGTGCTTCCAGCATACATGAGGATGGAAAATTTCAGTGTCCTCTATGCCAGGATGAATTTTAAAATTACAAACCAAAACACACATTGGGCAACTAATAAAAACTACAAGCAATGGTTAAAGAGTTTACTCCTCAAGCGAACCGTATTTGAGATGAGGGAGTAAGGAAAGCTGTCATAGTTATTAAACTTTTTAAATGTTTGACAAAAAAAAATTTTTGCAGAACTGCCATGACAATTATGACGCTGTCTTCGAATAGTTTCCGTATTTCTCATAAAATTTAGAGCATAGTCTTATCCACAATGATTTAGTGCTGAACATGTCCATTAAAGACGTAACAACAATCCCAAATGAACACGACAATTCTCACATTGCCCATTCATTTAGAGAAGAAACATTTTTACGTCGAAATACGTTGTTGAAAAGAATCGAAGGTGCCACGGATCTATGTACAAAAAGGTATCGCCAACCCAAGCAGCCCGAAGGCACTCTGGGCGCTTTATTGCTGCCGTACGTGCATTTCACACACAACGGTCATCTCGACCTGTTGCAGCTGTTTGTGGAGGAGCTTCAACAATTCCTTAATGCTGCCAAATATTGCGTTTATGCGCTTGTTGCTTCGATAAGCAATCGGTGAGGTTGCAGTAGACAAGTATTTTGGTAGTATATTAGTAGTGATAATAAATTTGAAATACCAAAGGTTTTTATGCCAAGGGTTTTTGGGGAAATAATTCAGTTTCTACTAAATATTTCGTGAACTGATAAAGTCATGTTGTTTTGGTCATTCTTTCAGAAATTGTTTGAAGAATGCCGTACGTTAGAATTTTATTCAAAAACGCACTATCTCAAATTTGTTGCCAGACCTCCCAGTATGAGCATGAGTGCGATGCATTTTGTCATAAGAGAAGTTAATGGAACGCATTCCGAGATGCAGCGTTCCCCAATCTAACTCTAATATAGGGCGGTTTTTGGGGTGATACGACGACCCTCCGCAGCCGCAAGGAACTGGCAAAAACAAAACTAGAAGAAAATGGCTTATTGCTTCAGAACTTCATATTCCTCCCTTGACTTTGACAGAAATGTTAAGCTTTGTGCGGTCCTGCTACACGGGGAGTATTCACCTTTTTATTCTGGAATTTTGGAAAGCTCTGTTCCGTTAAGTATTCACGGAAGCGTTCCGGATAAACCGTTAATTTACCATATTTGGAATACGTTCGCTTGATACTACCTCACGAGGTCTGAATAAGCATAATATTTCCAAATATAAGCCAATTCTCCAAATTCTCAGATGGAGACGAATGTTCCGAACATACGGAATTAATAGAACAGAAGGTCGACTTTTAATACGCGCCCAAAAATCTTTCTAATGTTTCTTAAATTTATACAACAAACAATGTTTCGACGCTGCATGCAGTCGGATAGCATATGTGGGCACGCAAATTCTTGCGCTATTAAGCTGAATGCTCAGAATTTTAAAAATTATTTGAAAGTTTTGGGGGTTTTCATTCGAAGTTTGGAATAGTCAGGTGGTTCCAAATTTCTAAAATTATTAGCAGTGGGCTAATATCTGGGGCAGATGAGTTTTCTCTTCTGCGGTAGGCTTTTCTGTTGTCCTCGTTATGGGATAACGAGTGAATTGGGGTTGCTTCTTGAAAATTGTAAATAATATAGGCCGAAGGCCTTTATGTTCTTTGGCAGATAGCGGGTCTGCGTTAGGGCTTCTGGTGACCTCGCTCGGGTGAGCGAGTGAATTGTGGGATATTTTTGAAAATTTAAGATATAATGGGCCGAATGTCTTTAGGTTCTGGAGCAGATATCGGGCCTGCGTTAGGTTATTGGTTGGCCTCGTTCCGGGTGAACGAGGGCTGGGGTTGACGTTTTTGATTTTTGTTTTTTTTTTATTGAAAGGAGGTATGTGGAGGAACGGAGGGATTGTTAAGAGGAGCTCGTGGTCCTCTCACAGTCTGTCTCCGTGGGAAGAAGGATCAGTTTGACCAAAGGACGTCTGACTTGACCCTTCTCGGTTCTGAGGTCGGCAACACGTACTCGGTTATCTTCGCCGGGGTGTACGTTGACGACTCTACCTAGCCTCCACTCGTTGGGAGATAAGTTGTCCTCTTTGAGGACAGCGAGGTCTCCCACTTTTATGTTTTCTTTGGGATGCTTCCACTTCACTCGTTTTTGAAGTTCGGAGAGATATTCCACCTTCCATCGTTTGCAGAAAGTGTGATGGAGGGCTGTGAGTTTCTGCCATCGATTGATCATCGAGGCAGAGCTCTCACTGGCATCTGGTTCTGGTGGAGCCAGCAGGTGGCTGCCCGTGAGGAAATGTCCTGGGGTTAGTGGCTCCAGGTCCGTTGGGTCATTGGACGCCGGGCTGAGAGGCCGTGAATTTAGGCATGCCTCGATCCGGCACAGAAGGGTTTGGAACTCCTCCATGGTATATTTATGGAGAGAAGCGACCTTTTTGAAGTGGCTTTTGAAGCTCTTCAATCCCGCTTCCCACAGGCCGCCCATATGCGGAGCGCCGGCGGGAATAAAATGCCAAGTTAATGCTTGATGGCTATATTGGAGACTGTTTTGTCTCGGCTTTCTGCCAGGAAGGCTTTGAATTCCGTTCGTAGAGATCTGGAAGCTCCGAAAAAGTTCGTACCATTGTCGGAGTAGATGTTTTTTGGACATCCTCTTCTCGCGATAAAACGCGAAAGGCCGCGAGGAAGCCTGGGGTACTAAGGTCACTAGTGGCTTCTAAGTGGATAGCCTTAGTGGAAAAACAGACGAAAAGGCATACGTAGCCTTTTGACAGTCGACATCCCCTACCGCGGTAGCTTTTGATGTCGAAGGGCCCCGCGAAGTCTACCCCGGTATTGGTGAACGCGCGGGTAAAAGTAGTCCGTTCGCAGGGAAGGGTCCCCATAAGTTGGGACTGTGCCTGCTTTCGGTGAATAATGCAGGTTTTGCACTTGTGGATGATGGCTCTGATCATGGTCTTGACATTCGGTATCCAGTATTGGGTTCGGATAAGACGGAGCATGAGATGGTTCTCGCCATGAAGGGAGTCATGATGAGCCATCATAACTGTAAGGCGAGACAGCCTACAATTGTAAGGCAAGATGATCGGATGGCGCTCATTATATGACATGTCTTTTGAAGCCCCTAGACGCCCCCCTGTTCTAATAATATCATCTTTGTCGATATATGGGTTGAGTGACAGTATTTCACTCTTTCGATCGATAGGTTCCCTATTTTTCAATTTTAAATATTCTGTCCCGTAAAATTGTTTCTGGCAGACTCGTATTAATGCTTGAGTCGTTGCCTTAATCTCATTGGCTGAGATTATGCACGACCTTTCGTGGAACATTGCTTTAGTTTTTGGGTGAGTTCGTTTATAAAATCTCCTAACATAGGAAATAACCTTTAAAGCCCTGGGTAAATTTGAAAAACGGTCGAGAATATCTACCTGATCTACCCTTGTCGTGGCATATGTTTGTGCCCTCTTCTCCTCAACGGACGTTTTGTATTCGGTCTCTTGTGCTGGCCAGTGGGAATTGTCTTCTTGCAGCCAAGAAGGTCCCTGCCACCACAACGAATTGTTGACCAACTCTGATGCAAGTAGTCCTCTGCTTCCTAGATCCGCTGGATTAGATTCCGAGTCCACGTGAAGCCAGTCCTTGCTACCCACCATATCAATGATCTTAGTGATTCGGTGTGCGACGAAGGTTGACCAGGAACAGGGCGGTTTTCTTATCCATGCGAGTACGATGGTTGAATCCGTCCAGAGGTGAACTTTTGCTGGTCCCAGATGAATGTTTCTGAATATTGATTCCATGATCTCTGCAAGCAGCACGGCGCCGCATAGTTCTAAACGTGGTAGCGAGATGGTTTTCACTGGAGCTACTCTGGTTTTCGCTAAAAGTAAGTGTATGAAAACCTGATCGTTTCTTTTCATGCGCATGTATATTGCTGCCGCATATGCTTTCTCGGAAGCGTCACAGAAGCCGTGGATTTCTATGTCGTCTTCCGGTGAAAAATTTACCCACCGCGGTATCCTAATGTTATCTATTTCGCTATAGTGTTGGGTGAAATTTTCCCACCGTGCTAAGGTAGTTGGGGAGACAGGTTCATCCCACCCGGTGCCCTCTAACCAGATGTTCTGCATTAGTATTTTTGCTACTATGACCATTGGTGCAAGCCAGCCTAAAGGGTCGAAAAGTTTGGCTATAGCGGATAGGATTGCGCGTTTGGTGATGTTCTCGCCATTCTCTAAAACTCCTGCGGTGAAGTAAAACATGTCTGAATGCGCGTTCCATCGTATTCCGAGTGCCTTCACCGAGCTAGCCTCTTCAAACGCTAGGAAGTCCTCGCTGAGCAAATCCGTTTTGGGGATGTCCTGAAGGATTTCCTCACAATCTCGTTCCTTGCTTTGATAGTTGACGCTATTGTATGCCCTCCAGATAAAACGTCGTCGACATACATACTTTCTCGTAATATACCCGATGATATTGGGTGCGTATTTTCTACATCATCAGCCAATTGTAGAAGTGACCGTATCGCGAGGTAGGGGGCGCAGTTTAGACCAAAGGTGACAGTCTTTAGTTCGTAAAGACTGATGGGTTCGTTGGGGGATGTTCGATGGACAATCCGTTGAAATTTGGTGTGATTTTCGTTCACCCAAATTTGCCTATACATCTTTTCGATGTCGCTATTAAAGACGAAGCGATACAGTCGCCAACGTAAAATTAAAATAGGCAAGTCTGCTTGGAGTACTGGACCTGAGTGGAGTATGTCGTTTAGACTAATGCCATTTGCTGTCGAACTTGACGCGTTGAAGACGACGCGCACCTTGGTAGTGGTACTTTCTGCCTTTACAACGGCGTGGTGGGGCAGGAAATAATTATCCGAATCGTCGGATGGTACATTATTTTTGATTTTTCTCATATGTCCAAGTGATTCGTATTCTGACAACACCCGAACATACTCTTTCCCCAAATCTTGGTTTTTCAGTAATCGCCCCTCATTTCTGAAGAATTGTGAACATGCACGCTTTAGGGACGGTCCTAATTTAATATTCTCAGGGTAATCCTGCCTGAATGGTAGCGAAACTGTATACTTCCCATTTTCATCACGTTTTGTCGTTTCCTTAAATAGTTGTTCACAATACCTTTCTTCTTCATTAAGCATTTTATTTTTGGGAACATTTTCTATCTCCCAGAAAGCTTTTAATTGGTTGTCCAATGCAACCTCGTTATAAAATGACATGATGCTCTTCGTTGGACTCGGTGCTTCGATGCGACCGGTTAGTATCCGACCGAACACTGTCTCTTGGGCCAAAAGTGTATTTAGTACATTCTTTTTCAGACCGCTCAATATAATTTGGGGATATATGTCTCCTCCAAGTATGAGGTCTACGTCTTCGTTGATGTAGAACCTCTTGTCTGCCAACACCAAGTCTGGGAATGCCTGCATAGTCATGGCGTTGATATGGCAGGATGGAAGATTCCCAGTGAGTTTGGCTAGGACTAGAACGGGTGTAGTCAGGCTGAAGCAAGCAACCACTGGTGAACGTAATTCAATTTTGGATGCCTCTTTCACCTGAGCTGACACCGCATTTGTGATGCCTGAAACTTGGGCATGCATTTTCCTCGCTAGCAAATTGATTCTGCGTTTCAGTCTTTCAGTTATAAAGGAACATTCAGACCCTGAATCAATTAATGCCCGCGCGCAGAAGTCGGTACCATTATGGTGAATGTGTACGCGAGCAGTTCCTAATAGCACACCTGTGCTGGAATTCGTATGACAGGATGTCACATTTTTGTTCCCGTTTGAACCTGGTTTTTCTGTTTCCTGTCTCGCTAATGCCTGTCTAGAAGTAGAGGGCCTATTATCGTAGGAGTTTTGGGGCGGGTTGTAGGTGGTGTTTTTCTGCAGGGTATCCGCATGCAGGAGCGTATGGTGACGAGAGTGGCACGTATTGCAGTTGTAGGAACTGGTGCATCTGGTCACTGTGTGTCCTGGGGATAAACAATTCAGACAACCACTTGTAGATTTTATGAATTTAATCCTTTCTGGAGGGGTTAACTCGCAAAAGCGTGAACAGTTTCGTAATCTGTGCTCTGCGGACTTGCACATTTTACACATTGCCTTTGACGTCGGTCTGGATACCTTTGTTTGAAAGGCACCAAGTCTTTTCGTAGGGGGTTCTGTTGATTGTCGCCACGCGTTTGGTTTTTGCCCTTTCGAAGTGGCATGCCCTGTAAAACCAGACACTGTTTCAAGTGTCTGAAACCGATTAGACAGGAATTTATCCATATCCTCCCACTTGGATATGTCCGTTTTATGGTCTATACTTTGCTCCCATAGAGCCAACGTGCTCTCTGGTAGCTTGGTTGAGCAGAGATAAGTCAGGATTGCATCCCAATTGGAAGTGTCAATTTTGTGGCATTTGAGGGACGAAATACAATTATTTATATCATTTTGCAGCTTTTTTATTGAACTGCCACACTCACTTTCTACCTTTTTTAAGTTAAATAAAATTTGTAGTTGTGTGTTAACTAAGATACGTTTGTTTTCGTATCTTTCACACAAGTTTTTTCAGGCCATCTCGAAACCTTCATTTGTGAGGGGGCATTTTTTAACGATATCTTTTGCTTCGCCCTGCGTTTTGTTGTTGAGATGGAATAACTTTTCCACCCCTTTCAAGCTGGAATTATTTATATAAATTGCCGTGAAAAGGTCGCGAAAAGTTGGCCAAGACAGATAATCCCCTTTAAAAACTTCCGTGTCGCAAGCAGAGAGGCGAATTTTATGCGCATGAGGTTCTTGCTCAGGGTTGACGTTCTTTTCATCCTTCTTGTATTTTTCTGCCTCAGCAGATATAGACGCTGAACATCGCACGTAGATTGCGTATGCTGCCTTTTGCTTCTTTCTGATCGCCATAACGTCATCCGCTGACACCTCATCAGATCCCAATAGCGAATCAAACGCAGACTTTACCTTCTTCCACAAGAGCCGCAACTCTTCCTGCTGTATTGCAAGGGTGTGTTTGCTATGGTCGCTCTCCGGAATAAGGCTGTAGTCTTTATCAAACTCTGCGATTGATTCTGCTAAACGGATGTAGGTTTCCATTGTTTTATTTACGTTTATTAACGAGAAAATTTCCGATTAGAAAAATAGAACTCTTCTGAGTTAATATGCCTGCCCAGCCCTAAATAAAAACTATTGAACTTCGAGTTTATTATTTATTTTGTTTATTGCAGACTTTTTGTCTTGGTAGCGACAACGAAAAGGGTTTATTTTATGTACTTTTTGTCACAGCAGCGACAACAGAAAAAAGGTTTAATTTACAGACTTTTTGTCTCAGCGGCAACAACAAAAAAGGGGACCACTCGCCACCTCCACAAATAATGGGTGTATTTTGGTGAAAGTGAAAAAATGCGTGCGATATTGCAAAACAAGCGCCAAAAAAGTGTAAAAAGTGTTTAAAAAGTGAAGTGAGCACCGGATTAATTAATTAAAGTGAACTTAATTTCGTGTTTGTGAAGTACAAAAAAAACAACAAAAACCTATTTAGTATGATGCGGAAAGTGAGGTTAGGTTGCCCTCTTCCTTGTGTTGTGTCTGGACAACCTTACCACTGGTGGGGGGATAGACCAGATAATCACAAGGACTGAAAATAAAGGCTAACAAACCGAGTGATTTAACCTTTGAAATTAGAAAAATAAAGTGGTGCTTACTAAATCACTTCACTGTTTTCATTTTTACTTTAAATTTTTAGCGCACTGCACGGGGTGTTTTTTCTTTATTTTGCAAAAAAAACAACACTCAAAAAAAAGTGGCAAGAAATATAAACTTACTTCTCTTTGTGCTGTGGCTCCGGTGGCTCTGCTAATATGTGTTGTGGCAAACAAATTTTTTGTAGACAAAATGTGCTGTGGCTCTGGTATTTGTCTAATATAAAAGCTCCAACTTTTTCCTTGTCAACAATTGGTGGCAAATAAATTTTTATTAGGCAAAATCCTGCGGCAAATTGTCTAGTAGGCAAAATTGTGCTGCGTTGTGGACTGTAATTTGTAGGTGCTTTTAGTTCCTTTTTCGGGGAGTAAGGACCAATGTTCGGCCTGGGTGCGTCTGAAACCGGCAGTGGGTAGGCGCACACGGGTCGATCTCGGAATGGATGGGTCACTCGGAATAAATAAAGAAGAACGCAAAAGAGGAATTCCTCGTTATAAAATAATGTTTAATTCCAAAGTGAAAAGAAAAAAATACAATAGGTATAATGTTACCTTAACGTACAAAATGCTGGCGGTGATGATCCTGGGCGATGTGAACTGCTTGGCGGTTAATCGAGAAAGAGGCCGGTTATCCCGTTGAGGACAACCGCTAAGCCGCGAAAAAGTCCTCTGGTATTAAGGAGGGGAAAAAAGCCACACACACAACAGCCCCCACATATACGTGCATGGATGCTGACAACCTGCACACACACGTGCATGCGTATGAAACGCATGCATGTGCATGCATGCACACAACTGCGGCGTGAGTGTGAGTGGCTGGAAATCTTATTAAAACGTTAGGGAGGGGCGCCGTCAATCAAGTAAAAGTTAGGCCTTGGGCCTAAACATATAATTTGTTACTGGCATAACTGCAGAATTATCGTGCGTGGTGGACAGTAATTTGACGCAATAGAAAAAATAAACTTTATGATATAGCAGTAAGTTCAGTAATTTCGGTGTGTTCAGGTCGCATAATGACAAAGAATCAGCGTTCGCAACGAAGTGACAGTGCGGTGGAGGTAGCTTATAGTACTGATTATGGTACAGTGCGCTTCTCTGTGAACAATGTTGAGAATATTGTTACGAATATTAGCAACACTAAGGGGTACTGTCATCTCTAAGCCGATGCTAAGAGTGAATTGTATGCACATCCATAAATCAATCATTATGTCTACACATATGTACGTACACGCAGCGGAGAAGCAACGCACAAACACATGCAGATATCTTATCTGAGATACTCCTAAAAGTATGCAATTGTAATTGGGGAAGTGTCACTCACAAATACAGGCGCATATGAGAGCTATACACCTGCATATGTAGTTGGCTGATTCTCAGCAAACTCTCAGTTTTGTGAGTGCAAAATTGAAAAAAATAAACGTGCGAGCTTTGAATATTTTTTGATATTTTAAAGTTCATTTATATTTGTGAAATGGACTGTCAAAGTGGCCAAGCTTAAAGAATAAACTTATAGATTTGACAGGTAAATCTCTGAAATTCGTTTCCACGGTTGTGACCGGATTGCCACGGTTGTGACATTAGTAACAATCGATATAAAAAAATACATTACAGGACATAGTTAACATTCTTCGCTTTATTTATATAAAATTTTAATAATATTTAACCAAAATCAAGTAATTTTTCTATGTTATTTGGAGTTTCCAGTTTAACCTTGACTAACTTTATTAAAAAAAATCAATAAGCAAATGAGTACATGAAGTAATGAGCATCATATGTACATATGCATGCATATACATTCATACTTGCAACTTAATCTTAACCATTGTGAATCAGCCCAGGACCTTCTGGCACAAACAATTTTGGAGTTGAAGATTGACTTAGCACTTCTTAGTGAGCTCTACAGAGCGAAGACTGCGAATTGGATACAAGACGAATTGAGCAAAACTGCTATTTGGTCCTGCAGACATAATCCCTTATATGCGGAATTAATACTTAAGGAACGAGGATTCGTATGCGGTAAGATTGATGGCATTTACGTTTACAGTTGCTATATACCACCTAGTACGCCGCTGGACGCGTTCGAAGAAAGCGTCGGGAAAATAGCCATGGATGCGACGTTGCGGGAGCGTTTTGTCATCGCGGGAGACTTTAATGCATGGGCTATAGAGTGGGGCTCACAGAGAACATATCCCAAAGGGAGGGCTCTGCTCGAAGCATTTGCATGCCTTGATGTAGCGCTCCTTAACTTGGGTGGGCAAAACACCTTCTTAAGAAATGGGTTCGGCTCCGTAATCGACATAACGTTTGTCAGCGCCAATCTCTACAGGTTGGCTGAGTGGAAAATCAGTGATTGCTATACCCAAAGCGATCACTCAGCGATTGTGGTGGACATCAACCTCGAGGGGGGAGGGCGGCCCACTATAAAGCCACCCCTAAAAAACAGAGTTTGGAATATCAATACTTTCGACCCCGACATATTCAAGCTAATGTTGACAACAGTCGAACATAGAGGAAGTGCTAACGACATGGCGAATAAATTAATTAAAAGAGCGCGACTCGCACTTAAGAGAGCAATAAAAGATAGTAAGCGCGAATGCTTTCTCAAGCTTTGCGATGACGTCGAGAATGACCTTTGGGGCACAGCTTATAAATTGGTTTTTAAGAAATTGAAACACAAAGGAGAGGCGATACCAACATGCCCCTCTTTTCTCAGAAACGTGGTAGATACTTTATTTCCCACGCAAAGGGAGCTAGTTTCTCCCACATCAGGCGCCGTACTATACTCATTTGACGAGGTTACCGTCGTCGAGGTCCTTCAAGCGGTGAATAGACTGCAAGACCGCAAGTCTCCTGGTCCAGACGGGGTACCAAACAGAGCACTCAAACTAGCTCTCACTTATAACACGCCAACATTTGCGGAACTATTTAATGCATGCTTGGCTGAGGGGACATTTCCTACAATATGGAAACGACAAAAGCTGGTCCTGCTGCCAAAGTTTGGTAAACATACGGCGGAACCATCTAGCTACAGGCCCATTTGCCTGCTCGACTCCGCCGGTAAGGTTCTTGAGCGAGTCCTCTATAATCGACTCGCAAAAGAAATTGAAGATGTGGGTGGTATTTCCGATAACCAGTTTGGGTTTAGGAAAGGAAGATCTACCATCCAAGCTGCGAAAATGGCGAAGGAAGTGGCCCAAGAAGCCATAAGTGGCACTCGATGGCTCGAAGGCTCTAAGGAATATTGCCTTATCGTTACTTTAGATGTAAAAAATGCCTTCAACACTGCCAATTGGCCAAAAATTCTTGACACGCTGGAGCAGATAGGTATATCCCTTTACCTGCGTAGGATCATACGCAGCTACTTTGAAGGTAGAGTGCTGGAAATGAAACGACTGCTGGAGTAGAAAAGCTTCACGTCACAGGCGGTGTTCCTCAAGGCTCCGTGCTCGGTCCACTGCTTTGGAATATTATGTACGACGGAGTATTTCGACTTAAGGTACCCAATGGGGTGAAAATTATCGGCTTCGCGGACGATATCGCATTGGTAATCACCGCCGAGCACCTAGGCGAAATATGCGCCAAATCTAATACAAGCATAGCGATGGTTCAATCGTGGCTTACGAAAAATGGACTGCAGCTGGCGGAACAAAAAACAGAGGCTGTACTCATATCAAGTAGGAAAAGGGTGGAGCAGGTCACTATAAGAATCGGCCGCCATGACATCGACACGCTGCCTGCAATAAAATACTTGGGGGTTGTGATAGACAGGAGGTTGTCATTCAAATCCCACTGAGAGTATGCCAATGGAAAGGTAGCAAAAACCGTAGCAGCATTATCTAGGATAATGATAAATGCAAGAGGACCAAAGCAACGACGGCGTCAACTTCTGGCTGGCGTTGTAAAAAGCCAAATACTTTACGGGGCTCCAGTTTGGCATCAGGCCACGGAGTATAAATCATACTTCCGCGGGGTAAAGTCGACTTACCGCTTGTGTGTACTACGCGTCTGTAGCGCCTTTAAAACTGTCTCTGACGACGCAGCACTAATCATCGCAGGAATGTGTCCTATAGACATATTAGCAAAAGAAGCAGCGACGATTTATCGGGATCAAAGCTCACGTAACGGAGCACGAGAGCGAAGCGTGCAGAACTGGCAGCTCAGGTGGAATGCCTCAACAAATGGTCGCTGGACACACCGATGTATCCCAGATATTAATATATGGATATCTAGAAAGCACGGCGAGGTAGATTTCTACCTCACACAGTTTCTGAGTGGTCACGGATGCTTTAAGGAATATTTGCACCGATTCAATCACGAGCCTAACAACATATGCGATCACTGCGGCGGCGATACAGTAGAAGATGTTTACCATGTATTTTTCGAGTGTCCTAGGTTCTATAGCTCGAGATGCAAACTGTGCAGAATATTTGGAGAGGATTACACTCCTGAAACAATTGTTGGATGCATGCTACAAAGCAAGGTAAAATGGTCCGCGGCATGCGATGTAATAGCGGAAATAATGAAGTGTCTACGAAGTCTTGAAAGGCTACGGCGCAGCAGCGAACATTGAACAGTCGAGTTGTGTGGGTGGATAACAAATTGCTAAGGTGGAGGGGATCGAGCTGAGCACGTATTGGATGCAAGGCCTCCGTACAATTAGCGGCGTGAGAATGATAAAATAAGAAAATACCGTAATATATGTAGTTAATGTAATAGTAAACCAGGCGACGGATTGGAGACAAGGCCTCTTCAACCGTTCGAATACTGCCCCAGGCGAAGGAATAAAGCACGGATTGGAGACACGGCCTCTTCAACCGTGCGACCAAAAGCAGTCAACATACACGCAACGACAAACCTACGGATTGGAGACAAGGCCTCTCCAACTGTAGAAACAACGAGTATGAGGGTAAACGTCTCACATGTAATCAGAGTTTATACTCGGATTGGAGAGAAGGCCTCTCCAACCGGTGGAGGTACGAGGAAAGCCCCGTTACGTATTGTGGAAAAAAAATTAAATGAAAAACGAAACAACCTATTGTAATAAAAAAAGAAAAAAAAAAAAAAAAAAATTTCTATTTATACATATATAAGTTATTTACACATATATAAAAAACAAAACCCTACAATACAAGTAGTCGAACGCACAAGCATGCCACAAGCACTATATGCACAGTGTTCAAGGTAGGCTTGGAAATATTCGTAGAAGTGGTATGCGTCAAGCACATTCAGGTAGTAAGCAGGGCATGTGAGTCCCAGCGTTAACTATATCGCGGCACTATCTAAGTACAGCAACGTGACCCCGACAGACGTAGAGCTTAGTGCTCAACCTACCTCCCGACGGAATACTTGACGGTAGTACCTGGGGGGTAAATGGTACTCAGACGATAGGTTTAGTGCGGTTAAAGTCCCACACTGACTATGAGGCTTTCGATGCTTCCTCCTCGTAAAAAAAATAAAAAATAAAAAATACATTCATACATACTCGTGTACATATGTGCTATATATTAATTAACGTACATATATTTAAAGGTATGAATTAAGTAAAGAATTAGATAGTTACAGATTACAAATGGCGTTGACTAACGATAGTAAATTATCGATTGTTAATTATTGAAGCTTTCGATTTAAATTTTATAAGCAAATCAATATCAGCAATAAACAATTAGTTTATTTACTTCTTAGCTTAATATATCTTACGAAATGTACCAAAATACTAAACAATAATTTAGAACTAGAGTAACAATACTCAAATATTTCGACTGCTCTAATATTTCGGGAATATATTTCTGTCTTTATCATCAGAAAGACTATAATTTCAATTGATATTAACACTGAGTTATACATCAAAACCTCACGAAATTGTGACATTTTCCTCAAAAGTAGACAACCTGCCACGGTTGTGACATTTGACGCGCGCCACGGTTGTGACATTTCAATGAATAACTGTACATTACAAAAATGCAATTCAAGCTAAAAGATTTGCCGACCGTTTTGAAGGTTGTGTTAGCGAACCTGTTGAAAAACCCGTAAATTGCAGTACACACAATGTACCCTTTCCGAGTGGCAAGTGCCACGGTTGGGACGTGCATTTTCGAAACATACCGTTTTTGGTTTTCGATTATATATAAAAAAAAGACCGGTGTGATTAAGAACGCTATATTAACAAAAAAAACTTTCAGTGACGCCTGCTGATTGAAACTGACCCCTGCATGGTGCAGGCAAGCCCGCACTGTAGTAATACTCGCATAAACAATTGGACGATATTTTTTTTTCAAACCTAACCGACACTTTTCAAAGTAGAGTTAGGAATTGAGAAATGAATACCAGCAATTCAGAAATGTGAAATATTTATCAGTGAATAACGTATTTAATATAAATAAAAACTATTATTCCCATTATTAGCGATTTGAGTCTGAACCAAATTAAATCATTCAAGAATTGAAGTTGGCGACATGCCACGGTTGTGACATTAGTATGGTATTGCCAATGAAATCTTGATAAAATTTTAATATGATGCAACAATTTATTCTAAACTATTTGAAGAAAGTCACTTTTCAACATTTAGCGTGCATAGTTCATTGATAATGCTTAATGAGTATTAAAAACCGCCAAGCGACACAAAACTGAGAGTTTGCGGAGAATCGCCCATATATCTCTTTTGCAGCTCCAACTTTGCAAAATCCTCCACGTTCCTTTTTATAATAAAGTTCGCTTGTATTATACCGTTCTACAAAATGGTAAAAGACATATTTTTATAAATGACTAAGAAGGGTTAATTGATATGAAATTCTTACCAATTAAAACATGCGCAGTGGACCGATTCATTCTAAAATGTTTTCTGAAGTCCTGATCTTTATAACTATCAATTGTGTCTAAAAAATTTTCATTTGGAACATGTTCCTCTTCATTTTCCGAAGTGCTTCCTGATAAATTCATGAATTCTCCAGTCAAGCCGCTTGTATTTGCCGATTCCGATGTCGATTCATACATAAACTGCAATATATTTAAATAATAGACATGAAAGAAAACACTTACTAAAAACAGCAATGAGTTTAAAAAATGTGTAAACTTACTTCAAGAAAATGTTCATCCATATTATTCGTTTAATTTTTCACAACGCTCTAATTATATCGGTTTGTTTACTTTTCTTCTTCTTACAACGAAAATGACGTTTTTGGTAGTGCTGCCAACTCTCAGAACAATGATCCGGACCATTCCCGTGAGAATTGAGCGTGATCCAGAGCTGTAAAACTCACTGGATGACCACATATGTTTGTGACGAAAATAACACAATTTTAAATTGTGCGATGGTTACTTGGCTCCACATATGCGAAATCTTTAATTAAGACTATTCCGCACTGTTGTTGTTGTTGTTGTAGCAATGTTTCGCCCCACCTGATAGCTGCGACCGATCACAAATTGTCATCAATATCCTCTAACGGGAGTCCAAGGAAACTTGCTGTTTCAACAGGGGTGGACCATAATGAAAGGGGTATTAGAGGCGTTGGTTCCACATTACAATTAAAGAGATGGTTGGTGTCATGTGGGGACACATTGCAAGCGGGGCATACATTTTGTATGTCGGGGTTGATTCTGCATATGTAAGAGTTTAACCTGTTACAATATCCAGAAGGAAGTTGAGCCAGAGTAACTCGCTTTTCCCTGGGGAGTATGCGTTCCTCTTCCGCAAGTTTTGGGTACTGTTCTTTGAGTACTGGATTCACCGGGCAATTCCTGGCATAAAGGTCGGACGCTCGTTTGTGGAGTTCACCAAGGACCAGCTTGTGTTTTTTGCTTCATACGGCTAAGTTCTCAGGTGCCGTATTTCCTCAAAATGCTTACGGAGATGACTCCTTAAGTCCCTAGGCGGTGTTGGCTCATCAATCAGATGTCTGTTGGGATGCCCAGGTTTCTGGGTATTCAACAGGAAATGTTTGGTTAGCATCTCATTTCTCTCCCCGATGGGGAGTATTCTCGCTTCATTATGTAGATGATGTTCTGGGGACATAAGAAGACAGCCCGTGGCGGTTCTGAGAGCAGTATTTTGGCAGGCCTGTAGCTTATTCCAGTGGGTAATTTTTAGGCTTGGCGACCATACAGGGGACGCGTAGCATGCAATCGGCTGGCCAATTGCTTTGTATATGGTAATGAGCGTTTCTTTGTCTTTCCCCAAGTACTGGCAGCAAGGGATTTGAGGATTTTATTTCAGTTCTAGATTTTCGGTACAATTGCGGATGCGTGCTCACCAAAAAGTAGATCCTGATTAAACGTCACACCCAAGATTTTAGGGTATAGGACAGTCGGTAGCGTAGTGCCATCGACGTGGATGTTCAAAATGGTTGACATTTGGGACGTCCATGTTGTAAATAAGGTCGCGGAGGATTTAGTCGGTGATAATGCCAGGTTTCGCGAGGCGAAAAAACTGGAGAGATCAGGGAGGTAGCCGTTTATTCTGTTGCAAAGCTCGTCTTTCTATGGACCTGGGCCTGTGGCCATTATTTATTTATTTGTTTATTTAGTCTAGTAACAAATGTTTAGTACAGACACTTATGACTAAATTACAGAGAGCAGCTTATATTAAGCTATGGAGAACACTAGCAAAAAGAATTTATATTATTACAGATTAAGTAATTTTTTAGTTTAAGTTGAAAAGCGTATTTTGAATCGGAGAAATCAATATCCAAAACATTTGAGAAGCAATTAATTTCTGATAGAGCTCTGTTAATAGGCGCTTTTGAGTTATAAACAGTTCTACTCAGCCCTATGAAAAAGATTTCAAAGTGGCGGAGGTTTCTACAGGGAGTATTATAGCAAAGCCTTTCAAGAAGCAACGCGCAGTCAATTTTGCCCGTTAAAAGATCGAAAATGAACAACGAGACCAAAAGAATTCTGCGATTGTTTAGGGATAGTAAGGATATTAGTTGGCATCGAGACTCATAAGACGGGATCGGCTCAGAGAAACGTAATGAAATAAGCGCGAGGCGCATAAATATTTTTTGAACCCGCTCCAGGCGGTTGATGTGAACTGCGTGGTAGGGCCGGCAAATGAAAGCCGCATACTCAAGTTTGGACCGCACAAAGACCGTATATAAAACTTTGAGTGTGTAGGGGTCAGAGAAGTTTGTGGAATGGCGTCTGACAAAAGCAAGCATTGAAAGCGCCTTAGAAATTGTGAAGCTGACGTGAGTGTTAAAATTAAACTTTGAGTCGAAGTATACCCCCAAGTTTTAACTTCAAGAGTCGTTCGAAGAAAGGTTTCTGCAATATGATAGGAGGTATGAAGTGGCCTCAGCAGTTTACCATACGACACAGTGTGGCACGTACTTTTATTAAGAAAAAAGACAGTTCTTAACACACCAGATGTAAAGCTTATTAATCTCAGATTGAAGAACAACGACATCATTATAACAACTGATCTCAGAATAGATTTTGAGATCATCAGCATAAAGCAGAAATTTGGTAGATGAGAAGCAAGAGTTAATGTCATTAATGAACAAGATAAATAGTAAAGGGCACAGAGTACAGCCCTGGGTCACTCCAGATGTGGCCCAAAATGGTTTCGAATAAACACCGTCAATATTTACAACATTACTTCTGTTGTGCAGGTAAGATTTAATCCACTGTAGGAACGTAGAGTGGAACCCATAACAAGCTAATTTCGCAATTAAAATTGTATGAGAAATTTTATCGAATGCCTTGGAGAAGTCTAGGTATACTGTATCAACCTGAAAACCCCGCCTAAATGCCGCGTAGCAATCCTCAGAAAAGACAGCGGGGTTTGTTAATGTGGATCTGGCCGGGACAAAACTATGTTGATTGGCGCAAATCTGGTGCTTAATACTAAAGTAAAGCTTGTCATTGAAAACACATTCAAAAAGCTTCGAAGTTGTAGACATTTTGGAAATAGGCCTGTAATTAGAACAGTTACTTTTGTTGCCAGACTTAAAAATGGGAATGACGGATGCTTGTTTCCAGTCATCAATAAAAATACCCGATGCCAATTATTTATTGAATATAATCATTAACGGTCGTACTAGCGAAGGACAATTTTTCAATAGAATAACTGAAAGATTGTCAACATCAGTTCTGGAGGAATTTTCAAGTTTTATAATCCCCTCGACTATGTCTGCCTCAGTGAGAGTAAGTGACCCAAAATTATTAGCGGAGGGAGACTTAATTAACTTGTGTATGTTATCTGTATCTTCCACAGTTAAATCATTATTTCTGATAAAGTTCGCCGAGAAGAAGTCAGCAAAGAGTTTAGCAGCCTCATTAACAGAGTTGGCAGTAATATTATTGTAGCTTACTGATTTCGGTATGCTAGATACGCTCTTCATGGAGTTAATGTAATTCCAAAAGTTCTTCGGATTGCGCTTGATGTTTACCTCAAAATTTCTGACGTACTTAGTATATAAAGACTTATTAAGGCTGTTAAATTTTTTCTTATAAACAATAAACAAATCATAAAATCGACGCTGATTAGTAAACTCATATTTTTTAAAGAATTTGTTTCTCAAATTTTTTAGATGTTTGAGCTCACTATTGTGCCAGGGAGATTTATAAATTTTATTTTTATATACCTATATATAATATACCTATATGCCTTATGAATTTCATTTTTAAATACATTGAAAGACTTTCCAACTTCGTTTTCGCCAAGCATAGCATCCCAATCAACTCCACGTAAAGCAGAATTTAAACGATTAAAACCACATCTTCGAAAATTGAACGATGTTTTCATATTTGATGTAGGAATACAGAAATACTCAAAGAACTGAATTTCAAGCTTTAAGGGCAGGTGATGCAAGTTTGGTGGCGAAATTGAAGACGCAGGTTCCGATAACAAAACTAATATTATTATTGTGCAGTCATCGGAGTAGGGAATGACAGTAACTCCTTCTGGTGGCGAAGGCAGCTTAGATATGTAGAAATTAAACAAAAGTGGGGATAGGACACCTTCCTGTGGCAACCCCTGTTTAATTCTTTTTGGTTTTGATGTCCACCTTTTTAAAAATGGGGGAAGGGTAGACCCTTCCAGGTCTTGCAGTAACGTGCCATGGTTGACCGTATCAAAAGATTTTGATAGGTCTAGCGCAACGAGTATTTTTCTATGGTGGGCGTTTTGACTTAAACCGCAATTTATCTGGGTGCTGATGGCATTTAGCACGGTGTAGCACCACCACAGTTTCCTGAAGCAATGCTGATGGCAGGCTAGCTGCAAATTTGCTTTTAAGTAAGGGCGCAAAATGGCTTGAAGCGTCTTGGCTACTGGCGATAGAAGAGATATCGGGCGATATGACTCTCCTATGTTAGCTGGTTTCTCAGGCTTAGTAGCGGGACCACCTTGGCCATTTTCCATTTTTCGGGTATGACAAAGGTGTCTGTTGGCCCTCCGTCTATCTTTGTCGACCGTAGAATGCATTATATATTGTCGGCAGAAAGTACCCGCGCATTTTTTCGCATCCGACAGCACTTTATCGCCAAAGGCGATGGAAACTTTGTCATTGTGCCTAGGCGGATTCGATAGGGACTTTACGGTGGACCAAAGTATACCTACACCGGCAGAGAGGTTACAACCGCTTAGGTGCTCCTACCACTTCGTCCGCTTGTGTTCATCTACAAGCAATCTGATGCGTTGGTTTATATCCCTTATTTGGGGGTCGCCGGAATCGAGCTGTCTTATAAGGTCACGTTCTCTCGCTAGACTTGCGACCTCCACCGGCGGGAATGAAACGAGCCGAGGCGGATTAAATGACCTTGCGGGAAGCACGCTCCCATTGGCGGACATCAGTCGGGATAGGGAGGGCAGCAAAGCGGTTGTCTGTAAAGGATTTTTATTCGTCCCACTTTCCTTTTTTAGAGTTAATGAAAGTGCGTTTTTCTGTGACGATGAAGTCGGTGGAACGCTCGAGCAAAATAAGTATAGGCAGGTGGTCGGATGCCAATGTTATCATCGGCTGCCAGTAGACGCAGTTTACGAGTTCTGCGCTCACGATTGAAATATCCGGCGAACTGTGAAAGCTTCCTACCATACGTGTTGGGGGCGTCTCCGTTTATTGTGCAGACCGTCGTTTCTTCTATTTGATCCGCCAACATCTCACCCCTACTGTCCACCCGCAAGTTTGAATGCCATAGATGGTGATGGGCATTGAAATCGCCTAAGATAATGCGATTGTTGCCAGTGAGTAAGGCGCTGATATTAGGGCGGTATCCTCTGGGGCAACAGGTGGCAGGAGGGATGTAGATGTTGATGATTTCTAGGTTTGCTTCGCCTGACCGGACATATAAGCCTTGACGTTCTAAGACACTGTCCCTGTGGTCGATTTCGGGATCAAATATATGATATTGCACAGAGTGGTGTATGATAAACGCGAGGCCGCCTCCATTTCCGCTCTCGCGATCTTTTCTGTGGACATTATACCAAGAACAGGTCTGCAATGCAGATCTTGCTGTGAGTTTAATCTCTTGAATCGCAGCAATGCGGATGTTGTGCCGCTTCATGAAATCGACTATCTCCGTGACTAATCCATTACAGTTTAACTGCATACTTCTGAAGTGCATAGGGGGAGACGTCGTCACTCTTCTTTTCCGGCAGATGCAGCAAAACCATTTCTCAGGTCTGGGTTCGATACCTTCCGGAACAAGAGAATATGGAGCAGTCCCACTGCAAGGAGCTGCTGGGAGGATGACAATTTGTGGGAGGGACGCAACAAATTAAATGGGGTTACACTGAAATGGCAGTCCTTGGTCGGTAAACATCCCGAGTCGCTCCGGTACATAGAACCGACAGCCTTGGGAAGCGACTATTCCGCACTCAGAGATATTTGTGAGTTTTGATATTTTAGTATCTTTTGAGGGGAAAAAAGTAGCATCCTATATTTATATTGGTATTAAATTTAGAAATAAATATCCAATGGAAGGAATTATATACCACATGCGTCGATTTTTAATACATGTCAAAAAAATTTCGGGAGAGGTGTCAAATTATTTTTTTTTTTGGAGTCGAAAAAGTCCTGGTCAAAAAATTGTCGTAGTTGAAAATGTTTGAGTTCCCATGTATCCCCATAGCAATATCATGTCGAATCATGCATCCTTTTTATTTTTCGAACTTTTTCCCTAAAAGTCCACATATAAAAGTAAAATTTTTATTTTTATTTTTTTATTTTATAAAAATAAAAGTCCGAGTTTAACTAGTTCTCTCGGACTTAAAAAATAAAAATCCGAAAATAATTTTTATCTTGATCCAAATATATTTAAAGTCCAAAATTAATAGTTTTGCAAGGAATTATATTATAAAAGGAATAACAGTTTCAGCCCCTGGTTTTAATCGGAAGCAATAATCAGAAGGCGGCAAAGTAATACTTTAACTCTGTCAAGATATTTTTGCAAACAAAAATTTAAGACTTTCATGTGGTTGATGTAATTTTGGTGATATTGTTATACACAGAAAAGAATTAACTAAAAAGGCGTTTTGTGCTGATACAATTTTCACCAGTTTCGCAACCGTTTGCGGGTAACTATTCGGTTTTTCGTGAATATCTATTAATAAAAGAACGATTTCTTATTTCCGACTTCTAATTATTGAATTACATTACAGATTTCTTGAATTCAATTCTGCTGGCATTTCCTTTTGTGTCTTTTATTCCCCTTTACATTTCCAATTCCTCTTAAAAAAAGCGTGAAATAAAACACGGAATACAACAAGAATTAGCTACAAAAATTTTAAGAACTGCTTGGTAGGGGCGCTGTTGTACTACTTCCCTCCTTTATCACCCTCTTAGTTTATGTCATGATCGACTTGAGTTCAATGATTTTCTAATGTAAAAGGGACTTACACTTTGTAGGTCCATCTACAATGGCTCAACATTGTAGGTCATTTCTTTCCTATGGAAAACTATACTAAACTCCCTTTATTTATGCTGACTTTGCGAAGACAAACCTAAATTTGATTTAACCTGTTTATCATTGAATGTCCTGCATACTTATTAGTATCGAGGTGAGACATATCCCTATTCGGTTTCGGGTCTATTAAATTAAACGGCTTTAACGGTTAGGGCCACCTAACGTTTAGGATTTGCATCATTTTCGCCGTCACAACTGTATTAATGCAAACAACTTTTCTTTACAACATCCTTATAAACTATATAAAGTATTCAACATGAATACGAGTGTATGCGTGAATAGCGTTGTTGCTTCCTTTGCTTTAAGGAGGCCTAATCCGCTTTAACTACCTATTCGTTTATGTTGCGACATTTAAATAATTTTAAAGAAAGAAATTAAGTAAATTTTCTTTAAATAAGTATGTTCATGTTCAATTAATATATTGTGCAATCAATTTTAAATTCACGGCTGATAAAAACAGAGAATTTTTACAAAACGTTTGGTAATAACTTTTAAATAGAATTAAATGGTAATTATCCGCCACCGGATTATGATCAAAACGCGTTTTCAGGTACTCCTTTGGCAATTTTTGTGGTATTGTAGGAGTTTTTGTCAAGTAAAAAATTACCATTTTTTATACGTGGAGTCAAGTAACCAGGGTTGTAAGGAACAGGGTGAACTTTTAAAACTTCTAAAAAATGTCTCCATAGCGCCAATCAATGCGTTTTTTTATGCGGATACCCTGTCCATGCTCATTTTCGATGAAAACTGTATTTAATATGTCTATGACAAACCAAAATTTTAAATCGCATTTTTAATTTAGGCAAGATTTTAACTAAAGAGTATTTTAGTCAGCGACTATGATTACGGGCCAGAATGTTTTAAGGGTTAGTATTTGCGGGAAATTAGGTAAATAAATTTATTTAAAAAACATATTAGAATCATACATATAAGTATGTTTGCATATTCACATTAGTAGCATATCTATATGTATTAGAGATATACGCCGCCGATAAACGCCGCCGCCGATTTTGGTCGTTTTTCGCACGCCGCCGCTGAATGTCAAAAATTAAGACTGTTTAGGCCATTTATTGTTCATGTCGAAAATTGGTCGGATATGGTCGAAAGTGGTATAACGGATACGCATCACTGCCAGTTATAAGGAACTAATTGCGAAATTTAACTCTTTCGATGTCAGCTTAACACAGATTTTGCATCACCCAATTCACCAAGTTATTAAAACAAAACACTAAAAGAAAATTTATATAATAAATTTAAATGCTCACTTTGCATAATTTAAAAAAAAAATGATAAAGAACAATGAATTCAAATAAAATGACACAAGGCGAACGTGTTTTATATTGCGATTGGCTGAAAGAATAAGCGACATCAGTGATGCAAAATTCTTAAGTAAGTTCTAGGGGTATAAACACCCTTTTTCTGTTTCTTATGTTTCTTTCTTCATACCTAAGTTGAGGATATATGTACGTATGAGAAGGGTTTTAAAAAATATCTTGGGCTTACATTCAAACATCTGTTGTTTATTTGCGAAATTATACAATAGCGTCTGATATGTCAATTTTGATTTTCACACTTCACACTTCATCCTTCAACACCCAAGTCTGCCGGTTTCACATTTCCTAAAATTGGCGGCGCTATCCAAAACTAATCCCTTGGAGTGAATCACATTGATTATAGCCTATCAACCAAGTTTAAATATGACCTACACGTTACGGATCCTTTTACAAATGTGAATACGAAGGCACTTATATTTACCAGGTGAGGCTTTGTCGTTCGCAAGAACAATCACAGTGGTGAAGTAAAAGATTCCCCTAGACAGTCGAAATAATGACCGTATGTGCCTCTACCCAAGCGTAGTGGACAGTCGAACTAGTCTGAAAACTGAAGCTACGCGGTCATCTATAATGAGCTCTTATATCATAAGGCCGGAAAACAGCAGTTATCATCTTTCAACTTAAAACTGGTCGACTTTCCTTCTAAAATATCGTTTGGATTTAAGGAAGACTACTGAAATCAATGTTGCGAACACAAAACTCCTGCAAACTTTGATATACATTTTAAAACTTTTATCCAGGGTCCTTGTAAAATTTTAATTATTTAGATGCACCGAGGATTATACGATTTTCACCCATGAGTTACGCAATAACATCCACTTAGGCAGCTTATGATTTCGAGGGCGGCATCCTTGGCGGAATAGTCACTCCCTCACGTTTCAAGGTGTTTCGGTGGTGTAGCCCGGCAGCATTGCGCGACAAAACGATCTGATAGAAATTCTTCCTACCTACACCTAGAGCTTCTAGGAAAGTGACGTCGATGAAGGTATTAGTTCACAGTCGCAGTCCTATAGCTTCTGTGCTGGCATATGGTGTGAGGGTCAGGAGGCGTGGTAGCAGCTGGTGGTCGGGATTGCTACTGTTCGCACATCGGGAATTTTAGCTCTTAAAAACAGCCGAGAAAACTGGAGGGGCCCTGTGCCACAATAGTCAAGAGTATTAATAGACCATTAATAGCAACCGTAAGTCGCCTTTGTGCGTGACCGCCAAGGAGACAAAAACGATTTAAAGAAATTTTGTTCGTGGCGATTATTAGGAGTTAACCCCAGGTGAAAATACGCTTTGCACGAGATATACAGACAAAAGTGCGACCATTTTATGTATCCCTATTTGTTTTCAGCAGACGCAGCAGTATCAATTCCAAAGACCGGGGTTAGGTTCGAAGCTTCTCTGGAGTAAGTGAAGGAAGGACAATCCCTCCGCAAGGAGCTACTCCTGAAAATTTTTGAACGATGTGCGAGATTTTGAAGCAAAAACCCCGGATCTTTCCGAAATGGCCAAAACGTTGATTTTCTTAAATACATACAAATAAAACCTTTCCATTTATTATTTTTCTTTAAATATGTAGAAAAATCAAGCTTTTTAAAGTAAGAACACCGGCGTACGCCGGCGCGCCGCCGCCGATGAAGTGGTCGGCGTAAACCACTAATATGTATGTATGTATATTAGCGTGTGCCAAACAAATTTTATTTTACATTTGATATAGTGAAAATATGGTTCAGGACATCCGAATAGCTGAAAAAAATAAATACCTGGCTCGATTTACCTCCGAGGAGATTTATACTGCACTTCTCTTAAAATTTGCGTCCTGCTTCTTTTAAATTTTACCTACAAATTGGCGGGACTCCGAACGGCATCTGCATAGCAGATAAATCTTCGCTGTTGAGGCTGTGTGTGAATCGATAACGTTTTACTCAATGGAAAAATGAGATGTAAAAATTTTCCATTTTGGTGAAAATTTTTCGATTTAGCTGTGCTAATCCAAATGATAAATTTTAACGTTTAGCTAACCAAACAAGCACGTGCAAAGGAGTTATTTTGTCTTACGTTTAGTTTTTTACACACGCTTTTCGCATGCATTCCTTCTGTTCGTATGTTTTTGGTTTGCTGGTGCTTGAGAAGCTATTATTTTTTGCATTTTTTGCAACAAAATATATGCACGAGTACATAAAAGTAATTGTAAAATTTTACCTAGCGATTATCAATATTTGACCTAGCCTCATTGGCTAGGGAAAATTCTGACATCCGTATTCACCACGATAAGTATCAAAATTTTATATGTAGTTTTTCAGCTTTACTGATCTATTAGGGTCAAGTGCAAATAAAATGTTATTTATTCCACCATTTAGCCCAACGTTTCGATAATTATCCTTATCTTCTTCAGGGGCGGTCTATATTTGTTTATAACAAAATACAAAAGACAAAAACAACATTAGAAATAAAATTAAACGATCTAAATTACATAGTTTCAAACAAAGTTTTTCACAATTATAAATTTGAATTTTACATGAAATATTACTTCACAAACAATTATTTATATTCACTCACATTGGTATTTAAAAAACGATTTTATTATTACTTTACAAAAAAATTAATTAAATGCTACCATCACTATATGGTAAACTTGTCAAACTAAAACTAATTATCTGTGTCATAGGCATAATAAGTAAGTCGCGGCTATGTCTTGTGTATCTTCTTTCTTGTTCATTGCCTTTTCTCTGTTTTGCATTATTCTTAGGCGCTCGAGTGTGTACCTTGTTCTTTCTCTCGTCTCTTTGTCTATTATTTTTGTTGTTGTGAAATCTACTGTGTGTTTGTTGTTTACCGCGTGTTGTGATAACGCCGTGCTGTGTTTTTCTTTGTTGATATCAGCTTGGTGCTCTGCAAGTCGTGTGTTTAGCGCCCTCTTCGTAGTGCCAATATATATTTTGTTGCAATGTTCAGTTTCATTTCCTTTGCACTCTATTTGGTATACCACGTTACTTTGTTGTTGTATGTCGATCGGGCTTTTTGTTTTTGTAAAGAATGTTGATAGAGTGTGGTTTGATTTGTAAGCCAGTGTTACTTTTGGGTTTTTTGTTATGTGTTGTGCTAGATTTTCTGAGAGCCTGGGAATATAGGTCGTACTAAAATATTGTTTTCGTTCATTCGGCGACTCTTTCGTTGTGGTTTGTGTGGGAATATTTATTAATTCTTGTTGTTTACGGTCAATTAGATTACATATTAATTTATTGGGATAATTGTTACTTCTTAGCGTCATTTTGATTTTTTCTATATTCGCGTTATGAAAACATTGATTGCTGATGGTCAGTACTTTATGTATAAAATTTTTGGCGGTATTTAATTTATACTTAAAGGGTTGTGATGAAAAGAAATTTATTAGGCGACCAGACGATGTAGGTTTTGTGTACCAGTCAAGTATAATTTTATTGTTAGCTCTATATATGCGGGTGTCTAAGAAGGGGATGTTGTTGTTTTTTTCCATTTCAATGGTAAATTGCAGTCTATTGTGGTATTTGTTCAGTGTACTTAAGATAATTTCCGTGTCGCTTCGTTTTATTATTGCAAATACGTCGTCTACGTATTTGACAAGAAATTTGATACCAGTGTTTTGTTGTTGGTTCAGCTCAGAGTACATATTGTGTATAAGGTCGTCCATCACAATGTCCGCTATGGTGGGGGAAAGTGGGTTACCCATCGGCATTCCAAAAGTTTGTTGGTAAATATTGTTATTGTACATGAAATAGTTATTTTCTTTTAAGCATAACTCTAATATGGTTAAAAATTTGTTTTTCGGTATGTTTGTGTGTTGTTGGACTTTTTCCCATTTTTTCATGACTATCTTTATTGCTAAAGCCGTCGGTATGTTGGTGAAGAGCGAGACGACATCGAACGATACTAACACATCATCATTGCATACATTTACATCAGCTAATCTATTTTTCAAGTCAAATGAATTTTTAGTGTTGTAGTCTTCTGATATTAGT
Organism: Eurosta solidaginis; assembly: GCF_040869045.1. Classification (NCBI taxonomy): domain Eukaryota; kingdom Metazoa; phylum Arthropoda; class Insecta; order Diptera; family Tephritidae; genus Eurosta; species Eurosta solidaginis. The sequence continues at coordinate 167,580,180 of NC_090319.1, read as the reverse complement.
GGCGTCAAGATTTTTCCTAAATATATGGACAATTCATAACATGGAACATTTATAGAAGACGAAATTGGACGTAAGGGGCATTCGGGTTTGTGGATTTTGGGTAAACCATAAAGTCTCGGTGCGGTTGCTGCCGAGCTTGCGAGCTGTTGTTTTTCTCTGTAGTTTATGTGCTTTCCTTTGTATAATTCGTTCACAATGCTATTGTTTTTCTTTTGCAGTTTTGTTGTGGGATCGACTCTGATGACTTTGTATGTGTTCTTGTCGCCTAGTAGTTGGTTCATTTTCTCCATATAGTCTGTCTTGTATAGCGCAACAGTTCTATTTCCTTTATCCGCATCCGTAATAACTATGTTGTCTCTGTGTAAATGTAAAAATGATCTAGTTTTGTTGTATGTCTCTATGATAAATTTTTCGGCTGAGTTTTGTTTTATATTACTTTTGAACTGTAAGATTCTGTGGCTAACTTGGCTTCTCGCGACTTCTTTATCTTTTTCGTTATCTATAGTTTGAATTACTTGTTCTATTTCTGCAATTGTATGTATGGGTGAAAAATTAGTATTTGTTGTAGGTAGTGTGAATTTTCGTCCCAGGGATAGCAGCCACATCACATCTTCGGGAAATTCGATGTTGGTTTTGTTCACAAACCAATTGCTGTTTATGTTGATTCCTAGTTTTCTTATTTTTTCGTATTTAAGTTTTTTCATTTTCGCTTCTAGTGTTGCTTCTTTCTCTTTTGCTATCTTCTTACCCAGAATTTTTTGTTTGGTGATGAACTGGTCAAATTCCTGTTCGCCTAATGCATGTTTTAATTGTAGTTGTGCGTGAAAAATTAGATCTTTTGTTGTTTTGATGTTGATGTTGGTTTGTGTAAGTTCTATGTTTAATATTTTCGAGAGAAATTTCTGTTTGGTCTTTTCAATTTTTGTTTTTACTCTTTCGGACGTTGTTTGTATTTTTATGTATTTTACAGTGTTCGTCAAGTGGTTTGGTGTTAGCTCGTATCTCTTGCATTCTAACAAGAATTTTAGCTGCTCAGTTAGCTTCGCGTATTTGATTTTTTGTTTACTATAGTGTTTGAGTGTCATACAGATATGATCACCGTATTTGAATTTCATGTGTTTGTAGAAGTGTTTCATTTTTCTCCTTTCTTTGTTGCTTTTGTTGTTGGTTGCTATAAACTTTGTTTTTACCGGTATGCTTTCCGGGAGTAACTATTTAATGGTAATTTCCGATCAGTTTTATTAATTTATATGTAGTTTTTCAGCTTTACTGATCTATTAGGGTCAAGTGCAAATAAAATGTTATTTATTCCACCATTTAGCCCAACGTTTCGATAATTATCCTTATCTTCTTCAGGGGCGGTCTATATTTGTTTATAACAAAATACAAAAGACAAAAACAACATTAGAAATAAAATTAAACGATCTAAATTACATAGTTTCAAACAAAGTTTTTCACAATTATAAATTTGAATTTTACATGAAATATTACTTCACAAACAATTATTTATATTCACTCACATTGGTATTTAAAAAACGATTTTATTATTACTTTACAAAAAAATTAATTAAATGCTACCATCACTATATGGTAAACTTGTCAAACTAAAACTAATTATCTGTGTCATAGGCATAATAAGTAAGTCGCGGCTATGTCTTGTGTATCTTCTTTCTTGTTCATTGCCTTTTCTCTGTTTTGCATTATTCTTAGGCTCTCGAGTGTGTACCTTGTTCTTTCTCTCGTCTCTTTGTCTATTATTTTTGTTGTTGTGAAATCTACTGTGTGTTTGTTGTTTACCGCGTGTTGTGATAACGCCGTGCTGTGTTTTTCTTTGTTGATATCGGCTTGGTGCTCTGCAAGTCGTGTGTTTAGCGCCCTCTTCGTAGTGCCAATATATATTTTGTTGCAATGTTCAGTTTCATTTCCTTTGCACTCTATTTGGTATACCACGTTACTTTGTTGTTGTATGTCGATCGGGCTTTTTGTTTTTGTAAAGAATGTTGATAGAGAAAATTTTACTTTTTCATGCGATTGGGTCTAAGTTTTTCATCGCAGAAATACCCTCGGATTGTTTACGAAACTAATGAAACTAAATAGGTATATATATGTATTTTTTTGTTGAAATTTTCTTTTTCATAGGCTAATCCGACCTAACCGCTGCTTAGTGCAAATGGAATATTCCACTATTTTTCCCGACGTTTCGCTAAAACTTTTTAGCATCTTCAAGTGAAAAAAAAAATTACAAATATAAGTTTTAATTTAAGAGGCCATTACAAACATACCTTCTTGGTAATCCCAAACATTCGCGTAGATACATACATAGATACTTATAACATAGTCAATAGACTCACAATATATAATTCACATTAAAAATTGCACAATTTTACATTAAAAAATTACACTTATTAAACATGAAAAACATGAGAATAAAAATACCGGTACCACCTCTTGTGGTAGTGTTGTCAATATTAAAGTCTAAATTCTTTTTGTTTATCATGTAAACATAAAACATATGACGAAGCTTTTTGATCCGTATCTTTCTTCTTATTTATTTTTTTCTCTCTTTTTTGCAGTATACTAAGGCTTTCCAGTGTGTATCTAGTTTTTTCCCTCTTTTTTTTTGTCTAAAATTCTTGTGTTGGCAAAATCAGCTGGGTGCCCAGTGTCTGTTATATGTTGCGATAGGGCGGTGTTGCTTTTTTGTTTTTTGATGTCCGCTTTATGTTCTGCTAACCTGGTACCCAAGGCTCGCTTTGTCGTTCCAATGTACACAATTTATCGCAGCTTTCATTTTCTTTTCCCTTACATTGTATTTGGTAAACAACATTGCTCTGTTGTTGGATGTCGATGGCACTTTTTCTTTTTGTATAGACTGACGACAAAGTGTTGTTGGATTCGTATGCGAATACGATGTTCTCGTCTTTCTTAAATTTGTGGTCAATGCTTGCAGTATGAATTTTTCCGCTGCGTTATTCTTGATGTTCCGTTTGAACATAAGTGTCCTAGTGCTTAGTTCGTTTCTCGCTATTTCTTTTTCTTTTTCATCATTCAAGGACTGTATAATTTGTTCCATTTCGGATATAATGTGTATTGGTGAGAAACTTTTTGATGTTGTTGGTAGTGTGAACTTTTTGCCAAGTGACATCAACTACTTTACTTCTAAAGGAAAATCTATGTTGGTGTTGTTGGTAAACCAGTTGTTGTTTGTATTTATTCCCAAAAACTTTATATTGCGATTGGCTGAAAAAATAAGCGAAATAAGTGATGCAAAATTCTTAAGCAAGTTCTAGGGGTATAAACACCCTTTTGAAATGTTTCTTACTTCATACTTAAGTTGAGGATATATGTACGTATGAGAAGGGTTTGAAAAATATCTTGGGCTTACATTCAAACATCTGTTGTTTATTTGCGAAAAACTATACAATAGCGTCTGATATGTCAATTTTGATTTTCACACTTCACACTTCATCCTTCAACACCCAAGTCACCTACACGTTACTGCTCCTTTTACACATGTGAATACGAAGACACTTATATTTACCAGGTAAGGCTTTGTCCTTCGCAAGAACAATCAAAGTGGTGAGGTAAAAGATTTCCCTAGACAGTCGAAAGAATGACCGTGTGTGCTAACACCCAAGCGTAGTGGACAGTCGAACTAGTCTGAAAACTGAAGCTACGCGGTCATCCATACTGAGCTCTTATATCATAAGGCCGGAAAACAGGAGTTATCATCTTTCAACTTAAAAACCGGTCGACTTTCATTCTAAAATATCGTTTTGATTTAAGGAAGACTATTGAAATCAATGTTGTGAACACAAACGTCTGCAAACTTTGGTATACATTTTAAAACTTTTATCCAGGGTCCTTGTAAAATTTTAATTCTTGAGGTGCACCGAGGATTATACGATTTTCACCCATGAGCTGCGCAATGACATCCACTTAGACACTTATGATTTCGAGGGCGGCATCCTTGGGGGAATAGTCACTCCCTAACGTTTCAAGGTGTTTATGTAGTGTAGCCCGGCAGCATTGCGCGACAAAACCATCTGATAGAAATTCTTCCTAGCTACACCTAGAGCTTCTAAGAAAGTGACGTCGACGAAGGTATGAGTTTGAAGTCGCAGTCCTATAGCTTCTGTGCTTGCATATGGTGTGAGGGTCATGAGGCGTGGTAGAGGCTGGTGGTCGGGATTGCTACTGTTCGCACATCGGGAATTTTAGCTCTTAAAAACAGCCAAGAAAACTGGAGGCGCCCTGTGCCACAATATTCATGAGTATTAATAGACCATTAATAGCAACCGTAAGTCGCCTTTGTGCGTGACCGCCAAGGAGACAAAAACGATTTAAAGAAATTGTGTTCGCGGCGATTATTAGGAGTTAACCCCAGGTGAAACTAAGCTTTGCACGAGATATACAGACAAAAGTGCGACCATTTTATGTATCCCTATTTGTTTTCAGCAGACGCAGTATCAATTCCAAAGACCAGGTTAGGTTCGAAGCTTCTCTGGAGTAAGTGAACGAGGGACAATACCTCCGCATGGAGCTACTCCTGAAAATTTTTGAACGATGTGCGAGATTGAAGCAAAAACCCCGGATCTTTGCGAATTGGCAAAACGTTGATTTTCTTAAATACGTACAAATAAAACTTTTCGTAAAAATTATTTTTCTTTAAATATGTAGAAAAATCAAGCTTTTTAAAGTACGAACACCGGCGTACGCCGGCGCGCCGACGCCGATAAAGTGGTCGGCGTAAACCACTAATATGTATATTAGCGTGTGTCAAACAAATTTTATTTTACTTTTGATATAGTGAAAATATGGTTCAGGACATCCGAATAGCTGAAAAAAATAAATACCTGGCTCGATTTACCTCCGAGGAGATTTGTACTGCGCTTCTCTTAAAATTTGCGTCCTGCTTCTTTTAAATTTTACCTACAAATTGTTATGGATACGCATCTTCGGTGGAAGCAGTAAGGAAGGCGGTCGGCATGATGTGGTGGTGCACAGTGGCTAGTCATTGTCGGCTGGGGCGGGTCCTTGTCAACCTTACTGTTCCTGCGCCATAAACAGAAAAAAGTTCCTATCATGCCTATCAAAACTGAAAGCTGTCAAAATCAAAAACCCTGAGAGAAGCGCAGAGACCGACTCAAAACGCTTATAAATTCAAACTAAAACAACATCCGGTCGAACCAGATGTCACGGACAGACCGTTAAACATTCAAAAATTTAAAATTCAAAAACAAGAAACTTCAAAAAACTAAGCGCAAAAAAAATTACCGAACCGGACATGGCCGGTTACCAACGTTGAAAATCAAACTAAAAAAAACGGCTGAAAAATAAAAATATAAATAAAGGGCCGAATATATCTTGGGGGCGCCGCGGGTGTTGTTGCGGCGCCCGGTGCATATCCCACCCTCAAAATCCATGGCCACCGATGCACCAGAATTTCGGTGGCCCCTTACCTGGTAACCCTACGTGCCTTCTAAATGAGCCAGAACACCAGCATTCCCATTTTAATTACAAAGTTTATTCAAATTTCATTATTATTAACGTAAGTATGCTACAAAAAAAATGTTTACGGTAGTACAGGTTTCTTAACCAGGGCTACCGCCTAGGCTCCAAAGCCAAAACAAGGCTGCTTATAGCATCGTCCCAAGACAACTTCAGAACAAAAAAAAATGTTGAACTACGAGCAGCTATTTACGCTATGAAAATGTATGTAAGTGCGTTTAGCATATAAAGGGAGAGAAAAAAAAATGATCCAACAGTTTCCCACTTTATTGGGCCGAAATTGAAAACGAAATCTAATATGAATTTAAATAAGTTTGTCCTGTTGGCGGTTCCTTTCTTTTCTCTTACTTTTGCTCGTAATATTTCAAGCTATACCTATATTTATGTCACCCCTTTTTTTTGATAAGGGTTATAAACGCTTGGTGTGAGAAAAAAAAAATGTAATTAAATGTGCTTATGGATAGCAAATATACTACATACAAAGTAAAAATTTGGTTTAATGCCCTTTTTTTTGTTATTCACAAAACATATTTTAGGGCTATAAAGTATGGATACAAATTCCGATAATTGCGACCCCCTTACAAAATTATTATGTTATTGTAGTAGAACTTATTTTGAGTTTAACAAAATATCAAATTGGTATAACGCATAGTATAATGATACTAATATGTAATATGTACTAAGGAAATTTGTTATAAAAGCAATTAAGATTAAATTTGGGGTAAATCATACTCCTCGAAGAAATCGTTTACATATTCAAGTAAAACGTAAACTTTTAAATTCATAGTAAATCATACTCATCAACGAAATCGTTTTACATATTCGAGTAAAACGTAAACTTTTAAATGTATAGTAAATTTAACGGAATCGTTTTACATGCTCAGGTAAAACGTGAACTTTTAAATTTATAGTAAAATTAACGAAATCGTATTACATGTTTAAGTAAAACGTGAACTTTTAAATTTATAGTAAAATTAACGAAATCGTTTTACATGTTCAAGTAAAACGTAAACTGTTTTGCATTTACCAGTCAGTGCTGGTATTGTTTTGTTTTTTTTTTTTCTTGCGTCTAAGTTAATTAAACCTCTTTAACTTAACTTTACGTTACGTCTACGTTTTTTACTTTACTACAAGTGGATGCTGCTTGCTCTCTTTAACTTAGGTATATGCATGTATGTATGTATTACATGTTAAGATTCTATACTAGGGTTGTAGCCTTAAATTTGAATATGTTTGTATATTAATACTATATGTTGTTGCAGAGTCATAAAAAAAATGAAAGAACAAGGTTGAGGCTACAAATTGGTATATTTAGTCAGTATCGGAACGAACTCACCCCTTTAACCGCTGATATTCGTTGTCGTAATCGGGATGGCCGCAGGCCTAGGTTCGCAGCCCTGCGGTTGTTGTTGTAGCTGGTATCGTTGTAGACTGAATGGTCGTGGCTGATAAGGTTGCGGCTAGTATTGTTGTAGCCGGTATGGTCGTAGCTGATAAGGTTGCGGCTAGTATTGTTGTAGCCGGTATGGTCGTAGCTGATAATGTTGCGGCTAGTATTGTTGTAGCCGGTATGGTCGTCCCTGATAAGGTTGCGGCTAGTATTGTTGTCGGTGGTACCGCCTGCTGTTGGTGTTAACATTAGTGGCCGCAGGCCTATGTTCGCAGCCCCGCTACGTGCGTTGCATCTGGTGGTGGCGGTACGTCTGGTGGTTGGTGCGCCCGTGGCTGGCGCTAATGAAGGGGTTGGGGGAGGTACTACCGATGGTGATGCCCGTGGTAATAGTAGGCGCCGTTGGTGGTGGTTGGCGCTTTGGTCCGAGGTAACCGAATGACCCGGGTGTCGATAAAGCTTCGTGCTGGCCTTTACGAGCCGGATGACTTGGCCATTTTGACGTAGTTCTATTACGCGGCAGCGTACTGCTGGCCCTGGAGGCGGAGGTGGTGTCGGACGCTTTTCCGCAGGTGGTAGTGTGCTTCGTAAACGTAGAGGAAGGGGTTTATCTCACTAGGTGTGACTGTGAACGCCGACCTACTTTAACTGGATCTTGGGTCAACGCAACACAACCGGTGTAAAGTTTATTACCACCCAAAATTAGACGCGTAGAAGCGAGGTTTGTCGGAATGAACGGTTTCGGTACTTTGCGCTATCGACTCCTTCCTAGTTTCTGGGCATTTACCTGTTTACGCGCACAGCCGGCGAGGGTGTTTCGTGATTAATTGAGTATCGTTGGGAGGCGCAGTTGAAGTGAGCATTAAAGTTACTGAAGCAGTATATTAACTGAGCTTGACGCGTTTGCTGTTGAAGTTGTGTCCCTAGGTGTTATATGATCCCTTATATATAAGTGCAGGGCCGCCAAAAATTTTGCTCAAGCAATTTACCAACCTTCCTCCTTTTTTTTCTTGCCGGAAACTCATGGCTTTTTTCGCTAGTGATCGCCAGTCTTTTTTTTCCTTGTTTTTCGATACTTTTTATCGCAACTTTCGCCCCATCACTAGGTGTGTTCGCGCGAATACGCTCCCAAGTGGACCGTAACCGTAGACCGTAGCAGCAGACCCTAACAAACCTGCTTCGCTTTGAAGACCTGGCGATGAAGCGAACAGGAAACCGGATCCGCGGTGGGAAGCCGCTGCCAGGGGCCTACGATGCCAATCAACGCGGGGCACGACTCACCCCTGAGATAAGAGTCTCAAAGTTCTACTACGAAGCTAGCCGGTCAACATAGGTCCAACAAAAAAAAGTTAAGTCAAGTTGGGAATTAATTCTGTTTCCTAGTTTAAAAGGGCTTTGCGGCAATTAGACATTTGTTATGGAGAACTCGTCAAAACTCCGAAAGATGATTTCTAGTGGTTATCGCTCCCACCGGAATGCAAAACAAAAAAAAAAAGGTGTAGACATTTTGATCTGGAGAACTCGCCCAAACTCCGAAAGGCTAGTTCGACCTAAGCGTGGACTGCCAGGGGGTTCACGGTCCTCGGTGAGTACGCGTGTGAACATCCTATGAGGTCAGTGCTCGGGGAGGATACTGGGCGAGATGTCCCCGACCGCCAAAACGCCCAGAAAAAAAGAGGTAAAAAAAGTCAAATTTTAATTTGGCAAGGAAACGTTATTTCTGGTTCATTGCGGACGAATGTCGAAGCGTGAAAGCGACCTATCAATTTCCCGTTTAGGTCTTCGAGATCATACAGTGCATTGCCTATTTTTCGAAGCACGCGACACTTCAGGTATTTTGGTAGGAATTTGGCGTCAGTGCTCTGTTTGAAGTTATTTAAGGCAAAGTTTCTCCGAAAAACTTCCTTACCTTCCTTATAGTTGACTTGCCTAGAGCGTTTGTTATAGGTGGTTACTCCCCTATCCTTGGCCTGATCTAAATTTCTACGGATCTGCTCACGAATATTAGTCAACTTGTCAGCTCGGCTTACTACCGTAACCTGGTCTTCCCGAAGGCTGCCGAGTTTCCCTAAAATGTTGTACGTTGAGGCATGTTGGACCATATTTTGGCCATATAATGCAAAATATGGAGAACACTGAATCGCCGTATGAAAATCACTTCTCAAAACTGATAAAATCTCGGGTATATGCTTATCCCAATCGGTATGGTCAGGTTTATCTTTTAGGAAAATCCTAATCTTCGAAACAATTTCTCTATTAACGCGCTCGGATGCGTTCGCTTGAGGAGAATATAACGCCGTCCTCACGTGCGTCACCCCGTAATTTGCAAAAAATTGGTTCATTTCCTTCGAGATAAACTGTTTACCATTGTCACTGTGAATAACCTCAGGGACCCCTACATCCGGAAAAATTTCTGAAGCGAAGTAATTTATAACGTTTACAGTGGTGGCTCTCTATATGGGCTTTAGCCAAACGTATTTTGATAAATGGTGTAGTACTATGAAAAGAAATTGATTTCGCCGCTTAGATCTCGGATACGGCCCTAGAAAGTCGCAATACAACCGCTGAAATGGCCTTTCGGATTCAAAGGTACTCCCTATAGGTGGTCTCGACTGCTGATTGGTGGCTTTTACCGTTTTGCAGGTGTCACAACGCTGGACGTAGTCCCTGACGTCCTTAGCCTGCTGCGGCCAGAAGTACTTCTGCCTAACACGTTCTAAGGTTTTCTGCCACCCGCCATGGTAACTCCGGTTAGCGTCATGTGCTAATCTCACTGCTTCCTCAGTCAACCCTTTCGGCAACCATAATCACCACAGCGAGTCTTCTTCCCCTTCCATTCCCTTACGAAATTTAACCCGTTTGAAAATTACCCCGTCCACCACTCGTAAATCCGGAAGCCATTCCTCATTTTCGGTGACGGTCCGAATCAAATCTAAATATTCGTTGCTGCTAAATTCGGGAGAGACTAAATCTATTTCCCCGGGTGTGGTAGTGAAAGTCAACTCATCGGCATCAAACCGCGAAAGCGCATCTGGTACTACATTCAGGGTGCGCTTACGATGTTCCATTTTAAAGTCGTATCTTTTCAGTAAGAGCGACCACCTCGCCAACCTCCCGCTCAAGTCCTTTTGTGTCATTAACCACTTGAGACTGGAGTGGTCCGTGATGATACGAAACGGTAATCCCTCAACATAGGGTCGGAAACGCTTCACGCTGATTATGGCGGCGAGACATTCCAGCTCGGTTACCGTGTAATTGCGTTGAGCATTATTCAGTTTTTTCGACACAAACGCGATCGGATGCTCAGCGCCCTCGTCATCGACCTGGAACAACACTCCGCCAACACCTATTTTGGAAGCGTCGCATTGTATCACGAATTCCCTTGAAAAGTCTGGTTGGGCCAAGACAGGGGCGGAACTCAAAGCTACTTTTAGCTTTTCGAAGGCCTCTATAGCTTCAGAGGTAAGCTTGAACGGGCCTGCTGACTTACGGAGACAGTCGGTCAAGGGACCTGCCAAGTCAGCAAAATTGGTAATAAACGCCCTGTACCAATTTGCCATGCGCACAAACCTACGCACTTGCCGAGGGGATTTAGGGATCGGGAAGTTTTGCATTGCTTCTATTTTTCCCGGATCCACTTTCAGACACCCGCTGACTATCAAGTACCCTAAGTAGCGTATTTCCTTCGAACAAAATTTACTTTTTTTCACGTTTATTGTCAGCCCTGCGTCTCTCAAATATTGGGCCACGTCCGCTATCAATTTCAGGTGGTCTTCAAAATTAGTGCTGCATACCATTAGGTCGTCCAGGTAGACAAAGACGTTCTCACGCAAGCGCGAAGGGATTGCCTTGTCCATCAGCCTACTCATAGTCTGCGGTCCATTGCACAGACCAAATGGCATTACCTTGAAGTGGTACAGAGCCCTCCCCGGAACTGCGAATGCTGTTGTTTCCTTGGAGGACTCTGTCAATTTGATCTGGAAGAACGCGTCCTTCAGATCAATGCCACTAATAAAATGCGTATCCTTCAGTCTGCTCAATAACCCGTTGATATGACCCCTGCCTCACGAGTCTTTCTTAGTCACCGCGTTGACCTTCCTGGAATCTATGCACAGCCTAACTTTACCTGGTTTCTGGACCAGTACTACAGGACTACACCACGGGGAGTTTGATTCTTCTATAACTCCTAATTCGAATAACCTGTCTAGTTCGCTAAAAGCTTTGGCTTGCCTCGGTGGCGAAAGAGGGAAATGTTTGCTTTTTAAGGGAACTGCATCACCGGTGTCAATGTGATGCTCCACTAATTTAGTTTGCCCTAGGCCTAACTTCTCGTACGAAGGAAACGTCTCGATGACCTTTTGTAATTCTAATTTCCGGTCTGGTGACAATTCATGGAGGTTAAGTTCCTCTTCCTTTTCAAGTCTAATCTCTATGCTAATGCAAATGCTCTCCAAAAATCTACCCCGAAATTCGCTTCTTGGAGCAATGAGGGAACAAGGTAAAAACGAATAACCTTTGTGACTGGTAGGGATACTGAGCCTAAAATTTTTTGCTTGTTGCCGCCCGCGGTATATACGAACGCTTGTAGAGGCTGATATTCGAAGCCGTTATCCTCTAGGAATTCTAATCCATTTTTCCCTAAGATGGAGACGTTGGCTCCCGAGTCCAACAGCCCTACAAGAAAACTATCTTTAATTTTGGCCTTTACGAGAGGCCTTTCATCCTCTGTAAGCGTTAACGTGGTGGCTTGCAGCAGTCTTCGCTCCTGTACTCTCCTGTGGTATCTCTTCCTACACTTCAAAATATTGTCCGATACCGGGTATTGTTCGAAGATGGTATGTCTTGTTTGTTTATACCTATGTTCCCTTTCTTCTAAGATTGGTGGAAATTGCGTTTGACAAGCGACATCCCTATGCTGGCGTTGCAGAATTCTGGTCGGCTCTCCCATCGCTGATGAGGACGTTTGACTCTCGGATTCAGAACTATTCGAATTGTCCATACTGTCAGGGTAAGTGATTATCACGTTTGGGTGTTCCTTTGCCAGGGTACTACTGCACCTCGGAAGCTCATCACCTCCATACAGAGATTCACCCTCTGGTTCGGTGCACGGGACGACACCTCGAGCACCGGCTGGTGTGGGAGCTATGAAGCCGAACGAGGTTCCCCCGCCTTCTCGCTCGGGTACTGGTTTCCCTGCCTGCGATGGTCCCTAGGGCATTTAGGAGTAAATACACCGTTATACCCACTTTTAAAACAAAAAGGATTTTTAATGGGTTCCTCGCAGTATATGTATGAGTGGCCCATTGCCTGGCAATTCCAGCATTGTATTCCCGAATAGTCTGGCCTCCTGTTGCGTCGATATTCCAGCGCCTCTATCTTTGGATCCATTTCGCCGTCCTCGCCTTCCATCCTTATATCCGGGGCTGTCACGCGTGCTTCGTTTACATGCCGTCCTGGGTAAGTGGCTCCCAACAGCTTGCTTTCTTTCAGCACTTGTTCACCTCTGCGTGCTACATCGCGTAGATCATGAAGGGTCCTTACATCTGCGTTAAAAAGCATCAGCTTAAGGCTACTGTTGACGTTTCTTTTTATTATGTCAATCAGTAGAAGCTCCGACATGGGTTCTCTTAAGCGCGCGTGCAAGGAAATTACGTTAGTGTGGAACACGTCATAGCACTCACTTGCTTTCTGCTTCCGCATGGAGATCTCCATCATGATCTCGTGGTCAGTTTTCAAAGTACCGAACTCCTTTTCAATGATTAGCACAAAAAGGCATATGTCGCATTTGGGTTTTGTTTCGTGAACAGCCAGTCCCATTCTTCGGCCCGCCCGGAAAGAAACAGGTGGAAACTAGCCATGATTTGTTCGTCCGTGCATTGTGTGCGCTCACACAAGGTGTTCAGTTTAAAAAGGAAATCGGCTACGCTCCCAGTGCCGTCGAACGAGATTTTGCACTCCTGCGGCTTCACTACTATGCTGCTCGGAGCAAGGTATGTTGGCGGTATTACTGTTGGAAGTGGGTTACGGTCCATCCTATTTGCGTTCCGGTTCTGATGGATTGATTGCTGCGCAGATTCGAGAGCGGCGTTGAGCTGGTCCATATTGTTTCTGATTGACCCCATCTCCCTCCGAATTTCCTCCTGCGAAGCCTGGAACAGCTGGTGTAACATGTCGTCCGATCACCGGCAGCTTCTCCAGAGTTTCCAGCTCCTTGGTGTAATGGTAAGGCACCAGCTCCATCCGGTGCGTAGGTCGACACATTGGTCATTAGCCCCGAGATATCATGCGTGTTTAATAGGGGCGCATTAAGGTTACTGGTGCCTACAGGTCTGTCCATTTTATCGCGAGGGTCATTCAGGTCCGAGCCCATGTTCATTACCGCGGGATCTCCGTATTGTCCCCCTACTGTGGTGTGCACCACCAAGGGACGCCTGGCCTTGGAGAAAGCCCCCTTATTATTACCGCCCCGGTTCTGGTTTTCCCGGAAATTTCCCGCACTTCCGAACGGAGTATTCCGGCTCGGTCGGCCGAAAGACTGATCGCGCGACATATCAAACAAATGGTCCAATCGTAGATCAAGAAATACTTTTGCCACGTAAGGCAGTTAGGGATTGAAGGGGAAGAAAAAAAAGTTAAAGTCCACCCCCTTCACCTAGTATACCGAACGATGATTGATTAGAAAAAAATTATTTATATATATAAAAAAGGTGCGCGAGGGAATACAAAAAAAACTCGCAAATAATAATTACCCAATAGATAGCCGTACAAAAAAAATCAGCTGCAAAAAAAAATGATTAGTTATATATATGTTTTATATAATCAATGGGAATGCTGGCATCCCCTTCCCGAAGGCACTCGGGCTACAGGCAAAAAAAAATTTAACTCAAAAAAAACAACACAAATCCATTCATACTTGTCCCTAGTGCTCGCCCCTGGGGCTGGTTGGTGGTGTTGAGGCCTCCCGTCCAGTCTTGCTGGACACCCCTCCTGCCTCCGCCGCAATGGGTGGAGCGGTTTCGGAACCGCTCCCCAGTCTGGTGGGCCAGGAAAGGGTGCCGCTGTGGATCCCAGCTCACCTCGTCATAATCCAGGTGGTATTCGGTGCTACCACCTGAGACGTAGGATGAGCTGGGGCCCATGCAATTCAAACACACACCATTCCTACTAACGACACAAATTCGGCAAAAAAAAGAAAACAAAAACTATAAAAATTTAAACATTACACAAAAAAAAAACCCAATTTAGCGGACAAAATTATTCCAAGCCGACTAACGAACAACAACCGGCAACATAAAAACCCCAAATCTACAAAAAAACTAAGTGCGTTCAGCACTGCCTCATCGGGTGAATACAAAAATCCGGAGACTGACGTGAAATCCCGTGGATCCTTCCGCTACCGGAGACGATGATCACCCCGGACACCCTGATCCGTCTAACCATCCCACCGCAACGCAGGTGGCTGCTCCTGCGGCTGCTCACCCCGGACTGGTGGGATGGTCAACTTCACAGTTTGACCAGGAGTGACCCTCGCACCCGGCGCCTCAGGAACCACGTTGGGCGCCATCTGTTATGGCGCCCTCAGCAACTGTTATCGCGACAGTGCCTCGGACGCCAAAACGTTGGGCGCCATCTGTTATGGCGCCCTCAGCAACTGTCAATGATGATCACTCTGGACAACTTGATCCGTCCAACAATCCCACCGCAACGCAGGTGGCTGCTCCTGCGGCTGCACACCTCAGACTGATGGGATGGTCAACTTCATAAGTTGACCAAAATGACCAGCGCGACAGCGCCTCGGGCACCAAATCCCGTTGGGCGCCATCTGTTATGGATACGCATCTTTGGTGGAAGCAGTAAGGAAGGCGGTCGGCATGATGTGGTTGTGCACAGTGGCTAGTCATTGTCGGCTGGGGCGGGTCCTTGCCAACCTTACTGTTCCTGCGCCATAAACAGAAAAAAGTTCCTATCATGCCTATCAAAACTGAAAGCTGTCAAAATCAAAAACCCTGACAGAAGCGCAGAGACCGACTCAAAACGCTTATAAATTCAAACTAAAACAACATCCGGTCGAACGGGATGTCACGGACAGACCGTTAAACATTCAAAAATTTAAAATTCAAAAAAAAGAAACTTCAAAAAAACTAAGCGCAAAAAAAAATTACCGAACCGGACATGGCCGGTTACCAACGTTGAAAATCAAACTAAAAATTAGGTGGGGCCCTTAAACTGCACAATTACCGAGATTGTTTATGTATTCGTAGGCAATTTCGATTTCTCACTCGCGAGAAATGCCAAGCACTCAATTTTAATTAAGCTATAAGTTGTTTGAGAGATAGTATATTGAGCGTTCTCCGCACCCTGGATTCAAAGGAACCTGCAGTTTGAACAGGTGTGGACCACAGAAAAAGGGGTGTTAGAGGCGATGGTTTCATATTTCAATTGAAAATATAGTTCTTGTCATGTAGTTGATTCTGGATAGGTAAGAGTTTAGCCTGTTAATTTATCGAGATCAAAGATGAACTAGAGTGACGCGCGTCTCCGAAGGGAGATTACTTTCTTCTTCTGCGAACTAAGGGTATTTAACTTTTTTTGATGGCGAAGGGAGCTTCCCTAAGATGGAGACGTTGGCTCCCGAGTCCAACAGCCCTACAAGAAAACTATCTTTAATTTTGGCCTTTACGAGAGGCCTTTCATCCTCTGTAAGCGTTAACGTGGTGGCTTGCAGCAGTCTTCGCTCCTGTACTCTCCTGTGGTATCTCATCCTACACTTCAAAATATTGTCCGATACCGGGTATTGTTCAAAGATGGTATGTCTTGTTTGTTTATACCTATGTTCCCTTTCTTCTAAGATTGGTGGAAATTGCGTTTGACAAGCGACATCCCTATGCTGGCGTTGCAGAATTCTGGTCGGCTCTCCCATCGCTGATGAGGACGTTTGACTCTCGGATTCAGAACTATTCGAATTGTCCATACTGTCAGGGTAAGTGATTATCACGTTTGGGTGTTCCTTTGCCAGGGTACTACTGCACCTCGGAAGCTCATCACCTCCATACAGAGATTCACCCTCTGGTTCGGTGCACGGGACGACACCTCGAGCACCGGCTGGTGTGGGAGCTATGAAGCCGAACGAGGTTCCCCCGCCTTCTCGCTCGGGTACTGGTTTCCCTGCCTGCGATGGTCCCTAGGGCATTTAGGAGTAAATACACCCTTATACCCACTTTTAAAACAAAAAGGATTTTTAATGGGTTCCTCGCAGTATATGTATGAGTGGCCCATTGCCTGGCAATTCCAGCATTGTATTCCCGAATAGTCTGGCCTCCTGTTGCGTCGATATTCCAGCGCCTCTATCTTTGGATCCATTTCGCCGTCCTCGCCTTCCATCCTTATATCCGGAGCTGTCACGCGTGCTTCGTTTACATGCCGTCCTGGGTAAGTGGCTCCCAACAGCTTGCTTTCTTTCAGCACTTGTTCACCTCTGCGTGCTACATCGCGTAGATCATGAAGGGTCCTTACATCTGCGTTAAAAAGCATCAGCTTAAGGCTACTGTTGACGTTTCTTTTTATTATGTCAATCAGTAGAAGCTCCGACATGGGTTCTCTTAAGCGCGCGTGCAAGGAAATTACGTTAGTGTGGAACACGTCATAGCACTCTCTTGCTTTCTGCTTCCGCATGGAGATCTCCATCATGATCTCGTGGTCAGTTTTCAAAGTACCGAACTCCTTTTCAATGATTAGCACAAAAAGGCATATGTCGCATTTGGGTTTTGTTTCGTGAACAGCCAGTCCCATTCTTCGGCCCGCCCGGAAAGAAACAGGTGGAAACTAGCCATGATTTGTTCGTCCGTGCATTGTGTGCGCTCACACAAGGTGTTCAGTTTAAAAAGGAAATCGGCTACGCTCCCAGTGCCGTCGAACGAGATTTTGCACTCCTGCGGCTTCACTACTATGCTGCTCGGAGCAAGGTATGTTGGCGGTATTACTGTTGGAAGTGGGTTACGGTCCATCCTATTTGCGTTCCGGTTCTGATGGATTGATTGCTGCGCAGATTCGATAGCGGCGTTGAGCTGGTCCATATTGTTTCTGATTGACCCCATCTCCCTCCGAATTTCCTCCTGCGAAGCCTGGAACAGCTGGTGTAACATGTCGTCCGATCACCGGCAGCTTCTCCAGAGTTTCCAGCTCCTTGGTGTAATGGTAAGGCACCAGCTCCATCCGGTGCGTAGGTCGACACATTGGTCATTAGCCCCGAGATATCATGCGTGTTTAATAGGGGCGCATTAAGGTTACTGGTGCCTACAGGTCTGTCCATTTTATCGCGAGGGTCATTCAGGTCCGAGCCCATGTTCATTACCGCGGGATCTCCGTATTGTCCCCCTACTGTGGTGTGCACCACCAAGGGACGCCTGGCCTTGGAGAAAGCCCCCTTATTATTACCGCCCCGGTTCTGGTTTTCCCGGAAATTTCCCGCACTTCCGAACGGAGTATTCCGGCTCGGTCGGCCGAAAGACTGATCGCGCGACATATCAAACAAATGGTCCAATCGTAGATCAAGAAATACTTTTGCCACGTAAGGCAGTTAGGGATTGAAGGGGAAGAAAAAAAAGTTAAAGTCCACCCCCTTCACCTAGTATACCGAACGATGATTGATTAGAAAAAAATTATTTATATATATAAAAAAGGTGCGCGAGGGAATACAAAAAAAACTCGCAAATAATAATTACCCAATAGATAGCCGTACAAAAAAAATCAGCTGCAAAAAAAAATGATTAGTTATATATATGTTTTATATAATCAATGGGAATGCTGGCATCCCCTTCCCGAAGGCACTCGGGCTACAGGCAAAAAAAAATTTAACTCAAAAAAAACAACACAAATCCATTCATACTTGTCCCTAGTGCTCGCCCCTGGGGCTGGTTGGTGGTGTTGAGGCCTCCCGTCCAGTCTTGCTGGACACCCCTCCTGCCTCCGCCGCAATGGGTGTAGCGGTTTCGGAACCGCTCCCCAGTCTGGTGGGCCAGGAAAGGGTGCCGCTGTGGATCCCAGCTCACCTCGTCATAATCCAGGTGGTATTCGGTGCTACCACCTGAGACGTAGGATGAGCTGGGGCCCATGCAATTCAAACACACACCATTCCTACTAACGACACAAATTCGGCAAAAAAAACAAAACAAAAACTATAAAAATTTAAACATTACACAAAAAAAAACCCAATTTAGCGGACAAAATTATTCCAAGCCGACTAACGAACAACAACCGGCAACATAAAAACCCCAAATCTACAAAAAAACTAAGTGCGTTCAGCACTGCCTCATCGGGTGAATACAAAAATCCGGAGACTGACGTGAAGTCCCGTGGATCCTTCCGCTACCGGAGACGATGATCACCCCGGACACCCTGATCCGTCTAACCATCCCACCGCAACGCAGGTGGCTGCTCCTGCGGCTGCTCACCCCGGACTGGTGGGATGGTCAACTTCACAGTTTGACCAGGAGTGACCCTCGCACCCGGCGCCTCAGGAACCACGTTGGGCGCCATCTGTTATGGCGCCCTCAGCAACTGTTATCGCGACAGTGCCTCGGACGCCAAAACGTTGGGCGCCATTTGTTATGGCGCCCTCAGCAACTGTCAATGATGATCACTCTGGACAACTTGATCCGTCCAACCATCCCACCGCAACGCAGGTGGCTGCTCCTGCGGCTGCACACCTCAGACTGATGGGATGGTCAACTTCATAAGTTGACCAAAATGACCAGCGCGACAGCGCCTCGGGCACCAAATCCCGTTGGGCGCCATCTGTTATGGATACGCATCTTTGGTGGAAGCAGTAAGGAAGGCGGTCGGCATGATGTGGTTGTGCACAGTGGCTAGTCATTGTCGGCTGGGGCGGGTCCTTGCCAACCTTACTGTTCCTGCGCCATAAACATAAAAAAGTTCCTATCATGCCTATCAAAACTGAAAGCTGTCAAAATCAAAAACCCTGACAGAAGCGCAGAGACCGACTCAAAACGCTTATAAATTCAAACTAAAACAACATCCGGTCGAACCGGATGTCACGGACAGACCGTTAAACATTCAAAAATTTAAAATTCAAAAAAAAGAAACTTCAAAAAAACTAAGCGCAAAAAAAAATTACCGAACCGGACATGGCCGGTTACCAACGTTGAAAATCAAACTAAAAATTAGGTGGGGCCCTTAAACTGCACAATTACCGAGATTGTTTATGTATTCGTAGGCAATTTCGATTTCTCACTCGCGAGAAATGCCAAGCACTCAATTTTAATTAAGCTATAAGTTGTTTGAGAGATAGTATATTGAGCGTTCTCCGCACCCTGGATTCAAAGGAACCTGCAGTTTGAACAGGTGTGGACCACAGAAAAAGGGGTGTTAGAGGCGATGGTTTCATATTTCAATTGAAAATATAGTTCTTGTCATGTAGTTGATTCTGGATAGGTAAGAGTTTAGCCTGTTAATTTATCGAGATCAAAGATGAACTAGAGTGACGCGCGTCTCCGAAGGGAGATTACTTTCTTCTTCTGCGAACTAAGGGTATTTAACTTTTTTTGATGGCGAAGGGAGCTTCGATATGTAGAAGTTAAACAAAGCGGGTATAGAACACCACCTTGTTTAATTCTTCTGGATTTAGATGTTATGTTCCGATGTCTGCCGATCAGACAGATTATTTGCGGCCCACCTTTTGGGACTAGGAGGAAACAGAAGTCTTGCATTAACGTGACCTGGTTGAATGTATCAAAATCTTTTGATAAGTCTGTCTATACTGGTAGTATTGTTACGTACTCTAGATATATTGAAAAAAATTTTAAGATAAAAACCATAAGCCCCATTTTTTCAAAGTAGGGGTGGCACTTATCTGCTTTTGATCGGATCTATATGTAATACCAATGAACATATTTTCGCCATATTGCAAAGTGATATCAACGGCTTTTGGTAAACGGAGTGCAAAACTTTTAATTTTCTTCAGCTTAATGTGAAAAATTTATATTGGCGGCCACCGTGGTGTGGTTATAGCGTGCTCCGCCTACCATTCTGAAGATTCTGGGTTCAAACCCCAGACAAAGCTACTCAAAAATTTAAAAAGAACTGTTTGCAATTTTAAGCGGGGTCACCCCTCGGAAGTGATTTGGCAAACACTCCGAGTGTATATCTGCCATGAAAAGCTTCTCAGTGAAAGCTCATCTGCCTTGTAGATGAAGTTTGGAGTAGGCGTAAAATATGTAGGTCCCGTCCCGCAAATTTGTAGAAAAAATTAAAAGGAGCCTGACGCCATTTTGAAGAGAACTCTGCATAAAATCTCTTCGGAGGTTATCGTGGCTTAAATTTATTATTTTTTGTAATACATTTTAATCAGTATTTGTTAAAGCATTGTTTCTTTTTCCCATTTTTGAAAGTCGGTTTGGATATAGTCTGACTTCGCCCATTTTCAATACCAATATATCGTTGACGATGCTGTAAAAGCTGCTAACTCCATCCACACACATTTCACAGGAGAACGAAAAGGCAATATTGCATGACAAGTTAAAATGTATTGAAATATTATGGAGTTAGCAACTTTTCATAATTTGTTGGAGTTGGTGATTCTGGACAATAAACACATACTTTTCTCTTTACTTTTCCCATTCCACCATTATCAAAAAGTCGGGTTAAGTTAAATACGGAGCTCTTGCCGCATCGTCCACGATCTCAAATTATGTTCAAGTTGTGGTGTTAATGGCATTGTGTACCATACCAAGTGTGTCAACTAAGTGATAAACGTCAAAATTACAAACAGTTTCGCTCACCTGATGCAAATCTCAGGTCTAGAGTTGCATTTTTGGTACGTAAGCCTACTTTAAACTGAGTTGCATTTGATAGTTTAATCAATTTTTGTAGTAATTACAAATGAAATAGTTGCATATATTTCCGCGAAAATATAAATAATAGAAGATTTGTAGATCCAAAAATGCGAAAACATACCGAAACCAAAATTTATTTAAATTAGAGTCAAAAAATTCAAGAGAAACTTAACAAAATATAAAGCGCCACACGTGTAACAAGTTTACCTCATGAAAAATTTAACTTGAATGGCTATTTATACAAATGCATAGTGCCAAATTTATATAAATGCTTTGGTCGCACCAAAGCAAAGATAATGGCAAGGCGTTTCATTGTTTTTCGAATTGCGTTGTCAAAGCGTAGACACGCAACTAAAGCGTTTGTTTATGTAAATCTGCCTTTTGTTTCTATGCTTCGCCCGGTAGATAAGTGAAATTTATGGCCGCTCCTATATCTTGCTACGCAAAGTTTGTGGAATGTTAAGGGATTCAAAACGTTGAGAATCTGTCAAAGGAGGATTTACAACTATTTCATCGCTTCAAAGCGAAGAAAATGTCAAGGAGTCCCATTAGCCGTGTTTTTTTTTTCATACGTATATACGTCTACGTCTGCGGGTAAAAAAAAAAAACGCTTATCCTCACTTAGATAATGTTAAGGAGACCCATCATAAATAAATAAATTTAGTGGCAGTGATTAAATAACTAGCTACAGAACATGTTGTACCGAAAACCGGAGCTTAATCGGTTACAGTGAATAGTGTACATACACCATTTGTAGAGGTAATACATTGGGGTAGTCTAGAGGTGAAACATAGACACACATTTTAGTTGCATCTAAGTATAATGCGTAATGAAATTTAGGAGTACTAATTTTCTGCGCAGCAATTTCAGAAGTGTAGATAAAGTTTAACGATTAGCAGTCCATATAAAGTTTAAGCGTATGGGTATAAAGATGGCGGCCACCGTGGTGTGATGGTAGCGTGCTCCGCCTATCACACCGTATGCCCTGGGTTCAACTCCCGGGCAAAGCAACATCAAAATTTTAGAAATAAGATTTTTCAATTAGAAGAAAATTTTTCCAAGCGGGGTCGCCCCTCGGCAGTGTCTGGCAAGCGCTCCGATTGTATTTCTGCCATGAAAAGCTCTCAGTGAAAACTCATCTGCCTTGCAGATGCCGTTCGGAGTTGGCATAAAACATGTAGGTCCCGTCCGGCCAATTTGTAGGGAAAAATCAAGAGGAGCACGACGCAAATTGAAAGAGAAGCTCGGCCTTAGATCTCTTCGGAGGTTATCGCGCCTTACATTTATTTATATAGATGTAAAAAAACCCAGCTATTGCCAAAGCGTCAGATCGATGCAAGACAACCAAAGCATCTACGTAAATCTGCCTTAATTTCTGGCGCTGTGAAAGTCTCCCGCAAATAAAACGGTGCTGTAAGTGGAACCAATACTTTTCTGTGTACATAAACCCTGTTTCAATCTTTAACGCCCCTGCACAGAACCCTAATTGACCGTTTGCGACCGAAACAACAATGGCAACCCACATTTTCCCATTATGCTAGCTTAACCGAGTGCCTGTCAGAAATAAGTCACCACACTTGTTCTTATCTATAATGGTTAATTTGTTGATTTTAACATGTAGACCATCGGCACTTGTTAAAGTATCGGGAAAAAGTATCAGGTAAAGTATCGATACTTGTTGAAGACCAGATCCAATTTTCGGACTGAGTCCCTCCCCCTCCGCCTGGCGACACCCGGCTAGTGCGGCTCAGCGCAAGTGCAGCTCAGCTGTGCTTGCCGGCTACCACCGCGCACAATCAAATTAGTTTATTATAACACTGCCCGCCTTTACGCATCGTACTCGTTCGCCACTAATCGAAGTTTTTTCCCACCCGCCATCGCGCAATTAATATTGCATTTTTATACATCTTTATTTCATAAAACAATTTAATTAAACGAGTGAAATTAAACAATAAATATATATATTTAAATTTAAATTCGTCGCTTTACTTAATACAGTGCTGTGCTAGGGCACTCTTATACATGGTCCTTTTGTATCAAAAAGGCAACCAGCGGCAAAAGCAAACAAATAAAAAAAACCATTTTACATAAAAACACCTAAAAATGCGGTTCGGCACGGACATAAAAAACTAAACAAATGCTAAATTAAAACAAGTAAGGACGGGACTGTTTTCGGCTGTGCCGAAGACTTCATACCTTTCATGAATGGGGATGAACAATAATCTTATCCCGTTCGTAAACTCCAAATAATCGGATGTATAAGATAAGAAATATAAAGTGAACAGATATACATACCTAAACGCTTTTTAAGATAAATATAAAATAAAAAAATGGCAAAAACCTCCTTATCTGAACGATCTGTTGTATGAGATATATATTATATATAGCTCCGTTCGAAATGATTTTGACAGGAAATCTTCTATGATATATTAGAATACATATCGCCAACTTTCACGTTTTTATATTGGAAACAAAGGGAGAAACTGCCAAAAATCTTTCCATCTGAACGATCGGTTGTATGGGATATATTATATACATATAGCCCCGATCAAAGTGATTTTTTCAGGAAATCTTCTATGATATATTAGAAAAATATCACCAAGTTCAACGTTTTTGTATTGGAAACTAAGGGAGAAATTGCAAAAAATCTTTCTATCTGAAAGATCGGTTGTATGGGATATATACTATATATAGCTCCGATCAAAGTGGTTTTTTCAGAAAATCTTCTATGATATATTAGAATATATATCACCGAGTTTCACGTTTATACTTTATAAATTGCGGTAGGAATGACCAAAATCGTCTTATCTGAACGACGGTTTGTGTGGGAGATATATGTTATAGTGGTCCGATCCTACCGGATCCGACAAATGTGTAATATAATACAAAAATACATCCTTGTGCCAAATTTCATTGAGATATCTCAAAATTTGAGGGACTAGTTTGCGTTCAAACAGACAGACGGACGGACGTACAGACGGACATGGCTATATCAACTCAGTTCGTCGCTCTGATCAATTCGGTATACTTAGTGGTGAGTCTATCTTCTATATTTCTCAACGTTACAAACATCGGACCAAAGTTAATATACCATTTCATGTTCATGAAAGGTATAAAAAAAAACAAACAAAACGAAGCGAGAAAGTTTAATTTAGTGGACGAAACATACATATGTATATACATACATATATGTGCACAAAATATATTATTAAAGTGTTTGAAAAAAAAAAAAAACAAAAAACCTGTTTGGTTTGAAATAACTTAAACAACAAAAATAAATAAAACAAAATCCTTGGAAAAAGGAAGAAAAAAATGCAAATTTTTTGAAAAAAATATATATTTAGTTTTTTCTTAAAACACGAAAAAGAAGGAAAAAGTTGGGAAAAACGGAAACTGAACTAAAGAAAAAAGTTTTGAAAAAAAAATGAAATTTTCGAGAAAAAGAAGAAATAAATAAAATTCTTTTTTTGTTTGAAATTCAGAAACAACATCAACACCACAACAACAACGAGGAGCATAATACAACAAAGGCTAAAGGACAACACAAGTAACACACATAATACCAATAAACAATGTCTGAGTAAATACTTTGTTTAGGCCAGCAGGCTAACCCCAAAGGAAAATTAAGGGTCGGCCACCCTAATGCAATCTAATACAAAACCGCTTATTTGTTACGGCCGTTAGCACTTATACTAAAAGAAAAAGTGACGTTTCGTTAAGTTACCCCGCCAAAGGCCTGTTTGTTTTGGGGGTAAACAGAATGCGTGGAAAGGGAACTCGTTCAGTTGGATTAAAACCGCAGCAGTTTACGCACGCTCGAACGTCTTGAAGCCGCAAGTTTAAGCCACATCAAACGTCACACCGCCAGGAGAGTTCCTGAATATATTAAAGGTAACATTGTAGCAATTGCATGCTTGCTCCTTTAAACTCTATCTCTGTTAATTTCCACTGCGTATTTTATGAAATAAAGTCTATTGAAATTTTATATTAATCACTGCCTTTCCTTCCTAACCTCCAACGAGAGAAACTAGTCTGGAATCCGCCAGCTCAAGTTTTCATGGTCCATCAACGCCAGTAAAGGAGTCAGAGATACAGTCCACTAACCAAAACCATAATATTCATCACGTTTTTAATCGTTGAGTACACATCCATTCCGGACAACAACGGAATTTGTACAGCGTCAGAGTTCACAGTTCATCACTGAAAATTTCATCAAATCACTAATAAAAGCGTTTGGTTAAAAGGTATATGCTTAAATTAAAAGTGACATAAAGGAAAAAGTGGTTAAGTTTTTTTATATAAATCACATGCGGTGATAAAAAATTGCTAAAAAGTGACACAATAAAAAAGTGGAAAAATTTTTTTCCATATAAATCACATGCGGTGATTAAAAATTACTGAATAAACAGTGCTATTACAAAGCCTTTTGTTTATCCGATACTCTCCCCCACCCGTGGTAAGAGGTATTGGACACAGCCTAAGGCTAGCAGTTAGTGGCATAAAATCTTAGTAACTTTCCTTAAAACGTTCCACTGCACTGCACTTTCGGTTCTTGTAACCATCGCGTTTATAAATCATTAAACAAATTTTGAGCTTATTCGTGACAAAAGGTGCTTGTCCAACTTCTATGACACCATTTTGGTCGTTCTTAGAATATTGAAAAACTCGCTAACACAGTGCTTTCTGCTCGTTTAAAAATGTAAACGTGCAAACACAAACGCTCATATTGCAATAGACCATTTATTAGCTCTAGCTACACGCGTTAATTGTGGCAAGCAATTTTCTTTAGACACTTAGCACCAGCATTATTCATTTTTATTAGAGGAGACATAACCTCACTTTTCATATTGCACACCGGTCACATATACAGGCTCACTGTTTTGTCGATTTAAGTAAAAGCTGCGTTTTTTTAAAAGCAAAACACTTTAGGTCGCGTCTTTGAGATTAACACTTTTTATATTAGATTTTTATTCACTATTCACGATATCTTTATATCTGATTTATTACTTATATCACACACGTATATAATTATTTTTCATAAATTCTGGTATTCAGTGGCGAAGAGCTGAAAATAAAACTTTCTTGCACATACATATGTATATATATTTGGTTATAATAAATTTAAAAAGATCATAAAGAAGTGATTCCAAAATTTTTCCATTGCGTTAAACAATTTTTTTTGGTGGTGTTAGGTTATTGAAACCCTTCCCTTTGCTTCTGAGCATCAAACTCTAAATTTCTAATTAGGCCCTGCATAATAGTTCTTCTCTGTTAAATATCAAACGATATGGAGAAATTCATTAAATCAGCTGATGAGGTGGCACAGTTTGAGGCTGAATTCAACGACAGACCTCAAGCTGAACACACAAAATATATTCTAGCCATTCACCAAGAAGAGTTAAAGAATAATTGGAGAAAGGCAAAGCTAACTTATGAGGATCTCTTGTACTCTGAAACGGCAGAGAAAAAGGTGTTAGCGCAGGCCAAGCCGAAATACCAGGCGACGTATGCCGCATATGTACGCGGCAGTTCAACCATGGCTGAATTAATAGCAAAGCTAACTAAACGCGATAAGGAGGGAGAAGGGACACCTGATCCAGAACACAGCATGCGACTACCTCCGTGCGATACGGATGTGTTCAAAGGTGGCTACCTCTCCTGGCCAACGTTCCGTGACATGTTCACAGCAATATACATACGAAATAAGCGCCTCACCCCAGTTGAGAAGTTATTTCACCTAAACCAAAAAACGCAGGGTGAGGGATAAAGTTAAAAAATGCCCCCTTACAAACGATGGGTTTGACACAGCGTGGAAGAATTTAGGGGAAAGATATGAGAATAAAGGAATTATCGTCAATATCTAATTAAAAATATTATTCAATATCGAAAGCGTAGAAAGTGAATGAGGCACCGCAATTAAAACACTTCAGCGGGAAATAAATAACTGCATCTCAGCTCTAAAAGCTCATCAAATTGAGATAGGCAATTGGGATGCGATATTCACATATCTATGCTCCACAAAACTACCCGAAAGCACGCTAGCTTTATGGGAACAGACCATAGAGAATAAAACTGAAATATCAAAATGGGAAGATATGGATAAATTTTTATCGAATAGGTTCCAGACCTTGGAAACAGTCTCAGGATTAACAGGTAGCAAAAATCCCAAAGCTCCCAAACAACCACCACCCAAACATAATAATGATTCGTCTCAAAAGAAAGTAGGCGCTTACCAAGCAAATGTAGCTAGAAACACTTGCAGATGCTGTAAGAAAAATAACCACAAGCTGTCACAATGCCAAAGCTTCCAACGGCTCTCTGTCGTAGACAGAGTAGCGTTTATAAAAGACAGTAGGGGGTGTCTGAATTGCCTCTCAGCGAAACACACAGTATCCAAATGTACGTGCTCCTTTAATTGTAGCATTTGCCATCTAAGGCATCATACACTCCTGCATATTCAACAAAATGCGGGCACGAGTGCAAGACCAACCACAACCCAACAAACACAGTTAGATCAAAGACCGTCTACTTCGGCACAGGCTCAGGCCCAACGTCAGTTTGCCACGGCAAATAATCAACCAACCAACTTCAATTCCTGTTTCGCGAATACAAGCAAAGCGGTTCTATTAGGGACTGCGCAAGTCAATATTTTTTATAACAATGAACACTTTTCGGCCCGCGCCCTAATAGACTCCGGATCAGAGTGCTCGTTCATTTCGGAGCGACTTAAGAGAAGGATAAATTTGCCCAGTCGGAAGCTAAATGCACAAGTGTCAGGGATAAACAACACGGTGTCAGCCCAAGTGAAACAGGCATGCTTCATTCAGTTGAGGTCATCAATAAACCCGAATGTACGCATACACACTACGGCATTGGTTTTAGCCCAGTTCAATGGCAATCTGCCAACCTGTCAAGTTGACCCCATGACGCACCAAATTTTCCCGGAATTGGTGCTAGCAGAACGGAGGTTCTTTGTAAATGAACAAGTAGATCTTATTTTGGGTGGGGATATTTACGCACAGATAATGATGGGCGGTATACGGAAAAATGTTTTAGGCACCCTCCTTGCGCAGGAAACCGTATTTGGCTGGATATTAACTAGCCAAACGGAAGCGGCCAGCCCAGCCGGCAGGAGTGTGTCATTTTTTAATGAGGTATCACTGGACAAACAAATAGCGTCATTTTGGTAGCTGGAAGACATTCCCAAAAACCATATTTATACCAAAGACGAAAATTACTGCGAGGACCTGTATCAAAAAACCACCAAAAGAAATGAGGATAGCAAATATATCGTGTCTTTGCCTTTTAAGCAGGATTTTAAAAAGGGTATCTCATTACGACCGTCGCTAAAGAGCGCGTGCTCACAATTTTTCAGAAATGAAACCCGGTTAGCGAAAAATCCCGAACTGCAGACGGAATAAAACCGAGTCTTATCAGAATATGAAACGTTTGTTCATATGGCACGAGTAGAAGAGCATGTTTCGGCAGATACATGCGACACCTATTTTTTACCCCATCACGCAGTAATTAAGGAAGAAAGCACCACCAATAAAGTGAGAGTTGTTTTTAACGCCTCCTATCCCACTGCTAATGGAATCAGTTTAAATGATGTCCTTCATTCAGGCCCAGTCCTTCAGAGTGATCTAACAATTCTCATACTCCGTTGGAGATTGTTCCGATACGTATTCAACAGTGACATCGAAAAGTTGTACCGGCAGATATTGCTAGAGCCCAGGGACACCAGGTATCAACGCATCGTCTTCAGGTCATCCACCAGCGAACCCATCAGCATATACGAATTGAAGACGGTGACCTTCGGAGTAAACTGCGCGCCCTACCTGGCCATCAGGACCCTTCTTCAACTAGCAGAGGACGTAGAGGAAACCTATCCCATCGCATCGGACATCCTACGACAGTTTATGTATGTCGACGACGTTTTAGCGGGCGGACACACCATTGCCACCACCATCAAGGCACGGGACGAAATCCAAGCGGCATTACAATCAGCCGGCTTCTCCCTCAGGAAGTGGACTTCAAATTGCGATCAACTACTGGAAGGTATTCCAAGATCGCACTTATTAAATGCAAACTTTTTAAACTTTGAGTATGCTAGCATGGTTAAAGCCTTAGGGATCAGGTGGAATGCCCACTCTGACTATTTCTATTTTTCTACGAAACCCATAGACAACCAAGTCGTGTTCACAAAGAGAACAATATTGTCTGCTATAGCAAAATTATTTGATCCGCTAGGTTGGCTAGGACTATTCATTATTACCTCGAAAATCATAATGCAAGGTATTTGGCTGGACGGCACGGGCTGGGACGAAGCCGTATCCCCCGCGATATTAGATAGATGGCATGATTTTTTAGAAAGCTACCGACATATTGAAAACATCCCCGATAGCAAGCAGCGAACTACATGGCTTTTGCGACGCTTCTGAGAAAGCATACGCAGCCGCAATATACCTGAGGGTACAAATTGAGAATCATGTGTTCGTAAATCTGCTCTTCGCAAAAACCCGAGTAGCCCCGGTCAAGACTATATCACTACCCCGCCTTGAATTATGTGGTGCGGTTCTACTAGCGGAAATAGTAGAGTGAGTCGCAAAAAACCTCAATTTTAACATTTCTACAACCTATCTGTGGACGGATTCGACAATCGTCGATTTTGCGCAAACCCCCATGCTCGTGGTCCACTTCCGTTGCCCATAGGGTGACAAAAATAGTTGACAAAGTAGGGAAAGAAAACTGGCTTCATGTCGACTCGGCATCAAACCCGGCAGATCTCGCAAGTAGAGGTATACCCGCTGAAGATCTTATCAACAACGCCCTGTGGTGGGAGGGCCCTTCTTGGCTTCATGAAGATAGCTCAACTTGGCCTACCCAAGAAACAGAATATACCACCACGTCAGAAGAAAAGCGGGTCACGGTACACTCTTCAATAGTAGACACAGACTCTGATATCCTAACAAGATTTTCTGACCTCTCGAGAGCTTTGAAAGTACTATCCTACGTCTGGAGATTCTTTCAAAGAGCCTCACTTCAGGCGAATTCTTCCGCAATTTCGTCGAGCGAAATAAAAGCAACGACCCAACGTCTGATTGTTATCTACCAAAGAAGGCATTATGGGGAGGAGTATTCAGCTTTAAAATCTAAAAAACTTATAGGAGCAAAGAGCGAAGTACTACCACTGAACCCATTCTTAGATGAAAGGGGGGTTATTAGGGCAGGCGGCCGCCTCGAAGCTTCCGAAGATATCCCGTACAACGAGCGACATCCAGTCTTTTTGCCGTATAATTGCCAGTTGTCGCGTCTTATTGTAAAGTTTACCCATAGGATCTCACTCCATGGTGAAAACCAACTTATGCTACGCCTCATCCGTACGCAGTATTGGATACCAAGGGTCAAGAACATGATAAAATCGACAATCCACAATTGCAAGGAATGCACGATTTACCGAAAACGTGTTCAAACCCAGCTAATGGGAATTTTACCCAAGGAGAGAACTACGTACTCACGGGCATTCACAAACACAGGAGTGGATTTTGCGGGACCCTTCGATATAAAGAACTTTCGAGGGCGAGGTTGTAGAGTGTCGAAAAAGCGGAAAACAGTTATGGGAGAAAAGTAGGTATTATGAATGTGAGGGAGAGGGAGATTTCTCTGCCATTTCATAAGAGTTTTTTCACTCGTTAAATTAAAGGGAATGCATCAAAATACTTAAAGGAAATTGGGTATTTTAAGAAAGAACACTTATTTGTACAAATTTGTGTTAAATATGTATGTATGTACATTCTACCACAATATTCTCACTGTTAATACAACAACAACTACAACCACAATATTCTTTATTTTAAGTCGAAAAGTATATCATAAGCAACGGCAGAGCTCTTGGTATACATATTTGATGCAGCCATCCAGAAATTGTGCAAGAATTTTTTAAGAAGGCTTAAATAGATTTTGGTATATGGCGAAAAGCGAACTCAACTCGACTTGGCCGCCAGAAAATTGCTTTGCTGAATGGAAGCAGGCAACTCCGGCGGATTTGTGTTATCCGGCCATCTTCTTCTTATGCTCCTCTGTTGATGTTGCTGTGGCACCAATTCATTACTCATTTCAGTGAATACCACATGAAATGCAATACTGTGCATTGTTTATATTTTATTTCTCAATATCAAACAAATTTGCAACAATAATTAAACTTTTCAATTTTTTAAACAAAATAAGAGATGCGCAACGAAATTTCAATTGACAAAACAGCTGACTTCGAAAATTCGAAATTCCTATTCCCAATTATTGTTCTCCCTAGGAGAAAAGAATTTGAGGAATTTTTCCGCGAGAATAAAAAAATCCGCGAGAACAAAATTCCGCGAGAATATTTAGATTTGGTCTGAATATTTGAGTTTTGCCCACTGCATGCAAATAACGATCCATACAGAAAAATCTAATGCCCACGCTTGAAAAGAAGTTTTGTCGCTCGTATTTCTTTGTCAAAATTGTTGTAGCTTGTGAGAGATTGTGGTAGTAGTGCAGTTTAGGGGCCCCACCCTAAAGTTGCTTCGATATGTAGAAGTTAAACAAAGCGGGTATAGAACACCACCTTGTTTAATTCTTCTGGATTTAGATGTTATGTTCCGATGTCTGCCGATCAGACAGATTATTTGCGGCCCACCTTTTGGGACTAGGAGGAAACAGAAGTCTTGCATTAACGTGACCTGGTTGAATGTATCAAAATCTTTTGATAAGTCTGTCTATACTGGTAGTATTGTTACGTACTCTAGATATATTGAAAAAAATTTTAAGATAAAAACCATAAGCCCCATTTTTTCAAAGTAGGGGTGGCACTTATCTGCTTTTGATCGGATCTATATGTAATACCAATGAACATATTTTCGCCATATTGCAAAGTGATATCAACGGCTTTTGGTAAACGGAGTGCAAAACTTTTAATTTTCTTCAGCTTAATGTGAAAAATTTATATTGGCGGCCACCGTGGTGTGGTTATAGCGTGCTCCGCCTACCATTCTGAAGATTCTGGGTTCAAACCCCAGACAAAGCAACTCAAAAATTTAAAAAGAACTTTTTGCAATTTTAAGCGGGGTCACCCCTCGGAAGTGATTTGGCAAACACTCCGAGTGTATATCTGCCATGAAAAGCTTCTCAGTGAAAGCTCATCTGCCTTGTAGATGAAGTTTGGAGTTGGCGTAAAATATGTAGGTCCCGTCCAGCAAATTTGTAGAAAAAATTAAAAGGAGCCTGACGCCATTTTGAAGAGAACTCTGCATAAAATCTCTTCGGAGGTTATCGTGGCTTACATTTATTATTTTTTGTAATACATTTTAATCAGTATTTGTTAAAGCATTGTTTCTTTTTCCCATTTTTGAAAGTCGGTTTGGATATAGTCTGACTTCGCCCATTTTCAATACCAATATATCGTTGACGATGCTGTAAAAGCTGCTAACTCCATCCACACACATTTCACAGGAGAACGAAAAGGCAATATTGCATGACAAGTTAAAATGTATTGAAATATTATGGAGTTAGCAACTTTTCATAATTTGTTGGAGTTGGTGATTCTGGACAATAAACACATACTTTTCTCTTTACTTTTCCCATTCCACCATTATCAAAAAGTCGGGTTAAGTTAAATACGGAGCTCTTGCCGCATCGTCCACGATCTCAAATTATGCTCAAGTTGTGGTGTTAATGGCATTGTGTACCATACCAAGTGTGTCAACTAAGTGATAAACGTCAAAATTACAAACAGTTTCGCTCACCTGATGCAAATCTCAGGTCTAGAGTTGCATTTTTGGTACGTAAGCCTACTTTAAAATGAGTTGCATTTGATAGTTTAATCAATTTTTGTAGTAATTACAAATGAAATAGTTGCATATATTTCCGCGAAAATATAAATAATAGAAGATTTGTAGATCCAAAAATGCGAAAACATACCGAAACCAAAATTTATTTAAATTAGAGTCAAAAAATTCCAGAGAAACTTAACAAAATATAAAGCGCCACACGTGTAACAAGTTTACCTCATGAAAAATTTAACTTGAATGGCTATTTACACAAATGCATAATGCCAAATTTATATAAATGCTTTGGTCGCACCAAAGCAAAGATAATGGCAAGGCGTTTCATTGTTTTTCGAATTGCGTTGTCAAAGCGTAGGCACGCAACTAAAGCGTTTGTTTATGTAAATCTGCCTTTTGTTTCTATGCTTCGCCCGGTAGATAAGTGAAATTTATGGCCGCTCCTATATCTTGCTACGCAAAGTTTGTGGAATGTTAAGGGATTGAAAACGTTGAGAATCTGTCAAAGGAGGATTTACAACTATTTCATCGCTTCAAAGCGAAGAAAATGTCAAGGAGTCCCATTAGCCGTGTTTTTTTTTTCATAGGTATATACGTCTACGTCTGCGGGTAAAAAAAAAACGCTTATCCTCATTTAGATAATGTTAAGGAGACCCATCATAAATAAATAAATTAAAATGTTGTACCGAAAACCGGAGCTTAATCGGTTACAGTGAATAGTGTACATACACCATTTGTAGAGGTAATACATTGGGGTAGTCTAGAGGTGAAACATAGACACACATTTTAGTTGCATCTAAGTATAATGCGTAATGAAATTTAGGAGTACTAATTTTCTGCGCAGCAATTTCAGAAGTGTAGATAAAGTTTAACGATTAGCAGTCCATATAAAGTTTAAGCGTATGGGTATATAGATGTAAAAAAACCCAGCTATTGCCAAAGCGTCAGATCGATGCAAGACAACCAAAGCGTCTATGTAAATCTGTCTTAATTTCTGGCGCTGTGAAAGTCTCCCGCAAATAAAACGGTGCTGTAAGTGGAACCAATACTTTTGTGTGTACATAAACCCTGTTTCAATCTTTAACGCCCCTGCACAGAACCCTAATTGACCGTTTGCGACCGAAACAACAATGGCAACCCACATTTTCCTATTATGCTAGCTTAACCGAGTGCCTGTCAGAAATAAGTCACCACACTTGTTCTTATCTATAATGGTTAATTTGTTGATTTTAACTTGTAGACCATCGGCACTTGTTAAAGTATCGGGAAAAAGTATCGAGGTAAAGTATCGATACTTGTTGAAGACCAGATCCAATTTTCGGACTGAGTCCCTCCCCCTCCGCCTGGCGACACCCGGCTAGTGCGGCTCAGCTGTGCTTGCCGGCTACCACCGCGCACAATCAAATTAGTTTATTATAACACTGCCCGCCTTTACGCATCGTACTCGTTCGCCACTAATCGAAGTTTTTTCTCACCCGCCATCGCGCAATTAATATTTCATTTTTATACATCTTTATTTCATAAAACAATTTAATTAAACGAGTGAAATTAAACAATAAATATATATATTTAAATTTAAATTCGTCGCTTTACTTAATACAGTGCTGTGCTAGGGCACTCTTATACATGGTCCTTTTGTATCAAAAAGGCAACCAGCGGCAAAAGCAAACAAATAAAAAAAACCATTTTACATAAAAACACGTAAAAATGCGGTTCGGCACGGACATAAAAAACTAAACAAATGCTAAATTAAAACAAGTAAGGACGGGACTGTTTTCGGCTGTGCCGAAGACTTCATACCTTTCATGAATGGGGATGAACAATAATCTTATCCCGTTCGTAAACTCCAAATAATCGGATGTATAAGATAAGAAATATAAAGTAAACAGATATACATACCTAAACGATTTTTAAGATAAATATAAAATAAAAAAATGGCAAAAGCCTCCTTACCTGAACGATCTGTTGTATGAGATATATATTATATATAGCTCCGATCGAAATGATTTTGACAGGCAATCTTCTATGATATATTAGAATACATATCGCCAACTTTCACGTTTTTATATTGGAAACTAAGGGAGAAACTGCCAAAAATCTTTCCATCTGAACGATCGGTTGTATGGGATATGATATATACATATAGCTCCGATCAAAGTTATTTTTTCAGGAAATCTTCTATGATATATTAGAATAAATATCACCAAGTTCAACGTTTTTATATTGGAAACTAAGGGAGAAATTGCAAAAAATCTTTCTATCTGAAAGATCGGTTGTAAGGGATATATACTGTATATAGCTCCGATCAAAGTGGTTTTTTCAGAAAATCTTCTATGCTATTTTAGAATATATATCACCGAGTTTCAAGTTTATACTCTCTAAATTGCGGTAGGAATGACCAAAATCGTCTTATCTGATCGACCGTTTGTGTGGGAGATATTTGTTATAGTGGTCCGATCCTACCGGCTCCGACAAATGTGTAATATAATACAAAAATACATCCTTGTGCCAAATTTCATTGAGATATCTCAAAATTTGAGGGACTAGTTTGCGTTCAAATAGACAGACGGACGGACGTACAAACGGACATGGCTATATCAACCTTAGTTCGTCGCTCTGATCAATTCGGTATACTTAGTGGTGAGTCTATCTTCTATATTTCTCAACGTTACAAACATCGGACCAAAGTTAATATACCATTTCATGTTCATGAAAGGTATAAAAAAAAACAAACAAAACGAAACGAGAAAGTTTAATTTAGTGGACGAAACATACATATATACATACATATATGTGCACAAAATATATTATTAAAGTGTTTGAAAAAAAAAAAACAAAAAACCTGTTAGGTTTGAAATAACTTAAACAAAAAAAATAAATAAAACAAAATCCTTGGAAAAAGGAAGAAAAAAATGCAAATTTTTTGAAAAAAATATATATTTAGTTTTTTCTTAAAACACGAAAAAGAAGGAAAAAGTTGGGAAAAACGGAAACTGAACTAAAAGGAAAAAAGTTTTGAAAAAAAAATGAAATTTTTGAGAAAAAGAAGAAATAAATAAAATTCTTTTTTTGTTTGAAATTCAGAAACAACATCAACACCACAACAACAACGAGGAGCATAATACAACAAAGGCTAAAGGACAACACAAGTAACACACATAATACCAATAAACAATGTCTGAGTAAATACTTTGTTTAGACCAGCAGGCTAACCCCAAAGGAAAATTAAGGGTCGGCCACCCTAATGCAATCTAATACAAAACCGCTTATTTGTTACGGCCGTTAGCACTTATACTAAAAGAAAAAGTGACGTTTCGTTAAGTTACCCCGCCAAAGGCCTGTTAGTTTTGGGGGTAAACAGAATGCGTGGAAAGGGAACTCGTTCACTTGGATTAAAACCGCAGCAGTTTACGCACGCTCGAACGTCTTGAAGCCGCAAGTTTAAGCCACATCAAACGTCACACCGCCAGGAAGTAGAGTTCCTGAATATATTAAAGGTAACATTGTAGCAATTGCATGCTTGCTCCTTTAAACTCTCTCTCTGTTAATTTCCACTGCGTATTTTATGAAATAAAGTCTATTGCAATTTTATATTAATCACTGCCTTTCCTTCCTAACCTCCAACGAGAGAAACTAGTCTGGAATCCGCCAGCTCAAGTTTTCATGGTCCATAAACGCCAGTAAAGGAGTCAGAGATACAGTCCACTAACCAAAACCATAATATTCATCACGTTTTTAATCGTTGAGTACACAGCCATTCCGGACAACAACGGAATTTGTACAGCGTCAGAGTTCACAGTTCATCACTGAAAATTTCATCAAATCACTAATAAAAGCGTTTAGTTAAAAGGTATGTGCTTAAATTAAAAGTGACATAAAGGAAAAAGTCGTTAAGTTTTTTTATAAAAATCACATGCGGTGATAAAAAATTGCTAAAAAGTGGAAACATTTTTTTTCATATAAATCACATGCGGTGATTAAAAATTACTGAATAAACAGTGCTATTACAAAGCCTTTTGTCTATCCGATACTCTCCCCCACCCGTGGTAAGAGGTATTGGACACAGCCTAAGGCTAGCAGTTAGTGGCATAAAATCTTAGGAACTTTCCTTAAAACGTTCCACTGCACCGCACTTTCGGTTCTTGTAACCATCGCGTTTATAAATCATTAAACAAATTTTGAGCTTATTCGTGACAAAAGGTGCTTGTCCAACTTCTACGACACCATTTTGGTCGTTCTTAGAATATTGAAAAACTCGCTAACACAGTGCTTTCTGCTCGCTTAAAAATTTAAACGTGCAAACACAAACGCTCATATTGCAATATACCATTTATTAGTTCTAGCTACAAGCGTTAATTGTGGCAAGCAATTTTCTTTAGACACTTAGCACCAGCAATATTCATTTTTATTAGAGGATACATAACCTCACTTTTCATATTGCACACCGGTCACATATACAGGCTCACTGTTTTGTCGATTTAAGTAGAAGCTGCGTTTTTTTAAAAGCAAACCACTTTGGGTCGCGTCTTTGAGATTAACACTTTTTATATTAGATTTTTATTCACTATTCACGATATCTTTATATCTGATTTATTACTTATATCACACACGTATATAATTATTTTTCATAAATTCTGGTATTCAGTGGCGAAGAGCTGAAAATAAAACTTTCTTGCACATACATATATATATATATATATATATTTGGTTATAATAAATTTAAAAAGATCATAAAGAAGTGATTCCAAAATTTTTCCATTGCGTTAAACAATTTTTTTTTGGTGGTGTTAGGTTACTGAAACCCTTCCCTTTGCTTCTGAGCATCAAACTCTAAATTTCTAATTAGGCCCTGCATAATAGTTCTTCTCTGTTAAATATCAAACGATATGGAGAAATTCATTCAATCAGCTGATGAGGTGGCACAGTTTGAGGCTGAATTCAACGACAGACCTCAAGCTGAACACACAAAATATACTCTAGCCATTCACCAAGAAGAGTTAAAGAATAATTGGAGAAAGGCAAAGCTAGCTTATGACGATCTCTTGTACTCTGAAACGGCAGAGAAAAAGGTGTTAGCGCAGGCCAAGCCGAAATACCAGGCGACGTATGCCGCATATATACGCGGCAGTTCAACCATGGCTGAATTAATAGCATAGCTAACTAAACTCGATAAGGAGGGAGAAGGGACACCTGATCCAGAACACAGCATGCGACTACCTCCGTGCGATACGGATGTGTTCCAAGGTGGCTACCTCTCCTGGACAACGTTCCGTGACATGTTCACAGCAATATACATACGAAATAAGCGCCTCACCCCAGTTGAGAAGTTATTTCACCTAAACCAAAAAACGCAGGGTGAGGCAAGGGATAAAGTTAAAAAATGTCCCCTTACAAACGATGGGTTGGACACATCGTGGAAGAATTTAGGGGATATGAGAATAAACGAATTCTCGTCAATACCCAATTAAAAATATTATTCAATCTTAAAAGCGTAGAAAGTGAATGTGGCACCGCGATTAAAACACTTCAGCGGGAAATAAATAACTGCATCTCAGCTCTAAAAGCTCATCAAATTGAGATAGGCAATTGGGATGCGATATTCACATATCTATGCTCCACAAAACTACCCGAAAGCAAGCTAGCTTTATGGGAACAGCCATAGAGAATAAAACTGAAATGTCAAAATGGGAAGATATGGATAAATTTTTATCGAATAGGTTCCAGACCTTGGAAACAGTCTCAGGATTAACAGGTAGCAAAAATCCCAAAGCTCCCAAACAACCACCACCCAAACATAATAATGATTCGTCTCAAAAGAAAGTAGGCGCTTACCAAGCAAATGTAGCTAGAAACACTTGCAGATGCTGTAAGAAAAATAACCACAAGCTGTCACAATGCCAAAGCTTCCAACGGCTCTCTGTCGTAGACAGAGTAGCGTTTATAAAAGACAGTAGGGGGTGTCTGAATTGCCTCTCAGCGAAACACACAGTATCCAAATGTACGTGCTCCTTTAATTGTAGCATTTGCCATCTAAGGCATCATACACTCCTGCATATTCAACAAAATGCGGGCACGAGTGCAAGACCAACCACAACCCAACAAACACAGTTAGATCAAAGACCATCTACTTCGGCACAAGCTCAGGCCCAACGTCAGTTTGCCACGGCAAATAATCAACCAACCAACTTCAATTCCTGTTTCGCGAATACAAGCAAAGGGGTTCTATTAGGGACTGCGCAAGTCAATATTTTTTATAACAATAAACACTTTTCGGCCCGCGCCCTAATAGACTCCGGATCAGAGTGCTCGTTCATTTCGGAGCGAGTTAAGAGAAGGATAAATTTGCCCAGTCGGAAGCTAAATGCACAAGTGTCAGGGATAAACAACACGGTGTCAGCCCAAGTGAAACAGGAATGCTTCATTCAGTTGAGGTCATCAATAAACCCGAATGTACGCATACACACTACGGCATTGGTTTTAGCCCAGCTCACTGGCAATCTGCCAACCTGTCAAATTGACCCCATGACGCACCAAGTTTTCCCGGAATTGGTGCTAGCAGGTCGGAGGTTCTTTGTAAATGAACAAGTAGATCTTATTTTGGGTGGGGATATTTACGCACAGATAATGCTGGGCGGTATACGGAAAAATGTTTTAGGCACCCTCCTTGCGCAGGAAACCGTATTTGGCTGGATATTAACTGGCCAAACGGAAGCGGCCAGCCCAGCCGGCAGGTGTGTGTCATTTTTTAATGAGGTATCACTGGATAAACAAATAGCGTCATTTTGGGAGCTGGAAGACATTCCCAAAAACCATATTTATACCAAAGACGAAAATTACTGCGAGGACCTGTATCAAAAAACCACCAAAAGAAATGAGGATGGCAAATATATCGTGTCTTTGCCTTTTAAGCAGGATTTTAAAAAGGGTATCTCATTAGGACCGTCGCTAAAGAGCGCGTGCTCACAATTTTTCAGAAATGAAACCCGGTTAGCGAAAAATCCCGAACTGCAGACGGAATATAACCGAGTCTTATCAGAATATGAAACGTTAGCTCATATGGCACGAGTAGAAGAGCATGTTCCGGCAGATACATGCGACACCTATTTTTTACCCCATCACGCAGTAAATAAGGAAGAAAGCACCACCAATAAAGTGAGAGTTGTTTTTAACGCCTCCTATCCCACTGCTAATGGAATCAGTTTAAATGATCTCCTTCATTCAGGCCCAGTCCTTCAGAGTGATCTAAAAATTCTCATACTCCGTTGGAGATTGTTCCGATACGTATTCAACAGTGACATCGAAAAGTTGTACCGGCAGATATTGCTAGAGCCCAGGGACACCAGGTATCAACGCATCGTCTTCAGGTCATCCACCAGCGAACCCATCAGCATATACGAATTGAAGACGGTGACCTTCGGAGTAAACTGCGCGCCCTACCTGGCCATCAGGACCCTTCTTCAACTAGCAGAGGACGTAGAGGAAACCTATCCCATCGCATCGGACATCCTACGACAGTTTATGTATGTCGACGACGTTTTAGCGGGCGGACACACCATTGCCACCGCCACCAAGGCACGGGACGAAATCCAAGCGGCATTACAATCAGCCGGCTTCTACCTCAGGAAGTGGACTTCAAATTGCGATCAACTACTGGAAGGTATTCCAAGATCGCACTTATTAAATGCAAACTTTTTAAACTTTGAGTATGCTAGCATGGTTAAAGCCTTAGGGATCAGGTGGAATGCCCACTCTGACTATTTCTATTTTTCTACGAAACCCATAGACAACCAAGTCGTGTTCTAAAAGAGAACAATATTGTCTGCTATAGCAAAATTATTTAATCCGCTAGGTTGGCTAGGACCATCCATTATTACCTCGAAAATCATAATGCAAGGTATTTGGCTGGACGGCACGGGCTGGGACGAAGCCGTATCCCCCGCGATATTAGATAGATGGCATGATTTTTTAGAAAGCTACCGACATATTGAAAGCATCCCCGATAGCAAGCAGCGAACTACATGGCTTTTGCGACGCTTCTGAGAAAGCATACGCAGCCGCAATATACCTGAGGGTACAAATTGAGAATCATGTGTTCGTAAATCTGCTCTTCGCAAAAACCCGAGTAGCCCCGGTCAAGACTATATCACTACCCCGCCTTGAATTATGTGGTGCGGTTCTACTAGCGGAAATAGTAGAGTGAGTCGCAAAAAACCTCAATTTTAACATTTCTACAACCTATCTGTGGACGGATTCGACAATCGTCCTGGCATGGGTGCGCAAACCCCCATGCTCGTGGTCCACTTCCGTTGCCCATAGGGTGACAAAAATAGTTGACAAAGTAGGGAAAGAAAACTGGCTTCATGTCGACTCGGCATCAAACCCGGCAGATCTCGCAAGTAGAGGTATACCCGCTGAAGATCTTATCAACAACGCCCTGTGGTGGGAGGGCCCTTCTTGGCTTCATGAAGATAGCTCAACTTGGCCTACCCAAGAAACAGAATATACCACCACGTCAGAAGAAAAGCGGGTCACGGTACACTCTTCAATAGTAGACACAGACTCTGATATCCTAACAAGATTTTCTGACCTCTCGAGAGCTTTGAAAGTACTATCCTACGTCTGGAGATTCTTTCAAAGAGCCTCAGTTCAGGCGAATTCTTCCGCAATTTCGTCGAGCGAAATAAAAGCAACGACCCAACGTCTGATTGTTATCTACCAAAGAAGGCATTATGGGGAGGAGTATTCAGCTTTAAAATCTAAAAAACTTATAGGAGCAAAGAGCGAAGTACTACCACTGAACCCATTCTTAGATGAAAGGGGGGTTATTAGGGCAGGCGGCCGCCTCGAAGCTTCCGAAGATATCCCGTACAACGAGCGACATCCAGTCTTTTTGCCGTATAATTGCCAGTTGTCGCGTCTTATTGTAAAGTTTACCCATAGGATCTCACTCCATGGTGAAAACCAACTTATGCTACGCCTCATCCGTACGCAGTATTGGATACCAAGGGTCAAGAACATGATAAAATCGACAATCCACAATTGCAAGGAATGCACGATTTACCGAAAACGTGTTCAAACCCAGCTAATGGGAATTTTACCCAAGGAGAGAACTACGTACTCACGGGCATTCACAAACACAGGAGTGGATTTTGCGGGACCCTTCGATATAAAGAACTTTCGAGGGCGAGGTTGTAGAGTGTCGAAAAAGCGGAAAACAGTTATGGGAGAAAAGTAGGTATTATGAATGTGAGGGAGAGGGAGATTTCTCTGCCATTTCATAAGAGTTTTTTCACTCGTTAAATTAAAGGGAATGCATCAAAATACTTAAAGGAAATTGGGTATTTTAAGAAAGAACACTTATTTGTACAAATTTGTGTTAAATATGTATGTATGTACATTCTACCACAATATTCTCACTGTTAATACAACAACAACTACAACCACAATATTCTTTATTTTAAGTCGAAAAGTATATCATAAGCAACGGCAGAGCTCTTGGTATACATATTTGATGCAGCCATCCAGAAATTGTGCAAGAATTTTTTAAGAAGGCTTAAATAGATTTTGGTATATGGCGAAAAGCGAACTCAACTCGACTTGGCCGCCAGAAAATTGCTTTGCTGAATGGAAGCATGCAACTCCGGCGGATTTGTGTTATCCGGCCATCTTCTTCTTATGCTCCTCTGTTGATGTTGCTGTGGCACCAATTCATTACTCATTTCAGTGAATACCACATGAAATGCAATACTGTGCATTGTTTATATTTTATTTCTCAATATCAAACAAATTTGCAACAATAATTAAACTTTTCAATTTTTTAAACAAAATAAGAGATGCGCAACGAAATTTCAATTGACAAAACAGCTGACTTCGAAAATTCGAAATTCCTATTCCCAATTATTGTTCTCCCTAGGAGAAAAGAATTGGAGGAATTTTTCCGCGAGAATAAAAAAATCCGCAAGAACAAAATTCCGCGAGAATATTTAGATTTGGTCTGAATATTTGAGTTTTGCCCACTGCATGCAAATAACGATCCATACAGAAAAATCTAATGCCCACGCTTGAAAAGAAGTTTTGTCGCTCGTATTTCTTTGTCAAAATTGTTGTAGCTTGTGAGAGATTGTGGTAGTAGTGCAGTTTAGGGGCCCGACCCTAAAGTTGGGCCAAGATTTTCTTATCAAAAGGCGTGTATTAATCTCGAGAACAATAATCCGAAGGCGGAAAAGAAAAATTTTATCTCTGTCCGGAGTTATTTGCAGTTGAAGTTGGCGATTTTCATGTGGTTGTTGGGTGTGTACCCACAAAAAAAATTGTGCATCAAGCCGCACCAAGGCCGCCAACGCAGAAAGGTGTTCTGCGCAAAAATACTATGGATACCACCCCCGGTTTCGGAAATACCCGCGGGCCTTTTTTCGATTTTTCGTTAATATCTTTTGAACGGGTAAAAAAGGTAACTTCCGCTTTCGGATTCTTGATCTAGACGTGAATACGCGTCTTTTGCTAAACTGCACAATTACCGAGATTGTTTATGTATTCGTAGGCAATTTCGATTTCTCACTCGCGAGAAATGCCAAGCACTCAATTTTAATTAAGCTATAAGTTGTTTGAGAGATAGTATATTGAGCGTTCTCCGCACCCTGGATTCAAAGGAACCTGCAGTTTGAACAGGTGTGGACCACAGAAAAAGGGGTGTTAGAGGCGATGGTTTCACATTTCAATTGAAAATATAGTTCTTGTCATGTAGTTGATTCTGGATAGGTAAGAGTTTAGCCTGTTAATTTATCGAGATCAAAGATGAACTAGAGTGACGCGCGTCTCCGTAGGGAGATCACTTTCCTCTTCTGCGAACTAAGGGTATTTAACTTTTTTTGATGGCGAAGGGAGCTTCGATATGTAGAAGTTAAACAAAGCGGGTATAGAACACCACCTTGTTTAATTCTTCTGGATTTAGATGTTACAGATTATTTGCGGCCCACCTTTTGGGACTAGGAGGAAACAGA
Organism: Eurosta solidaginis; assembly: GCF_040869045.1. Taxonomy (NCBI): domain Eukaryota; kingdom Metazoa; phylum Arthropoda; class Insecta; order Diptera; family Tephritidae; genus Eurosta; species Eurosta solidaginis. The sequence goes on along the minus strand of NC_090319.1, from coordinate 167,536,613 downwards.
AGTCTTGCATTAACGTGACCTGGTTGAATGTATCAAAATCTTTTGATAAGTCTGTCTATACTGGTAGTATTGTTACGTACTCTAGATATATTGAAAAAAATTTTAAGATAAAAACCATAAGCCCCATTTTTTCAAAGTAGGGGTGGCACTTATCTGCTTTTGATCGGATCTATATGTAATACCAATGAACATATTTTCGCCATATTGCAAAGTAATATCAACGGCTTTTGGTAAACGGAGTGCAAAACTTTTAATTTTCTTCAGCTTAATGTGAAAAATTTATATTGGCGGCCACTGTGGTGTGGTTATAGCGTGCTCCGCCTACCATTCTGAAGATTCTGGGTTCAAACCCCAGACAAAGCAACTCAAAAATTTAAAAAGAACTTTTTGCAATTTTAAGCGGGGTCACCCCTCGGAAGTGATTTGGCAAACACTCCGAGTGTATATCTGCCATGAAAAGCTTCTCAGTGAAAGCTCATCTGCCTTGTAGATGAAATTTGGAGTAGGCGTAAAATATGTAGGTCCCGTCCCGCAAATTTGTAGAAAAAATTAAAAGGAGCCTGACGCCATTTTGAAGAGAACTCTGCATAAAATCTCTTCGGAGGTTATCGTGGCTTACATTTATTATTTTTTGTAATACATTTTAATCAGTATTTGTTAAAGCATTGTTTCTTTTTCCCATTTTTGAAAGTCGGTTTGGATATAGTCTGACTTCGCCCATTTTCAATACCAATATATCGTTGACGATGCTTTAAAAGCTGCTAACTCCATCCACACACATTTCACAGGAGAACGAAAAGGCAATATTGCATGACAAGTTAAAATGTATTGAAATATTATGGAGTTAGCAACTTTTCATAATTTGTTGGAGTTGGTGATTCTGGACAATAAACACATACTTTTCTTTTTACTTTTCCCATTCCACCATTATCAAAAAGTCGGGTTAAGTTAAATACGGAGCTCTTGCCGCATCGTCCACGATCTCAAATTATGTTCAAGTTGTGGTGTTAATGGCATTGTGTACCATACCAAGTGTGTCAACTAAGTGATAAACGTCAAAATTACAAACATTTTCGCTCACCTGATGCAAATCTCAGGTCTAGAGTTGCATTTTTGGTACGTAAGCCTACTTTAAACTGAGTTGCATTTGATAGTTTAATCAATTTTTGTAGTAATTACAAATGAAATAGTTGCATATATTTCCGCGAAAATATAAATAATAGAAGATTTGTAGATCCAAAAATGCGAAAACATACCGAAACCAAAATTTATTTAAATTAGAGTCAAAAAATTCAAGAGAAACTTAACAAAATATAAAGCGCCACACGTGTAACAAGTTTACCTCATGAAAAATTTAACTTGAATGGCTATTTATACAAATGCATAGTGCCAAATTTATATAAATGCTTTGGTCGCACCAAAGCAAAGATAATGGCAAGGCGTTTCATTGTTTTTCAAATTGCGTTGTCAAAGCGTAGACACGCAACTAAAGCGTTTGTTTATGTAAATCTGCCTTTTGTTTCTATGCTTCGCCCGGTAGATAAGTGAAATTTATGGCCGCTCCTATATCTTGCTACGCAAAGTTTGTGGAATGTTAAGGGATTCAAAACGTTGAGAATCTGTCAAAGGAGGATTTACAACTATTTCATCGCTTCAAAGCGAAGAAAATGTCAAGGAGTCCCATTAGCCGTGTTTTTTTTTTTCATACGTATATACGTCTACGTCTGCGGGTAAAAAAAAAAACGCTTATCCTCACTTAGATAATGTTAAGGAGACCCATCATAAATAAATAAATTTAGTGGCAGTGATTAAATAACTAGCTACAGAACATGTTGTACCGAAAACCGGAGCTTAATCGGTTACAGTGAATAGTGTACATAAACCATTTGTAGAGGTAATACATTGAGGTAGTCTAGAGGTGAAACATAGACACACATTTTAGTTGCATCTAAGTATAATGCGTAATGAAATTTAGGAGTACTAATTTTCTGCGAAGCAATTTCAGAAGTGTAGATAAAGTTTAACGATTAGCAGTCCATATAAAGTTTAAGCGTATGGGTATATAGATGTAAAAAACCCAGCTATTGCCAAAGCGTCAGATCGATGCAAGACAACCAAAGCGTCTATGTAAATCTGCCTTAATTTCTGGCGCTGTGAAAGTCTCCCGCAAATAAAACGGTGCTGTAAGTGGAACCAATACTTTTCTGTGTACATAAACCCTGTTTCAATCTTTAACGCCCCTGCACAGAACGCTAATTGACCGTTTGCGACCGAAACAACAATGGCAAGCCACATTTTCCCATTATGCTAGCTTAACCGAGTGCCTGTCAGAAATAAGTCACCACACTTGTTCTTATCTATAATGGTTAATTTGTTGATTTTAACATGTAGACCATCGGCAATTGTTAAAGTATCGGGAAAAAGTATCAGGTAAAGTATCGATACTTGTTGAAGACCAGATCCAATTTTCGGACTGAGTCCCTCCCCCTCCGCCTGGCGACACCCGGCTAGTGCGGCTCAGCGCAAGTTCAGCTCAGCTGTGCTTGCCGGCTACCACCGCGCACAATCAAATTAGTTTATTATAACACTGCCCGCCTTTACGCATCGTACTCGTTCGCCACTAATCGAAGTTTTTTCCCACCCGCCATCGCGCAATTAATATTGCATTTTTATACATCTTTATTTCATAAAACAATTTAATTGAACGAGTGAAATTAAACAATAAATATATATATTTAAATTTAAATTCGTCGCTTTACTTAATACAGTGCTGTGCTAGGGTACTCTTTTACATGGTCCTTTTGTATCAAAAAGGCAACCAGCGGCAAAAGCAAACAATTAAAAAAACCATTTTACATAAAAACACCTAAAAATGCGGTTCGGCACGGACATAAAAAACTAAACAAATGCTAAATTAAAACAAGTAAGGACGGGACTGTTTTCGGCTGTGCCGAAGACTTCATAACTTTCATGAATGGGGATGAACAATAATCTTATCCCGTTCGTAAACTCCAAATAATCGGATGTATAAGATGAGAAATATAAAGTGAACAGATATACATACCTAAACGATTTTTAAGATAAATATAAAATAAAAAAATGGCAAAAACCTCCTTATCTGAACGATCTCTTGTATGAGATATATATTATATATAGCTCCGATCGAAATGATTTTGACAGGAAATCTTCTATGATATATTAGAATACATATCGCCAACTTTCACGTTTTTATATTGGAAACTAAGGGAGAAACTGCCAAAAATCTTTCCATCTGAACGATCGGTTGTATGGGATATATTATATACATATAGCTCCGATCAAAGTGATTTTTTCAGGAAATCTTCTATGATATATGAGAATAAATATCACCAAGTTCAACGTTTTTGTATTGGAAACTAAGGGAGAAATTGCAAAAAATCTTTCTATCTGAAAGATCGGTTGTATGGGATATATACTATATATAGCTCCGATCAAAGTGGTTTTTTCAGAAAATCTTCTATGATATATTAGAATATATATCACCGAGTTTCACGTTTATACTTTATAAATTGCGGTAGGAATGACCAAAATCGTCTTATCTGAACGACGGTTTGTGTGGGAGATATATGTTATAGTGGTCCGATCCTACCGGATCCGACAAATGTGTAATATAATACAAAAATACATCCTTGTGCCAAATTTCATTGAGATATCTCAAAATTTGAGGGACTAGTTTGCGTTCAAACAGACAGACGGACGGACGTACAGACGGACATGGCTATATCAACTCAGTTCGTCGCTCTGATCAATTCGGTATACTTAGTGGTGAGTCTATCTTCTATATTTCTCAACGTTACAAACATCGGACCAAAGTTAATATACCATTTCATGTTCATGAAAGGTATAAAAAAAACAAACAAAACGAAGCGAGAAAGTTTAATTTAGTGGACGAAACATACATATATACATACATATATGTGCACAAAATATATTATTAAAGTGTTTGAAAAAAAAAAAAAACAAAAACCCCGTTTGGTTTGAAATAACTTAAACAACAAAAATAAATAAAACAAAATCCTTGGAAAAAGGAAGAAAAAAATGCAAATTTTTTGAAAAAAATATATATTTAGTTTTTTCTTAAAACACGAAAAAGAAGGAAAAAGTTGGGAAAAACGGAAACTGAACTAAAGAAAAAAGTTTTGAAAAAAAAATGAAATTTTCGAGAAAAAGAAGAAATAAATAAAATTCTTTTTTTGTTTGAAATTCAGAAACAACATCAACACCACAACAACAACGAGGAGCATAATACAACAAAGGCTAAAGGACAACACAAGTAACACACATAATACCAATAAACAATGTCTGAGTAAATACTTTGTTTAGGCCAGCAGGCTAACCCCAAAGGAAAATTAAGGGTCGGCCACCCTAATGCAATCTAATACAAAACCGCTTATTTGTTACGGCCGTTAGCACTTATACTAAAAGAAAAAGTGACGTTTCATTAAGTTACCCCGCCAAAGGCCTGTTAGTTTTGGGGGTAAACAGAATGCGTGGAAAGGGAACTCGTTCAGTTGGATTAAAACCGCAGCAGTTTACGCACGCTCGAACGTCTTGAAGCCGCAAGTTTAAGCCACATCAAACGTCACACCGCCAGGAAGTAGAGTTCCTGAATATATTAAAGGTAACATTGTAGCAATTGCATGCTTGCTCCTTTAAACTCTCTCTCTGTTAATTTCCACTGCGTATTTTATGAAATAAAGTCTATTGCAATTTTATATTAATCACTGCCTTTCCTTCCTAGCCTCCAACGAGAGAAACTAGTCTGGAATCCGCCAGCTCAAGTTTGCATGGTCCATCAACGCCAGTAAAGGAGTCAGAGATACAGTCCACTAACCAAAACCATAATATTCATCACGTTTTTAATCGTTGAGTACACATCCATTCCGGACAACAACGGAATTTGTACAGCGTCAGAGTTCACAGTTCATCACTGAAAATTTCATCAAATCACTAATAAAAGCGTTTGGTTAAAAGGTATATGCTTAAATTAAAAGTGACATAAAGGAAAAAGTGGTTAAGTTTTTTTATATAAATCACATGCGGTGATAAATAATTGCTAAAAAGTGACACAATAAAAAAGTGTAAAAATTTTTTTCCATATAAATCACATGCGGTGATTAAAAATTACTGAATAAACAGTGCTATTACAAAGCCTTTTGTCTATCCGATACTCTCCCCCACCCGTGGTAAGAGGTATTGGACACAGCCTAAGGCTAGCAGTTAGTGGCATAAAATCTTAGTAACTTTCCTTAAAACGTTCCACTGCACTGCACTTTCGGTTCTTGTAACCATCGCGTTTATAAATCATTAAACAAATTTTGAGCTTATTCGTGACAAAAGGTGCTTGTCCAACTTCTATGACACCATTTTGGTCGTTCTTAGAATATTGAAAAACTCGCTAACACAGTGCTTTCTGCTCGTTTAAAAATGTAAACGTGCCAACACAAACGCTCATATTGCAATAGACCATTTATTAGCTCTAGCTACACGCATTAATTGTGGCAAGCAATTTTCTTTAGACACTTAGCACCAGCAATATTCATTTTTATTAGAGGAGACATAACCTCACTTTTCATATTGCACACCGGTCACATATACAGGCTCACTGTTTTGTCGATTTAAGTAAAAGCTGCGTTTTTTTAAAAGCAAAACACTTTAGGTCACGTCTTTGAGATTAACACTTTTTATATTAGATTTTTATTCACTATTCACGATATCTTTATATCTGATTTATTACTTATATCACACACGTATATAATTATTTTTCATAAATTCTGGTATTCAGTGGCGAAGAGCTGAAAATAAAACTTTCTTGCACATACATATATATATATATTTGGTTATAATAAATTTAAAAAGATCATAAAGAAGTGATTCCAAAATTTTTCCATTGCGTTAAACAATTTTTTTTGGTGGTGTTAGGTTATTGAAACCCTTCCCTTTGCTTCTGAGCATCAAACTCTAAATTTCTAATTAGGCCCTGCATAATAGTTCTTCTCTGTTAAATATCAAACGATATGGAGAAATTCATTAAATCAGCTGATGAGGTGGCACAGTTTGAGGCTGAATTCAACGACAGACCTCAAGCTGAACACACAAAATATATTCTAGCCATTCACCAAGAAGAGTTAAAGAATAATTGGAGAAAGGCAAAGCTAACTTATGAGGATCTCTTGTACTCTGAAACGGCAGAGAAAAAGGTGTTAGCGCAGGCCAAGCCGAAATACCAGGCGACGTATGCCGCATATGTACGCGGCAGTTCAACCATGGCTGAATTAATAGCAAAGCTAACTAAACGCGATAAGGAGGGAGAAGGGACACCTGATCCAGAACACAGCATGTGACTACCTCCGTGCGATACGGATGTGTTCAAAGGTGGCTACCTCTCCTGGCCAATGTTCCGTGACATGTTCACAGCAATATACATACGAAATAAGCGCCTCACCCCAGTTGAGAAGTTATTTCACCTAAACCAAAAAACGCAGGGTGAGGCAAGGGATAAAGTTAAAAAATGCCCCCTTACAAACGATGGGTTTGACACAGCGTGGAAGAATTTAGGGGATAGATATGAGAATAAACGAATTCTCGTCAATATCTAATTAAAAATATTATTCAATATTGAAAGCGTAGAAAGTGAATGTGGCACCGCAATTAAAACACTTCAGCGGGAAATAAATAACTGCATCTCAGCTCTAAAAGCTCATCAAATTGAGATAGGCAATTGGGATGCGATATTCACATATCTATGCTCCACAAAACTACCCGAAAGCACGCTAGCTTTATGGGAACAGACCATAGAGAATAAAACTGAAATATCAAAATGGGAAGATATGGATACATTTTTATCGAATAGGTTCCAGACCTTGGAAACAGTCTCAGGATTAACAGGTAGCAAAAATCCCAAAGCTCCCAAACAACCACCACCCAAACATAATAATGATTCGTCTCAAAAGAAAGTAGACGCTTACCAAGCAAATGTAGCTAGAAACACTTGCAGATGCTGTAAGAAAAATAACCACAAGCTGTCACAATGCCAAAGCTTCCAACGGCTCTCTGTCGTAGACAGAGTAGTGTTTATAAAAGACAGTAGGGGGTGTCTGAATTGCCTCTCAGCGAAACACACAGTATCCAAATGTACGTGCTCCTTTAATTGTATCATTTGCCATCTAAGGCATCATACACTCCTGCATATTCAACAAAATGCGGGCACGAGTGCAAGACCAACCACAACCCAACTAACACAGTTAGATCAAAGACCGTCTACTTCGGCACAGGCTCAGGCCCAACGTCAGTTTGCCACGGCAAATAATCAACCAACCAACTTCAATTCCTGTTTCGCGAATACAAGCAAAGGGGTTCTATTAGGGACTGCGCAAGTCAATATTTTTTATAACAATGAACACTTTTCGGCCCGCGCCCTAATAGACTCCGGATCAGAGTTAATTTCGGAGCGACTTAAGAGAAGGATAAGTGTCAGGGATAAACAACACGGTGTCAGCCGAAGTGAAACAGGCATGCTTCATTCAGTTGAGGTCATCAATAAACCCGAATGTACGCATACACACTACGGCATTGGTTTTAGCCCAGCTCACTGGCAATCTGCCAACCTGTCAAATTGACCCCATGACGCACCAAGTTTTCCCGGAATTGGTGCTAGCAGATCGGAGGTTCTTTGTAAATGAACAAGTAGAACTTATTTTGGGTGGGGATATTTACGCACAGATAATGCTGGGCGGTATACGGAAAAATGTTTTAGGCACCCTCCTTGCGCAGGAAACCGTATTTGGCTGGATATTAACTGGCCAAACGGAAGCGGCCAGCCCAGCCGGCAGGTGTGTGTCATTTTTTAATGAGGTATCACTGGATAAACAAATAGCGTCATTTTGGTAGCTGGAGGACATTCCCAAAAACCATATTTATACCAAAGACGAAAATTACTGCGAGGACCTGTATCAAAAAACCACCAAAAGAAATGAGGATGGCAAATATATCGTGTCTTTGCCTTTTAAGCAGGATTTTAAAAAGGGTATCTCATTAGGACCGTCGCTAAAGAGCGCGTGCTCACAATTTTTCAGAAATGAAACCCGGTTAGCGAAAAATCCCGAACTGCAGACGGAATATAGCCGAGTCGTATCAGAATATGAAACGTTAGCTCATATGCCACGAGTAGAAGAGCATGTTCCGGCATATACATGCGACACCTATTTTTTACCCCATCACGCAGTAATTAAGGAAGAAAGCACCACCACTAAAGTGAGAGTTGTTTTTAACACCTCCTATCCCACTGCTAATGGAATCAGTTTAAATGATGTCCTTCATTCAGGCCCAGTCCTTCAGAGTGATCTAACAATTCTCATACTCCGTTGGAGATTCTTCCGATACGTATTCAACAGTGACAGCGAAAAGTTGTACCGGCAGATATTGCTAGAGCCCAGGAACACCAGGTATTAACGCATCTTCTTCAGGTCATCCACCAGCGAACCCATCAGCATATACGAATTGAAGACGGTGACCTTCGGAGTAAACTGCGCGCCCTACCTGGCCATCAGGGCCCTTCTTCAACTAGCAGAGGACGTAGAGGAAATCTATCCCATCGCATCGGACATCCTACGACAGTTTATGTATGTCGACGACGTTTTAGCGGGTGGACACACCATTGCCACCGCCACCAAGGCACGGGACGAAATCCAAGCGGCATTACAATCAGCCGGCTTCTCCCTCAGGAAGTGGACTTCAAATTGCGATCAACTACTGGAAGGTATTCCAAGATCGCACTTATTAAATGCAAACTTTTTAAACTTTGAGTATGCTAGCATGGTTAAAGCCTTAGGGATCAGGTGGAATGCCCACTCTGACTATTTCTATTTTTCTACGAAACCCATAGACAACCAAGTCGTGTTCACAAAGAGAACAATATTGTCTGCTATAGCAAAATTATTTGATCCGCTAGGTTGACTAGGACCATTCATTATTACCTCGAAAATCATAATGCAAGGTATTTGGCTGGACGGCACGGGCTGGGACGAAGCCGTATCCCCCGCGATATTAGATAGATGGCATGATTTTTTAGAAAGCTACCGACATATTGAAAGCATCCCCGATAGCAAGCAGCGAACTACATGGCTTTTGCGACGCAGCCGCAATATACCTGAGGGTACAAATTGAGAATCATGTGTTCGTAAATCTGCTCTTCGCAAAAACCCGAGTAGCCCCGGTCAAGACTATATCACTACCCCTCCTTGAATTATGTGGTGCGGTTCTACTAGCGGAAATAGTAGAGTGAGTCGCAAAAAACCTCAATTTTAACATTTCTACAACCTATCTGTGGACGGATTCGACAATCGTCCTGGCATGGGTGCGCAAACCCCCATGCTCGTGGTCCACTTCCGTTGCCCATAGGGTGACAAAAATAGTTGACAAAGTAGGGAAAGAAGACTGGCTTCATGTCGACTCGGCATCAAACCCGGCAGATCTCGCAAGTAGAGGTATACCCGCTGAAGATCTTATCAACAACGGGATAAGGCCCTTCTTGGCTTCATGAATATAGCTCAACTTGGCCTACCCAAGAAACAGAATATACCACCACGTCAGAAGAAAAGCGGGTCAAGGTACACTCGTCAATAGTAGATACAAACTCTGATATCCTAACAAGATTTTCTGACCTCTCGAGAGCTTTGAAAGTACTATCCTACGTCTGGAGATTCTTTCAAAGAGCCTCAGTTCAGGCGAATTCTTGCGCAATTTCGTCGAGCGAAATAAAAGCAATGACCCAACGTCTGATTGTTATCTACCAAAGGAGGCATTATGGGGAGGAGTATTCAGCTTTGAAATCTAAAAAACTTATAGGAGCAAAGAGCGAAGTACTACCACTGAACCCATTCTTAGGTGAAAGGGGGGTTATGAGGGCAGGCGGCCGCCTCGAAGCTTCCGAAGATATCCGGTACAACGAGCGACATCCAGTCATTTTGCCGTATAATTGCCAGTTGTCGCGTCTTATTGTAAAGTTTACCCATAGGATCTCACTCCATGGGGAAAACCAACTTATGCTACGCCTCATCCGTACGCAGTATTGGATACCACGGGTCAAGAACATGATAAAATCGACAATCCAAAATTGCAAGGAATGCACGATTTACCGAAAACTTGTTCAAACCCAGTTAATGGGAATTTTACCCAAGTAGAGAACTACGTACTCACGGGTATTCACAAACACAGGAGTGGATTTTGCGGGACCCTTCGATATAAAGAACTTTCGAGGGCGAGGTTGTAGAGTGTCGAAGGGGTATGTGTGCTTGTTCGTTTGCTTTGCAACGAAAGCGATTCACCTGGAACCCACCTCCGACCTCAGCACCTAGTCATTTTTAGCAGCATTTGCGAGGTTCGTTTCGCGAAGAGGCTGCCCTAGTAAGATGTTTTCCGACAATGGAACGAATTTTGTCGGGGCTTCTAGAGCACTTAAAGCGGAAATGAGGGAATTCCTACAAAATGCCCGCGATAACACCCTATCCAAGTATTCCCATCAATCCTTATCGTGGCACTTCATTCCCGCATCAGCTCCTCACATGGGGGGACTGTGGGAGGCGGGAGTGAAAAGTTTTAAAAGTCACTTCACAAAAATCGCTTCAAGTTGCAAATTCACCTTTGAGGAGTTTGCGACTTTGCTATGCAGGATCGAAGCCTGCCTCAACTCCCGACCATTGAGCCCTGCGTCAAACAATGCATCAGACCTGGAGCCACTAACCCCAGGCCACTTTCTGGTAGGAGGACATCTCTTATCTCCACCAAAACCTGACGCCAGCGAAAACTCTGCCTCAATCATAAATCGATGGCAAAAGGTAAAATCCCTACATCACTCCTTCTGCAAGAGGTGGAAATCGGAATACCTCTCTGAACTGCAGAAAAGAAACAAATGGAGATTTCCCAAAACGAACCTAAAAATCGGGGACTTGGTCGTAATAAAGGAGGATAATTTGTCTCCAAATGAATGGAGACTCGAACGGGTGGTCAAATTACACCCAGGACCTGACGATCGCGTCAGAGTGGTCGATATTATGACGATGAAAGGCCAGATAACCCGACCCTTGGTAAAACTCATCATCTTGCCCTACAATCGCGATGAGGCAGAAGAATCTGCGGCATCCAATTAAAAATCCTTTCTATTGTCTTCCACTTCACGAAAGACCAAACTAATGAGTCTACGTCGTGAGCCGCCCAACTTATAAATCTAGTGGAATTTCAACCAGTGAACTGACAATCTTACCGAAAACAGACGGAGTAAAAACACTGCTAACATACATACTTTCCGATTATCTACATCTAAGACATGTAAAACGTGCGCAACGTAAGGTATGTGCCACAATATTTGTACATCGAATGCGTACTAAAGTATGTCAACCACAAACATTCACACAAGTCTTTACAGATCTGGCAGACGAGTTACCTGATCTATTAGTGGATGTGCCTAATTTGTGGGCGTATGTCTTTGAATTTATTGGGCCTACTACCACCCTCCAGTGAGGGTGAGGGAGACTTGTAACTCCCACCCGTTATAACAAACCCCCTTAAATAAGATTAACCCCGCTCTCGTTCACCCCGAACGAGGCCAACAAACTGCGTAACTCAGCTCTCGTTCACCCCGAACGAAGCCAACAATTCTAATACAGATCATACTGATACCATCGAAAATTCAAACGATTCACAATTGAATAAAAATCAAACTCGCGGCGCAATTGGTAACCCCAAACAACCAATTCAACAATCAGAAGTAAATTTATCAAACAAAACACTACAAGCAATGAGTAAATTATTTGATGAAAAACTCAAGTCTTTTGCTACAAAAAAACTGAATTGACTAAAGTAACTAAAATTGTTTTATGTATTAATTAGCGAGCTTTGCTCATATTGCTTTATACAATGGTTTTTGTAATTGATATTAGAGAAAAATTGTAAGTTTACAAACGGCGATGGTTACTAGGACATGTTTCTGAATTTCACTTCTTCATCAGCTAGCTTTTCGGGAGCTGAGCGTTGAACTCGAATCTCCAACATTCATATCAGTGCAAGCCTTTAGCTGCTACGCCATATGAATGTCCCGTTGCTCGCTGTACAATTGGTCTCTAAGAGTTGCCTTTTTGTTTTTATTCCTTTTGATCACCATGTAGGCACATACACTCTGTATGTAGTTTATTCCTAATGGTGTGGATATGATTTTTAGGCGCGCTTTTGAAAGCTTAGTAACATTTGTTCGGATTTTTACAGTATTTGTGTTTAATACTTCCGCTGTTACTATTATATCAATATGATCATATGTATTAATTAGCAAGCTTTGCTCATATTGCTTTATACAATGGTTTTTGTAATTGATATTAGAGAAAAATTGTAAGTTTACAAACGGCGATGGTTACTAAGACATGTTTCTGAATTTCACTTCTTCATCAGCTAGCTTTTCGGGAGCTGAGCGTTGAACTCGAATCTCCAACATTCATATCAGTGCAAGCCTTTAGCTGCTAAGCCATATGAATGTCCCGTTGTTCGCTGTACAATTGGTCTCTAAGAGTTGCCTTTTTGTTTTTATTCCTTTTGATCACCATCTAGGCACATACACTCTGTATGTAGTTTATTCCTAATGGTGTGGATATGATTTTTAGGCGCGCTTTTGAAAGCTTAGTAACATTTGTTCGGATTTTTACAGTATTTGTTTTTAATACTTCCGCTGTTACTATTATATCAATATGATCATATGTATTAATTAGCGAGCTTTGCTCATATTGCTTTATACAATGGTTTTTGTAATTGATATTAGAGAAAAATTGTAAGTTTACAAACGGCGATGGTTACTAGAACATGTTTCTGAATTTCACTTCTTCATCAGCTAGCTTTTCGGGAGCTGAGCGTTGAACTCGAATCTCCACCATTCATATCAATGCAAGCCTTTAGCTGCTAAGCCATATGAATGTCCCGTTGTTCGCTGTACAATTGGTCTCTAAGAGTTGCCTTTTTGTTTTTATTCCTTTTGATCACCATGTAGGCACATACACTCTATATGTTGTTTATTCCTAATGGTGTGGATATGATTTTTAGGCGCGCTTTTGAAAGCACTTTGATGATTCGTGGAAGCAACTTCCCAAAGATAATGTTTATATTCTCAAATATTATCGTTGGCCAGCGGAAGCAATACAATGCCACCGGGAAACGCATCATCCGACTATTTATAATGTGCCAAATGCACCACTTAATGTACACATTGAATTAGATATGCAAGCAAAAAAAAAAATCGGTTCCTAGATAACTTCCAGCGCATGGCATTGATTCCACATAAATTTGATCACGGCGAAGAACGTAAAATTCTCATTTTTACAAAAGGAAACGACCAAGTCAGTGAAGCACGAGAAGCCAGTATATACTGTAGCGGAAGCAATACAATGCCACCGGGAAACGCATCATCCGACTATTTATAATGTGCCAAATGCACCACTTAATGTACACATTGAATTAGATATGCAAGCAAAAAAAAAAAAAATCGGTTCCTAGATAACTTCCAGCGCATGGCATTGATTCCACATAAATTTGATCACGGCGAAGAACGTAAAATTCTCATTTTTACAAAAGGAAACGACCAAGTCAGTGAATCACGAGAAGCCGGTGCTACTCTCGTAGGCGGCATTGAACTTATTAAGGACGAACATCAAGAAGATTTTGGTTTAATAACAACTTGTATTGGAACAATAAATATGGATAGTTCTAAATTGGAAGAGAATTTACGTTATCTACTACAAGATGTATATTCCATACGTCCTAAACGTGATGGGGAACGCTTTATAAAAAGAGTGCTTCTTAAAAGTCCGCCGAGTAGTGAGCGTCTTAAGATTGATCCATATCAATACATACCAGAATTATATCTAAGGAAAGATACAAAAGCAAAAGGAGATGATACTGATGTAAAGGAAGATTCTCATAAAAAACGCCTAAAAAGAATTGTTATGAATACCTTTTTTTTACTCACCACTATCTTTCTTCCATAGTCCCCTCGAGACCCTGTGGGTGCCATCATATTGGGCAATGCCTTTTGTTCGATAAGTCGTTAAGCTGCATTAAAAATTAATTCTTTATTAGCGTCTACTGACGGTACAATAAAATATTTTAGCGGGCACCTATTTTTTTTCCGTTACAACGCGTTAAAGCGCGAGTCGAGTTGAGACTACGACCGCCACCCTTCTCTTTAATCGTATGCCTTCAGATTCCAATTCACGTTCGAGCACATTTGGCTTAGGTGCATCTAACATCATGATCATGATAACTAAATCTGCAGTACGTGCTACAGCGATTACCTGCCGACCACGACCTTTACCCTGCGCGGCACCCTCAATAATTCCAGGCAAATCGAGCAACTGTATATTGGCACCTTTATATTCAATGACTCAATTAAGGCTACGCGCGCATCGCCACTTTTTTAACACATCGAAACCATCACCTTTCTCTCCCATTTTGGCAGGTTCCAGCAATTGAGAACGATATTTAGCCAGCTTTGCTTTCGGTTGCTTTGTTCTTTTGCGTGCGAGCGATTTCTTTTTTCAATATTTCCAAAATCGACTCCGCGTCCATCAGTTTCACTTAAAGCTACAGAAACTATTCATGTCTTAAAAAAAAAGAAAAAAAAAATGGTGCTTATAGTGTTAACAACTTTGTATTCTTTACTTTAATTTTTAAAATAATTTTTAATTGAGTTTCATGTTAACTTAAAATTTTTGAATAACTTCAAAAAAAGAAAATTCTAATTAGTTTGAAAATATTTAAACTCAAAAATAAACAAAAATAAATTTTATATTGCAAACCAAAATAAAAGAATTTTTTAAAATATCAACTTGAATGTTGATATATTGGCGATCCTCAATCGAACCAATTAAATAGCAATAATTTCATGAACAATATATTTTATCTTTTTTGACAAAAGTAGTGTAATTCTTCCGCGCAACCAATTTTTCCCATCTAACTGAAAGTAGCTTCTAAAAGAAGCTAATAAGAAGTTTCAATATATCTTCAACAGTCGTCTTGTCAATATTAAATGCAAAACTAAAATATAAAAGACATATTTGGTTCAAGTCATCATGAATTGCTAAACAGAATTTAAAAATATATGAAGAAAAATGAAGACAACCCAGTGTAGTTTGTGAACTAGAACATTTAATACATGAGCGAAATTAATAATTAAACCGAACTTTCGCGCTTAATTATATATATATATATATATATATATATATATATATATATATATACGAAAGCTCATAACAAAAGTTTAAAAACTTGTTAAATTAATTGTGATAAAACAATAGAAGACAACCAATAAAAATGTACCATTGTCGTAGAGTGTTTAACAGTACACCTAATTTTGTTAAAACAACAGCCGCTGGAACTAAACAAAAATCACTTAATTAATTGTTAAAACTTTGATAGAAATAATAAAATAGTTAAAAATGCAACAAAAAAATTGTGAAATAATTAAAAAATTTAAATTTTTGAGTGATTTTTGCCAACACATTGCAACATATCTTTAAGTTACGCAATATAAAACACTTAAAACGAGAAAATACGCTAAAACTCATTTTTAAAAATAAATGCCAGATCAAAACAATACTGCCACTGTTTCAAATACTACCACAGCTGTTGAAAATTGATCCAGCACTACTCAGGAAGTTTCATCTACAAAATAGTGTCACTAACCTCTCCCTACATTTCATTCGTATATCCAAGTATTTTAACATTCAACAAGCAACATCGTCATATAGTGTACCGTTTATTGGAACCATTCATGATCTTTAACGTCCTCTACACAAATAAGAGCATCATTATATTTTAAAGCCATTGCATATTTAAATTTATCAATCAACTCTTCCATAGTAATAAATCGTAAATATAAATTTTAAATAATTTTAACTTTTTCTAAATACAATTTTTATTTTAATATTAAATTAAAATTTCAAATTTATTTTAAGATTATTTTTATATCTTAAAAATTTTAATATAAGTTATTTAAATTTACTTATTTTTTATATAAAATTAAATATTGTATTTAAATTGTTAACGCCCTTTCCAAAAAATTCTTAAATATTTTCTTATTTAACAAATTTTTCATTTCAATTTCTTTTCATATGGTTCTACGTTCACCAATACGAACTCGTAATTTTACAAATTCAGAAAATCAAAATATCAACCATACAAATAACATCATGACTCACAATACAACTCAAAATTCTAACATTAATACAACACAAAAGAACATCTCTAATACAACACAAAATACTTCAACACAAGATAACTTTACAAATTTTCCTTCTACTAAATCTATTAAATTACCACAATTTTGGCAAGATTGTCCTGATGCCTGGTTTTTGATTGTTGAAGGACAATTTGAAATTAACAATATCAATGATGATAATTTAAAATTTCAAAATGTTCTAATTACTCTTCAACGAGATACTATATCTAAAATTTTAGATGTTATTAACCCTCCTCCTCTTTTTAATAAATATGATACAATCAAAAAAATTCTATGTGAAAGATTTTCTCTTAGCGAAGAAAAACGATTAGAACAATTATTTTCAAAAACTGAACTTGGTGATCGTTCACCATCTGAATTATTCAGATTTATGAAATCACTTATAGGTTCTGACTCCATAGTTAGCCAAGAATTACTCTTTAAATTGGGGATTCGTAAATTACCACAAGAAATACAAATTCATTTGACTTCCAATAATAATCAAAACAGAGATGAAATTATTATTTTAGCTGACAAACTTTTTGATTTAATCAATAAACCTCATTCTTCCAAATGTCCTGTAGTCTCCAGTATAAATAATAATATTTTAGAACAATGCGTTAAAAATTTAACTGAATTAACTACGGCTATTTATCAAAATTTAAATAAAATGTCTAATGATATTAATCAATTACAAATCCGTTCAAGATCTAAAGATAGAAATAGATCTAAATCTCGAAATTTTTCAAGATCAAGAAATTTTTCAAACAATCGTAAATTTAATTCACAAACAACTATTTATTGGTATCACAAAAAATTTAAGAATAACGCTCTTAAATGTATACCCCCATGCAATTTTAATCAAAATCATAATTCAAATTGCGAACAAAATTTAAACTGAAACAATCCATTATGACGGTGACGGATAATGGAACTATTATTAAACCTACTCGTCGCCTATTCCTATTTGATAAATTCAATAAACTTAATTTTCTTATCGATACCGGTGCAGTTGTATCAGTTATTCCCTTTTCTAAATTTAAAATTTATAAAAGAAATTCGGATCTTACTTTGACTGCAGCAAACGGTTCTTCAATTGAAACTTTCGGTACAAAACTACTTAAAATTGATTTAGGTTTAAGAAGAGATTTTGAATTTCCATTCATTATTGCGAATATTGATACACCAATTTTAGGAGCAAACTTTTTAGAAAAATTCGGAATTATTGTCAATATTAAAAATAAAGAAATAATGGATTCTACTACAAAAATTAAAGTCGCTGGATCTTCTGGATTTTCTGATATTTTCTCACTCAAAATTCCTATTGTCGAAAATAAGTTTTCAAAATTACTTAATAAATTTCCATCTATTACCTGCGAACCAGATTATACTAAAAAAGTTAAACACCATACGGTTCACAGGATAGAAACAAAAGGTATTTTACCATTTTCGAAACCCAGACGTCTTGATCCAATAAAACTTAAAATTGCTAAAACTGAATTTGAATTTTTAGTTAAAACTGGTATATGCAGACCCTCAAATTCTCCTATTGCATCTCCACTTCATCTCGTTCCTAAAAAAGAACCAAATGATTGGAGACCTTGCGGAGACTATCGAAGACTTAATTTTATTACTACACCAGATCGATATCCTTTACCACATATTCACGATTTAACAATTGATTTAAAAAACAAACAATTTTTTTCCAAAATTGATCTTGTGCGTGCCTACCACCAAATTCCAATGGCAGAAGAAGACATTTATAAAACTGCAATAACTACCCCTTTTGGAATGTTTGAATTCGTAAGAATGCCCTTCGGTTTACGAAACAGTGCTCAAACTTTCCAACGCTTTATTAATGAAGTATTTTCTGATTTCGATTTTGTATTTACATACATTGATGACATTCTTATTGCTAGTGATAATGAAGATCAACATATAAATCATTTAAAATCAGTTTTCAAAAGACTTGAAGGATATAATTTAAATATTAAACCTTCAAAATGTACTCTCGGTGTAAATAAATTAAATTTCTTAAGTTACGAAATTTCAGGCGAAGGTATTAAACCATCTTTAGATAGAATTGAAATCATAAAAAATTTTGAAAAACCAATTTCTATAAATAAATTACAAAAATTTTTAGGTATGATAAATTACTATCACAGATATATTAAAATGTTAGCAACAGAACTTAGTCCTCTGCATGAAATGTTAACACATGCAATTAAAAACAAACTCAAACAATTAAATTGGACAAATGAAACCACAACAGCTTTCGAAAATGTTAAAAAACTTTTTGCTAAAAATACTTTACTTACACATTTCGACAAAAATGGTACTTTATCATTAGCAGTAGATGCATCAAATGTTGCTATTGGAGCAGTTCTTCAACAAACTAGCAATAATATACTAGAACCCTTAGCTTATTTTTCAAGAAAATTAACTACAACAGAAACTAAATATTCAACATTTGATCGTGAACTTTTGGCTATTTATAATTCAATTAAACATTTTAAACATTTTTGTGAAGGTAGAACTTTTACTATTTATACTGATCATAAACCTTTAATTCATGTTCTAAATTCTAAAGTAGATAGATCTCCTCGTCAACTACGTCATTTTTATTTATTTATTTATTAGTTATTAGTTTTAATACATTAGCACATTAAGATTAAAATCTTTTATTGCGCAATACAAACATAAAACTTATGTATATGAAAATACTTATATAAAAATTAAAAATATGAGATAGACAAATCTATAAAAACGGTGTTAGTTTTAATACATTAGTACATTAAGATTAAAATCTTTTATTGCGCAATACAAACATAAAACTTATGTATATAAAAATACTTATATAAAAATTAAAAATATGAAATAGACAAATTTATAAAAACTGTGTTAGTTTTAATACATTAGCCCACCAAGATTAAAATCCTTTATTGCGCAATACAAACATAAAACTTATGTATATGAAAATACTTATATACAAATTAAAAATTAATTAATTAATTAATCATCTTGAATATATTGCTCAATTTACAAATGATATTCAATATATACGTGGAAAAGACAACATAGTTGCCGACACACTTTCCCGTATTCCAGAAATAAATGCAATTTCAACTCAAGATATAAATGTAGAAACTTTATATAAAGAACAACAAACTGATACATTTTTACAAAAAACCATTTCTGATCAAAATTCTAAAAATAATTTAAAAGAAATTCATATTCCAGTTATTAATTTAAATATATGGTGTGATGTTTCTCTACAACCTTTTCGACCTTATGTTCCACATTCTATGAGAAGAATTATATTTGACAAAATTCACTCATTATCTCATCCAAGTATAAGAACAACTAGAAAATTAATTCAAAATAAATATTATTGGCCTAACATGCGTAAAGAGATTAACGATTGGACTTCATCTTGCATCAATTGTCAAAAATCCAAAATTTCAAGACAAAAAAGTGTTATAATAATATGCAAGTGTAGACGTGTTTGTGTTGTGCTGCTGGTTTTGTCACTTTTTCCTGTAATTATAATTTGTATATGCACGTAAAGTAGCCAAAAACTGAGTGCTAATCTGTTGTTTGTCTTTCGGGCATTGAAATATTATATTATAGTTAACTTTTTTGCGCGTAAATATTGATTTTCATAATTTTTTCTAATGTCTACGGTTGATAAAAAAGTGACAAGAAGCACAAAGTTATCCCCGCCGAAGGGTAATACCCCGCTTCATGGCAAAGTTAGAGACGGTGAGAGCCCACAAACGGCGCAATGGCTGAAACAAATGAAACAAATGGAGAGTAAACTGGAGAGCATGGTGGCGAATTTAAGTGGAAACATAAAGAGCAGCGAAGAGGGACTTATGCAGCGATTCAATGACATTGCAGTAGAGTTGCAAAGTATTAAGACCACTGTCAAACTATTTGATGTGAGGTTGACTGCTGTAGAAGCAGCGTGTGAAGAAACTGCCGCGCTTAAGGCAGAGGTGGTTTTGCTGAAAAATGAGTTGGCAAAGCAAGAGAACGCAGCTGCTGCTACTGACATTATAATTAACGGCGTACCCAATTGTTCAAATAAGAGTTGCTTGGAGATCTTTTCTGATATTTGCAAAGCAGTGAAACATGAGATGCCAGCAGTAAGAGAAATTTTCCGAGTACCTGATACGAAATCAAACCGTGGCAGCAGCTCCCCACACACTTCGACGTCGACTTCCTCACCCATCATTGTGAAACTTCACTCGTCTTACGCTCGCAGTAGACTCTTCATGTCGGTAGCTAGCTACTGCAAAGCCAATAAGAGAGCTCTTACTTTATATGATATTGCTGTTGAAGGTGCAGCGAACATTCACCTGCACGAAAGTTTGTCGAGAGCAAAACGTGAGCTAATGCATTATGCAGCCCAGCTCAAACGCCAAAAACATCTGGCAGCTGCTTTCTCGATACGCGGGCAAGTGTTTGTACGTAAAAGAGACGGGGAGAAGGCGACTTGTGTAAATGGTAAACAAGAAATTGATGAAATTGTCGGCACATCATAGATTAGGAAGAATGATTCTCTCATGCAGTGATTTATTTGTTATGTTTAATTTAAGTTTCATTAAGCATTTTTCTCTCACATCTCTTATTGCTTTTTCAATCTCTGGTGTTGCTTTTTTCTGTATTCTTATTTGCTCTAATTTTTGCTTACACTTCCTCTTTTTCCTGTTTACTTCTTCAATTCTTCTTACACTTGTTTTTCCTGTACTATTCACTTGCCCTCTGTTGGCGTATCTTTACCTTACTTGTATTACTAGGCAAATTTGCATATTTGTTTTACTGCTGATTAGAAATGTTTTCATTGAAGTTGTGTATCATTTAACGTGACTGTTCAACAAATATTCGGCTCTAATGATAAACACAAGGTGATGTTGGATATACTGTGTAAACAATCGAATGGTCTTAACATAGTTCACTTTAATGCACGGAGCCTGTGCTCTGATAAGATGGACTATGTTAGACATATTTTTAATAATTCGTTGGTAGATATTATTTGTATATCTGAGACCTGGTTCGGTGAACATGTCACTGACCTTCATTGCTGCATTAGCAACTATAATGTTGTGCGAAATGATCGAAAGCACAAAAAAGGGGGCGGGGTAGCTATATATTGCAGAAAATCGCTTAAAATCAAAACTCTGGTTAAATCTGAAGGTTGTGGTACTGAATATATTATTTCAGAAGTTACAGATGGCATCACCAAAATACTTGTTTCATGCGTATACAACCCGAATAAATTTTTATTATTAGATGGCTACTTTTCTGATTTATCTGTTCATGTTATTGAGTATGAGTGTTATGTTATATGTGGTGATTTTAATGTAAACTTACTTGTCAAAGATTCGATTAGTATCAAACTGCGTGATCAAATATCAGCAGCTGGACTAACTATTGTTAATGAGAAAATACCTACAAGAAACGCTAATAACGCTAGGCCAAGCCTTCTAGATTTTTTTATTACCACTGATCTGGCCTTAGTTCTTAAATTTGACCAACTATTTTTCATATCGGACCATGATTTGCTTTTCTGTACTGTTGATGTAGTGTTAGAACGTCCTGCTGCTGGTGTTACTTTCTCGTACCGTGATTTCCGTTCTATAGATACCAGTGCTTTGTTCTCTGATTGTAACGCCATTTATTGGAATCAGTGTTGGAATTACGAGCCGGTAGACTCAAAGCTCGAGTTTTTTAATAATCAATTGACTTTCCTTTTTGATCGACATGTGCCCCTACGTAGTGCTAAAGTCATAAATAAATCTTGCCCATGGTTTAACAAGAGAGTTATCCAAAAACGAAATAAGTTGCATGCAAAGTGGAGAAGACTAAAGACGAATGCATCATGGTGTGAGTATAAAGTTGCCCGCAACTCGGCGACAGTTGTTACTAGGCAAGCAAAAAGATGGTACTGTCAACTAAAATTGAATCCGTCTCTCCCATCTAAGAAGCTGTGGAGCAATCTGAAAAGTCTGCACATCCATGGAAAGAATACTGTGCAATGTGAAATTGACCCTGATGTTATAAACGATTATTTCACTGAGAATGTAAGCTCCGTCAGTATTAGTGACGACACAGGGTTGCCCTCACAACTTTTAATCCAAAACCCCTTTGAATTCATCTGCGTCAGCGAAAATGAAGTGTACAAAGCTGTAATGGCGATCAAGTTTTACGCAGTTGGAAATGATGGTATATACTTGAAATTTGTTAAAATTTTACTTCCGTATATAGTAGGTGCTCTCACTCACATTATTAACCATATCTTCACAAGTGGCTATTTTCCGGATGCTTGGAAAAAGGCAATTATTTTTCCGACTCCTAAAAAACATCTTGCGTCCAACACGAGTGACTATAGACCAATTAGTATCCTGCCATCATTTTCCAAAGTGTGTGAAAATTTGATGGCTGACCAAATTGCGGTGCATATTCAAAAGAATAATTTGCTTTCTCCATTGCAGTCTGGGTTTAGGCCTGGGCACAGTTGTGCTACTGCTATGCTTAAAATTGTAGATGACATAAGAACGCCTTTTGATAAAGGAGATATAACTATAATTTGCCTCTTAGATTTCTCTAAGGCATTTGACTCAGTCAACCATTCTCTGTTATGCTGGAAGCTAAGGCATTTTTTCGGGTTCTCTGATAGCTCTTCGAAACTGTTGTTAAGTTATTTAACGGGAAGGGTTCAACGTGTTATATGTGGTAATGCCTCATCTCAGTTCAAAGCTATCAAAACAGGTGTCCCGCAAGGCTCAATACTTGGCCCGCTCTTATTTAGTATGTTTATTAACGACGTATTTTCAGTGTGTAAACATGTTAGTGCGCATGCGTATGCTGATGATATTCAGTTATATCTTTCAAATCGTATCGGTCTTGTAGAAGATTTATGTTACAAAGTAAACAACGATCTGTCTGCTATATTGTGCTGGGCGCAAAAAAATGTTTTGTGTTTAAATGCAAGTAAATCATATGTTGTACCCATATGTAAAACCGAAATAGACCCTGATGATATACCGCCTTTAGTAATCGGTACATCCACCCTTGAGATCACTCACAAAATAAAGAACCTTGGGTTTTTAATAAATAATAAACTTAGCTGTGGTGATCATGTTAACAAATTGGTAAGCAATGTTTATTTTATTCTGCGTAGGTTGAGAATGTCTGCAGAGTTTACGCCACAAGAGACACGTAAAAAACTCGCGATACAATTGATTGTGCCCCATTTTACGTACGCGGAATTAGTATATAGTAAACTTGACTCGCTATCAGCAAATAAGGTAAATGTAGCCTTCAACAATGTTACACGGTATGTTTATGGCATAAGTCGTTATGCTCACATATCACCATGGCACGACAAAATTTTGGGTTGTAGTATTATGCAATATTTGGCCGCCAGGAACTGTATTTTCATGTTTAAGTTGCTAGAATGGAAAACCCCTAAATATCTGTATGACAAGATTCAATTAACCAGATCTCAGAGACTAAACAGCTTAATAATCCCGAAATATAGTACACTAACATCTAGCCGGCTGTTTTTCATTAGTGCAATTAAAATGTGGAACAGGATTCCAGAAAATTTAAAATCAGAACTAAATAGAAGCAACTTCAGAAAGCTAATATACAAATATTTTAGTGACCTTGATATGACGCTGGCCTCGTAAATACAAATAAGCTGCTAGTATCTTAATCTCTATTTTCTGTCTCTCTCTATTTTCTAAATTTCACTTACTATCTATATCACTTACTGCCTTTTAAATTGTTAAGTGCCATTGCATTAGTATTAAGCTTGAATCAAATATTTTATTTTATCTTTTAAGTAATGTTTTTTAAATATAAATACTAAATAACAGAATGTATCCCATTGCTGATGTACATATAAAAGACTGACTAGTCTTAGTTGTACAATGAAATTAATTAAATAAATGTTATGTTATGTTATGTTACATACTAAATCTCCTATCCAAAAAATTCAAATACCATCAGGCCGTTTTGAACATATTCATATGGATATTGTTGGACCTCTTCCAGTTTCAAATGGAAATTGTTATATTTTAACAATTATTGACAGATTTTCACGTTGGCCTGAAGCTTATCCACTTAAAGATATTTCAACAAATACTATAGTAAAAACTTTTATTCAAAATTATATACCACGATTTGGTATACCATTAAATATTACAGTAGATCAAGGTTCACAATTCACTTCAAAATTTTTTTACGGAATTAACTAAACTTTTAGGTTCTTATAAAATTCATACATCTCCTTACCATCCCCACCGTGGTGTGATGGTAGCGTGCTCCGCCTACCACACCGTATACCCTGGGTTCACACCACGGGCAAAGCAACATCAAAAATTTAGAAATAAGGTTTTTCAATTAGAAGACAATTTTTCTAAGTGGGGTCGCCCCTCGGCAGTGTTTGGCAAGCGCTCCGGGTGTATTTCTGCCATGAAAAGTTCTCAGTGAAAACTCATCTGCCTTGCAGATGCCGTTCGGAGTCGGCATAAACATGTAGGTCCCGTCCGGCCAATTTGTAGGGAAAAGCAAGAGGAGCACGACGCAAATTGGAAGAGAAGCTCGGCCTTAGATCTCTTCGGAGGTTATCGCGCCTTACATTTATTTATTTTTAATTATAGCATCAAACGACTCGGTTCATTGGTCTGACATTTTACCATTCATTCCACTTGGTTTACGAACTTCTATTAAAGAAGATTTAAAATGTTCATCTGCTGAACTTGTTTATGGCCAAACACTTAGAATACCTGGTGAATTAATTATTTCAAATAGTAATAAAGAACATGATTTTTCTAATGACGCTCTTCATAAAATAAGAGATTATTTTTCGCTTGTTTGTTCTAAAGTTTTTCATCATAACAAAGAAAATTGTTTCGTTCCTAAACAATTAGAAAATTTTGAGTATGTTTTTGTTAAAGTTCTTCGTAAATCTAATTTAGAATCACCTTATGAAGGACCTTTTAAAGTTATCTCTAAGAAACATAAAACATTTACAATTCAATACAAAAATACTATTAAAAATATTTCAATTGATTTACTTAAACCAGCAAACATACTTATTAACACTAATTTGAATACAAATACATTAAACAACAAAAAACAAAAAAAGGTTACATTTAATATTAATTAATAATTTGTTTGTTTCAAATTTTCTTGGAGGGGAAGTAAATATAGTGTTAACAACTTTGTATTCTTTACTTTAATTTTTAAAACAATTTTTAATTGAGTTTTCATGTTAATTTAAAATTTTTGAATAACTTCAAAAAAAGAAAATTCTAATTAGTTTGAAAATATTTAAACTCAAAAATAAACAAAAATAAATTTTATATTGCAAACCAAAATAAAAGAATTTTTTAAAATATCAACTTGAATGTTGATATAGTGCTTCGATTGACCTAGACTAAGGAACGGTTTGTGATTGTGGTCGTACACTAAAAAATCGCAAAATTGTTGTTTCCATATTGCAACGGCTAGACGGCCGCTTCTCGGGCACATTAATTATGCATAGAAGAAATTTTAGCAATTCTGAGCTGCGCACGTAAGTCACATCATTTTCTTGGAAAATCTCAATTAAATGTTTCATGGCTCTAACTGAACTTTCGCTGATGTTATCCTCATACATTTTATTGAATTCCTCCATGAAGCTGGTGAGTGCGTAATTGTTGCACTGGCTCTCTTTTGAATGAGATGAGCTAGCCGGGTGAATAGGAGTAAGAATAAAGCCGTATTACTAGGTGATGGTGCTGCTGTAATGTTTGGCATCTGAAACGAGAAAAAAAAGAATATAATAAAATAAAATATAAAATTATCAAAAGGGGAACGATACTCATACTCACCCGTCACACTTTTTTCTTCATAATGAAAATTTATTCAAAAATGTCTGTATACTCATTTCCATGAATTAATGACATTTTTGAATGAACGAAACGAGGTTGCCACCCGTCTGACTTCGCCGGTTTTGTCTCTTAAAGTGCGTGCACACTGAGCGGTGCGACATGTAGCGGCGGCGGCGCTTCACTTTTTTGCCTATTCTATTTTGTTCAACATTGCCGCTCATGGCCGCGCTGCGCAGTGCGGCGGCCGCTAGATGTGAATTGCTTCATAAGAATACATGCGAAGACTATTTTGTAGCGCAGTGTAGTGCAGCTCAGTGTGGCCTTAGCTTTAAGCGGTGAACACATTGTAGGCGATACCGTGGGACCACAATTCGGATCCGTGAGATCCGAAAAGCACGATTCAGTCATACGCGAGCTAGGTAGGTGCCCGACGCACCCTACCAACAGATATAGTTCGGAACACACAAAAACATAAACAATGTAACTCACTTTCCATTATTATTTTCATTTGGAAAGGTTAAGCCTTCTTCTCAACTCCAACTTAGTTTAGACTGTTTCGTGAACTATAAAGAAATAACTTCGAATTATATAAGACCGTAAAATTTCCAAGCCTTTCAACGTAGTTTAGTAGCGTAAACTTAACGGTGGAAAAGCTAATGGGAGATTACAATACAATTTTTAAGATTGATAAAATAATTAAAGGAAGGGTCAGAAATTTTTTACGAAATAGTAATTCAACAAAATCAACTTTATGGGAAAACACAAAACAAAAAAGAATGAAAATTTCCAGAAATAATTATCAGAGTGGAGGTCGCGTCAGAACTCATGTCGTGAAAGTGTTCGAGGACACATATGCCATAGCTACTACAAACAAGGGAGATATTAAAATTTTTAGACAAGGCTATAAATTTTTTGTCGCGTTAGAACTCAGACGCGAGATTTCCTTAAATACTTTCATGACATGTCCATTATGTATCCTTACACTGCAATGGGCAGCACCGTACAGCTGTCTCATTCCAATGATTGGAAGAGGTAGCAGCTGACAGCTCTACAAATTACCACACTCGATAATGTAGGCTATCCCCGCCAGGGTTGTGTTGAAATCAACAAACACACCACAATTTGTGCTTCTCACACAACATGACCCAAATCAACACAAAGAGTGTTCCCAGACAGCGAATAAAGGCCCCTTTACATCTGTCGCACATTTTATCTGCACGACGTCGCTTAAGGGACAATCTCATTCACCAGCTATCACGCTGCAAAAACGCTCTCGTCATTCCAAGTCAGTTGACTAGTCATTTTACGGTCATAGGTTATATTCATAGTCACATGTGCATGGGCGTGGGTAAGTTTGTGACCAAATTTTTTGTAGGGAATGTCCACACAATAATCCAGCAAAGTTTTGCACCTTGTTGGTAGGAGCCCAGGGTGGTTTATAGTAAACATCACCACCATTTATAGCAAGTTTCTGCAATATAAAACACACTAGGGGACACAAAGATAACTCCAAATTTTGAACTCTGTTTCTAAATTTTGTATACCTCATTTTGTATACCGAAATTTGTATACCTGGTTCCGAAAAATTTTATAAGTCAAAGTTTTGAGGTAATCTCGTCACTCAGCCACAACCAGATATTTTTTTTTTTTTGAAAAAGAATCAATACATATATAATATGACTTAATGAGTCTAATTGCAGGCATCATGACCCGCTACGGCCAATTGCGCAAGGTATATGAGAAAAAGGCCAGCTATTTCAAGGTCCCATGCCATTTGTGTTCGGCTAGCCATCCGATCCGTCTATGCCCAGTCTACCGTTCAAAGACGCCTGAGGAACGGATGCGTGAAGCTCTTCTGGGCAATTATTGTGGCAATTGCCTCTCCATGGCGCATCGCACGGCTGGTTGCACAAGCAACGGGAGATGTCGGCGATGTGGCGAGAAACACCACACCACCCTTCACGTGGATGAGCAAACAAAAGCTTCACGTGAACCGTACAAGCCGAGGAGCGTACAGGTAGAGGAGGAAGAACGCGAGAACCTCGAAGGGGCGTTATCACTATACGCCTCCGATATTGAGGCGGAAGAGATGGAACGAGAAACCACGGAGAGGGACACATATTCTCAACCGGCCAGCATGGTCCAAGAGAGATCGGAACCACTGCCCTTCCGACTCTCCGATAGATCGGAACCACTGCCCTTCCGACTATCAGGGGGATCGGAACCACGGCTCTTCCGACCCCTGCTGCAACATGAGCGCCAACAGTCGAACAGAGCCCCTCACCGTCGCCGCCGACAACGACAACGCCCCCAGCTGGCCAACAACAGCACAAATCGCCGTCACGAAGCCATCACGACTAGCCTGCCTCGCTCTACGTCGGCCGCCGCCGATTCTCGAGGAGTCATTGCCACTCGCCAGCTAAGGACGTCGCTAACGTTCCGCAGTGGACGTACAGGGCTAGACCTCGTCGCTGGACCGGTACTGCGGCCCATGATATCGATTCCGCCGACTGCTATAGTGAAAATTGAAGCTGGAGGACGACTTAACCTGGTTCGAGCGCTAATCGATGTTTGTTCGCCGTCAACCGTCATAGCGGCCGACTTGGTCCGGGATCTGCGGCTGGACGAAACTCGAGTGGGTAGCCAGACAGGCTGTGTGGTGTGTCTGCGGGGGAAGCACGGCGACAACAAACGCATTGCGACCCATGCCGTCGTCACACCACATTTCCACCGAGTGGCGCCTAGTCACAGCCTGGATCCAGCCATCGCGGCTATGTATACACACATCTGTCTCGCCGATCCAAAATTCTACGTCGCGTCGCCAGTACGCCTAGTTCTCTAGGCAGACGTATATGCCGACATTATGCTAAATCAAGTTCTGCCAGTGTCATTCGGCCCGCTCTTGGCGCAAAGCACGATATTCGGCTTCGTGCTCTCTGGAGTATCCAGAGCCTAAATGGTCGCAGATAAATATCCAAAAAAAATTAATTTTGAATTTGCCTTTAAATTATGAATTTTGTAATAAAGAATATGTTATACTTTGAACTCATGCGTACAGTCTGTCCATCCACAAATTTCTCATCTTTCTCCTTCTAGATATTGTCTACTCTAGCAACAGGGCAAGGCGAGGTTGCGTACCGCAAGGGGGCCGGCATGTTTAGGCCAGCAGGCTAACCCCAAAGGAAAATTAAGGGTCGGCCACCCTAATGCAATCTAGTACAAAACCGCTTATTTGTTACGGCCGTTAGCACTTATACTAAAAGAAAAAGTGACGTTTCGTTAAGTTACCCCGCCAAAGGCCTGTTAGTTTTGGGGGTAAACGGAATGCATGGAAAGGGAACTCGTTCACTTGGATTAAAACCGCAGCAGTTTACGCACGCTCGAACGTCTTGAAGCTGCAAGTTTAAGCCACATCAAACGTCACACCGCCAGAAAGTAGAGTTCCTGAATATATTAAAGGTAACATTGTAGCAATTGCATGCTTGCTCCTTTAAACTCTCTCTCTGTTAATTTCCACTGCGCATTTTATGAAATAAAGTCTATTGCAATTTTAATATTAATCACTACCTTTCCTTCCTAACCTCCATCGAGAGAAACTAGTCAGCTCAAGTTTTCATACTTTGTTACCCAATATATATACCATATATATATTTCCCTCCGTCGAAAGTTCGGACCCAATTCTAAAATTCCCCAACTTATACACCCCTCCGATCTAAAGATCCGGACCCTGGGTATATAACCCACATCATAAAGCCTAAACTGCAAAGTATTTCATTTGCCTACTCACTGGTACAAAAACTACAGTCCCTTACAAAATCCTTAAATTTTTTTGTTTTCAAAAACAGCTAATACATAAATTTGTATTCCCGTACCAACGGAAACCCCACTGTCCGGTTCTATATACCAAAAAGTTCGTTGCGCTTCGTATTAAATATAAAAATATATACGTGTATATGATATATATGTATGTAGGAAGGGTCCGTAATTCTGGTTTAACTGTAAA
Source organism: Eurosta solidaginis (assembly GCF_040869045.1). NCBI lineage: Eukaryota > Metazoa > Arthropoda > Insecta > Diptera > Tephritidae > Eurosta > Eurosta solidaginis. The sequence goes on along the minus strand of NC_090319.1, from coordinate 167,506,432 downwards.
ACCTACTTGTTGCATATTACTTACATTTATAATTTACAATCTACATCATAGAAATGAAATCATATTCTGTTAAACGTTAATCATATTTTTTTCAGTTGTAATGAATATTCGAGACCGATCATACAATTTTCTATAATTATTTAACTTAGTATTCTATCTTAAATGGAAGTAAACCTACTTATATTCTAATGAACAATTGTACTAATATGCTAATATAATTAAATAAATAGTAAATAATAGCGAAATCCAAAACTATTAACCTATAAATTGGGGGCTCAACCGAAGAGTCAGTCGAACATTTTGAAAAAATAGTCATTGGTCATTGCAATTAAAATTTAATAATTAAAGAGAACTCAAATTCTAAAAGTGCTCTAATACGAAATAACGTTTGAAAATCTAACTAAAATATTCATAAAAAGAATTTGCTGAAAAATTAAAAGATGGTGGTGTAAAAATTTTGAAATTAAAAACGAAAATTGACAATGTAAAATAAAATTTGAAAAATGGAAGTTTTCTAACTGAGGAAAAGTTGAAGAAATAAATCTGCATCAATGGCTGAATTGGAAAAATTGAAGAAATGAATATGAATCAAGATATGAATGAGGAAAAGTTATGAAGTGCGTGTGGATCAAAGGGTGAAAGAGAAACAAAATAATTTGTATGTCTGCATTATCGGGCGAAAGTGAAGGTAATCAATTTGTGTAGAATTAGTTTAAGGCTGCATTATCGGCTGAAAAGAAAAGCGTGAACAAAGGGGAATCAATAAATGAATGCGAGATTCGAATACAAGACCAATGCATGGATATAAAAGGGATATTTTGTGAAAAAGGAATGAATTGAAAGCATAAACAAACGAAGAGTAGTAAAATACAATAAATAGTTGTTGGTATATGTATGTAGCTAATATGAAATGTTTTGATGTAATTTAGAAGTGAACTATTGATTGAATATTGTTTTATATTTACAAGTTATGTATGTATAATTTCCATAAATAATTCAAAATTAGGGCATTTACATTTATCCAGGTTGTAGATTTTGAAATTGGCATTTTAACGTTTTGTTGTTTAAGATGGATAGGGAAGAGATAGAACGTTTGACAGTTGAGCAATTAAAAGAGAAATTGAGAGAACAAAATTTACTGACAACTGGTCGTAAAACAAAATTACAGGAAAGACTACTGCAACATTTTGGTCATTCTGTAAATGATGATGGTGATGCTGAGTCTATAAGATCAGTTTATGAGGAAACTGGTAACGGGCAATGCTCGTCAAATGTTGTAGTTTATCGACCTCAGTTTAACCCTAAAGATTTAATTGATAGCCTCACGCAGTTTAAGGGAGTAGGTAGACCAGATGTTCATCATTGGTTACGAGAATTTGAGCAAAATGCGGAAATTGTGGGATGGAGTGATCTGCACAAATTTGTTTACGCGAAGCAATTACTGTCAGGAGCAGCTAAAATTTTTATTCGTAGTCAGTTTCATATACAAACATGGTCAACTTTTAAAAATGCCTTGATTAATGAGTTTGATGGGCGGGTTTCTTCAGCTGATATACATAGGTTAATGAGAAACCGTAGAAATAATCCTAATGAAAGTTTCTTAGAATACCTATATTCTTTGATGGAGATAGGTGGTCGAATTAATCTAGACGAGGCTAGCATCATTGATTATTTTATTGAGGGAATATCTGACTCGAGAGTCAACAAAGCTATACTGTATCAGGCCAAGAATATTGAGGAATTAAAGTTGCAAATGCGAGTATATGAAAAAGTACGTGGTCTTCAAGTGCAACCCAACAAACAATTTTATAATAGTTCAACGAACAACAATTTCTCCGTAAGCAAGGATAAAAAGTGTTTTAAATGTGGAAGTGATTCTCATATGGCTAGGAATTGTTCGCAAATTAAATGCTTTAACTGCAGTCAAGTTGGTCATAAATCCTTTGAGTGTAAAGAAGTTAAAAAAGAACAAAAATCAAAGCCAAATACGGCAAATACAGTAGATGGTTGGGGAGAGTTAAAGTTTAAAAATGTAAAATTTTCTGAAGGTAATTTTCAGTTTTCAGCTTTGGTTGATACGGCTGTAATCTTTGCCTCATGCGATATGACACATTGATGAAAAGTGGACTTGAAGTCCTACTTAAGCTAGAACGAAGGGAATTGCGTGGAATTGGGGGTTATACAGTTGTTACGATTGGAAGTTTTCAAACAAAGTTTGAAATTGATAAAATTGAATTTAATTTACAATTTTATTTAATAAAGGATGAAGACATGTCCTACGCAGCAATTATAGGTAATGCCGCATTAGAAGTAGCTGATTTAGTTGTAACAAAGGAGAAAGCAGAGTTTAAACAAAAACCTAAACAGTTAATTGACAACAAAGACGAAGTCGTGCTTGGTAATGTCATTGATAGTATTACGGAAAAGAAAAAAACTGATTGGATTGAGGAATTAGATACAGTTTATGCGGTTTGTGAGGTAGTTGATGCTAAGCAAGAAATTGAAGTTAATCATTTATCAGAATACTTTGCTAAAGAAATAAAAGAATTGGTCAGTAATTATGTGCCGAATGATACAGCCAAGTCTCAGGTAGAAATGAAGATTTTATTGCGAGATGAAGTTCCGGTATATCAAGCACCAAGGCGTATGTCGAATGAGAATCAAATTTTTGTTGAGGAGCAAATTTCAGAATGGATTGACAAAAAAATAATTCGGCCAAGTGTATCGGAATACGCAACACCTATAGTATTGGTATCAAAAAAGGATGGAAAATTATTAGAGAAAATTTTCCAATGGCCTTAATTGATGATGTTATTGATAGGTTACAAGATGCTAAGGTTTATACTACCCTTGATTTGAAAAACGGATATTTCCAGGTATCGATTCATGAAGATTCGAAGAAGTATACTGCTTTTATAACACATAATGGTCAGTTCGAGTTCAACTATGTACCATTTGGTCTTTCAAATGCACCATCCGTTTTTTGTAGATATATTAACGTCATCTTTAGGCCATTAATCCAAAGTGGGCATGTAATTGTCTACATAGATGACATTATTATACCAGCTAAAGATGAGCATGAAGGATTAGATAAGCTAATTACAGTTCTTAAGGTAGCGGCTGAAAATGGGTTGAAGATAAAATGGCCAAAGTGCCAATTTCTGAAAAGGCGAGTAGAATTTTTGGGTTACAATATAGAAAATGGTACTATTACTCCATCGATGCATAAAACCAAGGCTGTAGAAGAATTTCCATGCCCGAAAGATAGAAAGGCTTTACAGCGATTTATAGGACTTACATCCTACTTTCGAAGATTCATAGTAAATTATGCAATTATTGCTAAACCCTTGACCGATCTTTTAAGACAGGATTGAAAATTTCAAATAGGTGAAAAAGAGAAAATAGCGTTCAAACAATTGAAGGAGGTTCTGGGAAAAGCACCTGTTTTAAAGTTGTACAATCCAAAGGCTTATACAGAAATTCATACAGATGCATGTAAATATGGGTATGGGGCCGTGCTTCTGCAAAAGGATATTGATGATCAGGCATTACATCCAGTTCAATTTATGAGTCGTAAAACTACAATGGCGGAAGAAAATTATCATTCGTATGAATTGGAAGTTTTGGCTATTATTAATGCGTTGAAGAAATGGAAAATATATGTCATGGGTAGAAATTTTAAAATAGTAACTGATTGTAACGCATTTACCATGACGATGAAAAAGAAAGATGTACCAGTTCGGGTTTCAAGGTGGGCGCTGTTTTTACAAGATTTCGATTATGTATTGGAGCATCGGGCGGGATCTAAAATGAGACATGTAGATGCTCTCAGTCGTATGTACTGTTCGGTTATAGAAGATTCATTAAAGCATAGGCTGAGAGAAGCTCAACAAACAGATAAATGGGTGAAAGCAGTTCGGCAGATAGTTAAAAAGGGGGAATATGAAGATTATTTTTTGGAACACGATATTTTATTTAAGGATTTAAATAAAGAGTTATTAGTTGTACCAGAAGCAATGGAGGAGGAAATAATTAAAGATGCACATCAGAAAGGGCATTTTTCTGTGAAAAAGACGCAAGATTATATTGAAAAAACTTTTTATATACCAAGATTAAATAGTAAAGTACTTAAAATAGTACAAAGTTGTATTGAGTGTATAGTGACAAATGCAAAATCGGGACGTAAAGAGGGGTATTTAAATCCTATTGATAAGGATGATAGACCATTAATAACGTATCATATTGATCACGTGGGACCAATGCAGTCAACAAATAAAAATTATGCATATATTTTGGTAATAGTTGATGGATTCTCGAAGTTTACTTGGATTTATCCAACGAAAAATTGTGGTTCAGAAGCAGTTATTGATAGGATGAGAAAACAAGCGGTTGTTTTTGGCAACCCAAAGCGCATTATAACTGATAGAGGAACAGCGTTTACGAGCGATACATTTAATAAGTATTGTAGAGAATCGAGTATTCAGCACTTGTTGATAGCGACTGGTGTTCCTCGTGGTAATGGTCAAGTTGAAAGGATCCACCGAATAGTTGTTCCGATGCTAGCTAAGTTGAGCTACGAAAATCCGTCAATGTGGTATAAATATACTGACAAAGTTCAGCAATTTTTAAATAGCACACCACCGCGAAGTACGAAGATGTCACCATTTAAATTACTTACAGGTGTTGAGATGAGATTAAATGATTTGACTGATGTAAGGGATTTACTCGAAGAATCAGATTTAGCTGAATTTAATATTGAAAGGGATGAAGCAAGAGAATTAGCTAAAGAAAACATAAAGATGCTACAAGCAGAAAATCGTAGAAATTTCAATAAGAAGAGGAAACCAGATGCGAATTTTAAAATAAATGGTTTGGTAGCGATATTAAGAACACAATATGGAGTAGGCATGAAATTAAGACCAAAGTTTTTAGGTCCTTACAAAATTGTTAAGTGTTTAAATCATGGACGATATGAAGTAGAACGTGTTGGAGATACTGAAGGTCCGAGGAAAACTACAACCATTTCAGAATATCTTAAACCATGGCCACCATCATTCGATGTCGAATGAATGCAGGATGGCCGAATGTAGGAAGGGTCCGTAATTCTGGTTTAACTGTAAAACCTACTTGTTGCATATTACTTACATTTATAATTTACAATCTACATCATAGAAATGAAATCATATTCTGTTAAACGTTAATCATATTTTTTTCAGTTGTAATGAATATTCGAGACCGATCATACAATTTTCTATAATTATTTAACTTAGTATTCTATTTTAAATGGAAGTAAACCTACTTATATTCTAATGAACAATTGTACTAATATGCTAATATAATTAAATAAATAGTAAATAATAGCGAAATCCAAAACTATTAACCTATATGTATATACCCACTTAGTTCGGTAATATTCTCCGAGCTATATATTTTTTCCAGCGTGAAATTCACCACTGCCCAGTTTACCCTTATATACATATATTACATAAAATATAACTTTTAATACGCCAATAGCAAAGACCTTTGTCATATTTTTTTTCATTTTTTCTAAAGTTTATTTTACCGGTGTCCAAGATTATTTTGCAAAAAAAAATCTAAAAGTATATGCACCCATTCGCACTTGCATATCTTTTTGCTTAAGCCAAAAACCCACCCTTAACAAAGTAAGTGCATGACTATACATAACTACATAATAGAAGGAAGCAACAAAGAAGGTCATCGGTTACATATTGGCATACATTTACTTTGTCAATAAAGCAAGCGCATTGGCATTGCAAAAGGTATTGTTGGTACACCACGGTTTTACCCGCAAATATATTGCACATATACATACATACGTATATACCCATATTACTTGTACTCAGCACGTATTGGATGCAAGGCCTCCGTACAATTAGCGGCGTCAGAATGATAAAATAAGAAAAAAACCCGAACATATGTACGTAATGTAATAGTAAACCAGGCGACGGATTGGAGACAAGGCCCCTTCAACCGTTCGAATACTGCCCCAGGTGAAGGAATAAAGCACGGATTGGAGACACGGCCTCTTCAACCGTGTGACCAAAAGCAGTCAACATACACGTAACGAGAAACCTAGGGATTGGAGACAAGGCCTCCCCAACTGTACAAACAACGAGTAGGCGTGTAAACGTCTCACATGTAATCAGGGTTTAGACACGGATTGGAGACAAGGCCTCTCCAACCGGTGGAAGTACGAGAAAAGCCGCCTTTACGTATTGTGGGGGGAAAAAAAACCTATTAAAATTAAATGAAAAAAGGAAAACAAGCTATTAAAACTAAATTTAAAAAAAACTGTTAAAATTAAATGGAAAAAAAAGAAAACAAAGAAAAAAATTAAAAATATTAAAATTAAATGAAAACAAAGAAAAAAATAAAAAGCAAAATAAAAATAAATTAATTTATTTATATATATACATTAGACCTGGCGTTATTTTTTTGAGTACGGGGATTGGTCAAATATGCGATTCGATGTAATAATTCATGTGGTAAATTTTTAACTCAATCAGAGTGTGCCAACCTGTGCCATAATGAGGTCAAAGGTCAAAATATAGAAAAACACTTGGTTTTTTTTACTGTTATCTGTTTATTTATTAAAGAAAAAATAAAATGACGCAATTTTTCCACAATTTGCATTTCAATCATTAATATATGTCTCAAGAATATTACAAAAGCGAAGTTTTAGTATATGAAGGGAACTTTTGCCTGTAGTTCTCGACAATATGAAGCAAGTATTGTTTATCTTCTTCGCTATGAGTTAAAGACCGGTTAAAATCTGTTATTAGTTTTACTTTCCTCTCAGCAGAATCATTAACAGCAGTGACGTTTTTGAGGATTTGAACACCTTTTAAATATTCTGCATTTTCGCACCAGTTTGAGGGATCTAAGTTGAAAAATTTTACGTCTATTTCCAATCGTGAAAAGATATTTCTAGTTCTTTGCGTTACAAAACAACTTAAATCTTTACTTATGAATGCTTTCATTTCTTCAATGCTGGCATTTACATTTTTATGCAGATAAACGCCATTGTCGTCATTGCTTTCAAACTCTTTTTCTAATGCTAGTGCTTCAACCATCTTTCTTTTCACATTTAAGTCCACATTAGAATCGAAAAAGGCGAGACCAACGGCTTCCTCGGACAGATACCATAAGTGGTTTTTCATTTTATCTAATAAGGCTAGAGATATTTTTGGGTCGTAATAACCGGCAATGTTTTTTACCAGCTGCAAATCCAAATTTGGTGCTTCGACTGCATTAGTAGTTCGAAACCAATACGGAATATAAAGACGCACCAGGAAAATACACACATTGCGGAATCCATTCAAATGGCTGGAAGACATTTTAAATTGTTTTTGCAAAGCAAACATTTTTAAGGCATATATCGCTTTTGACATAAACCTGGCATGTGACGTCGCGCCAGGTGAACGAAAGGAAAAGTTCGGGATGCTGCCACCTAAGAAAATAAACATGAGTTGCAATAGCTCTTTGTAATCATGGCGAATGTGGTCTTTTGCTATATTTTTTGATGCAAAATTCTTTATTGGCTTCACATTCCTCTGCATTTATAGCACGTCGCACTTCTTCATCCATGATTCCAATTGAAAGATCTTTTAAATTGAAAGTGTTCCATTCCCGCGAAAAACGTTCAAATATGGCAACTTCCGGGCCACAAGATTTTCCAAAATATATTTCAAATACAGCTCGTAGTATGATTTCTGCAATATGATGCCTGCATGGCAACCACAACAAGCTACGTTTCAATTTTTGTTCCAGCAACATTCCAGCACCGTTACGTTTACCAGTGTTTGTAGCTGTCGTGTCAAAGCATACCATTTCCACCGAATTTATCATATTCATTTTTTCTAAGTAATTATATATGGACTGGGCGATTGCTTCACCAGTTCCACATTCAATAATTGGAATGGAAATTAATTGTTCTATATTATCTGCCGTTAAAACAATAGCTAGGCGTTCTACTTTTTCCTTTCCAGTCATTGTAGGAAGTAGTTTACCGTCCCAGTGTAACACAAATGTATCAGGGATCTGAAAAATTTTCGCTCTGAGAAGTATTCATAACAAATCCAAAATAAACTTTTATACCTTGAAATTCTCAATAATTTCTGTACCATGACGCCGACGATATTCCTTGCGCTGTTTTCTCAAACTTGTACAATTAATAACCAGATCTTCAATATTGTGACCCAAAGCTTTAGCTGTTGCAATAATAAAATGAATTGCGAGTGGGGTTGACATATTGCCAGCATCCATGCAAGCAAGCATTCTATCATCTATGAAGCTTTTTTTACCACGTTTTTTTTTTCAGCTCGTTGGTGTTTGATACGATCATCAACTGCTCTACAGATTTTTCAGACTCACATTCACTTTCATCACTTACATCATAGTCTACACTCAACTCTAAAAAAATTAGTTGAAAGAGAAACTTACATATTATTTGTTTCAGCAGAATTAACTAAATATCTTGAGTGCTTTCCAATCTTTGATACTTTGCTCTGCGTCGATTTTCTTCTTCTAACCTTTCCGCCTTCCGTTTTTCTTTATTTGCGAGACATTGATCTATAGAAATCATGCTCCCAACACGACCTGGCTCTCTTTGTTTAATTAAAAAGTCTCGGTCCTCAGGAATAGCTATCATTTCTAAAGCATCAGCATGTGCAATATCGAATAAATTGTTCAAATTATCATTGAAATCATTTTCCTTTTTACGAGAACTAGGAAACGAAGATGTACAAAATTTCTGTACTGTTCTCCACTCATCATATAATTTCACCAATTTATCGTCACATGTTTTTTTGTTTAACGTTGGAACACGTGCTCTTTCCCAAAAAGGCAATATTTCCTTCGAAGCCAATTTAGCACTTTCCTTAATTGTTTTCTTTTCACACCGCCCATAGTAAAAAAAACATTTCAGCACTTGTAGTTTTGACGGTAACTTGCTTCCAAGTATATTTTTTTCACATTTTCCTATCAAATATACGTTTGTGTCAGCAGATCTAAGTGTAACAAAATTATTTACAGCCATCACGATATTGCAGTATAACTTTTACTATTTTTAATTATTTTAATAAAGATCCTTTCTTAACCACAGTCAATTTCGCAATGACAAAATATTAAAGGCTCTATTTGCACGTCTCAGTCTGTCTAATTATCAACATTGGCGTATGTGAACCGTAATGTATGAATTTACCGTTAGGCGGGCCACTGACTACATTATCTGCGCAAATTCGAGTAATTTGTTGTTGTGAACTCAGTGAACGCAATTCCACTCAATTCCAACAACAGTCTTGTGCAGATAATTTGTGTAGTCAGTGGCCCGCCTTAGTTCAATGGAATTTTTACTAATTTACTCTTTTCTAATATTTATAAATTTTCTTATCATTATTGGACATATAGAAAAAATTACTGTGCAAAATATTGAGGAAAAATGAGGTCATTACATTCTATATATAATAAATAAACAGATAACAGTAAAAAAACCAAGTGTTTTTCTATATTTTGACCTTTGACCTCATTATGGCACAGGTTGGCACACTCAGAGTGAGTTAAAAATTTACCACATGAATTATTACATCGAATCGCATATTTGACCAATCCCCGTACTCAAAATTCCAAAAAAAAAAAATCTCATATAAGCTGCGCCAGGTCTAATATACATATATAAAAAAAACCTACAATACCAGTAGTCGAACACACAACCATGCCACAAGCACTGTATGCACAGTGTTTAAGGTATGCTTGGAAATATTCATAGAAGTGGTATGTGTCAAGCACATTGAGGTAGTAAGCAGGGCGTGCCAGTCCCAGCTTTAACTATACCGCGGGACTATCAAAGTACAGCAACGTGACCCCGACAGACGTAGGGCTTAGTGCTCAACCTACCTCCCGGCGGAATACTTGACGGTAGTACCGGGGGGTAAATGGTACTCAGACGGTACAAGGTTTAGTGCGGTTAAAGTCCCACACTGACATGAGGCTTTCGATGCTTCCTCCTCGAAAAAAAAAATTTCTTTTACTCAGAAGCGCTGAGACAAGTACATATAACAAAAACCCAGCATACATTATGCGGGTCTAAAAAAAAAACCCAGTGAACACCCATTTACATATATACCCACATTACTTGTACTCAGAAGCGCTGAGACAAGCCCGTATAAAGAACCAAGCGTACATTAGGCTGGTTCAAAAAAAAAATGTTTTCTTTTTTTTCTATTTTCACCGCTTAATAAAAGCTCCTCTCTCTGATAAATTAAATTAATTTATAATGCCAAAATCGACGAACGAAACCCAAAAATTTACCACTGCAGACCAATGCATGCAGGAATTTTTATATGACGGTAACCAATTAGAGGTTTACTGTTCAAGATGGTCACCCTCCCAAGCTACGGATTTATCAGAGTGTATGCTTAAGGTCAAATTCGCTTACCTCTGCTCATCCACGCTGCCAAGTGGAAGCCTTTCACTATGGGAACAATCCCTCAGCTCCCGAAAATAACTCCCACTTTGGGATGATATGAATAAATTGTTTACTAGTAGATACGAGGTAGTAGAAAGATTAATTACCTATAGACCAGGCAAGCGAAGCCCCAATTTACGAGTTTTACACCACGAATGGTGAATCAAAACTCGACCCAATCTAATAATAATAGAACCCAGGCATATCACACGGAGTTCAATAAAACAGCTTCGTGCAGATTATGCAATCAGTACCACGTTTTATGAAATTCCAGATATAATGAACACGCACTATTCATATATTTGAATTCAATTATATTTGTTCAATATAGATACAAAAACCAATATAAAAATTTTCACATCAAAAATAACATGAAATATATAAACTTGAAACTCGATTTTTAAAGAAAAATTAAAGTTTTAACCAATAACAAGTATTTCATAACAACGTGTAGTAAATCCCTACACTACTCCCCTCTTCCAAATTGTTCCATATTTAACAAATTAAATGTAACTCTTTTTGTTTTATCCAAACAACTATATTTACTCGCATCCAAATATGCAGGTTTAATTCTGTCTATAGAAATATTCATGAATTTATTATAATAATTAATTTTGAACCACTTTGGTGTTTTCTCTATTACCTCAAATGGTCCTTCATATGGCTCTTGTAAACCGGTTCTCTTTCTATCAACTTTAACTAATAAAAACTTGCAATCATTTAAATCTTTTGGAACATAAACTAGTGAATTTTTATGATGAGATATGTTTGATGCACAATTCTTTAAATTTTGTTTTAATTTTAACAGAACATCAGATGAGTCAAAGTTATTTTCAGATCGAACTACCATTTGCGAAGGAAGTCTTAGATTTTCCCCATATACCATCTCTGCAGCTGTAGATTGAATGTCTTCTTTATAGGATGATCGCAAACCTAACAACACTATAGGTAACTCCTCATACCATTCAGCTGCACTTCCACTTGCCATAATTGAAGCTTTAAGTTGCCTATGAAAGCGTTCAACTATTCCATTAGCTTGCGGATGATAAGCAGTGGTTATGATTTTATGACTTCCTAATAGTTTTGAGAGCTCTGTAAAAACCTGCCCTGATCAGTTGTAATTGTCAACGGAACTCCAAATCGTGATATATACTCACGAAAGAAAGTTTCTGCCACATTTTTCGCGGAAATATTTTGAAAAGGATATGCTTCCGGCCAACGAGAATTCCTATCTATTAAAGTTAATATAAATCTAAAATCATGTGATGGAGGAAGAGGTCCAACGATATCTAAATGTACATGTTCAAAACGCCCTTTTGGAATTGGTATTTTCGAAACTTGCGATTTTGTATGTCTATAAATTTTACTTTTTTGACAATTAATGCATTCTTTCGACCACTGGTTTACATCTTTATTCATTCCTGGCCAAAAATATCTATTAGTGATTAACCGGCGTGTTGCTTTAATACCAACGTGGGCTATACCATGTAATTTCTCAAACACTAATTTTCTTAACACTTGAGGTATATATGGCCTTGTTAAATTAAGTGATGTCTCACACCAAATTTGAATATTTAAAAATGGAACTGATATTAGTTCTAATTTATGTCTACAATTTAGATTTTCTACTAATGATTTTATTTCATCATCTTTTCCTTGTTCTATAAATAACTCTTTTAAATTTACATCAATGGTTTCTAACGTTAAAACTTCGGGTATCCTTGACAACGCATCCACAACACAGTTTAATTCCCCTTTTATGTATTTAATGTCACTAGTAAATTGGGATATGAACTCCAAATGTCTTGTCTGTCTGGGACTTCGATCTACCTTTGAATTCAATGCAAATATAAGTGGCTTGTGATCCGTATAAACCGTAAAAGATCTACCTTCCAACCAATGTTTAAAGTGTTTAATAGTTAAATAAATAGCAAGTAACTCTCTATCAAAAGTACTATATTTACATTCAGACGGACTAAGTTTCTTAGAGAAGAAAGCTAACGGTTCTTTAGTATTGATGATTTCCTGTTGAAGAACTCCTCCAATAGCCCTATTTGATGCGTCTACAGCAACAGAGAGAATTGCTTCACTGTTGAAATGTGTTAACAATGTTTTCTTAGCAAAACTCTCTTTTACTTTCTCAAATGCCTGCAATGTTTCATCAGACCAATCAAGTACCTTATCTTTGCTCTTCGATGCCTTTGTTATCATGCTGTGTATTGGGCCTAGCATTTCAGCAAGCTTTGGTATATACCTATGGTAAAAATTAACCATTCCCACAAACTTTTGCATTTGTTTGATTGACATTGGCCGTCCAAAATCAAGAATTGATTGAATTTTCTCCGCTGATGGTTGAATACCTTCAGACGATATGTTATAACCTAGGAAACTAATTTTACCTACTCCAAAAACGCACTTAGATGGCTTGATATTCAATCCGTACTTATCTAAACGTTGAAATAGTATATTAAGATGTTGTAAATGTTCTGATTCATCTTTACTAGCTATCAATATGTCGTCCAAATAAACAAATATAAAATCTAAATCGTGTAACACTTCATTTATAAACCTTTGGAATGTTTGCGCCGAATTTCGTAATCCAAAAGGCATTCTTCTGACGAATTCGAACATTCCAAAAGGATTGGTTATGGCAGTCTTATGAATGTCTTCTTCCGCAACAGGTATCTGATGATAAGCCCTAACCAAATCTATCTTTGAAAATATTGTTTTATTTTTGAATTCAATATGTAAATCATGTATGTGTGGCAAAGGGTATCGATCAGGTACAGTGATTAAATTAATCCTACGATAATCTCCGGAAGGACGCCAGTCATTTGCGTCTTTTTTAGGTACTAAATGTAATGGCGATGTTCCATGTGATTTAGATGGCCGACATATTTCTGATTTTAATAAAAAATCGAATTCAGTCTTTGCTATTTTAAATTTAACAGGATCTAAACGTCTTGGCCTACAAAAAGGTAATATTCCATTCGTTATAATATGATGAACTGTCGAATGATTAACCTTTTTATTATAATCTGGCTCAGAAGTTAAAGAAGGAAAATTTTTTAAAAGTTTTGTATATTGATTTTCAACTGAAAATAATTTAGGCAATGAAATATTGCAAAACCCGGATATAGCATCTACAGATAAACTAGTTAGAGGATCTATTAATTTCTTATTCTTTATATTTATTAAAAGTCCATATTTTTCTAAAAAAAGTGCACCTATGATCGGTTTTGAAATATCTGCAATAAGAAATACAAACGGAAATTCTCGACGGAGTCCCAAATTAAGTTTTAATAATTTTTTTCCATAAGTCGAAATCATGCTGCCATTAGCAGCCGTTAAAATAATATCTGAAGATTTTTTGTAAATTTTGAATTTAGATGAAGGAAGAACTGAAATCTCATATCTATTAAGAATTTTAGTTTGCTTTCTTTATCTAATACAAACAAGCGACGTGTTGAAAAATTCAAAATGCTGTTGTTAGTCGCTGCAACAACAGCGCTGTTTAGTTTGTTTGACTAGGACCATTTTTCTGGAAAGCACACGGTTCTTCACATTTACGAGCTTTACTGCCGAAACGGTAATGATACTTACATAACCAGTTTTGAGACTTTGATCTACCTCGCGACTGAGAATTCCTGCGAAAACTAAAATTCCGCCTTTTTGGACGTGACTGTCTGTCATTAATTTGTGTTTTAATCTCGTTAATATCTAATTGTAAATGATTAAAACTTTCACATATTTTTGTTGTGGCCTTCGCTAAATTCTCTACAATTTTTCCCAATTCATCAATATTAATCGAAGATGTAACAACTCTATTTCTAACTGCACAAATTTAATTACCACTGGTTATCTCCCAAATTTTATCTGTCAGTTGCAAAAGATCATTAATATTATTTAAATTAGCACTAGTCAATGCAACATAAAGATTTTTTGGAAGTTTACGTAACCAAAGATTTTTAAGGAAATTTGAATCGATAGTATTATCTGCTAGTTGGTCAAGGGTCCTATAATATTCAGAAGGTTTCCGATCACCTATCTCAGTATCTGATAAAATTTTATCCAATCGTCTCTGTTCGCTTAAGGAGTGCCTATCAATAAAAGTCTTCTTTAAATTGTCATATTTTCCACTTTCAGGTGGATTTTGAATAACATCTAATACATTTGCAATAATGTCTTGTGGCAAGGCAGTTATTACAAACTCGTATTTAGTCAAATCTCTAGTTATACCTTTTGTAGCAAATTGCGTCTCAGCATTTACGAACCATCCTTCTGGATAGTTCGACCAAAATTGCGGTAATTTTACCGAAGTGGCACAAATTTCATTCCTATCGTAAGGATTGCGTATATTTTCTGACGAGAACTTACATGGATCCTCTATATCTATAAGAGACCTGTTTTGTCTATCTCCCGCGCCCGTTTCACGCGGAGAATGAAACATTTTGAAAAAGGTTCACAAAAAAATAAAAAAATAACAATCCTATAGACTTCTATAAATATATTATAAAATTAAAATCAAATTATATAATAATCATATATGTATAAATATTTAATAGTTGATGTGGATATGTTGTAACGTTACAGCTGAATGACTGCACAGGAAGTGCACACGAAACGCAGTGACTGAAATCACTACCACACACTTTAGCGACGCTCTGATCCACGTATTAGCGTATGCGCTTCCTTTTGCTTTTCTTCTGCCTTTAAATTGTGTTTTCAAATATTATGAACTGTTCGATATTTTGCAATTGTTGCTATGTCAAGTCATAGCTCTTCAAACGATGACGAAAGTAGAATGGCAGACATTGTAATATACATACATATTTATCGAATGTAGAGGTAACTCATAAGCGCCGACGTTTGCTGTTGCAGTGATGAATTACTCTATATATAACTGCGCTGTTGGTGACTAATTGAGAGCAAAAATGTATAGAACTTTCTAAGTGATTCCAGATGCAGTGAGTATAATTGAGGATATGTATGTGCGTATGTATTGGGCAATTTGACTGCTGACTCAGATGTACTTTGGGTTTGACGATTTCCGCTTTGTACCGTTGCTAGCATTCGTCCTCAAACGTTCACATGAACAAGAAAAACAAAAATACAAAAGATACTTACACTGCTGTGAGATTTAACTTATGTTATGCAAATTAGTTGGGAAGAACTATCAGCCCTATTCTGCATTTCGACTTGGATTGGAATTTTTTCGATTTGGCAATTTTGGTATTCTGTGTTCCAATCTCTTTCGATCCAACTTCGAATCGTTCGATTTTGCGTATTCTGCATTTCGATCGTAGTTCCGTTTTTCTAAGTTGCAAATTAGTTGGCGGAAAAATATTTTCTTTTTAGTTTTTTATTAATTTATAACAGAATTTTAACAAAAATGTAAGTAAAACTTGTTAAGAAACGTAGAAAGCTTGATGATGATTGTTTTTTATGTTTCCAGGTCAAAAACAACATGTCGATGTCGAAGTCCTTGGACGTATTTGCCCCGCAAAAGTATCTAACACATACTTGAAAGCATCCTTGTTAAGCCGAAAGTTTTTTTTGAACCTAAATAAGAAAATAAGTCATTAAACTTTACCACTTTTAAGTTCAATTTCTTACAATTCGTCACTCATCTCAAATGGATTACACAAATCTCGCAATATTTGCCTTTCCATTCTCGCCTGACAATTTTCGTATGCGTTGCTTTCCAACTCTATAAATAATGCCGCAGCTATTGATTCCATTATAATAGACAGCTATAATTTGTGTCTGTTCGTTGGGTCCAGTTATATGCCAAAGCAAGCTGCCGGCGTAGAGGAAGGTGAAGCGAAAACGTAAACAATCCTTGCGGAAAGAATAAATAAACCTTTATAAAGTATTTTAGGCCAGTGCAATGAAATTAGCATCCTTAAAATTCATAAAATATCAACTATATTCGTGCAGGAATCCGTTTTAACAAAACTTGGTGGCCACGGCAGGGAATTGGCCAAAAGAACGACAAAAACACACTTGCAATTATGAAAGCACTTCACTCAAAAAAAGATAACACTGCGGCAATATATTCTTTTGCTTTTTTTTGTACAAAATGGCGTGGATAATAAAATATAAACGTTTTTCAGTGTTTTTTACAAATTTTCTTTATTTTATTTTGTTCCAATGTTCACACATTCCGTACCAACAGCTGATTTCGAAAAATCATTTGCTCTTCCTCTTCTCTTTACGATTCCGTCGTAATGCAGAATACCAAACTTCGATTAAAGCGGAGCGTAGAACGGGAACGTAATCGAAATGCAGAATAGGGGTGTATATCTTTTGGTGTTGCTGGAGCAATTTGTTAATATCAAGCAGCTGAAGAGAGTGAAGATGCATTGGCGCAGTCGGTAAAATGTTTGTTGTGCTGCTCGAATACTTTGGTTTCTGCCAAAACTTTACGATTTCATGTGATTGGTCTGAAGATAAAGTAACACCGAGAAGCTTTCTAGAAATATTGATTGTATGGATTGCTGGCCGTTTGTTGTATATATCTAATATTTCGCTTTGAGTAAAAATTTCAGCTTAAATGCGCAAGGATTACGTTTAGAAATATTGATTGTATGAATTGCTGGCCGTTTGTTGTATATATCTAATATTCCGCTTTGAGTAAAATTTTCGCTTTGAGTAAAATTTCAGCAGGATTACGCTCTTCGTGTCCTGGCAGGATCGCCAAATTTTATGAAATTCCAGATATAATGAACACGCACTATTCATATATTTGAATTCAATTATATTTGTTCAATATAGATACAAAAACCAATATAAAAATTTTCACATCAAAAATAACATGAAATATAAAAACTTGAAACTCGATTTTTAAAGAAAAATTCAAGTTTTTAACAATAACAAGTATTTCATAAAACGTGTAGTAAATCCCTACACCACGCAGTCAAATCTTGCGTCAGGTTTAGGAATTTATCGGTATCAGACCGAATCAAATTTGTGAGAGAAAAAAGTTACTGTGAAAACTGTTTATCAATGTCATACCACAAGAACGAATGTAAAAGTAGTTTCACGTGCGTATATTGCCAAAAGCGTCATCATTCAATACAATATTTGCAGCCCAAACCCGAACAATCAGAACCAAACCCCAGAGCTCAAAATGCCCAAGCCGGCAACCCTAGGAGAACGGACGACGAGCGACCCTCAACATCGAAAGCCGCCGCAAGGGCCACCTCCTCCCAACAGTCTCTGGACAAAAACCCAGTTTCTACAATCTTTTCGAGTAATCATGGAACCACCCTACTACCAACAGCACTAGTATCAGTATACTTTGCTGGCGAATTTCATAAACTTCACAACTTCAAGGTTCACAAAAAACTTTTTTATCATCCCGTATACAAAAGCTTCTTGGTCTATCACAAAAGAGTCTCCACCAGATATCTGGAATGGGCGGAACGGTTGTGAAAAATGCCAATAAAGTCTGCCAGATAACATTTTGTTCAACAGACATAATCCAAATGATAGACGCAAAAGCAATAATTTTGCCGAAGCTAAGTTCTTGCCCACAGTCAGAGTTTCAAGCATGGATCTCGAAGAACAGTCCCGATTACCGTTAACCGACCCACAGTATTCCATACCATCGAAAATCGATGTGGTAATCGCCAGCGATATCACCTCGCAAATCCTCACCGAAGGGCTCCAACGGAATGTGAGTGGAACATTACTTGCCCAAAACACCAATATTCGGATGGATATTAAGCGGCCCTGTAGCTGAAAAGGTATCAACGTTCAGCACTAATGTCACGGAATGCACCGATCAACTTTTGAGACAATTTCGGGAACAGGAAGAAGTTCACCAAACCCAACAACGATCAGCTGATGACGAAGCAATCTACCGGACAAGCACAATTCGCGAGGAAGATGGACGCTACAGAGTGAAACTGCCATTCAAATCAGAATTTCCAACCAATCTAGCACTCGATCATTCACGACCCGCACCACAGCAGGAGTATATCAGCATAGAATGAACCCTCGAAAGAAAACCCGAATTAAGAGACAAATGTTTTGAAGTCTTTAATGAATATTTAACCATGGATCACATGGAATCCGCCTCCCAACAAAAGATAATTAGAGATGGTAAGTATCTATCATTTTATCTGCAACTCACGGACTCTCACGGAAATTCATCCCACCATACGCTCCACACATAGGTGGTCTATGGGAAGCGGCGATGAAAAGTGTCAAGATACACTTTGCGAAGGTAGCAGGAAACCTGAAGTTCGCCTTCGAAAAGCTCACTACCCTCTTAGCACGCATAGAGGCGGTCCTCAACTCCCGACAGTTCAGCACACGATGTAAGAGCGAGTACCTCAAAGAGCTGCACAAGCGATACAAATGGAAATGCCCTCAACGCAATATTCAAGTTGGAGATTTAGTTGTCGTAAAGGATGATTTACTACCCCGGAACGAATGGCGTTTGGGGCGGGTAATCACTTTACACCCTGGAGCGGATAACCATGTTCGAGTTGTGCTAGCAGTGCTAACCCCACCTCTGTTACCCTCTGCTTTCATGCCCCTAGCAATCTGAAACGATATATAAGCTACCCTCATCCAATGCCTGAAAAATACGACTATTATTTCTCTTTTCTAGCCTTAACAGGGCCCGAAGATCTACGAAAACTCAGAAATGCCGGCTATGTGGGCAGCGACACGTGCTAAGGCAGTGTCGGGCGTTCCTCGAAATGAAGCCGGAGGAGCGCTACGAGTGCGCGAAGACCCAGCGGTTCTGCATCAAATGCCTGGCAGTGTCGCACAGCACCGAGACTTGTGACTCCAAATCCAGCTGCCGAAAATATTCCCTCGGCCACCACAAGCTGATACACCGGTCTTGACGCCAGAACAACAACCCTCGCCACCAAGACAGGGCGACCCCAGGAGCCCCAAGGTGGCAGCGGACTCGCAAGTTTTTATAGGATTTGACACATCAACTTTTGGCGCGGGATGATTTTGACATTAGTCCATCGGTTCACAAAAACAAGGTACATGGAGCTTTTAATAATGGCGTAGGCATGTCGCCGTGGCCACTACCTTGTATGGTTCCACCATGGCAACCACAGTTAAATCATAGCATTTAACGGCGGTTCTCCATGGCGCAGTCGCAGTAAGGACTGGAAATTTTGGCTTCCTAACGGCATGACGGCGGAAGCGCCATTTTAGAAATCATAAAGAAAAGTGTAGCTCAAATGCGTGGTCGACCGGTAAATTCGAAATATTCCGAGTAACTTGTGAATAATGCAATAACTTGCTAATAATACCCCTAAGTGGAATCGTTGTGTAACGTGAAAAAAAAACAAAGAAAGATTCCATCCGAAATAATAAAAAACATTTCCGTAGAAGCCTACCAAAAAGAAAAAAAAAGTAGAGGCTGAGGCACTGATATAGTGAACCGCGGCATTGTGTTCTACGTACCGCATTGCGTGGGAACGCGTCCCATCGAAACGAAATTTTTTTGCAAAACACTGGGAAAAGGGACAAATAACAAATTGCTGTGGCAAATGAGAAGCCCGACAAAATTTGCGAAGGTGCCTAAAAAATAAAAAGGTTTAATACTTTACAATAATAAACGCCACTTATTTTACTTTTTTTTCCTTTTCCCAAGAACATCAAACTACCACCATCAACCACGCCTACCAAAACCTGCAATAAAAATGCAGAGGCCCATTTTAAAGGCCTCCTGCACACCCAACAGTGTCAATAAATGGGCAGAGGCCCATCTAAACGGCCTCCTGCAAACCCAGCAGTGTCAATAAAGAGGCAGAGGCCCACCTAAACGGCCTCCTGCAAATCCAACAGTGTCAATAAAAAGGCAGAGGCCCATCTAAACGGCCTCCTGCCGCATCGGCAGTGACATCAAAAGGCAGAGGCCCATCTACATGGCCTCCTGCAGCATCGGCAGTGACATCATAAGGCAGAGGCCCCCCTAAACGGCCTCCTGTAGCACCAAAAGTGACATCATGAGGCAGAGGCCCACCTAAACGGCTTCCTGCAGCACCAAAAGTGACATCATGAGGCAGAGGCCCACCTAAACGGCCTCCTGCAGCACCAGCTATGCTTCCCAAGCCAGTCGGTTCTATGTACCGGAGCGACTCGGGATTTTTCCCGACCAAGGACTGCCATTTCAGTGTGACCCCATTTAATTTGTTTCGTCCCTCCCACAAATTGTCATCCTCCCAGCAGCTCCTTGCAGCAGGACTGTTACATATTCTCTTACTCCGGGAAGGTATCGAACCCAATCCGGGACCGTCTCCTGACCCGGTCCTGAGAAATGGTTTTGCTGCATTTGCCAGAAAAGAATCTTTTTAGGACGGTCATACTCTGTTCAGTGTGTCTCGTGCAAGGGATGGTTGCATCGGACAGGTTGTTCTGGGCTTGATCCCAAAACCCGACGTCCACGTAACTTTTATAAATCTTTTGTGGCTCCTTGCTGCTCACGCCCAAGGGCGTCCCGTAGTCTACGCCTATGCGTATCCCCACTACCTTCCAGCAGCTTCGCTGCTCAGCAAGCCACAACAAGTACCCGCTGCTGCTCGCGCCCTACGGCGCCAACAACTCAAACAGCTGATACCACTCATAACTACTACCTTCGTAGTAGAGCTGGTAGCAATGCTGAGCATCAGCCCCTGCCCCCGTCTTCTTCTCCCCCCCCCCTCTTTTCTGGCAGCAATCGTGCAGGTCAGGGAAACAGGCTCTTAGTCCCTGCCTCCGTTTGCACCGTCTGCCAGCACAGAATATATAGGTTTGCGACATCCGCTCAATGCAGCTCCTGCCTTGGGTGGTGCCATTTTCCTAGATGTTCTGGTCTCCGTGACGGCAACCCCTCGACGGGTTTCATCGCGCCATGTTGCCAGGTCGCAAACCCAAATCATCCGGGTACCCCAATGCTTGCCCAAGGGCGCCCAGTCCCAAGGCCACAACAGCAATTGCGTCCTGGCCTTCCACAACCTAGGCGTAGTCACCCCTCACTTACCCCTAGAGTGGCGGCGTCACCCCCCATGCACTTCAGAATTCTGCAGTTCAACTGTAATGGACTAACTGGGAAGATTACGGAGATAGTCGATTTC
The DNA here is from genome assembly GCF_040869045.1 of Eurosta solidaginis. Classification (NCBI taxonomy): domain Eukaryota; kingdom Metazoa; phylum Arthropoda; class Insecta; order Diptera; family Tephritidae; genus Eurosta; species Eurosta solidaginis. Next base: position 167,484,853 of record NC_090319.1, on the reverse strand, counting down.
ATGAAGCGGCACAACATCCGCATTGCTGCGATTCAAGAGACTAAACTCACAGCAAGATCTGCATTGCAGACCTGCTCTGGTTATAATGTCCACAGAAAAGACCGCGAGAGCTGAAATGGAGGCGGCCTCGCGTTTATTATACACCACTCTGTGCAATATCATATATTTGATCCTGGCATCGACCGCAGTGACAACGTCTTAGAACGTCAAGGCCTATCTGTCCGGTCAGGCGATGCAAATCTAGAAATCATCAACATCTACATCCCTCCTGTCACCTGTTGCCCCAGTGGATACCGCCTTAATATCGAGGCCTTACTCACTGGCAACAATCGCATTATCTTAGGCGATTTCAATGCCCATCACGACCTATGGCATTCAAACTTGCGGGCGGACAGTAGGGGTGAGATGTTGGCGGATCAAATAGACGAAACGACGTTCTGAACAATAAACGGAGACGCCCCCACACGTATGGTAGGAAGCTGTCATAGCTCACCAGATATCTCAATCGTGAGCGCAGAACTCGTAAACTGCGTCAACTGGCAGCCGATGGTAACATTGGCATCCGACCACCTGCCCATACTTATTTCGTTCGAGCGTACCGCCGACTTCATCGACACCGAAAAACGCACTTTCATAAACTTAAAAAAAGGAAAGTGGGAAGAATATAAATCTGCAACAGACAGCAGCTTTGCTGCCCTCCCTATCCTGACTGATGCCCGCCAAGGGGAGCGTGCCTTCCGTAAGGTCATTGAATCCGCCTCGGCATATTTCATTCCCGCCGGGAGAATTCCCGAAATCCGGCCCCACTTCCCGGCGGAGGCCGCGAGCTTAGCGAGGGAACGCGATCTTATAAGACAGCTTGATCCAGGCGACCGCCAAATAAGGGATATAAACCAACGCATCAGATTGCTTGTGGACGAACACAAGCGGGCGAAATAGGAAGAGCACCTAAGAGGTTGTAACCTCTCTACCGGTGTAGGTAAACTTTGGTCCACCGTAAAGTCCCTATCGAATCCGACTAAGCACAAAGACAAGGTTTCCATCGCCTTTGGCGATAAGGTGCTGTCGGATGCGAAAAAATGCGCGAGCGCTTTCTGCCGACAATATATAATGCATCCTACGGTCGACAAAGATAGATGGAGAGCCAATAGACACGCACATAAACACAAACTCAGTGCGTCACCAATTACCATCACCGCTAGAGAGGTTGAGGACGCCATTGGTCGCGCTAAACCATCCAAAGCAGTGGGCCCAGACGGCATAGCCATGCCGATGCTTAAAAACCTAGGGAAAGAGGGTTTCAAATATTTGGCGCATGTCTTCAACCTGTCTCTTTCCACCTTTGTCATACCCGAGAAATGGAAAATGGCCAAGGTGGTCCCGCTACTAAAGCCTGGGAAACCAGCTAACGTAGGTGAGTCATATCGTCCGATATCTCTCCTCTCGCCAGTGGCAAAGACGCTTGAAGCCATTTTGCTCCCTTATTTCCAAGCACATTTGCAGCTAGCCCCTCATCAGCATGGCTTCAGAAAACTCCATAGCACTACCTCCGCGCTAAATGTCATTAGCACCCAGATAAATTGCGGTTTGAATCAATATCCCCACCATAGAACAGTACTCGTAGCGTTAGACCTATCAAAAGCTTTTGATACGGTCAACCATGGCTCGTTACTACAAGACCTGGAAGGGTCTACCCTTCCCCCATGTCTTGAAAGGTGGACCGAAAATTATCTGGGTGGTCGGCAGGCATCGGTGCAATTCAGAAACGAAACATCAAAACAAAGGAGAATTAAACAAGGGGTGCCACAGGGTGGTGTCCTATCCCCGCTTTTGTTTAATTTCTACATATCTAAGCTACCTTCACCACCGGAAGGAGTCACAATCGTTTCCTACGCCGATGACTGCACAATAATGGCCACAGGCCCAGGCCCAAAGATCGATGAGCTATGCAATAAAATAAACGGCTATCTCCCTGATCTCTCCAGTTTTTTCGCCTCGCGAAACCTGGCATTGTCACCGACTAAATCTTCCGCGACCTTATTTACAACATGGACGCCCCAAATGTCGACCATATTGAACATCCACGTCGATGGCACTACGCTACCGACTGTCCTACACCCCAAAATCTTGGGTGTGACGTTTGATCAGGATCTACATTTTGGTGCGCACGCAACCGCAATTGTTCCAAGAATTCAGAGCCGTAATAAAATCCTCAAATCCCTTGCTGGCAGTACCTGGGGAAAAGATAAAGAAACGCTCTTGACCACATACAAAGCAATTAGCCAGCCGATTACGTGCTACGCGTCACCCATATGGTCGCCAAGCCTAAAAACCACCCACTGGAAGAAACTACAGGCCTGCCAAAATACTGCTCTCAGAATCGCCACGGGCTGTCTTCTTATGTCCCCAGAACACCATCTGCATAATGAGGCGAGAATACTCCCCATCAGGGAGAGAAATGAGATGCTGACCAAACAGTTTCTGTTGAATACCCAGAAACCTGGGCATCCCAACAGACATCTGATTGACGAACCAGCACCGCCTAGGGGCCTAAGGAGTCATCTCCGTAAGCATTTTGAGGAAATACGGCACCTGAGAACCCAGCCGTATGAAGCGAAAAAACACAAGCAGGTTCTTGGTGAACTCCATAGACAGGCGTCGGACCTTTATGTCGGGAATTGCCCGGTGAATCCAGTACTTGAAGAAAAATATCCATAACTCGCAGAAGAGGAACGCATACTCCCCAGGGAAACGCGTGTCACTCTTGCTCAACTTCGTTCTGGATACTGTAACAGGTTAAACTCTTACCTATCCAGAATCAACCCCGACATACAAAATGTATGCCCTGCTTGCAATGTGTCCCCACATGACACCAACCATCTCTTTAATTGTAATGTGGAACGAACGCCTCTAACACCCCTTTCCTTATGGTCCGCCCCTGTTGAAACGGCAAGTTTTCTTGGACTCCCGTTAGAGGATATTGATGACAATTTGTGATCGGTCGCGGCTATTAGGTGGGGCGAGCATTGCTACAACAACAACAACAACAACGAGAACAACATTTAATGGGTGAGTTCGTTCCGTAATACGGACGATTTAGGAATTTAAACCTTTTTGTTTTTCTTTGAATTTAAATTAATAATTGAATTTAAGTAAATTAAGCAACTAAGCTGTCTTGGGATGACACTGTAGAAGAAAAACGTTTCCATTAAGTTAAAATCCAAATATGTAATAAGAATTAAGCCTAATTTTATGTTACATTAAACGCATAACTTGAGGCGTGTTTAATTGCTGCTCGCATTTAGCATATGCGCTAATTTTTTTTTCCTAAGGCTTAGGTTAAAATTTGTAAGGAAATGCAAATGCAATTTTACTATAATTTTGACTCAGCATATTCTATAAGCACAAATATCTAATCATAGTTGCTAGTAGAATCAACTCACCCATACTTTATCATACACTTGCGTATATACAAAGACATAGAAATACATTTACCTTTTTAAATATGCTTATTCTCAAGTATACAGCTACTTAAAATTTGTGTGCAGATGTATCAGCAACACAACATACGCCCATGTATACACAGAAATTTAAACTATTTTTTTTAAACTTGTAAGTAAATTTTGTGGTTGCCAGTAACCAAACAAAATTTGCTTCATTAATATTTCCGTTTTGATGGAATTTGTCTAATAAAATTCAAATTTATTTTAATGCTGCTTTAGCATATTTTAGAAACATACATGCATATTTATAGCTGCTAGAAGAATAAAACCACATGTGTCTAAAGCTAGATAAATATACAACAAAACAAAGAAAAAATGTATAAATATTGTAATAGATTACGCCAAATTTTTAGAATCGTTTCGATCAATCAATTATATGAATTTCTATAATGATAATTAATTTTCTTTGGTACATATAATGAATGCTTCCATGTATATATAGTATGTACATACATTAAGTAGCGTAGATTTGGCTTTGCGCATCTGTGAATATATTTTTATTCAAATTTAAACATTTAAATCACATACCTATAAGATATATGTATTTATATTAGTAATCTGCATATATTATTAATATTACAATACCTATTAATTGCGTTTGGGGGAAAATTTTCTTTTTCCTGTATTCTAATATCCGGTTTTGATTCATATGTATACTGTCAAGGTTCATGTGGCTTAACAAATTCTCCGAGGTTGCTAGTTAGGGAATTTTATGTTCACCTCAACTTGTCTGATTAGCTGACAAAGTCAACTAATATTCGAAAATATTAATTAGAATTCTCCGCCGGGTTGCGTTCTAGATTTTCGTCAATACAGAAACTATGAGAATTTATTAAACTTTCATGAAGACTTTTATTTGAACTTCTAATTTTTTTTGCAGATTGATCTGAAAGCACAGTAAAATAAAATAAAATATAGTAAGATAATGAAGTGATAGTACTATTAAGATAAAATAACATAAACTAAAATAAAATCAACTAAACCTATGAACTAAAATAAAATAAAATGAAATAAACTAAAATAAGATAAAATAAAATAAAATGAGATAAACTAAAATAATACAAACAAAAATAAAATTAAGTAAACTAAAATAAAATAAATTATAATAAAATAAAATAAACTAAAATACAAAAAATTTTTTTATATAATCTTCCGCCCCCTTTATTAATTATTAATAACTGTACTTACCAATAAGCTTACAACTAAAATCTACAGCTAAAAGCGTACAATAAGAATTTGCGTTTACCCATATTCTCTGTTTCGCTAGTAGAGTGGATGGAAAATTAACATAAATTTTGTATCCTTGTTTTTTTTTTTAATGTAACTTAAATAAATTGTACTATAAATGGGAATGCTGACGTCTCCCTTTATTTAGAAGGCACTAGGTAACTCATGTAAGGGGCCACCGAAAAATAGGACTTGAGGGTGGGAATATCACCGGGCGTCGCAACAACACCCGCGGCGCCCCTATGTATATTCGGCCTTTCTTTTTGTTTGTTTTAATTTTCAGCCCTTTTCTTTTTCCAATTTTCAGCTTTTTTTTTTTATTTTCTGCGATTAGTAAACGGTTATTGCCGGTTAATTTTTTTGCGTTAGATTTTTTTGAATTTCTTTTTTGAATTTAAAATGTTGAATGTTTAACGGTCTGTCCGTGACATCCGGTTCTGCCGGATGTCGTTTTATTTTGAAATGTAAGCGTTTTGAGTTGTCTCTGCGCTTTTGTCAGTTTTTTTTAAAGGCATGATATGACCTTTTTTTCTGTTTATGGCGCAGGACAGCAAGGTTGGCAAGAACCCCGCCCAGTCAACAAGACTAGCCACAGAGCACCACTAGATCATGCCGACTGCCTTCCTGGCTGCTCCATTGTAGATGCGTTTCAATACCCCAATTTACGAAATTGCAAGTACATCCGAACCAAGCGTACCACTAGGAGCATACCACGCATCTGCCTTGACGCTATATAGAGGCAACGAGGAGAATACAGATCCAAAAGTACAACCAATTCGGAAGAGAGGAAGACCCAGGAAATCCTAAGAAAATTTAATGATGTTTGATGAGTGTATCCACCCAACATCAAGGGGGAGGATGTAGCAACACTATACATTATAAGTATTGTAGTGTGTATTCACCATTATATTTTTAGTACTATTATTCATAGGGTCACCCTGTGTAAGCATTCCAAGTAAACAAATGTTTTTGCAAGCACTCCATGCAAGCTTAAATCATAACATAAAGAAACGCTATACATTCCAATAGAATTGACAAGAGTATAACAGCTCGATCTTCACAGTAAATGTTTTACATTGTAATGATCTGTGCACTCGGGAGGTATGCTATATATATATATGTTGTGTATACATGTTAATTTCTATATTCATTTAATATGTTGTAGGCGCATTGCTACCATTACAAGGCGAGCGGCGCAAAGCCGGTCACTTGGAAAATAGTAAAGGCTCCATTACTGCTACTTAGCATAGACTTGACTTGACTTGAGAACTGTCACTTACAGTTCTGTTAAATGAACATTGGATGTTACTGATTACTCAAAACTTGGCAACACTTAACTTGACTTAGAAGTCTGTTGAATTTTGATTTTCTATGTAAGTTCTAAGTGGCGTTTACATTTTGAGATGCCATTTGTTTGTTTCCATTTCCTTTTTGACATTTATTTAAAAATAAATTTCAACGCTGATTATGATGCCAGATTGTATGCGCCAAGTGGAGTATAATCGTGGCTAAGTTGCCAAGTTTACGCCAAGTCAAATCAAGTCTATGCTAAGTATCAATAATGCGGGCTTAATGGACTGCAATGTAATAGTTCTATTGCTACTACTACAAGGCGAACGGCGCAAAGCCGGTCACTTGGAACATAGCAATAGACTACAATTGTTGTTGTACGGGACAAGCCGAACAGTGAAAAACTGGTCACTTGTATATTTGTAAATTAGTTACAGCGGTGAACTCTAATTTAATGTAAATATGACATTTTTGTATATTTTGTCCATTTAGGTTAATTACCTACGTAAAACCCCTGACATTTTGAAGTAAACATTCAAACACAATTTTCTCTTCTTCTTCTTCTTTCTTTCTCTGGTATAATTCTGAATGTGTTCATACTACACAATCGAAGAACCCAAACACAACCTTTATTATAGGGCCAATTAATGCTGACATATAACCATAAAACCATAACCAGATAAAACAGCTGATCGAACCTAACTTATGGCGGGAGTGATTGGTGCCGTATGTTGTATCGCTGTATGCGTATCCCTAACGTAATCAGCTGTGCTGTTTATCGTTACGACGGTAAACCAAAAACCAATTGGTTGGCTACGATACGGTTACGACCTTATCGGCGCCAATAGTCGATTGCATTGATTACCATAAGGTTGGTCGAATCAGCTTTTATAAGGTTACCGATACGGTTACCGATAAAGCACCAATGTCTGCAGCTTATGGAAATCAATGTAATCGATTTATGGTGCCATACCACAACGCTAACGCAATAACCATTGTGAATGAAACTAAGTGTGATATCTTATCCGTCAACTTCCTGACAAGATGTTCAATATGGCGGCTTTTTAGCGTTTTGACAGGGTGTTCAATATGGTGGCGCATATCTTCAGCGGGTGATAGAAAGAGATATAGAATGAGACAGCGATAGTCAATTACAAATCAGGTGATCCAATCTCTTTGGAATTTTGATGTCTATGCAGAAGATATCACACTTAGTGTCATTCACAATGGACATAACCATGTCATAGCCAACCAATTGGTTTTCGGTTTCTCACCATATCCATAACCTAAAAATATTTGAGTTGGTGAATTTAATAACTTTTTGTAGATTTTATTCATTGTTTTGGATACCTTATGACTAAGAGACTTATTTTTTGTGGAATATGTTTGTAATTTTTTGCGTTTTCTTCATTTTTATAAAATTTTCACGATTTTTAGGTTAAGGCAACATTAATCGACCACATTGGAGGTGGATATGGATATGGGTATGGTTACGACAAGGGTTGCCGGAGCTGGTGCTTTCGTACCAAAACTGGTACTTTAAAAACGATTTGGTACGTTGGTACGCTGTGTTTGATTTTGGTACTTTTTCCTAGAAAGTGATTATTTTCTTATTTTAATCTATTTTTTCATATACTGCTTTTGTTAGTCAATTAGAAGTACTGAGATGTAAACCGGAACGCTAACACATTTAAATCGACAACACTGTCAAAGTTAACGCAAAGCAATCGTTGTTCGAAATAATCGACTCTCGGTGCGAACTGCGCATCTCTAGAATTGTTTATAACCATAAAACCATAACCAGAAAAAACAGCTGATCGAACCTACCTTATGGAAATCAATGTAATCGATTAATAGCTGTGTTTGTTTTACTACTATATACGTTGAGGCTCAAACTTTATATGGACTGCTAAGCGATAAACTTTAAACACACCTCTGAAATTGCTGCGCATAAAATTTGTCCTACTAAAATTCAATACGCATTATACTCTGATGTAACTGAAATATGTGTTTTTGTTTCACCCTCTACACTAATTCTACGTATTCTATAATAACTGTCCACAATTCATTGCAACTGATTCAGCTATATGTTATACCCTATGGCCATCAGAGGGTTGTGTCTCCGCTTTTCAGTACACCCTGTGCTGTTATGTTAGTTTTTTAACCACTGCCGCTACATGGGTCTCCTAAGCATTATCTAAGCGAGGATAGGCGTTTTTTTCACGCGCAAACGAAACGTATACGCGTGAAAAAAAAACACATCTAATGTTGCCATACCATAACGCCAACGCCATAACCATACCATAGCCAACCAATTGGTTTTTGCTTTCTCGCCATATCCATAACCTAAAAATAGTTGAGTTGGTGAATTTAATAAATTTTTGTAGATTTTATTCATTGGTTTGGATACGTCATGACTAAGAGACCTATTTTTTGTGGAACATGTTTGTAATTTTTTACGTTTTCTTCATTTTTATGAAATTTTAACGATCACATTGGGGATGGGAATGGATATGAGTATTAAGCTGGGTAGACTTCCCTACAAGAAACGCTGATAGTTTTACTAATACACTCACACTTGTAATTGACAATGCTGATCCTGCGATGACGTAGACATTGATACTCAAATTTATGTATGTTCCTTTGCTCGCTCACGCATGTCCGCATGTACCCAACGACAGCCTATAATCATGAAAAAGGACTCAAACTGGAAAAGCTTCGGACACCTGGTACAGAACAAAAGAACATACAGCAGATACCATTATGCATGTGAGACAGATACATAATTCTCAACGGAATTTTATGTATGCGAGAACAGTTTATCCGATTTAATCATGTTGTCACTACTGACTGTCATATGTCAATCAATTGATTATCACGATTGTTTTTTTATTTTTTAAATTCCGCCATTTTCAACCGACGAAAACCATATAAAAAATAAGTTTAAAAAATGAAAAAGAGAGCATTTCATTAAAAAATACCAAAAGCTGTCGGAATGTGTGGGGCGCACTCAAAAAATTGATACGGGAAAAATAATAGTGGTTAGTGGTGATTCATTTTTAAATGTGTTTCCGCATGAGGAAAGCGCTATTCTGTTGTTTTGTTATTTTCTGAATTTAAATTAAACATTCTGAACTCGAATTCTTATAAAACTAAACAAACAAGAAAAACTTGTATGCTTTTATCACGTACAAAATTAAAAACGTAATGAAATAAAGTATATAAAAAGCAAAAAGCATTGTTTCATTTTTGGCGGAATATAATAATGGTCATTTATGATAGTATAACATTCAAGCCTGATATCTACAGTAAACTATCATTTATGAAACTTTTTGATAGTTAGAGTGTCAGCACTGATCCAGGAAAATGAATGAGAGTGAGCAGTACGGCAATATACTTAATCAGTAGGCCATGTTGGTGTATAAGAAGGAGACAAAAGCTACACGTACACAGTTGTTTACATCACATTTGCGCAAGTCCCCTTAAGTTTGTGATAGAAAGTTTGTATGAGGCTCTGATCGTTAGGTTGACATTGCTGACAATCAGATGATAGTCATATGATAGTCAGTATTATTGTAGGGTTATCAACCTATATCGCGCCATCGATTTTTCGATAGGTTTTGGCCTCAGGGAAAAAAAGTTCCACTAAGCATACCCAAAAAAATAATTTTCGAGCCTGCAAAATTTTTGTTTTTTAACTTTTTTTCTTTAATTTTTACGGTTTTTTTCATGACATACTTAAAAATTTTCATTTGATTTTCAAATTTTCATGTATACCCTGTCCGACTCAAAATTGTCCGCTAAAAACTTTGGCGATAACTGTTTTTTGAAAAAAAAGAAGTATTTTTTGGGTTTTGAGGAGTGTTTTTGTGAAAAAATTTATTTATTCGCCATTTCTTTTTGTGGGTTTCTTCAGAAACGTGCAAAAGTGTTGCCAATGAAAACGAATTTGTCTCATAGTCCCTATCCCACTTAAAATTATGCGATAAAAACGTTGGCATTAACAGTTTTTGGGACTTGTTTTGATCGAAATCGATTTTTTCATTTTCAACGCTCCAAATAATTTTTTATGTATATTTTTCCGTTAGACCCACCAATAAGTATACCAAAATGATCAGGGGTCGAGCTAAGTTGATTTAGCACTGTCCGTCTGTCCGTTCGTCCGTCCGTCTTTCCGTTTGTTTGAACGCAAACTAGTCCCTCAATTTTTGAGATATCTTGATGAAATTTGGTAAGCGGACATATTTTGATGGGGGATTTGGCATTTTTCGGAATCGAGACGATCGGATCACTATTGCATATACCTCACATACAATCGATTGTACAATAAGAGGGTTTTCGCCATTTCTGCCCCATTTTTGCCTCATTTTAACAGCTAGCCACATCAAATTTTACCACAAGCTTACGTATTGGGCATAGATGGTTGTCTAAAAAAATCGCCAAGATCGGACATATTTATAATGGTGCGATATAGGTTTCTCGATCTCCTTCTCTCTTTTCTCTTGTCTCAATTTCTTCTCATTCTTCTGCATTCCTTATTGCCTATGCCAGAGGGTGGCGTGTATTATATTCCAGTCGCAGCCCCACTCCGAGTCTCAGTCCCAGTCCTAGTCCTAATCCCAGTCCCAGTCCGTCTCTGGATAATATATTACTCTGTATTAAAGCACTCATCAACAGCTTTAATTTGATATCCATATTGTATAAACACTGTCTAGGCATTCACTGGCCCACGTTTTGGCCTATATCTCGAGACCCTAGTCACCCAGGGGTATGAAAATTACCCTCTACTAAAGCACTCATCAACAGCTTTCATTTGTTATCCATATTGTATAAACACATTCGAGGGGTACTCGGGTCCACGTTTCGGCCTATATCTCGAAACCCTGTATGTCGATCGCAACCAAGCCTATGTAGTAACCACCGCGTGATATTTACGCAACTTGTGTGAAAGTTTGAACAAAATCTACCGACTCATCTCTTCAAACACCGGCGACCAACTAACACACATTTTAGCCTGTCTTTTTATATATATAGATTTTTCTTTTTCACACTTCACTATAATATTAAAACGAAATGCAGATTTTCGTTGCTTTTGAAATTCGGGTTAAAAATTACACATGGAACTTACTAAAGACTCTCCTGAATTATAAAAAATGTCACGTCATAGTACTTCTAAATCGCGGGTCCCCTCAGAAAACCCGGGCCCCGGCTAATCCCCGTATGAAAACAAACGTATAAACATATAAAAAAATTTGCAATAAAATAATATTGCGACTATAAACTGAGATATATTTCAAGTTAGATCGAACTACACACGCGGTGCAAAACAAATTCAAAATCGGTTCAGTAGCTTAGGAGTCCACCGGGAACAAACATAGTGACACGTGATTTTTATATATTGAGATGTTCATTCTATTACTCATTTTATCTATGGGGTTTCACATATATTTTAAAATAACATGATTTTTACGAATTATTCCTCAATGAAAATAAATGAAACACGTATAAATGTAGTCATTTTTACTTCTTACTTTATGTTAAAAAATAACTCTGTGTTAAAAATAGCAGAACTAAAATCTCAATGTCATACTACTTCTATATAATAAAAATGATTTTATTCATGCAAGCATTTTGTACCTATGCATTATATCTTAACTTTGTCGCTATATAAGGTGACAATTCCAGGGGCCGTTTTCACCATCTTCGGTTAACGTTAACAAGCAATTTATTTGAAAGAAATCGTTCAGTGATTTGTCAAATAAAGTGTCACTTTGAAATAAAACATATTAAAAGTTTCCCTGCCACATATAGATCGAAAATTTATTGAGAATTGCACTGCGAACATTGGTCTGTTGTGCCCTCATCAGATTGCGTCGCATTCCAGGAGGATATGTTCAGACTTCGCTGATCGATCACGAAATCGACATGAATACAAAATTATGTTCGTTATTTAGTTGAGCGGCGACAGATATTCGTGTTTTTTTCTAAAATGCAAGAAACTTCAAGATGAACGTAAGTCTTTAATTGTTTGTGGATTGCTTTGACGTTGGCGTTGCGTTGCTTATGGATTAAAGCAGTTAAAGCGCTTGTGTTGTTCAAAGTCAGATGTAGACGAAACGCAAGTGCCAAAACGACGCAAAAGTCACCTTAAGCGTATTTGCTTTACGTGTTATCTATCAACATTAATTAAAAATATTGGATCTCCTAAAAAGTTGAACTTAAGCAAGATACACACGAGGCGTAGCTTCGTAGACGCCTGCAAAATATGACATGCAGCTAAGATCTCTCTACACCTCAGGAGTGCTTATGCTGTGCCTAATACGCGTCTATGAAGCTATGATTCGTGTCCATCTTCTCTTAAATTATATTTCAAAGAAAATTTTTTTAGTTTTAAACTTTGTTCATAATGTTAATGTACATGTCTACTACTATGGCAGTCGCTTGCATACTACTATTTCATTATTTAAAAAAAAAATTGGTTCTAAAAAATTCAACCTTTTTGCCACACCATGATTTCATTTGGGACCAAAATTCATCGATAAAAGGACCAGACCTCAAAAAACGGAACAAATTTTAGTTTTATTTTATTGGTGTACAAACAATTCGGCTCGCTCACGTCATAAATCATAGCATAAATACATCGTGCTTTCCTGATGCTTGGAAGATCGCTACAGTGCAACCAATTGCAATAACCAAGTCCGCAATTAGTCCTGGTGACTATCGCTCTATAAGCATCTTGCCTACGCTTTCTAAAGTGTTCGAAGAGTTGTTGTCTGAGCAAATACATGAGTATATTGGTAAACTGAAACTACTGTCCCTGCATCAGTCAGACTATAGAGCCAAACATAGCTGCTCCACTGCCGTATTAAAAATCCTGGATGACATTAGAATTCCTTTTGACAAAAACTAACTGACTCTATTGGGCCTCTTAGATTTTTCTAAAGCTTTTGATTCGGTAAACCATGACTTACTCTGCATGAAGCTAACTAATCATTTTGGTTGTGGCATTTCCGCAACGTATCTTATACGGAGCTCTTTAGGGGGAAGAACTCAACGTGTCAAAATTGGCTCACAATTGTCTAGCCTTAAACCACTGCTGACTCGTGTTCCGTAAGGATCTATTCTCTAGGTCCTTTATTGTTTAGTCTTTTCATTAATGAAATCTTCTATATCTGTCAGCATGCCAATATGCACGATTGCGCTGATGACATTCAATTATATCTATCGGGAAGGTATGAGGATACCAGTCATCTTTGTGAAAGGTACAATAATGACCTAGCATCCATTTCGGCTTGGGCCACGAGAAATTATTTGTGCCTTAATAGTGATAAGTCTTACATCCTCCCGATATCGAAAAAAGCTATAGCTTTCTCAAATATTCCTCCTTTAAATTTTGGTGGTAGTGTTCTAAAACTGGTGCCAAAAGTGACCAATCTTGGCTTTATCATCAACAGTAGCTTGACATGCGATGATCATGTAAACTCTATTGTCTGCAAAGTTAATATATATTAAGGAACCTTCGAACGTTGGCGGAATTTAACCCTCCCATGTTAGGAGAAAGCTTGCAATTCAGCAAATTTTGCCGGCTATATGCTATCCCGAACTGGTATACAGTAAGCTGAGGTCGCATTCTGCCCATAATATCGATGTAGCTTTCAACCCCGTTACGTTAGGCGCTATGTGTTCGGGTTAGACAAATTTGACCATATTTCGAATTGGAGAACACGATTACTAGGGTGTGATATAGCTGACTATCTGAAGGCCAGACATTTTATTTTTCTCTGCGGACTTATTATATGTAAGAAACCTAGATATCTTTATGATAAACTAATTTTTCCTAGGTCCTCACGGACTCATGATCTGATGGTACCAAGCTATAAAAACCTTACCTCCTCGCGGCTATTCTTTGTCAATGCCATTCGTACTTGGAACCCGATACCGATGTCCATTCGCAATAGTATTACTAAAAGCAACTTTAAGCAGTTTTATATGCTTACTACCAGTAAAATACATTAATACTCTCTAGTTGATTTGTTCACAAGTTTCGCTATCTAAATAATAATTTGCCTGTGATTATTGACTTCATGCTTTATTTTTCTATATCTGTATTTGTTTTTTTTTTTCTTGTGTTATGATCTTGCCTAAATATAAGAATTATCTGTATTTTTGCTGTTCCATATACTGTTGTACTATAAGAGATCATAGATCTCATTGTACTAATGTAACCTATCAATAAATGAAATGAAATGAAAATTATGTATGGTCTGCTGAAAGAGACTATAAACATATAAATAACGCCATAACCATACCATAGCCAACCAATTGGTTTTTGGTTTCTCACCATATCAATAACCTAAAAATATTTGAGTTGGTGAATTTAATAACTTTTTGTAGATTTTAATCATTGTTTTGGATACCTTATGACTAAGAGATTATTTTTGGTGGAATATGAGTCCGCAAGTAGTCCTGGTGACTTTCAGCCTATAAGCATATTCCCTGCGCTTTCTAAAGTGTTCGAAAAGTTGTCTGAGCAAATACATGAGCATATTGGTAAACTGAAACTGCTGTCCCCTCATCAGTCAGGATTTAGATCCAAACATATCTGCTCCACTGCCGTATTAAAAATCCTGGATGACATTAGAATTCCTTTTGACAAAAACCAACTGACTCTATTGTGCTCTTAGATTTTTCTAAAGCTTTCGACTCGGTAAACCTTGACTTACTCTGCATGAAGCTAACTAATTATTTTGGTTTTTGGTATTTCCGCAACGCATCTTATGAGGAGCTGTTTTGGGGAAGAACTCAACGTGTCAAAATTGGCTCACAATTGTCTAGCTTAAACCATTGCTGACTGGTGTTCCGCAAGGATCTGTTCTAGGTCCTTTATTGTTTAGCCTTTTCATTAATGAAATCTTCTATACCTGTCAGCATGCCAATATGCACGCTTATGCTGATGACATTCAATTATATCTATCGGGAAGGTATGAGAATACCAGTCATCTTTGTGAAAGGTTCAATATTGACTTAGCATCCATTTCGGCTTGGGCCACGAGAAATTATTTGTGCCTTAATAGTGATAAGTCTTACAACCTCCCGATATCTAAAAAAAACTATAGCTCTCTCAAATATTTCTCCTTTATATATAGGTGGTAATGATCTAAAACTGGTGCCAAAGTGACCAATCTTGGCTTTATCATCAACAGAAGCTTAACATGCGATGATCATGTAAACTCCATTGTCTGCAAAGTATACTGTATATTAAGGAACCTTCGACCGCCGGCGGCATTTACTCCTCCCCATGTTAGGAGAAAGCTTGCAATACAGCTAATTTTTTCGGCTATATGCTATCCCGAACTGGTATACAGTAATCTGAGCTCGCATTATGTCCATAAGATCGGCGTAGCTTTCAACCACGTTACGCGCTATGTGTTCGGGTTAGACAAATTTGACCATATTTCAATTTGGAGAACACGATTACTAGGGTGTGATATAACTATGTGAAGGCCAGAAATTGTATTTTTCTCTGCAGACTTATTATATGTAAGGAACCTAGATATCTTTATGATAAGCTAATTTTTCCCAGGTCCTCACGGACTCCTGATCTGAATGTACCAAGCTATAAAAACCTTTCCTCCTCGCGGATATTCTTTGTCAATGCCATTCGTACTTGGAACCCGATATCAATGTCCATTCGCAGTAGATTACTAAAGGCAACTTTAGGGCAGTTTTATATGCTTACTACCGGTAAAATACATTAATACTCTCTAGTTGATTTGTTCACAAGTTTCGATATCTAAATAATAATTTGTCTGTGATTATTGACTTCATGCTTAATTTTTATATATATGTATTTGTTTATTTTTCTTGTGTTATGATCTAGCCTAGATTTAAGAATTATCTGTATATTTGCTGTTCCATATACTGTTGTACTATAAGAGATCATAGATCTCATTGTACTAATGTAACCTATCAATAAATGAATTGAAATGAAAATTATGTATGGTCTGCTGAAAGAGACTATAAACATATAAATAACGCCATGGTGGTATGGTTTCTCACCATATCAATAACCTTAAAATATTTGAGTTGGTGAATTTAATAACTGTTTGTAGATTTCATTCATTGTTTTGGATACCTTATGGCTAAGAGACTTATTTTTGTGAAATATGTTTGTAATTTTTTACGTTTTCTTCATTTTTATGATTTTCACGATTTTTAGGTTAAGGCACCATTAATCGATCACATGGGAGATGGTTATGGATATGGGTATGGTTACGATTATGGCGTTAAGGGCCAATTAATGGTGATTTATAACTTTAGAACCATACCCAGATAAAACAGCTGATCGAACCTACCTTATGGAAACCAATTTAATCGATTAATGTTGCCATACCATAACGCTAACGCCATAACCATACCATAGCCAACCAATTGGTTTTTGGTTTCTCGACACATTCATAACCAAAAAATATTTGAGTTGGTGAATTTAATAATTCTTTGTAGATTTTATTCATTGGTTTGGATAAGAGCTGTAAAAAGATTGAATAAATTGAGTGTGCATTCTCTCAGCATTCTTTTAAAAAATTGTAATTTTTTGGTTGCATATTATAAATCTCAATTCCTGAATGCCTCAAAATACTTTAACTCAAAGCTAAAACGTGTGTGTTATTGAATGGTAAAATATAATTCAATATAGAGTGTGAATGTAGGAACCATTCCCAATCTTTAATGAATGTAAACTTGAAATGAATGCACACTTTTTTCCATTCAGTACTAAATAATTTTTCCACAAGGTTATTTTTTGCTATACTTTCATTGCCATCAGATATGTTAAATCAATTTAGGAGTTGGGTGCAAAAAAGGTGAAAAATTTATCATTAGAAATAATAGCCCCTTCTAATTATTCAAGTAATTAGGAATTCATGAGCTTAACACCGGCTTATAATAATTGAATATTCAGTCATTATTTTTCAAAAGAAAGGAACATTTACTGGCATACTTCGATTTTAACATTTCGAAAACCGCACATAATCATCATCAGTCAATTTCGAATGTTATCAAAAGTTTCACCGAGATTCGAACCGCGAACCACACGGTGAAACTGCAGTTGCCTGAAATCATCGCAATATGCAAGTAAATTTTTCTTTCTTTTCAGGTTCTCTTAAACTTCGCAATCTATTGCTTACTTGCTATATGTCAAAATGGTTCTATATGTCCTACTTATTTTGCTATTGTAGTAAAATGGATTTTGTAAATGAACATATTGTGCATTGTCCAAATAGAGTAAATTGTGGATATTTTTTGTCGATAATATAACAAAAAGAGATATTTGAGTTTAAGTCATTTAAATTTAAATATATCAAAGTACATAGGTCTATTGGTGATTTCGTTGGAGCTTCCTAATTCCGAGAATTTCGATAAATATGTGTCTAATTCCATGGCATCGTCCTACAGCGATTCAGGCTTTTTCTATTCACCTGAGTCACCTTCCCAGTTTTCCTTCATATGTGCTACAAAAAAAATGTTTGGGAGAAACTCTTCAGAGGTTATTAATTTCCCTCCCCACAAAGAAATTGACTGGCTCCATCGGACTACAGTTTTTTACAGCTGATGTTTTAACAGTGTTTGACAGAATATAAATATAGGACCCGAGTCCTATAACCCAGCGGGTAAGGGGGTCAGAATATTCCCGCGGTAGGTATGCCTCTCGTAAGAGGCGACTAAAATATCAGATTCAAGGGGCTGTGTAGCGCAACCCTTCAGGTTGCAAGCGCAATATGTAGCATCTCCAAACCCAATTGTCAACCTCACCTATCCGTGGCAAATCCTGTTTCACTAACAGACGAGGCTCTGGCGACCCCAAGCTCCTCAAGGAACTTGGGGGTGGGGAGGGAGGGAATGGCCTGAAGGTTAAATGCCACATAAATCGTTCCAGAAATGGTCGGGCTAGCACCTTAATGGTGCTGTGGTATCGGAGCGTACCGGATCTGTATCCGGCAAAGGACCTTTACATCGATAGCACGCCCCAAAGCCTTCGGGGAGCAACCTTATCGTTACAACAACCTGAGTGACTGAGAAGGACCATTAGTCTCTCTGCCTATTTGTATGGCATTTGTAGGTTGAACTCTATCTTACTTGAGCAGATTTGTATTCAAAGTTAATTTTCTTTGCTATCAAAAATGCTGCAACTACCTATAGAGCCTACTTAAAATGACTGGGACATTGGCAACACTTATTTAGAACGATGACAATTCGGAACAGAGATGTGGAAATTTTTTCATTTGCTTTTTTTATTATTAAATTTTTAGGAAATTTCAATAAGAATATTTTTCCAGTTAACTTCTTTGTGCTTTATTACCATTTAAATAACGAAAAAACTGATAATTACGGACAATAATTAAATTTTTGTGTAGATATCTTGAAGTGATTTAAATAAATGCAACCATTGATATTTGAGCGGGTTTTGTGCATGTACGACATTTTTCATAATTGATTGGTATTAGAAAAGTGTGTGAATGCTTTTTCTGTGTTGAAAAAAATTTGTGTTTCATTCAATTACTTCATCCTTTCTTCGGATGAGTTCAGGAGTGCATTCTTTTTTTCCACTACTGAATGAAGAATGGGTTAACTTTTAAGCCACATTCCTTAACAAGGAATGAATGAATGAAGAGCAAGCATTCTTAAATCAATGATTTAAAATTTCAAATGATTGCACAGTTTTACGGCTCTGGTTTGGATACGTTATGACTTATTTTTTGTGGAATATGTTTGTAATTTTTTACGTTTTCTTCATTTTTAAGAAATTTTCACGATTTTTAAGTTAAGGCACCATTAATCGATCACATTGGGGATGCTTATGGATATGAGTATGATTACGACTATGGCGTTAGGGTTAAGGAAGTTTAATTAGGCCTTTAGGGTTTAGGAAGTTTAAGTGGACCTTAAGGCTGAAAACTTCCCACGATATTTGATAACATTTGACACATTATGCGCGGCAAAATAACTCATCACTAATTGCAAAAACTTTAAATATAAACCAAGTCGTTTACTTCAAAATTGATATGGAAAAATAAATGTTGTAACGATTTTACTGCAAATCCTCTTATTTACCCTTCTGCTAAGTTCGAATCACTAAACTGTTGAATAAATAACTCCAATATTGAATAATGGAAAAATGGCCTTTATTAAAGTACTTCACAATAACACTTATACTTTGCAACTAGCTGGCTTAATAACCAAACTGATTGATAGCTCAATTGAAAACTCCTTTCAAAATAATACTGCTATGGCTCGCTAGATAGCGTCTTAATCGAAACTGCTTGATAGCTCAAATCAAACTGAATTCCAGCGCCTCTACATTTGCTGCCTTTTATACTCTCTGATTTCAACGTTCGCATCTTCTAGGCGCTTCCAGAATTTACTAGTTGCAATCAGCTCTCAAACTTCTCAGCTGTAACTACAATTGCACGATTTTATAGCTTCTCTCATTGCATACATTCAGGAGTATCTCAGATATATGCATGTGTTTGTGCATGGTTTCTCCGCTGCTCGAATACGTACATGGTACATATGTGTAGACGCAATTATTGTTTCGTTTATGTAGATACATAATGATTGAATTATTGATGTGAATTCACGTCACTGCTTAGCATCGGCTTAGAGATGGCAGCACCCCTTAGTTTTGCAAATATTCGTAACACTGCCCTCCACCTAAGTCTGATCGTCCCGATCAGACAAATCTCCCGATCTAAACGCCGCTAGCATCTACAAATGTACCACTCTTCTAATCCGTGCGGTAGATGGTATCACTGATCTTCTTCACAACTTTGTACGGGCCTTCCCAACTGCACCGAAATTTGGCTGGAACATCTTTCCGCCGGTGAGGGTTGTTTAACAGTACCAAATCTCCCTCCAAGAAACCTTCCGAATTTTTGTTCTCATTGTACCTGCGTTTCATCCTACTACTCATTATTCTTGATCGTTCCCTCGCACTCTGTTGTTTGGCCAATGAACTTCTTCGCAGAGCTTGCACTTGACGGATTGACTTTGCATAATCATTATCGTCTGGACGTTTCACAACAGTAGTGCGCGCTGGCTTGAAACTACCCTCGCATTCTTTCTCGGAAATTCGTTGCTTCGTTTTCCTGCGTCTTTACGTTTTGTCAATGCCAGCGTTTCTCTCGCAGGTACTTTTGATTTTGCTTTATTTGGCCCATTCGACCTATCAACCTTTTCTTTTGACTTTCGTGGTCTTTGTCGAATCTTTTCCACCATTACTCGATTACTACTGAACCATTTCTCCAACTTGAAGTTAAGTGGTATATCCTGGTTCTTATACTGCATAATCCTTCTCTGCATATCGATCCTGATGTCATAGTCAACTAAGAAATCCACTCCCAATATGACTTCATCAACGATCTCTGCCACAACGAATTTGTGAGAGCCATGACCTCCCCAATTAAGACTTCACATGCCACTTCTCCCTGGACTTGGTTATACTCGCCAGTAATCGTACGCAATCTTGCTCCAGGTAATGGCTTTACTTTCCTGTTGACCAAATCAGATCGGATCAAGGAATGTGTTACGTGGCTGACTGTTTGGGTGGTGAGGAGCGGCGGCAAGCAGGTATGCTTGCGGGCCCAGGCTAGCTCGTCGTCTTGGGCGGGGTATTGCCCCACCGACCTCACCCGCAGCCACATGAACAAAAAGGGTTCATACCTGCATATGTATAAGAGAGGAAGGAGAAAGAGCTGAAAAAGATGGAAACATACGTGAGGGGCAGAGTTAAAAGGGGTAAAGATGAAGGCCTGTCCTGTCAGGTGGAGTCTTCCCTCCCTCTGCAGTGCAACTTGCACCGCACCGTGGGCACTGTGCTGACTCCTGTTTACCTTACAGTGCCCCCAAACCTGACACTAGTCTGTCCGTCTGTCACCTGGTCATTTTTCCCTACCACTCACCTTCACCTTACCTGGCCACGCTCAAGCGCAGCACCAACACCAAAAAGTTAAATTTAGGCCTGCATTATTAAAATTTCACGATTTCACCCATACATTATACAATTTATTCATAATTTAATCTGATTTAGAGCTATACCCTAAAGCTATTTAATTCATTGCCTGAAAACAAATGATATTTGTAAGGATGTAAGCCCGCTTAAAATTTACTTTCAAGAGGAAGCAAAACAAAATGTTAACATAGATTTCAATTCAATTCAATTCAAAACAATCAATTCAAACAATGGTTTGTAAAGGCAAACAAAAAAAGTAAAAAGGAAAACTAGAAGTGAGGTTCCTTATACTAGTAGAGGAAAAAAAATGTTTATGAACCACCCTAATATGTTATCTTACTAACTACTATCTTAAAATCTACAGATATAAAATTCAACCAAAATAAAATAAGAGGGCGAACAAAAAAAATTCAAGTACCCTAATCCCTGACCTACCGCAACCGCTGAAGTAAACATAAAATCAAATATGTACAAAGCAAAAGTAGGTCATCACAGTAAAAGAATTTATGTGTATATGAAAACAAAACGTATGAATGTAATTGCAAATATTTGTGTCGTTTTTCATGCATGTACATATGTTCGTTGCAATCTGTTTTTATTTTTCTGATTTGCTAGTTCCTGTTCTATTTTTGCAAGAGCAGGAATCTGTGCTAACACATGTACATACAACTAAACAGGTGTATTTTGATAAATTTTAATGTTTCACTCAAAACACTCACCAAGTTACTCCTCTCATCCAACGGCGCCGCTGCAGTTGAATAGCTGAAACAAAAAAAACTTAAACATACATATGTACATATAATCACGCTCAAACACTGATCAAGATCGATGGCTTACGATCTTGGATGTGAGCATATTAATAGTAATAAGGTTATAGCCGCGCTGACAATATAAAAAAACGTGGGTAAAAAAAATTCGAAAGAAAAAACATATGAAAAAGATTCAAACGATTTTTCAGGTGCTTAAAATCAAGCTCCTGAAGCCAAATGTGCAGAAGCCAGGGGTAAGTTTGTCGGAAGCGTTCCGGCAAATAAGTATGTATGTGCGATCTGTGCAAACCAAATTAATAAAATAAGTTCAAAATTGCATAATTTCGACTTAGTAAAAAAAAAAAACGTGTGCGGAAGTAGACTTGTGGGCAGAGCACACCGATAAAGATCGGTGTACTCAGAACCTAGTAACTAGCCGCAACAAAAGAAACAAAGGAATATTACAAATAAATGTCACACATAGGGAGAATTGCAAATGAAAAACTAATTAAAGAAATTTCAAAAAGTGTAAAGTGAAATGGAAAATTAATCAAAAATATAATAAAAAAAAGGCAAGTGAAGTATAAATTAGACCTTAGCAAAAAGGTTTCCTGGCAAAAGTTTCAAATTAGCAACCCCCAGCCCTTATTTTTTCCCCAATATTTTTCCTACCAAAACTTATGTCAAAAAAAAATTTTACAATAAGAGTAAGTATACTAAAAAAAAGGTATGTGAGAAAATACAAAAGTATAGCGTGTTGGGAACAACAAACAAAAAAAATTTTAAATTCAATTTCGAGGATTTTTCCTACTGCTGCCGTGGTGGTTTGTTTTTGTTGTCGGAAGTGATCTCCGCCGATACCGCTTTTATGTTTCTTTATATTTTAGCTCCTTATCCGTGTGATGCTGATACAAATTACTTTGTTGAGCTGGTTGGTGGATAAAGATAGTGTTGTTATAGTTGTTGTTGTGGTGGCTCTGTATTGCCGGTATCAAAATATGTGGTTGTTGTTGTTGCGGCCCAATGCCGCCGGTGAAAATTGCTATCGATGTTGAAAATTTTATTGTGTTTTTGAAGAATTTGTTGTTGTTGTTGGTGTTGTGTGCGCCGGTAAAATAAACATGTAATGTAGTGCTTTTGGATGCGTGTTAATAGTTGTTGGCCGGAATGGCACAAGTATGATGTAGTTGTTGTTGGCGTTACGCCGCCAATATAAACGTTGTTGTAGGGCGGTACGTCGCCAAAAAAAAAAGATGCTGTTGTTGTTGTTGCGGCCTATATTGCCAATGAAAAAGGTGATGTAGTGGTTGTTGTTGTGGTGAGCGCCACCAAATTAAAGATATAGTGCGTGGTAGTTGTTGCCGGGCGGTATTTGCCAAGTATAATGTATTTGTTTTTGAGCGGTACGCCGCTAATATACGTGCCCAGTGGGTCTTTCCCAAAGCAAACTAAAATGAAATTAAATATAAGAGGAAATCTATTTAGAAATTCCAAAGTAAAAGCGTATATATGTACATGTACATAATTGCCTACGGATTTCTTGTCTGCATAGTCATATATTCATCTACATACATATATTTGTATGCAGAGATGTATATGTCGATGCAAGTTTTCTTTTGGCTTGCTTGGGAGGTAGGCCATGTTGAAGACCCAGATCCCGTCAAGCATGCCTGGAAAAAAAATGTATGTGTTCTTACCTCTTGCCAAATCTATTTGCAGGAAACTGCTTCCATCTCTTTACACGTACCGCGGAAACTTTTCGACGCGCACAAAAAGCGGGCTAATTCGCGCACTACTAAGGACTATGCACTTTGTTATTTACGGTTGTAAACGCGCACTTCACTTGTAATTTTTCACTACTCACTTGCACTGGGCACTGTTGAAACAAGACTTTGGCCCGTTGCCTCAGTTTTCCCCTTCTTATAGCCACCACCGTGGTAAGGAACGTTACCCAGAAACGGAAAATTTTTACCATTACATGCCAAACTTTCTTTTCGGCTTTCCCGTATTTTCCATCTATACAATCATGCACTCATACATTCATACGCTTACCGTTCCACAAACCGAACACCTACACAGATACATTTGGTTCGTGCGTTGACCGCTCGCACTGATGTATTCACACGCTCATAGCCTTACACACCTATACATCCGCATACATAATACAGAACAAAACAAACACATACGTACATGGAATTCATCAATGTTGCTAGGTTGTTAGTAACATAGTGACTGCTGCTAACAACCTGATGCCAACGCGCAACATCTTACTTTCGCTGCAACATTGTGTTCACTATAGCTACAATGCTGTCAATACACAATGTTATTAGGTTAATGGCAACATTGCGGCTAAGGTACGAACCTGGATACAAAATACATAAACACATAGACACATATACACGCTGCCACTCATTCCAGCCAGTATGAAGACAGGCTGTCATTACAGGCTCGCAACCGCCGATGGTGCCTGTACTATGGAGCGTGTGTGTAAAGAATTCAAACGCAGCCTGCAACATTTTGTTTCCCGTCAAACGTGTGGCCCCACGACTCAATGCCGGGCCTATTTTCTTCACGCCTTCAAACTCTTGTACAGTTTAGCTACGAACTAAATCACTAGGCTAATGCTACTACTTAAACGTATATCATAGATACTACTCTACATATCTAATAGTAAATAAAATATCACAGATAAAAAAATTAACAAAAAATAAAATAAAATATCACAGTTAGCAGAACAATTATAAAAAAAAATTTATAAAACAAAATATAACAGATGGCAAAAAAAATTTATAAAAAAATATCACAGATCATATAGTCAAGTAGGTACAAAAGGTAAAATAAATAAATAAATAAAATAAAAAAATAAATAAATGCAAAAATAATAAAATAAATAAAAAGTCAATAAAAATAATTTAATAAAATAATCGCATACGTTAATAAATTAATAAATACAATTCGTCAATAAATAAATAAATAAAATACGTCGATAAATAAATAAACAACATAGAACAAGATTACTAGCACTACAAAAAACATTAAACTATTTTGCAAAAATATCTTTAGCGTGGTATACGCCGATCTTTTTCCCATTGCTATCGCCAAGCACATACATTGAATTCCCTATGGAATAAATTACGATACATTTTACTTGTTTTGGAGCTAGCTTGGCGTTGTAGTTATCGACCTGGGAACTTTGCTTAAAGTTTCGGCGATATACCACTTGTCCAATTTGAAACTTAATATCCTTACTCCTGGTGTCGTAGACCTTTTGACTTCTACCATGGGCCAACTTCAGCTCCTTCATAACTCTTTTTCTGATGAGCTGCATTTTATCACCAGCCGTATCCACCTCCACGTCACCATCCTTCAGTGCCGCCAACTTTCGGTATAGCTCATATGATGCAGCATGCTGTATCAAAGGCATACCGAAAGTGGCATAGTATGGTGACATGTTGGTGACTGAGTGAGTAACGCTGCGTAGTGCAAATTCGGCATCGCTGACGCATTTGTCCCAGTTCTTTTGGTTTCTTTTGGCTAAACGAGCGTGGCAACACCAGCACACTGGCAGGTGCAACCCTGCCTCCCACTTAACACACCACACACTAACACTAACACGTTCACACACATAAATTGTCACACCACACATATACATTCATATATAAACAAAATCACAATCTTGTAAAACTTTGTACGATACAGTCGATCTTGGCGCGCAATCGCAACATATTTAAATATACCAAATTTACTATTTAACCCATTTCCTTGGTCATCCATTCTTTTTTGTCTTGCGGATTTGATTCGATCGTTTGAGTGCAAGGTGAGTGCAGTGAACAGTGCAAAAAAAGGGCTAAAGTTATCTCTATGGTCCATCAAGCCGTAAAGAAAGGCACCTATGGACATTGAAAAGATTTTTCAAAAAGAGACAATACAGTCCACAAAAAAAAAAAAAAAACAATCAAGCAAAAAATATTGCAAGGCAAAGAATATTAAAGAAATAAAAAAAAAGCCCAAGTGAAGAAAAACATTTTAAAATTCATAAACAACAAAAAATACAACATACAATATAACTAGAAACTTAAATATCAAAAATAATACGGGCGCGATAAATATTTACAATACAACAAAACATATACGGGTCTTAAAACACAAAAAATCACATAAAATAAAACAAGCAGAACGGACGCGAAAACCTCAAAAACATATATATCTATATATATATATATATAACTACAGTGAAACTGGATACACATTAGGGTAAAAAAACAAAATTTATTAAAAATCCGCAAAACACAATATTTTAAAAATTGTTATTAAACGTTTAAAAAATTAAATTGAGGGTTAAATATAATTCTGGGCGTGTATTTATAACACAAAAATTAAAAAAATTACATTAAAATTATTTAAAAACTAATACCAACAACACAGGTACCCACTCTAACCCCCTAATATATTGCGGTAAGTTGTATCTAAACTGTTATAGAATTGCCTTAGTGGAAAAAAGAGAAAAAAGAAAAATTCTCAAAACGGAATAATATACACTACAGGCTAAAGCTTATTTTTTGTGCTAGCACAATAGCAAATCCAAAAAGACCGCTATAATTGCAAGTATATACTTGCCAATATTGTCCCGCAATACCCCTTCGCCTTTTAAAAAAAGAGCTCGAAGCAGGATTGCTTAACAAAAAAAAAATATATATATATATATACCTATATATAAGTATAAAAAATTAATTGCGGCAAAAAGTAGGATTTGCATTATATTATATATATACATATCACATATTTCGATATTACATATTAAAATATAAATTTATCGTCCCGTTGTTTGCAGCCAAAAAGAACATAATATACATATTTTGATCAACCTTATATCTAAACATACGGTAAAATAAACTAATGAGCCCATATACAAATCATACAAATATAGATCCATAATAAAGGACAAAACACCAAAAAAAAACCCCACGCACCGCTTATTTTTCTTGTTGCTAAGCGCAACTTAATCTCTAGAGACCAAAAACAAATTAACATTCAAGTTTTCACTTGCAAATTTATCCCGCAATACCCCCTCTGCTTGCGTCTCTTAACATATCCATAAGTCAAGCAAAGGCAGGATTGTGTAAACTAAATAAGCAGTAGGCACAAGAAAAAGGAAAAATAATAATCATTTCCAACGCACTTTACTTTACCTACTTATTACTTAAATACATATATTAAAAAGCATATTCAGGGTAAGATTTGCACAAACAAATAAACGTCAGCGACAAAGCTGCAATATAAGAAAAAAAACCAAATCACCAGTTCCTTGACTTTAAAGGAAAGAAAACCAAAACAAAACAAAATTATTATCTATCTGTTGTTCTAGGCATACAAATAAACAAACACACTAACTTGTGTTTAGCCACCCCCGCAATAGCTTAATAGACAAACATACATATGTATATATAAGTAAGGTAATAACCGGTCTTACTTGAGCGCAACCCAACAAACTTTTTTAGCATAAAAGCATTAAGTTTGATAAAACATAAACAAAAATCTGTTTGATTGCATAGTTAGTGCACTAGTTAATTACTTAAATTAATACCGCGTTAGAAAACACACTCGCGAGCAAAATAAAAGCATTAAATATATACATATATATAGACAAACCTATATAAATTTATTGAAAATCCAATAAACGAAAGCGCGAATAATAAACAACCTCTAAAGCGAAAAAAGGAGGAAACCTATTAATACATTTAAATTTATTTCGACAATAAATGTCAACTTACCCTAAAACGCCTCTTTTAATTCCACCAAAAATGGGTGATGAAGAAAAACCCCAAGGTACCCCTGCAGACGCTACACGCGCAAAACAGGGTTCAAAAGCCAAAAAAGCCAAAGACTTTTCAGCTGCAAAGTTCATTGCAGAATGTGACAGTGTCATAAAATACTGCACTAGATTCTCCTCATTACCTATAGAGGAAAACACGGAATCGGTTCTCGAGGTAAAAGAAAAATTCCTTGAAGGATTTTGGACACGACTCCAATCTGCGTATGACGCAATTATCGAAACCGACGATTCAGAGTTACCTGACAATTTTAAAGACTCGGCGTATTCAAAGTATGAAAACTGCTTAGACCGATACGAAGAAACAAAGGCTATCCGATCAACTCAAACTTCTAAAGCCGGTTACTGCACCTACTCCACCTCAACGAGTAGAGCTGCCCCAAATACAAAATAACGAAGCAAGTTCAGGCATATATCTTAAAGTGCCAGCATGTGATACCGAAGTATTTCATGGGGGTTATGAACAATGGCCGTCCTTCCGGGACATGTTCATAGCCGTGTATATAAACCACCCAAAGTTATCGCAAGCCCAAAAGTTATATCATTTAAGAAATAAAACAAAAGGTCAAGCAGCGGCTATAGTAAAACAGTTCGCACTTAATGACGACAATTTCAATCTGGCCTGGGAAGCGTTAAAGAGTAGATATGAAAATGAACGAGTGTTGGTTGATAAACAAATAACCACATTAATGAACTTGCCAAAAATTCAAAAAGAAACAAGTGAGGAATTTCTCAAATTACAAGCAACAGTTACAAACTATTTATCGGTTCTAGCAACCCAAAATATTCCCACTGAAAGCTGGGACCCCATTCTGGTAAATATTTGTGCTACCACACTACCAGAAAAATCATTAATTTTATGGGAGCAATCTATCTCATCCCGAAAAAAATGCCCAAAGTGGGAACAAATGAAAGATTTCCTCACCACCCAGTTCGAAATCGCAGAACGGGTAGATAATACAGCAACAAAGCCGAAAAATATGCAACAAATGCAAAACAAAAGCTTCTTTAAACCCCAAGCCAATAATTATAATTCAAACAATAAGAGTTTCAATAGAAACCAGTCGTTCACTTCAGAACAACGAAGATATCCGTCATGCGAACTGTGCACTGTGCAATGGAGGTCATGTAATAAGATCTTGCGAGAAATTTAAAAACTTGTCAGTAAATGAGAGAAATAATCTGGTTAGAACCAAAAAACTCTGTACAAACTGCTTATCTAGTACTCATTCGCAACAGAGTTGTCCGAGCAAATACAGCTGCTCACATTGCCAAAGGAGACATAATTCGTTGCTCCATAATAACAATTATAATAATAACCAAAATAGCTTTAACACTAAAAGAACCACAGGACTAGCTGCAACTGCTACGTCTGAAAATCCCGAAACGGGAAATCCCGAAAATTGCCAAGAACAACCATGTTGTTCAAAATCTGCCAACATTCAAACGCTTCATTCCGATAATGAAAGCAAAACCTTATTACCCACAGCAATTCTTTCTATAGAACACCGAGGAGAATTGTTTAAATTAAGAGCCCTTATAGATCAAGGATCACAGCGATCCTTCATAACCTCTAAGGTTCAAAGCAGGTTGAATCTGCCAACCAGACCAGCCAATTTCGAAATTTCAGGTATGGGCGGAAGAGTAGTACAAAACTCAACTAAAATCTGCCTCATTACCCTGGTTTCTCACAACGCCGATCAAAGAATAAAAGCACACGCTATAGTTTTACCACGACTTACAAATATGCTTCCAAGCTATAATATTAGCAGCAAGCATTGGCAAAAGTTTTCGCATCTGAAACTAGCCGACCCTAATTGCCATACACCAGATCAAATCGACATATTATTGGGAAGCGACTTAATCCCCCAAATAATACTAGAAGGTGTTGAGAAAATTTCCAACACCCTTTTGGCCCAAAATACCATTTTCGGATGGATTTTAAGCGCCCAAGTCAAAGAAAAGGTCTTCACATTCACAACACAAGTGGAAGATATTTCGAATGACGATCTTAACTCACAATTGAAAAAATTTTGGGAAGTGGAAGAACTCCCTTCCATACCCGTTACTACACCTGAAGATAAGTATTGTGAAGCTTTCTATGAATCCACAACTACAAGATCAGGTAACGGGAGGTACGTCGTTCGACTACCATTTAAACACCAATATCCAGATACACTCTCCTTAGGTCAATCACGAACGAGCACTTCAGCAATTTCTAAGTATGGAAAGAAACTTACTTAAGAAAGGCGATCTAAACACCTCATATGATAACGTCCTTGAGGAATACCTACAATTAGATCATATGGAAGCAGTAAATTCCTATGAAAAAATTGCAAACGGTAAATATAAATCATTTTATCTCCCACACCATGCAGTTATTAAACCTGAAAAACTTACAACAAAAGTAAGAGTGGTATTTAATGCATCTAAAAGAACGAACTCAGGCAATTCGCTAAATGATTGTTCTATATACGGGACCAACATTGCAACCCGACTTAATGCTACTGATTTTACAGTGGCGTACGTATAAATACGTATTCAATGGTGACGTCGAAAAAATGTACAGAAAATCCTTGTACATACAGACGACCAAGATTACCAACGTATAATATTTCGTAATTCACCTAGTAGTCCGATACGAGACTACAAACTGAAAACGGTGACATTTGGCGTAAACTGCGCCCCCTTTCTAGCCATTCGAACATTGCATGAACTAGCAAAAGATACCAAAGCGCAACTACCTCTAGCCGCCCCGGTGCTTAGCTCTCAAACATATGTAGACGACATCCTGTCTGGAAGTCATAGCCTTTCCCTAGTGTGCGAATCAGTGCATCAAGTCATCAAAGCTCTTGATTTAGCAGGATTCCCGTTAAAAAAGATAACTGCAAACCATCCAGAAATAGTGGCAAATATAAATAAAGAGCATCTATTAGATACAAACTTTTTGAAATTTGAAAAAGAGAGCACCACCAAAACCCTGGGCATACAGTGGAATGCGATATCAGATCAATTCTCATACACGCTTGAGTCAAGATCTGCAATATCAGCAAAAACGAAAAGACAAATTCTGTCATCTTTGGCAAAACTTTTCGACCCCGCAGGATGGCTTGCGCCAATTACGATATAAGCGAAAATCTTTATACAAGAATTATGGCTAGATGGAACAGATTGGGATGAAGTAGTCATACCACTTCGGTTAATAAAATGGTCCCAATTTGCAAATAATTTGCATACTATATCCGAGATACAAATACCTCGGTGGGTGAACTTCTCACCTGATCATCATGTGGAACTCCACGGCTTCTGCGATGCTTCGGAAAAAGCATACTGCGCAGCTATTTATATACGAACGCAACACAATGGCAGAACTACAAGCCATTTATTAGTTGCAAAAGGCAAGGTCGCACCCCTTAAAACCGTAAGCCTTCCACGGCTTGAGCTATGTGGAGCACTTCTGCTCGCCAAACTAGCCTCAACCGTACAAAGCAGCTTAAAGCTAAGCAATCGAAAATTATATCTGTGGTCTGATTCAGAAATTGTCTTAGCTTGGTTAGAAAAACCACCGTATACCTGGAAGACATACGTGTCAAACCGCACGGCTCAAATTCTTGACCTAGTTGGGCCAGCAACTTGGCGACATGTAGCCAGTATCTTGGCACAAGAGGCTGCAAACCACTGCACCTAACAACCACAACACTTTGGTGGAATGGCCCTCATTGGCTAACAGAATCACCAGAATCATGGCCAAAGTCCCCTGCACGTAATATCATAGCCCCGGAAAGTCGAAGAATCGAAGGCTTCCATGCGACTCTGGAGGAAAACGACATCCTTGAGCGATTTTCGTCGTTCCTCCGAGCGTTGGGGGTAATAGCGTATATGTTTCAATTTGTAAATCGCTTAAAGAATAAAGTAAGAGGAATCCCAAATACCTCAAGTTATGCTCTAACGCATCAAGATGTGCAGCGGGCAAAAATATCCTTAATCGAATTCACACAGAATCGATATTACAACAGTGAAAAGGCATTGTTGACGGCATCAAAGCCGATTGACAAAAAGAGCCCACTGTTAGTTCTTACCCCCTTTTTAGACTCGAAGGGTCTGCTTCGGGCCAATGGTAGACTAGCAAACTCCAATATGAGCTACAGTGAACGGCATCCTATATTAATTCCGGGAAAATCCGCATTTGCCACACTTTTTATTGATTACCTGCACATATTAATGTTACACGCCGAACCTCGGCTAATGCAACAAATGATCCGACAGGAATTTTATATACCCCGACTAAAGCCGTTAATAGAAAGGTGCATTTTCATGTGTAAAGTATGCACATTGCATAAACAGAAAATGCGCACGCAGATCATGGCAGCTTTACCACCTGAGCGCTGCAATTTCACTCTGCCCTTCACTATCACGGGTGTTGATTTTGCCGGACCTTTCCAGCTAAAGGGCTCGATGCCAAGGTCTTCTACCATAACGAAGGGTTACGTGGCCGTCTTTGTATGTTTTACGACAAACGCGGTGCACTTAGAGTTATGTTCTGATCTTACCACTTCAGCTTTTCTCGCGGCATTTGCACGCTTTGTCGGACGGCGAGGATTTCCCTAAAAAATCATGAGCGACAATGGAAAAACCTTTATCGGTCCGAAAAGGAGTTCATCCAATTCGCTCTGCAAGTCTCGCCGGAAATCATTAAAAAATACGCACCCCAAGGCATTAATTGGCAATTTATTCCCCCCAGTGCACCACACATGGGTGGACTATGGGAATCAGCAGTAAAAAGCTTTAAATTACATTTTAAGAAAACAGCTGGCAATAATAAATTTACGTTTGAAGAGTTTACGACTCTTTTAATACGAGTGGAAGCCGTCCTAAATTCACGGCCACTCTCAGCGTTCTCGCAAGGCTCCTCCGATTTTACAGCCCTTACTCCTGGGCATTTTCTGAGAGGAGCTCCACTTCTGGCTATCCCTGACGCAAATGTGGACTCACTATCCCTCATAAATCGATGGGAACGAATTAAAATTATCCATCACGAATTCAGTCGCCGATGGAAGGAGGAATATCTAAAAGACCTCCTTAAACGATATCGAAGGAAAAATACACAAGAAGCTCCAAAAATTGGAGAATGCGTCCTAATTCATGACGAATGTCTCCCTCCAACTGAATGGCGGCTAGGTCGCATTGAAAAGGTACATTATGGCTCCGACGGTCACATCCGAGTAGTTGAGCTACGTACGCAAAACGGTACACTCACTCGACCGCTCGTAAAGCTTTGCTTTTTACCTATCGACCCTAACACCGATAATATTGATCACACAAATATCTAATAGCATACAAATATACCAAACCTAAACAAATTAACCGATCTAAACGAATATGCTTTAAAAACCAATCGAAAACCCGCTTAAATGATAAATAAGATATTTATATTGATATACCCTGCTCCACCGGACATCAAGGCGCAACGTCGCCGTCGTGCCATCACCACGCAAAAACGTGCGTCAACGGCCACGCACTCATCATCAACCACAAGCACCACTTCCCTATTGGCAGCAGAACCAGCATCCAAGGCAGTGGACCCACCCAGGGGCCCGCTATCGCCCTCAAGCATCACATCGTCGACCATCAACCACGCAGCTCAGCCGTCGCCCATCAGGGCTAAGTAACGTCGTGGCAACCCTGCAGCAGCTACAACGATTGCTAGGCTGATCACTCGCCTAGGTGGGCCGGGATGGCTAAACGAGCGTGGCAACACCAGCACACTGGAAGGTGCAACCCTGCCGCCCACTTAATACACCACACACTAACACTAACACGTTCACACACATAAATTGTCACACCACACATATACATTCATATATAAACAAAATCACAATATTGTAAAACTTTGTACGATACAGTCGATCTTGGCGCGCAATCGCAACATATTTAAATATACCAAATTTGTTATTTAACCCATTTCCTTGGTCATCCATTCTTTTTTGTCTTGCGGATTTGATTCGATCGTTTGAGTGCAAGGTGAGTGCAGTGAACAGTGCAAAAAGGGCTAAAGTTATCTCTACCCTTTATGAAGGACCTAATTATCTGCAGCACAGATCGGTTGACTCTTTCCGGAGCGTTACCCTGGGGTGAATAAAATGCAGTTTTCACGTGTGTCGTGCCGTACTTCTCCAAAAACTCTTTGAACATTTCCGAGACGAATTGTTTGCCGTTGTCCGAATGGACATATTCGGGCACACCAAACACGTGAAAGACTTCTTTCTCTAAAAATTTTATAACCTCAGCTGAAGTGGCCCTTCTCATAGGTTTTAAAAACACAAACATAGTAAAGTGATCTAGACAAACAAAGACATACACATTACCATCACTATAACGAGGATAGGGACCCATAAAATCAATAAAAAGACGCTAGAAAGGTCGCTCTGTGAGCTTTTGCTTTCCCATCATGGGTTTTTTAAACACGTTTTGTGTCTTATTTGCTTTGCAAGCTTCGCAGTCTTTAACGAATACACATACATCGCTTGCCATGCCTGGCCAGTAATATTTTTGACGTAGTCGGGATAGTGTTTTGTGAATGCCACGTGATCTCCGCCGATACCGCTTTTATGCTTCTTTATGTTAGCTTCTTATCCGTGTGATGCTGATAAAAATTACTTTGTTGAGCTGGTTGGTGGATGAAGATAGTGTTGTTATAGTTGTTGTTGTGTGGGCTCTGTATTGCCGGTATCAAAATATGTGGTTGTTGTTGTTGCGGCCCAAATTTTATTGTGTTTTTGAAGAATTTGTTGTTGTTGTTGGTGTTGTGTGCGCCGGTAAAATAAATATGTAATGTAGTGCTTTTGGATGCGTGTTAATAGTTGTTGGCCGGAATGGCACCAGTATGATGTAGTTTTTGTTGGCGTTACGCCGCCAATATAAACGTTGTTGTAGGGCGGTACGTCGCCAAAAAAAAAGATGCTGTTGTGGTTGTTGCGGCCGTATATTGCCAATGAAAAAGGTGCTGTAGTGGTTGTTGTTGTGGTGTGCGCCACCAAATTGCAGATTTCGTATAGTGCGTGGTAGTTGTTGCCGGGCGGTATGTCGCCAAGTATAATGTATTTGTTTTTGAGCGGTACGCCGCCAATATAAGTGCCCAGTGGATCTTTCCCAAAGAAAAATCAATTGTGCGCTGAAATTAAATATAAAAAAAATCTATTTAGAAATTCAAAAGTAAAAGCATATCTAAGTACATGTACATAATTGCCTACGAATTTCTTGTCTGCATAGTCATATATTCATCTACATACATATATTTGTATGCAGATATGTATATGTCGATGCATGTTTTCTTTTGGCTTGCTTGGGAGGTAGGCCAGGTTGAAGACCCAGCTCCCGTCAAGCATGCCTGGAAAAAAAATGTATGTGTTCTTACCTCTTGCCAAATCTATTTGCAGGAAACTGCTTCCAGCTCTTTACACGTACCGCGGAAACTTTTCGACGCGCACAATTTTCTTTACAAAGCGGGCTAATTCGCGCACTACTAAAGACTATGCACTTTGTTATTTATGGTTGTAAACGCGCACTTCACTTGTAATTTTTCACTACTCACTTGCACTGGGCACTGTTGAAGCAAGACTTTGGCCCGTTGCCTCAGTTTTCCCTTTCTTATAGCCACCGCCGTGGTAAGGAACGTTACCCAGAAACGGAAAATTTTTACCATTACATGCCAAACTTTCTTTTCGGCTTTCCCATATTTTCCAACTATACAATCATGCACTCATACATTCATACGCTTACCGCTCCACAAACCGAACACCTACACAGATACATTTGGTTCGTGCGTTGACCGCTCGCACTAATGCATTCACACGCTCATAGCCTTACACACCTATACATCCGCATACATAATACAGAACAAAAAAAACACATACGTACATGGAATTCATCAATGTTGCTAGGTTGTTAGTAACATAGTGACTGCTGCCAACGCGCAACATCTTATTTCCGCTGCAACATTGTGTTCACTATAGCTACAATGCTGTCAATACACAATGTTATTAGGTTAATGGCAACATTGCGCCAAAGGCACGGACCTGGATACAAAATACATAAACACATAGACACATATACACGCTTCCAATCATTCCAATGAAGACAGGCTGTCGCTACAAATGAGATGCACCCGCATCTACAGTCAGTACACGCTCCTTGCTATCCACATTTCCTTTGACGGTAATACTGCTCGATTTCCTTCCAGTTTGCGAGATAGACATCACACGACATTCAGTAGCTGGGGCAAGTTCTCGATCTTTACATTTGACTCACTCTTGTTTACTACCATGACTGGTGCTGCAATGACGCGCAATGTGACTTGGGTTACCGTACTTGAAACACTTCATAACTCCGGCATTGTTTTGTTGTAATCCCTTCAGTGCTTCCAAAATTGTGTCTACCCAATCTGGTCTTTCCACTTCCACGCGATGAGCTTTGTATGCGGGCTTACTCAAAAGTGACGCTGTTTCCTGAGTCAGTGCATGGGATACCGTTTCAGCAAATGTTCGCTTTGGGTTCGCGTATGTGGCTCGCTTCGTTTCGACGTCCCGTATGCCGTTAATAAAGCTCTGAATATTTACCCTTTCAGTGTATTCCGCGGGTGCGTCCGCATTTGCAAAAGGAGCCAATCTTTCAACATCCGAATCAAACTCCTGTAATGTCTCATTTGCTTTTTGGTAACGGTTTTGTAACTCAATTTGGTATATCTGTTTTCTATGCTCGCTTCCATAACGTCTCTCGACAGCGGCCATGAATGCTTCATAGTTGTTCCGCTCTCTCTCGGGAATTGTCTGTAGGATTTCGGCTGCTGGCCCCTTCAATGCTACGAATAGAGCAGCAACTTTATCTTCAGCATTCCAGTTGTTCACTGCTGACGTCTTCTCAAATTGAAGCTTGAATACCTCGAAAGGAACAGAGCCGTCAAAAGATGGAGTTTTTACCTTCGGATTGCTCGCTGGAACAGCTGGGCGATTTGTTGTAACTGTTGCATAAGACTTTTCAACGCTTCTATCTCGGCATCAATTTTGTCCTCGAGTTGTAAAATTTTTGCATCCTGCACTTCCAGTTTCGCAAAGAGCTGCGATGATACCTGTTCCGAAACTTTTGTCGGCATTCCAGATATGCGTGCCTCTTGCGCTTCCAGTTGAGATGACATATATGTCTTCTGTTCTTCCAATTGAGATGACATTTGCGACGCCATTTCTGAAATGCGTGCCTCCTGTGACTCCAGCTGAGATGCCATTGTCGATGTTTGTACAGATGTTGTGCTCGTCATTGTCTGCGGTGTTTCGTTTTTTCTTCCATTTTTGTTGTGGTTTTGCCGCTACCAGCATTGTAGATTCCTTCAAATACCATAGCTACACTTAGTCGTTTGTGTAGCTGGGATTTATCGCCAGAAGTAGCCAATCCACGGACTTCCAACTCCTCCTTCAGTTGCTGGATCGTCAATTCACTCAACTTTGCCATGTCCAAGTTGTATTCCCAATCTTCGGAATTTATTCAACAATTCCTCTTCTGACACCAATTGTAACGATTTTCCTGCAAATCCTCTTATTTGCCCTTCTGCTAAGTTCGAATCTCTAAACTGTTGAATAAATAACTCCAATATAGAATAATGAAAAAATGGGCTTTATTAAAGTACTTCACAATAACACTTATACTTTGCAACTAGCTGGCTTAATAACCAAACTGATTGATAGCTCAAATGAAAACTCCTTTCAAAATAATACTGCTATGGCTCGCTAGATAGCGTCTTAATCGAAACTGCTTGATAGCTCAAATCAAACTGAATTCCAGCGCCTCTAAATTTGCTGCCTTTATACTCTCTGATTTCAACGTTCGCATCTTCTAGGCGCTTCCAGAATCTACTAGTTGCCATCAGCTCTCAAACTTCTCAGCTGTAACTACAATTGCACGATTTTATAGCTTCTCTCATTGCATACTTTCAGGAGTATCTCAGATATATGCATGTGTTTGTGCATGGTTTCTCCGCTGCTCGTATACGTACATGGTACATATGTGTAGACGCAATTATTGCTTCGTTTATGTAGATACATAATGATTGACTTATTGATGTGAATTCACGTCACTGCTTAGCATCGGCTTAGAGATGGCAGCACCCCTTAGTTTTGCTAATATTCGTAACAATATTAAAAACTTTACTGATTTTTTGACTGACGTGGGGCCATGAAAAACCTATTGAATTGAAAATACTGTCGGAATATAACCTGGTTTTATGGGGATCTTAAGAATCCCTACCACAGAAATTATATCTCTAAAAAAAAAGTCGTTTACTTAGGTTGCTTAAATTGAATCAGCGAAGCTCGTCGTGTTTGAATATATGATTAATATGGAATTGCCTTATAAAGTAGAATATGCCAAAAGTGGTAGAGCCTCTTGCAAATATTGCAAGGTGTCCATAGCCCAAGGCTCCCTTCGTTTAGCAGCATTGGTTTAGGTAAATATGAGGCATAAATGCAGAATACATAGAACTCTCAGACTATAAAACAAGGTGTGGGGATCGGCAGATATATTTAAAGTAAAGTTATTTCGGTAAAAGTCTAGTTGATGGGTCGACTGCTAATACGCTTCCAAAAATATCGACAGAGGTGTCAGAAGGGGTGTATTAATCTCGACAACGATAATCCGAAGGCGGAAAGTTTTAATTTTATCTATGTCCGGAGATATTTGCAGTTGAAGTTGGCGATTTTCATGTGGTTGTTGTAACCACAAAAAAATTGTAAACATGAGTGTTTTGCGCGGATATAATTTTGGTCTCCAAACCGGTGTTGGACCCACCCAGGGTAATTTTTTATAAGCGCGGCCGAAGGTCGCCAATGCAGAGAGACGTTCTGCGCAAAAAGACTATGGATCCCACCCCCGGTTTCGGATGGACCCGCGGGTCATTTTTCGGTTTTTCGTTAATATCTTTTCCGCCTTCGGATTATTAATACTGATGTCAGGACGCGTCGTTCGACACCTCTCGATATTTTTGGACGCGTATTAGCATTCGACCCGTCAACTAGACTATTACCGTTATTTCGGAAAGGTAAAAATTGTAGAACAGTTGAAGAATGCTAAAACGGACCAAAAAATGTCGGAAGAGGTGCCAAGACACGCGTTTTCATCTCTCAATAGTCTGGAAATATTCTGATATTGCCGAAAACGCTACTGTGATAAATAGGATGGTATTAATTTAAGACGGGTAATACGGATAACTATACGACAGCAAGACCTTCTTAATACATGTACAAAGTATGTTTTTGTGGTTGTATTAACAGTGCTTCTCCCTATTCAATTGGCACGACCCCTCACAAATTGTCATCAAAGTCCTCCAACCGGGGTCCAAGGAAACTGACTGTTTCAAGAGTGGCGGACCACAGGGAGATTGGTGTTAGAGGTGTAGGTTCCACTTTATAATTGAAAAGATTGTTGGTGTCATGTGGGGACAAATCGCATGCAGGACATACATTACGTGTGTCGGCATTGATTCTGGACAAGTAAGAGTTTGTGAAGACCCCAAATTACAGGCTTTCGGGGCCTCCACAAATTTTGATTTTTCATTGCAGATACTACAATTTCATATTAAAATTATAAACTGAATTATAATAATTTGTATATATATGGAATGAAATGAATTTACTTATACATATATGTACATACATTTTGAATTAAATATATTTTGTACAGTCATACATACATTTTATAACATATATATTGATAATACATATTAAATTATATATAGGAGATGAAAACTTTTATCGCAGAGTGTAAGAACTTACTTAATTATGCACAAACATACTTACTTACTTACGTATAAGCGAACAAGGAGAAATGGAATTGTCAAACGATAGCGAACACACATGCATATATTTAGCTTAGTTATAAGAACTTTTATTGTAAAATAACGGAAGCCGACTCAAAAATCGTATAAAAGGAGCGGCAAATTCAAGAACAAGGCACTCTTGGCTTAGAAGTTGTAGTGTGAGGTATATAGTGGGCTGTGTTGAACATCCACTACGGAGCAGCTGGTGGTGTCAATCTGTCAGCTATTTATGATAGGTATACCGCCGAGTCGTGTAAAACGTTCGACGACTACGTATTTTACTAGGGATCCGGTGAGTTGTGTAAAACGCTCACCGATTACGTATATTCACCAGGCATACCACCGAGGCGTGTAAAACACACGGTGATGAAACATATTATAATCACATACGTATATATATATATATATGTATATAGATTTTCCGAAGAATTGAAATAAATCATCATTTTTTATAACGTTTGACTAACATCATTTATTGTATAGGCGAACCCATTCGCTGAGTTATACCCCAGCTATAAACCCGACTAACGGGGTTCATTACAATTGGCGCCCGAGCAGGCACCCTTATACATATAAGGGGATAAATATTTTATTTTACCGGAACATATAACAAAACAACATGCTCAAGGTAAATAGGATTTATTACCTGAAGAAGGAAGATCTTTTCACATACGCGGCCGAGTTTGGATTCAACAACAGCGAAACCGTCGACGAGTTGAGGAAGGAGTTCGCCCAATTTGTTAACCAAAATCCGAGCTACGAAACACGTTTTGCAGAGTTGGAAACAAAGCATTCCAAAACAATATTAACCACTAATCAACAAGATCAAGGCAACAGTGGAAGCGCTTCCGTAAGACGACCAGCGACCCCGGTCAACAACATTGAAAGCGTAAGCAGACCTGCGATACCTAATATGTCATAGTGGACCTTGATTCACTCCCGCGAGCGCTACCAGAATTATTCAAGGACCGAGCCCTGGTATGGTTGCGGAATAATAATCGACACTGGAGGGAATTGAACAGTTTTAAACACGACTTTTTACGCTTCTTCTTGAGTGCATCATACTTCGAAAGGCTGGAAGACGAGATACGTCGACGAACACAACGACCACGAGAGTCGTTCAAGGATTACGTTTTGGAACTACAGAACCTCATGAGACACGCCAACCTCACCGAGGAACAAAGACTGCAAAAAATTTACCGAAACTGCCGCGGTGAGGATCTATTATATATAAAGCGAACTGAATTTCAGACACTCGAAGGCTTGGTGAGTATTGCAGATGACTTCGAAATATGATGACATCCAGCAATAGAAATTGGGGAGGTCTAACTATTTGGAAGCAAACAGGAGGGCGTATTTTGGCCGACGTAAAAATAAATGGCTGCAAAGTAACAGCAACAGTAGATACAGGAGCGACAAGGAGTTTTATGAGTGAGACATGTTCGAGGAGATTAGGTAAGGCGACTTCGAAACAGGTTCAAATCCGAGTGGTATTGGGCGATGGTAGAGCCAGCACGATAAAGGAAGCAATAGTGGCAGATGCTGAGAATAAGAAAGAGAAGTACAACAGCGAAATACTGGTTCTTCCAGGGCTAATAGAAGAAGTTGTCATCGGCATGGACATACTTGCCAGGGCAAACACATCATTAAGTTTCGGCGGCACACGGTAACGCTACAAGCAGAAGAGGCAATCAAAGGCACGGTTATGTTCAGGACAATAACTGAGGCAGGCGAGCCCGATGTAAACGATACGGAAGGACTAACTATGGACCAACAAAGCCTGTCTGAAAACACTAGAAGGGTTAAGGATTTCCTAGACGAACATCTTCTTAGCTTCGAAAATATGACTGGTACCTCAAATATCGCGGCGCATAAAATAATCATGCGTGATGATCGGCCGATAAAACAAAGATACTTTCCACGGAATCAGAAGATGCAGGAAACCATTAATATGGAGATAAACGAGCTATTGGAGAGAGGGTGCATCGAGCCATAGTGAAGCCCGCATAGTGTACCGATCGTATTCGTAAAGAAGAAAAATGGTTAGTGGAGGTTATGTATAGACTATCGCCAGCTCAACGCAGCTCAGTCCCCGATGCATGCCCACTACCGCGGACCTAACACATACTAGACCGGCTAAGAAACGCGAAGTAAATAAGTAGTCTGGATCTGGAAAACGGCTACTGGCAGATCCCTATGGATGAAGGAAGTAAGCAATATACGGCATTTACTGTACCTGGACGCGGATTGTTTCAATGGCGCGTGATGTCATTTGGTCTTCATTCAGCTCCCGCAACATTTCAACGGGCATTAGATCAAGTAATCGGCCCCGAATTAGAACCAAACGCATTCTCATACCTAGATGACATTATAATTACAAGCTCAACGCTAGAGGAGCATACTAAGCATCTAACGGAAGTGTTTAAACGCCTACTAAAAGCACATTTAAGAATCCACGCCGAAAAGTGCGAATTTTTCAAGAAGCAACTGAAGTATCTGGGACATGTCGTAAGCGAGAAGGTTACCTATACACACGTACCCAGATAAAGTAGCAGCGATTAAGGAATTGCAAGCAACAACAAACGTAAGAGAATTAAGACGATTTTTAGGTATGCCATCTTGGTACCGGCGATTCGTAGCAGAGTTTTCAAAAATAGTGCATCCGCTGACAACCATGTTAAAGAAGGGTAACAGATCGAAATGGACTGAAACACAAGAAACAGCATTTCAGACACTGAAGAATTCACTCACCGAAGCACCAGTACTGGCGTGCCCAGATTTCACACGAAGATTCACATTACAAACAGACGCGAGCAATTCTGGAGTAGGAGCAGTCCTCACACAGGAGTTAGACGACGGAGAGCTCGTAATCGCGTACGCTAGCCGCCGCCTCAACAAAGCATAAATTAATTAGCCATGTAAGGGCTATACGCAAAATGCGACCATATCTGGAGGGCTACGAATTCACGGTAATCACGGACCACTTATCATTGAAATGGTTGAATGCCATCGAAAGTCATT
This sequence comes from Eurosta solidaginis, assembly GCF_040869045.1. NCBI lineage: Eukaryota > Metazoa > Arthropoda > Insecta > Diptera > Tephritidae > Eurosta > Eurosta solidaginis. Next base: position 167,442,366 of record NC_090319.1, on the reverse strand, counting down.
CGGGACGTATTGCGAGATGGGCTTTGGAGTTGCAACAATACTCGTTCGATGTACAGTACAGGAAAGGTAAGCTGAATGTAGTAGCGGGTGCACTGTCACGCACAACTCAACAGACTGGAACACGAAAACGAAACATCGTGTAAATGGCTTGGAAAAAGGAAGGAGGAAGTTAAACGAAACCCGGAGAAGTTTCCAGACTACATAATTGAAAACGGCTAGTTATATCGGCACATAGCAGTTCAGATCGACGACCAAGACGCGATCCCGTGGAAGCTATGTGTAGCGAAACGACAACGCGGTAAAGTATTACAGGAAGTTCACGACAGTACAAGCGCCGGACAGATGGGTATCCGGAAGACAATAGCTCGAGCAGCCACAAGGTACTACTGGCCAGGAATGTTTCGCGATATAAAATGGTATGTACAACAATGCCCAACCTGTCAAATTTACAAGCCTAATCAACACCAAGCAGCGGGGAAAAAGTTAATCCAAATTCCAAAAGAACCGTGGGCAACGGTGTGCGCATATTTCGTTGGATCATTACCACGTTCAAAGCACGGCAATACCATGGGTTTAGTATTTCTAGATTGTTTCACCAAGTGGGTAGAGATCGTACCATTACGTAAGGCAGCAGCGGATAGCCTCATCAAAGCATTTAGAGACCGTATATTATTATGATTTGGAGTTCCGAAGGTCATTATTACAGACAACGGCGCCCAGTTCACGAGAAGACAATTCAAGAGACTCCTTCAGGGTTATGGAGTAAAGCACCAATTAACAGCACCCTATAAACTACAAGAGAACCCAACGGAGAGGGCAAACCGAAACATCAAACGGATGTTGGCACTATTCACGGGAAAAGAACAACGCAACTGGGACGAGTTATTACCAGAGATAATGTTAGCACTAAATTCGAGCGTGTACGAGGGAACAGGGTGCAGCCCGGCATTCTTGGTACAAGGACGAGAGCCACTGATCCCCAACGCCCTATACGACGAGCGAACATTTGGCACAGGCGAGGCCACAACAACGGCAAATGAAAAAGTAGCGAAAATGAAGGAGATATTTCAAATGGTACGAATAGACCGGCAACGTGAATCAGCAGAACAGGCACGACATCACAATTTGCGGAGAAGGAAGTGGAATCCGGCGATAGGACACAGAGTTTTGGTAAAAAAACACCATCGGTCTAAGGCAACCGACAATTTTGCGGCCAAACTAGCACCAAAATTCAGCGGGCCCCATAGAATCACGAATTTCATTTTGCCAGTCATCGTCGAACTGGACAAAACGTTTCAAGGCAAGAAGAGAACAGCGCATCTAAGCGAGCTTAAACCATTTTATGAAAACAAGTTAATCAACGGGAGAAGCGAAAGCGCAACAAAACCCTGCACAGATGCCTATCTACATTTTTGCAAACACAACCGGAGAGTAAAATCACCGAAAACTACAGAGGAAGGCGTAGCCCGATGGTAAACCACAATATGAACAAGTTTCATAAATTTCAATCATTGGCCTAATATTTATTACAATTACATAAATTTTATTTTCTATAATATTATTATTAGTTTTAATAATAATGCTCTAATAATTATAATAGCACTATTTATGATCATCACACTTATATTAAAATACTGGTAACAAAATTTTTTCGCAACCCTAATCTGGTACACGCCAAAACAACGCTTATCTACTCCGCCTACCATAAACAGAATCCCCAAGCAAAACACAGCTAACTAACAAAACAAGGAATAAATAATTGCAATAGTACAACAACAAACAACACATGCAAATACTAAATATAAATGCAGTGTTACAACAACAAACACAAACAGTACAATAAAGAGCAAATGCACGCGCAGTAACTAAAATAAGTAATAGAAATTTCACAGCTACAAGGTACAACAACAAGCAACGCAAGCAAGCACGAAATAAAAAGATACAGTAGTACAACAACAACAAACACAAGCAATACAAGAAAGGGCAAAGACACGAGGATACCGCCAGCAACTAACATAAGAATTGCAAGGTATTAAAACTACAGTAGTACAACAATAAACGTCACCGTAACCTAAGAAGGAATAATTATTTGGTGAGAACAAAAACAAGTAAGAAATTAGCAAACTCGCACGTACATTTATACACATAAACATACGAAATTTGGCAAAATGGGAAACCTTTGGAAACTTAAAGAAAGAAATACCAACACGGTTCGGGTTATGATAACATTGTTTTGCACAAAATTTACAGCTTTAACGCGATGACAACGGATCAGAGGCAGCGAGGTAACAATCACGAGCCGGAAGTGAGGGGGGCGGGGATGTGAAGACCCAATATACAGGCTTTCGGGGTCTCCACAAATTTTGATTTTTCATTGTAGAAAATACAATTTCATATTAAAATTATAAACTGAATTATAATTTTTTATATATATATGGAATGAAATGAATTTACTTATACACATATGTACATACATTTTGAATTAAATATACTGTGTACAGTCATACATACATTTTATAACATATATAATGACAATAAATATTAAATTATATATAGGAGATGAAAACTTTTATCGCAGAGTGTAAGAACTTACTTAATTATGCACAAACATACTTACTTACTTACGTATAAGCGAACAAGGAGAAATGGAATTGTCAAACGATAGCGAACACACATGCATATATTTAGCTTACTTATAAGAACTTTTATTGTAAAGCAACGGACGCCGACTCAAAAATCGTATAAAAGGAGCGGCAAATTCAAGAATAAGGCACTCTTGGCTTAGAAGTCGTAGAGTGAGGTATGTAGTGGGCTGTGTTGAACATCCACTACGGAGCAGCTGGTGGTGTCAAACTTCAGCTGTTTATGATAGGTATACCGCCGAGTCGTGTAAAACGTTCGAGGACTACGTATTTTTCTAGGGATCCGGTGAGTTGTGTAAAACGCTCACCGATTACGTATTTTACTAGGCATCCGGTGAGTTGCGCAAAACGCTCACCGATTACGAATTCACTAGTGTAAGCGACCTGGTCCACTGAATCAGGATTGAATCGAGTGTTACCCTAATTCTCCTATGTAGGACCTAGTCCAAGATGAGGTGTGGATTTGAGTATTATCTTAGCTCTCCAGCCGCATTTATCCAGCATTAAAATGCCCGCTTTGATTCCTGAATAAAGACAACCACCTGGATTAAGTCTGTAGTCAAGAATAATTTATTTTGGCTCATCGCCAGCTTTTATATATTTACAGTGAAGTTCTTAATTCTACTCATGCATAAAATTGCTTACTTGCTAAATTGAACTTTGGAGTATTTTCCATAATCGATTTCCGCTTGAAATACATACAAATGCTTAATTGCTAATTGTTTCTGAAATAAGTGTGCCACTTGTAATGCGATCACACATTGCTAAGCAATGCAATGCGATCACACATTGTTAATCTATGTGTCACAGGTGTCTCATGTGTAAAGCTATGTCAAATGCATTCGAGGATTCAAACCTGTTGACTCAGCAATATGTATCGTGTGTGTGTATTAGTGTGGTTAGGCACACTACACCCTACCCCTTAAGAAAAATGTTAATTAAATGCAGTTTCTTAAAATATAGATTAATTTATATTCAGTTATATCTTAGTGGGTGTTTATATGGTAAATTATTTATGTAAATATATGGTGAACTATTTATGTAAATATATAGAGAAAAATAATTTTGTAAATATATGATGAATTATTTATGTAAATATATAGAGAAAAATTGTTTATGTAAATATATGTTGAATTATTTATGTAAATATATAGAGAAAAATTATTTATGTAAATATATGTTGAATTATTTGTGTAAATATGTAGAGAAAAATTATTTATGTAAATAATTGAAAAATTATTATTATTATTATTATTTTTTTTTTTACTTACTCCTATCTTTAATTAAATTATTACTATGTACAGTTTTTTCCTTTTTGTTCCTTAAAATTGGGCTATTTGACCCATTTTGTCTAATTATTTTATACATAACCATTCACTGTAAAGTTTGCTTTGTTTACTTTAGTTTGTTTTTTTTAGCTCTTACTTTGCTTTCTTGCAAATTTTTAGCAGCATTGTCATGTGCATATCTAAGCTTTAGCTTTAATTCATTCAAATAATTGTCTATGTTGTACACTTTTTCTATGGTGCTTACTATTTCATTCGGTAATGAACATAGTTTACCAAATACAAGCTCAAATGGGGAATACTTCGTTGACGTGTGTGGTGTCGAATTGTAAGAGTACATATAGTATGGGATGAGCTCGTCCCAATTATCCATGCTTTTCAGTGTCATTAAATACTCATTCAATACTCTGTCGTTTCGTTCAATTGAACCTAACGTCTCATGATGAAATGGAGTTATTTTTAATTGTTTGCATATATTCTTTAGCAACTCATTTGTGAATTCTGTGCCTTTGTCTGTTTTTATTTTTCGCATACACCCATACTTCAAAATAAACTGTTCGACAATTGCCTTTGCAACCGTTATTGCGTCTTTTGTTTCAAGGGGAATTATGACGACAAACTTTGTAAGCTCACACTGCAATGTCAGCATATAACGGAAATTTTTGGATGGTCGAAGCGGTCCGACCGTGTCAATCACGATTTCCTCAAAAGGCGTTGTTGGTGTGTCAGTGACATTGTATTCTTCTTTTGTGTATCGTGTTAGTTTTGCTTTTGCACATTTTTTGCAGTTATTTACGTGTTTTACTATCATTTGCCTCATGTTTTTCCACACGTATTTTTGCTTAATTTTTGCTAGCATTCTTCTTATGCCGCTGTGGCCAACATGAATTGAGTTGTGGTAGTCCCTTATTATTTTGTGCATTACTTTTTGTGACTCAATTCTTTTTGGCGGTGCGTATAGGATTATATCCAGACATTGATTTCTATCTCCATGTTTCTGTAGCTCATTGAACATGGTTTTGAATTCAGTTATGCCTATTTTGTCAAATATTTGACTATTCCTTTTAAGCGATAACTTCTTTAAGCCTTTATTGCTGGCTTTGTGTAATAGTTTCCTCAGAATCGCTTCAACATTCGATACTGAGTTGTCACTATATTATATAATTAGGTCGCCATTCCCTGCAATTGTGATATCGTTACGATTCGTGCTTTCATCATTTCTATGTCTAAACTCAAGATGTTTTACACCCCTTATATCAGAAATGGATGTGCATTCCCAAATATTACATAATACTTAGAAAGCAGATTTTAACATATTTAGCAGTTTCGCTTTTGGAGCAGAAAAGTCTAGATTTACAACAGTACTGATAGAGTTAAACTCACGGAGAGCACGAGCAATTGGAGCATTACTGGAATAGTGGGTTTTAAAATTTTCACAATAAAATGTATAAAAACTGCGAAGACACCTCCGAGGAATATTAAATCGAATCCTATCCAATAAATATGGACAGTCAACGAACCCATTAATAATATCATACGTAAATGACAAGCAGAGTATTGATCTGCGATTATCTAAAGACTTAAGGCTTAAAAGCATAAGTCGCGCAGAGTAGGCGGGTATAGGATCAGAGAAGTTTAATGGACGAAGGGCATATTTGAGAAAAATTTTTTGTATTCTTTCAATTCTGGTAATAGCAGTTTGACTACTTGGTCTCCAAATAAATACGCCATATTCCAGATTAGATCTAACAAAAGATGTGTAAAGTAGCTTAAACGTGTAGGGATCAGAGAATTTGGTAGCATTGCGCCTTACAAAGCCAAGCATAGAATATGATTTAGAGGTTATGAAATTTATGTGCTTACTAAAAGAAAACTTATTGTCAAAGACAACACCAAGGTCCTTAATCTCATTAACACATTGAAGCTCATAATTAGAGATACTATAATTTGTAGTTAGAAGATTAATTGACTTCGAGTAGGTCATTTGAAAGCATTTGGATGGATTCAAAGAGATACCGGAATTCAGGCACCATTGGTGCAATTTATTAATATCATTCTGCAACATTAAGGCATCATCTGGCGTCTTAATGGCAGAAAATAGCTTTAAGTCATCGGCGTATAGCAAACACTTCGCGAATGAAAAACAACTACTTACGTCATTAATAAATAAGATAAATAAAAGTGGACCTAATATACTCCCTTGGGGAACCCCAGAAGTGGCTACAAACGGACTAGACGATTGTCCATCAATGGAAACAACACACTGTCTGTTACTTAAATAAGACTTTACCCATAAAAGAAACGAAGAGTGGAAACCAAGGCAACCTAATTTTTTAATTAAAACACTATGATGGATTTTGTCAAAAGCTTTTGAAAAGTCCGTATAAATGCAATCAACCTGATAACCTGCAGAAAAAGATTCAATACAATATTCACTAAAAACAGCAAGATTTGAAACTGTCGATCTACCAGCGACAAAACCATGCTGGAAGGGAGATATTAAAGACTTAACCGCAAAACTCAACTTGGCATTAACAGCATGCTCGAAAATTTTGGAAATGGTAGAAAGCTTTGAAATAGGTCTGTAATTACGCACATCATTTTTGTTACCACTTTTAAAGACGGGGGTAATGGAGGTGAGCTTCCACTCGTCAGTGAACGTACCGCACGAAAGAGATTTATTAAAGATTATTCTTAAAGGAAGAACTAGAGTCGGGCAGTTTTTTAACAGGACTGAAGAGAACCCATCAACGTCTGTTTGAGACGAAGATTTAAGTTTGAGAATAGCATTACTAATATCATCAGAAGAGAGACAGAGGGCACCAAAGTTTAGAGCAGTGTCAAGATTCGAGGAGGCATCAAGCGATTGATAACTATCGTCGGCAGAAAAATTTGATTTAAAAAACTCCGCAAATAAGTTGGCTGTATCACCCGGTGTTCGCGCTGAGTTGCCATCAAGGAACACTCCAGACGGTATACTGGAGCAACCTTTTTTGGACTTGATATAGCTCCAAAATGTTTTCGGATTCAACTTAATGTTAGACTCGATTGTATGAATATAGTTGGTGTACAGAAGCTTATCCAAATTATTAAATTTCTTCAAGTATTGCTTATATTTAATGAAGAACAAATGGTTCTTCGTATGTTTAAACTATATGTAGGTGATCAGTCTGCAAATTTGTGTTCAAAACTCTCATATTCTGTGACCTTTTTGATTCTTCTTCTTTTTTCTTTGAAGTTTGCAGATTCTTCTTCATTGCCCTGGTTACAATGTTTATTCTGTGCTTGGGAATCATCTCTTTCAGCTTTTCTGTGTTAAGCTGAATTCGTGAGAGGGCATCAGCATTAGTGTTCATTTTGCCTTGCTTATATACAATGTCAAAGTCGTAGTCCATCAAATCGACTCGTATTCTCGCCATTTTGGATGAAGGCTTATTGTGTGTGAGCAAGCTTTCCAATGGCCTGTGGTCTGTGTAAACGGTGAATTTTGTGCCGTACAGATAAGGCCTAAAATGATTTATGCCCCAATGAATTGCCAATAATTCCTTTTCTATTACTGACTTGTTCAATTCATGTTTGTTTAGGGATCTACTTGCATATGTAATAGGTCTATCTTTCCCAACTTCTCCTTGTTATAGTACCGCTCCTAGGGCAAAGTTGGAAGCATCAGTAGTTAGTATAAACCGTTTTGAGAAGTCAGGAGAGGAAAGAATCGGTGGAGAGAGAGCAGTTTGTATTTCAACGAGTGGAAGGCTTTCTCTTGTTCGCTGTTCCAGCAGAATGGTTGGTTCTTCTTTAGCAGTTAATTCAGTGGTCGTGCTATTTCTGCAAAATTCTTTATAAATCGTCTATAGTAATTACATAATGCTACAAAACTTTTTACTTTATCGGCGTTTCTCAGTTTAGGATAGTTTTCAATTACACTTTGTTTGCTGGGATCAGTTGTTACGCTTTTATTTGTGATTAGATGGCCCAAGTATGTGACTTTTGGTTTCAAAAAATTGCATTTTGCAGGATTGAGTTTCAGGTTATATTTACTCAGTCTGGCTAACACTTTTTCCAAATTTTTGTTATGCTCATGCAGGTTCTTCCCAAATATTATTACGTCATCTACATAGAGAAATGCCGCGTCAGTAAGTCCACTGAGCGCAATCGACAACATTCTCTGGAAATTATTTGTCGAGATTTTCAAACCGAATGACAAACTTTTGAATTGGCAGTGTCCTTTGCTTGTTGAAAATGTTGTTAGATTTTTGGAAACATTGTCCAATGGAATTTGGTGAAATAAATTTGTGATGTCTAATGTGCTGAAGTATTGTGCTCCTTTGAGCTTGTCCAAAACGTCATCGAAGCGGGTTATTGGAAATTTATCATCCACGATCTTTTTGTTCAATGATCTAAAATCCACCACTAATCGCCATTTTTTATCTTCAGAGCTACCCTTTTTTGGAACGGCTAGCAGAGGTGAGTTATAAGGGCTAGTAGGAAGCTGGATAACATCATCCTTTAGTAGTTTGTTAACCTCTTGTTCGATCACCTGTTGCTGAACGTGAGGCATTCTGTAGTTTTTAATATATACAGGTGTTCTATCTGCGAGCTCAATGTGTTGCTTGTAGAAGTTATTGGTAGTTAAGTTTTCTTCCTCTAAGTGAAACACATTTGATATTTTTTGCATATTTGCAATATTGCATTCTTGTCACTATTCGACTCGTTGTCTAATGCTAGTACATCCCTCACCGTCATGAACCTCTTGTCATTTTCCGTATGGCAGTTTCATTTTCCATAATTGTAATAACTTATTCTTCTATGTTGGTTAGAATCTTGTAACCGCATGTACATTGGTAATGTGATTTGGCTGTCCTTCAGTTGAAGTGTTAGAGCATTCGTTTCGTAGTCAATTTTACATTTGTAATTCATTAGGAAGTCTCTACCTAGAACTCCATCTGCCTCTACATTGCTTATGTGATGCAGAATATAGAATTTGTTTCTTATTTTGTGATCTTGGCAATTAATATCAATTTCAACGGCTTTATTCGCAGTTATTGTGCAATTTGAGATGCCTCTTATTTTGCAACGTGAGTTTATTGTGGAGGCATTCTTTGGGACAACTTTCTCTTTTATTACCGAGATATCAGCTCCCGAATCCACCAGTAGTGTTACTATCTTCTTATTTATCCTTGCTTTTATGAAGTTTGTGGTGGTGCCTTCTCCCAGGAATCCTATGGCTTTTGTTTTTGTGGTCGCGAGTCCTGACGGCTCGGGGTGTATGAGTTTCCCTGCCCATAGCGCCTATTTTGATTGCTGTTGTTTGGTCTTCTATATTGACCATTGCCATTGTAGTTTCTGTTATTGAAGTTATTGCTTTTGGGTCTGAAGATGCTTCTATTATTTGGGCTGGTGGTTATTTCACTTGCTATACGGATTTATTCTATGAGTTTATTTGGTCTCGCCGCTGCCACTGTTGTCTTGTGTGGCTCTACCAGCCCGTTTTCGAAGGCCGTTAGACCAATTTGGTCGTTTAATTTAACGATTATTTCTCTGTGTTCGCTTCCCTACTCAGATATTTGAATTTCATTCAAGGAAGCTATCAGATTCTGTATACGAGAGGCAAAAGTGGGGATTGCTTGAGAACCCTGTAGCGTCCTAGTGATTTCTGCATCTAGCCCAGAGGCGGTCTTGTTTGTTCGGAATGTATCTTTAAGAGTTGTCTTCAGCGTTTGTAAGTCGTGAGGTGTTACCTCCTTTAAAATTTTGTTTTTTACCTGTTCCGCCAATTTTGTGGCTAGTACGAATTTGATAAGGATCGTTTTTTGAGCTTGATCCGCGAGGGTATCGTGGTAGAATTCAATCAGCCCTAAGAAATTGTTGAGTTCTTTAAGGTCCCCATTGAATGTTGGGATGACTTTAGTGGCTGTTACCAGATCAAAATTTGCCATTGTTTCTGTATTCACTGGTGTTTTACGTATTGATTCTGCTACCTCAGACTCTTCTTTCACAACTAAATATGCCTCTATTTTCGTTTTTAAGTCGAAAAATTTTTTGCTTAAACTCGGTAGGTCTTCAGCTCGTGCGTTTTGTTTGATAGTCTCCCAATTGTCTGCTATGAACGATTGGGTTGTATACACGTATTTTTGGGTATAAGTTCTATTGGGACTTTTCTTGAAGGTTTTGGGTTAATCTTCCAATACCGTAAATTCCATTTATTTTAATTTGTTATTTTGTTTTCTAGGTTATATTTACTTTGCGGTAAGCTTGTTTCTTTAAATATTTTTTGTAGTACGGATTTCGTTTTGCTAATAATAAAACTAATAATATGAAACAGTTAATGTATAGTAGCTTCTTTGTATTATCGTCATCCTTCACTAGTGCTGCTGCTGCTGCCGCGTTATTATTGTTGTTGTTCACAATCAATTCTTTTGTGTGTTCCACCCATTTTGCCGCAAAAACTTAATCTTGGTTATAAGCTGTTTCTTAACCTGGCCGCTGCTGATGTTGATTATTCTTTGCAAGTCTGTGCACTCTCTCTGGTGTTGTCGTTTTCTGCCTCCACGCTTTTTTTGTGGGTTTAAGTTCTGCTATTTTAGTCTTAAATTCTTTTGGATTTTTTGTTTGCCGCTCCTGTCTTAGTCGGTATTCCTCTAAGGTAATCTTCTTAGGCTCTTTGGTGTCGGAATATACTGAGGGTACTCTTTCGCTGGTAGGTCCGGGACGTATTCTTCGTCAAGCGAGCTTCCCTCCTTGAGCTTTTTAGTACTCATATGCACAAAGACAATTTAACTAAACTTTTTAAAGAAGCTTCTATATCTGGTTTCTTTTTTTGTTTTTTTTTTAATGCCTGAATGTCCTTAAAATTTCGATTCCTATATTTCGTTTCGCAGGATCGCCATGTAAGGGACCTGGTCCACTGACTCAGGATTGAATCGAGTGTTACCCTAATTCTCTTATGTAGGACCTAGTCCAAAATTGGGTGTGGATTTGAGTATTATCTTAGCTCTCCAGCCGCATTTGTCCAAGCACTAAAATGCCGCTTTGATTCCTGAATAAAGACAACCACCTGGATTAAGTATGTAGTCAAGAATAATTTATTTTGGCTTATCGCCAGCTTTTATATATTTACAGTGAAGTTCTTAATTCTACTCATGCATAAAATTGCTTACTTGCTAAATTGAACTTTGGAGTATTTTTCATAATCGATTTCCACTTGAAATACCTACAAATGCTTAATTGCTAATTGTTTCTGAAATAAGTGTGCCACTTGTAATGCGATCACACATTGTTAAGCTATGTGCCACAGGTGTCTCATGTGTAAAACTATGTCAAATGCAATCGAGGCATCAAACCTGTTGACCCAGCAATATGTATCGCGTGCATTAGTGTGGACAGGCACATTAAAACAGGCATACCACCGAGGCGTGTAAAACACTCGGTGATTAAACTGTAAAGTGGCTGCTTGGAAGCTACTCATTTTCGGGCAGGTAACCCCACTCACCCAAACGCCAAATTGCCACACACACAGTATTTTAGTTTAGTTCTTTTTTCTTATTCGTTTTATTTAATTTAACAACTGTTCTATAATTTGTTTTTCACTTAGTTTAGTTTAGTAAGATTATATTAATTATTTTAGTTTTTAAATAACTTTACTTCCTTTTTTTGTGTGTGCGTCGCCAAGTCCAAAATTTTAATTAATCTTCTGCCAGCCAGCCGATTTGCTCTGTGTTCAAGTTGTTCCACACCCGATATAATTTCCTACATTAAAATTCAACAAACTTACAACACAACTTTCTAAATTAAAATTTAACAAATACGACATATTTCTTTCTAATTAAAATTTAACAAATTACGACATATTCTCTTAAATAAAAATTCAACAAAATTACTTAAAATTTAACAAATTCTGCAAAACCAACGGGCCTGTACATAACGGCACTCGCACCACGCCACGCATAACGGCACCCAAAAACATATACATACACACACGTAATTTTCCACCACCACCAACTTTAACACGTAAAGCAACAACATCGGCAGCAGTAATATTGATGACATCACCGGCAACCATCTTATAGCAGCAGCGACAATTAAGTATATATATATGTATGTATTCAAAATTTTTTTTGCTTACGTTTTTTTCTTACGCATATATGTATGTATATTAAACCATTAAAACTTTATAAAATTCATTGCTTTCGCATTACAATTACAAATTTAAAACTTCAAAAATTAAAGGAAAAATTAATATCGCATTTCATATAAATTTTGGTTTTTGGTATTACGGTGGTTTTCGAAAAAACCAATTAATCTTTTTTTATGCGGTGGTTCCGTTAAAAACCAAGTAATTTTTTTTTTTTACAATATGCGGTGGTTCCGTTAAAAACCAATTAACTTTTTATTACATGCGGTGGTTCCGTGAAAAACCAATTCAATTTTTAATACATGCGGTGGTTCCGTGAAAAACCAAATTGAGATTTTTTTGATTAAAGCGGTGCGTCCGTGTTTACATTTTGAGACTTTTACCAATTAATACACGTACTTTTGAGCCATTTTAAAATCAATTACTTTTATAGATTTTTCATACAAGTTTACTGCAGTTTTAATTAATTCTTCCAATAAATAGTTAAATACTCCTTTAGTGACTATTCACCTGCAAATCATTTCCCTTTTATATATTTTTTTTTTCTTCTCTCTTTTCCCTCAACAATTCAACTTCAAATATAAATTCAGACATTCAAATAAGGACTTAATTAATTTCATAGTTTGAACTGAATTATTCGTGCTATTCTGATAACTACATATGTACAACCTTAGAAGTGGCAAGCAAGTGCAAAAAACTTCAGATTCAGAATCCGATTCCGATAAATCAGGCTCAAGCTACGAAAGTTTAGCTTCATCTTCGACCGAAAAAGTCACCAAACAGGAAAATAAACTATCGTTGTCAGCAGTCTACCTAGGCTTCGAAGATTCTTCAAGTAAAAATTTAACTTCTAATTTAGTTTCAAATCTTAACTATTCAAATAGTGAAATATTAACTTTAACTTCTTCTACTTTAAAATCAGATCTTAACGACCCAAATAGTACAAACGTGGCCTCACCTTCTGCTAATTCAGCTCCAGATCTTAACGACCAAATCATGGCAACACCTGAAGAAAAGAGAATTTTCATTAACACATGTGCTAATTCTATTAGAGAAAACTACAGTGGTGATCCTATAGCACTTGATTCTTTTATAGACAAAATTGCATTACTTGAACAATTCGCTACTGCAGATTTAACTAATACTTTTATAGCGTTCTTAAAATCAAAATTAGAGGGTAAAGCCCGTGAAGCAATACCAACACAAGTAACTTCAGTCAATGAAATTAAAACAGCTCTACGAAATAGGATCAAACCAGACAACTCGAAAGTTGTAGCAGGGAAAATTGCAGCGTTGCATGTTAACGGTAACAATTATACAGATTTTGCCAAAAAAGTTGAAGATTTAGTTGACTCACTTGAGCGGTCTCTTATTATTGAAGGCATTACTCAAGCGAAAGCTCACGAAATGGCAGTCGAACAAACTGTTAACGTGTGTCGATTAAATGCAAAATCAAATTTAGTAAAAACCATTTTAGCCTCAACAACATTTACTGATCCGAAAGAAGTAGTAGCAAAATTATTTTTAGAACAAAACAACGAAGTAACTGAACGTCAGGTTCTAGCTTTTCGATCACGTGGTAACAGTACATTCAGAAATCCACGTGGTAGTTATCGAGGTTTTTACCCAAACCGCGGCTATACTGGTTATAGAAATAATAGTTCATTTTCATATAATAGTAACTATAACGGTAACAATAATCAGAGATATCGCTATGATAACAGAAAAACCAAAATAACAACAATAATAATTTACGTCCAAATTCCAATTCAAATACAAACAGCAGTAACAATAGAGGTATCAGCGTTTGTAAGTCGTGAGGTGTTACCTCCGTTAAAATTTTGTTTTTTACCTGTTACGCCAATTTTGTGGCTAGTACGAATTTGATAAGGATCGTTTTTTGAGCTTGATCCGCGAGGGTATCGTGGTAGAATTCAATCAGCCCTAAGAAATTGTTGAGTTCTTTAAGGTCCCCATTGAATGTTGGGATGACTTTAGTGGCTGTTACCAGATCAAAATTTGCCATTGTTTCTGTATTCACTGGTGTTTTACGTATTGATTCTGCTACCTCAGACTCTTCTTTCACAACTAAATATGCCTCTATTTTCGTTTTTAAGTCGAAAAATGTTTGCTTAGACTCGGTAGGTCTTCAGCTCGTGCGTTTTGTTTGATAGTCTCCCAACTGTCTGCTATTAACGATTTGGTTGTATTCACGTATTTTTGGGTATAAGTTCTATTGGGACTTTTCTTGAAGGTTTTGAGTTAATCTTCCAATACCGTAAATTCCATTTATTTTAATTTGTTATTTTTTTTTTTAGGTCATGTTTACTTTGTGGTAAGCTTGTTTCTTTAAATATTTTTATAGTACGGATTTAGTTTTGCTAATAATAAAACTAATAATATGAAACAGTTAATGTATAGTAGCTTCTTTGTATTATCGTCATCCTTCACTAGTGCTGCTGCTGCTGCCGCGTTATTATTGTTGTTGTTCATAATCAATTCTTTTGTGTGTGTTCCACCCATTTTGCCGCAAAAACTTAATCTTGGTTATAAGCTGTTTCTTAACCTGGCCGCTGCTGATGTTGATTATTCTTTGCAGGTCTGCGCACTCTCTCTGGTGTTGTCGTTTTCTGCCTCCACGCTTTTTTTTGGGTTTAAGTTCTGCTATTTTAGTCTTAAATTCTTTTAGATTTTTTGTTTGCCGCTCTTGTCTTAGTCAGTATTCCTCTAAGGTAATCTTCTTAGGCTCTTTGGTGTCGGAATATACTGGGGGTACTCTTTCGCTGGTAGGTCCGGGACGTATTCTTCGTCAAGCGAGCTTCCCTCCTTGAGCTTTTTAGTACTCATATGCACAAAGACAATTTAACTAAACGTTTTCAAGAAGCTTCTATATCTGATTTCTTTTTTTGTTTTTTTTTTTTTTTAATGCCTGAATGTCCTTAAAATTTCTATTCCTATATTTCGTTTCGCAGGATCGCCATGTAAGGGACCTGGTCCACTGAATCAGTATTGAATCGAGTGTTACCCTAATTCTCCTATGCAGGACCTAGTCCAAAATTAGGTGTGGATTTGAGTATTATCTTAGCTCTCCAGCCACATTTGTCCAAGCACTAAAGTGCCCGCTTTGATTCCTGAATAAAGACAACCACCTGGATTAAGTATGTAGTCAAGAATAATTTATTTTGTCTTATCGCCAGCTTTTATATATTTACAGTGAAGTTCTTAATTCTAATCATGCATAAAATTGCTTACTTGCTAAATTGAACTTTGGAGTATTTTTCATAATCGATTTCCACTTGAAAAACCTACAAATGCTTAATTGCTAATTGTTTCTGAAATAAGTGTGCCACTTGTAATGCGATCACACATTGTTAAGCTATGTGCCACAGGTGTCTCATGTGTAAAACTATGTCAAATGCAATCGAGACATCAAACCTGTTGACCCAGCAATATGTATCACGTGCATTAGTGTGGACAGGCACATTAAAACAGGCATACCACCGAGGCGTGTAAAACACTCGGTGATTAAACTGTAAAGTGGCTGCTTGGAAGCTACTCATTTTCGGGCAGGTAACCCCACTCACCCAAACGCCAAATTGCCACACACACAGTATTTTAGTTTAGTTCTTTTTTCTTATTGGTTTTATTTAATTTAACAACTGTTCTATAATTTGTTTTTCACTTAGTTTTCACTTACCCACGGGTGTGGAACAACTTGAACACAGAGCAAATCGGCTGGCTGGCAGAAGATTAATTAAAATTTTGGACTTGGCGACGCACACACAAAAAAAGGAAGTAAAGTTATTTAAAAACTAAAATAATTAATATAATCTTACTAAACTAAACTAAGTGAAAAACAAATTATAGAACAGTTGTTAAATTAAATAAAGCGATATAAAATACGAAATAAATTTCTATTAAACTACGATATAATTTCCTACATTAAAATTCAACAAATTTAAAACACAACTTTCTAAATTAAAATTTAACAAATACGACATATTTCTTTCTAATTAAAATTTAACAAATTACGACATATTTTCTTAAATAAAAATTCAACAAAATTACTCAAAATTTAACAAATTCTGCAAAACCAACGGGCCTGTACATAACGGCACTCGCACCACGCCACTCATAACGGCACCCAAAAACATATACATACACACAGGTAATTTTCCACCACCACCAACTTTAACACGTAAAGCAACAACATCGGCAGCAGTAATATTGATGACATCACCGGCAACCATCTCATAGCAGCAGCGACAATTAAGTATATATATATATATATATGTATGTATTCAAAATTTTGTTTGCTTACGTTTTTTTCTTACGCATATATGTATATATATTAAATCATTAAAACTTTATAAAATTCATTGCTTTCGCATTACAATTACAAATTTAAAACTTCAAAAATTAAAGGAAAAATTAATGTCGCATTTCATATAAATTTTGGATTTTGGTATTACGGTGGTTTTCGAAAAAACCAATTAATCTTTTTTTATGCGGTGGTTCCGTTAAAAACCAAGTAATTTTTTTTTGACAATATGGTGGTTCCGTTAAAAACCAATTAACTTTTTATTACATGCGGTGGTTCCGTGAAAAACCAATTCAATTTTTAATACATGCGGTGGTTCCGTGAAAAACTAAATTGAGATTTTTTTGATTAAAGCGGTGCGTCCGTGTTTACATTTTGAGACTTTTACCAATTAATACACATACTTTTGAGCCGTTTTAAAATCAATTACTTTTATAGATTTTTTATACAAGTTTACTGCAGTTTTAATTAATTAATTAATTAATTAATAAATAGTTAAATACTCCTTTAGTGACTATTCACCTGCAAATCAGTTCCCTTTTATATATATATTTTTTTTCTTCTCTTTTTTTCCTCAACAATTCAACTTCAAATATAAATTCAGACATTCAAATAAGTACTTCATTAATCGGATTCCGATAAATCAGGCTCAAGCTACGAAAGTTTAGCTTCATCTTCGACCGAAAAAGTCACCAAACAGGAAAATAAACTATCGTTGTCAGCAGACTCCCTAGGCTTCGAAGATTCTTCCAGTAAAAATTTAAGTTCTAATTTAGTTTCAAATCTTAACTATTGAAATAATGAAATATTAACTTCTTCTACTTTAAAATCAGATCCTAACGACCCAAATAGTACAAACGTGCCCTCACCTTCTGCTAATTTAGTTCCAGATCTTAACGACCAAATCATGGTAACACCTGAGGAAAAGAGAATTTTCATTACCACATGTGCTAATTCTATTAGAGAAAACTACAGTGGTATCCTATAGCACTTGATTCTTTTATAGACAAAATTGCATTACTTGAACAATTCGCTACTGCAGATTTATCTAATACTTTTATAGCGTTCTTAAAATCAAAATTAGAGGGTAAAGCCCGTGAAGCAATACCAACACAAGTAACTTCAGTCAATGAAATTAAAACAGCTCTACGAAATAGGATCAAACCAGACAACTCGAAAGTTGTAGCAGGGAGAATTGCAGCGTTGCATGTTAACGGTTATAATTATACAGATTTTGCCAAAAAAGTTGAAGATTTAGCTGACTCACTTGAGCGGTCTCTTATTATTGAAGGGATCACTCAAGCGAAAGCTCACGAAATGGCAGTCGAACAAACTGTTAACGTGTGTCGATTAAATGCAAAATCAAATTTAGTAAAAACCATTTTAGCCTCAACAGCATTTACTGATCCGAAAGACGTAGGAGCAAAGTTATTTGTTTTTTGAGCTTGATCCGCGAGGGTATCGTGGTAGAATTCAATCAGCCCTAAGAAACTGTTGAGTTCTTTAAGGTCCCCATTGAATGTTGGGATGACTTTAGTGGCTGTTACCAGATCAAAATTTGCCATTGTTTCTGTATTCACTGGTGTTTTACGTATTGATTCTGCTACCTCAGACTCTTCTTTCACAACTAAATATGCCTCTATTTTCATTTTTAAGTCGAATAATTTTTTGCTTAGACTCGGTAGGTCTTCAGCTCGTGCGTTTTGTTTGATAGTCTCCCAACTGTCTGCTATTAACGATTTGGTTGTATTCACGTATTTTTGGGTATAAGTTCTATTGGGACTTTTCTTGAAGGTTTTGAGTTAATATTACAATACCGTAAATTTCATTTATTTTAATTTGTTATTTTTTTTTGTTTAGGTTATGTTTACTTTGCGGTAAGCTTGTTTCTTTAAACATTTTTTATAGTACGGATTTAGTTTTGCTAATAATAAAACTAATAATATGAAACAGTTAATGTATAGTAGCTTCTTTGTATTATCGTCATCCTTCACTAGTGCTGCTGCTGCTGCCGCGTTATTATTGTTGTTGTTCACAATCAATTCTTTTGTGTGTGTTCCACCCATTTTGCCGCAAAAACTTAATCTTGGTTATAAGCTGTTTCTTAACCTGACCGCTGCTGATGTTGATTATTCTTTGCAGGTCTGCGCACTCTCTCTGGTGTTGTCGTTTTCTGCCTCCACGCTTTTTTTTTGGGTTTAAGTTCTGCTATTTTAGTCTTAGATTCTTTTAGATTTTTTGTTTGCCACTCCTGTCTTAGTCGGTATTCCTCTTTGGTGTCGGAATATACTGGGGGTACTCTTTCGCTGGTAGGTCCAGGACGTATTCTTCGTCAAGCTAGTTTCCCTCCTTGAGCTTTTTAGTACTCATATGCACAAAGACAATTTAACTAAACGTTTTCAAGAAGCTTCTATATCTGATTTCTTTTTTTGTTTTTTTTTTTTTTAATGCCTGAATGTCCTTAAAATTTCGATTCCTATACTTTGTTTCGCAGGATCGCCATGTAAGGGACCTGGTCCACTGAATCAGTATTGAATCGAGTGTTACCCTAATTCTCCTATGTACGACCTAGTCCAAAATTAGGTGTGGATTTGAGTATTATCTTAGCTCTCCAGCCGCATTTGTCGAAGCACTAAAATGCCCGCTTTGATTCCTGAATAAAGACAACCACCTGGATTAAGTATGTAGTCAAGAATAATTTATTTTGGCTTATCGCCAGCTTTTATATATTTACAGTGAAGTTCTTAATTCTACTCATGCATAAAATTGCTTACTTGCTAAATTAAACTTTTGAGTATTTTTCATAATCGATTTCCACTTGAAATACCTACAAATGCTTAATTGCTAATTGTTTCTGAAATAAGTGTGCCACTTGTAATGCGATCACACATTGTTAAGCTATGTGTAACAGGTGTCTCATGTGTAAAACTATGTCAAATGCAATCGAGGCCTGTTGACCCAGCAATATGTATCGCGTGCATTAGTGTGGTCAGGCACAATAAAACAGGCATACCACCGAGGCGTGTAAAACACTCGGTGATTAAACTGTAAAGTGGCTGCTTGGAAGCTACTCATTTTCGGGCAGGTAATCCCACTCACCCAAACGCCAAACTGCCACACACACAGTATTTTAGTTCAGTTATTTTTTCTTATTCGTTTTATTTAATTTAACAACTGTTCTATAATTTGTTTTTCACTTAGTTTAGTTTAGTAAGATTATATTAATTATTTTAGTTTTTAAATAACTTTACTTCCTTTTTTGTGTGTGCGTCGCCAAGTCTAAAATTTTAATTAATCTTCTGCCAGCCAGCTGATTCACCCTGTGTTCAAGTTGCTGCAAGTGAAGTAAAGTTATTTAAAAACTAAAATAATTAATATAATCTTACTAAACTAAACTAAGTGAAAACAAATTATAGAACAGTTGTTAAATTAAATAAAACGAATAAGAAAAAATAACTAAACTAAAATACTGTGTGTGTGGCAATTTGGCGTTTGGGTGAGTGGGGTTACCTGCCCGAAAATGAGTGGCTTCCAAGCAGCCACTTTATATGGCGACCGTGAGACTGGAGCCTCGGCCTCTTTCAATTTTGGCATCGCAACGAACCGGACGTCTTTCAAATTAGCAGCGGTGAGTGGAAAATTTTTTTACTGGTGTGTGAAGTAAAGTACGTGGTGTTCTACATAAAATGTAATAAAATCAATAAAATAAATAAATTTAATAAAAATTGCTAAATCTACGATTCCTAAAACAAATTTAATAATTTTCTAAATAAAATTCAATAAAAGAACTACATAATTTTCAAAATATAATTTTACTAAACTACCATCGATTTTCTAACTAAAATTTAACAAAATTTCAATATACAATTTTCTAAATAAATTTCTATTAAACTACGATATAATTTCCTACATTAAAATTCAACAAACTTACAACACAACTTTCTAAATTAAAATTTAACCAATACGACATATTTCTTTCTAATTAAAATTTAACAAATTACGACATATTTTCTTAAATAAAAATTCAACAAAATTATTTAAAATTTAACAAATTCTGCAAAACCAACGGGCCTGTACATAACGGCACTCGCACCACGCCACGCATAACGGCACCCAAAAACATATACATACACACACGTAATTTTCCACCACCACCAACTTTAACACGTAAAGCAACAACATCGGCAGCAGTAATATTGATGACATCACCGGCAACCATCTTATAGCAGCAGCGACAATTAAGTATATATATATATATATATGTATGTATTCAAAATTTTTTTGCTTACGTTTTTTTCTTACGCATATATGTATGTATATTAAATCATTAAAACTTTATAAAATTCATTGCTTTCGCATTACAATTACAAATTTAAAACTTCAAAAATTAAAGGAAAAATTAATGTCACATTTCATATAAATTTTGGATTTTGGTATTACGGTGGTTTTCGAAAAAACCAATTAATCTTTTTTTATGCGGTGGTTCCGTTAAAAAACAAGTATTTTTTTTTTTGACAATATGCGGTGTTTCCGTTAAAAACCAATTAACTTATTAATTACTCCTTTAGTGACTATTCACCTGCAAATCAGTTCCCTTTTATATATTTTTTTTTTTCTTCTCTCTTTTTCCTCAACAATTCAACTTCAAATATAAATTCAGACATTCAAATAAGGACTTAATTAATTTCATAGTTTGAACTGAATTATTCGTGCTATTCTGATAACTACATATGTACAACCTTACAAGTGGCAAGCAAGTGCAAAAAACTTCAGATTCAGAATCCGATTCCGATAAATCAGGCTCAAGCTACGAAAGTTTAGCTTCATCTTCGACCAAAAAAGTCACCAAACAGGAAAATAAACTATCGTTGTCAGCAGACTTCCTTGGCTTCGAAGATTCTTCAAGTAAAAGTTTAACTTCTAATTTAGTTTCAAATCTTAACGATTCAAATAGTGAAATATTAACTTTAACTTCTTCTACTTTAAAATCAGGTCTTAACGACCCAAATAGTACAAACGTGGCCTCACCTTCTGCTAATTCAGCTCCAGATCTTAACGACCAAATCATGGCAACACCTGAGGATAAGAGAATTTTCATTAACACATGTGCTAATTCTATTAGAGAAAACTACAGTGGTGATCCTATAGCACTTGATTCTTTTATAGACAAAATTGCATTACTTGAACAAATCGCTATTGCATATTTAACTAATACTTTTATAGCGTTCTTAAAATCAAAATTAGAGGGTAAAGCCCGTGAAGCAAGTACTTTTGCCACTATACGTAATGCAATACTTGCCTATCTAATTTAAGAGATACAAGCTAATTTAATTTGCCTGCATTTTATTCCTTCGATAAAAAACGGGAACTATTTCGCTTAAGGATGGAGGAACATTTATCAACATGTATCATTAAGAAGGAACAAGACAGTACTGTGTTGATTGGAATCTGGTGCATTCCAACAACGTAAAAAACATGCTTTTTCATGAGTCACTGACCGGAATCGTATGCATTCCGGCAGTATAATCTTATGGGTCAGGCATCGAGCTGATTGGAATCCGGTGCATTCCAACAACACAGGTCATGTTACTTTTTTATGCCTTGTGATGGCGTATCCTCATTACACTACTGTTAGCACTGCCGGATTCCCATGACATGCTGATTGGAATCTTGTTGCATTCCAACAGGGAGATTGGAATCCACTGCATTCCGATATTATGCTGAGCGGAATCTGATGCATTCCGCCAGTATAAGATTTCGGCATAAGATCTTATTTCTACTCATATTTATTATTATTAATATATTTTGAAATTAAATAGTAATGTTCATTAATATTTCTTTGTTTGTAATATAACATTGTTGAAATTTCGATATATCTTAAATTTTATCTTTTGAGTTGTATATTTATATATCTTTTATATTATGCAGTCGACCATAGTTTGTCGTCGACTTTAAATAATAAATAAATAAATAAATAAATAAATAAATAAAAAGTAACTTCAGTCAATGAAATTAAAACAGCTCTACGAAATAGGATCAAACCAGACAACTCGAAAGTTGTAGCAGGGAGAATTGCAGCGTTGCATTATAATGGTAACAATTATACAGATTTTGACAAAAAAGTTGAAGATTTAGCTGACTCACTTGAGCGGTCTCTTATTATTGAAGGGATCACTCAAGCGAAAGCTCACGAAAAGGCAGTCGAACAAACTGTTAACGTATGTCGATTAAATGCAAAATCAAATTTAGTAAAAACCATTTTAGCCTCAACAGCATTTACTGATCCGAAAGACGTAGTAGCAAAATTATTTGTAGAACAAAACAACGAAGTAACTGAATGTCAGGTTCTAGCTTTTCGATCACGTGGTAACAGTACATTCAGAAATCCACGTGGTAGTTATCGAGGTTTTAACCCAAACCGCGGCTTTACTGGTTATAGAAATAATAGTTCATTTTCATATAATAGTAACTATAACGGTAACAATAATCAGAGATATCGCTATGATAACAGAATTAGATACCAAAATAACAACAATAATAATATACGTCCAAATTCCAATTCAAATACAAACAGCAGTAACAATAGAGGTAACAATTCTAGATCATCCAACGGTAGAGGTAGAAACGCAAACGTTCGCGCTTTAAACGCCAGTGCCTCTCAGGAGCGAACACTGAGGGAGGACGAATTAAGCGAGTAAGCGAACTTCCCTCACCAATAGGCATCTATTGTTTAAATTTAAATTACTCAGATTTCCTAGAATTACAACTTAACGAGCACAAACATTTTGACATTTCTTTAATAAAGATATCATGTTTAGACAGAAATATTTCCTTAAATACGAACGACATTATTAACATTACCGGTGTCACTTCAAATTCCGTTTCGACTTTAGGTAAAATTACCGTAAATTTAAATTTTTCTAACTATTCTATTAAACATACTTTACATGTAGTAAATGAAGACTTTAATATTCCATCCGATGGCATACTGGGTAAAGATTTTCTGAAAATTAACAAATGCATTATTAACTATGAAAGAAATAGTATTTCCTTTTGGGTGGGTAATGAAAAAGTTGCGATACCAATCCTGCACGGAACAGAAAGCGGCAGTTGTATCATTCCTTCAAGATGCGAAATATTCAGACTTTTTGATTTAGGAGATTCACCCGAACCACTTTTCGTGGACTCGCAGGAAATTGAAAAAGGTGTTTTCACAGCTAGGTGCATTGTTAATTCCAGTAACCTAATAATTAATGTCATTAACACCACGGATGATATAAAGTATTTGAAAAGAAAAAGTATTCGGACAGAAAAACTTTCAAACTACAATGTTTATACAATTAACAAGACAGAAACAGAAGACAAATGTACGAAAAAACTAACTTCGATTTTAAAAAATCAAATACCTCAACATGCTCCAAGTAAATTACTTGACCTTTGCATAGATTATGCCGACATTTTCGCTCTTGAAACGGACAAAATGACTTTAAATAACTTCTACGAGCAAAAATTAAGATTGACAGACAATGAACCGGTATATGTTAAAAACTATAGATTGCCATTCTCTCAACGCGAAGAAATAAATCGCCAAGTAAATAAATTGTTAGATAACGATTTGATTGAACTCAGTTAATCGAATAACAATAGTCCTTTGATTGTAGTCCCAAAGAAGGATACTAATGGTCAGAAAGCATATCGTATGTGCGTAGATTTTCGCGCAAAAAACTTATTGCTGATAAATTCCCACTAGCTAGAGTTGACGATATTTTAGACAATCTCGGTAGAGCATAGTATTTTTCCACTTTAGATCTTTTTTCAGGATTTCATCAAATCCCCTTGCATCCTGACTCTCGTGATATTACGTCTTTCAGCACTGACCGTGGCGCATTTAGATGGAAAGTGCTTCCATTCGGCTGAAATATAGCACCAAATTCATTCTCACGAATGATGACCATAGCTTTTTCGGGTATACCACCCAATGTCGCATTTTTATACGTCGACGATATTATCGTTATAGGTTGAAGCGAAGCACACCATATTAAAAATTTTTCAAAAGTTTTCGATACTTGTAGGTCTTTTAATCTCAAACTTAACCCAAATAAATGCAACTTTTTACCACCAGAAGTTACATTTTTAGTTCACAAATGTTCAGCCAAAGGTTTGTTGCCAGACGACTCTAAAATAAACGCAGTTAAAAAGTCTACGAAACCGACTGATAAAGACGCGGTACGACGATTCGTCGCGTTTGCAAACTATTACAGATGGTTTATACCTAATTTTGCGTCTCTGGCAGCGCCTCTAAATCGATTAAGCAGAAAAAGAGTTGAATTTGTATGGGATGTAGAGTGCGAAAGATCATTTTTATCTTTGAAAGCAGCGTTACTTTCACCAAAATTACTTCAATATCCAGATTTTACTAAACAATTCATTATTACAGTTGATGCTTCCACAACTGGATGTGGCGCTATTTTGAGTCAAGAACAACAAGGTAGTGATTTACCAATTTGTTTCGCTTCTAAAGCATTTAATAAAGCCGACCAGAAAAAACAAATTATAGAGTTGGAACTCTTAGCTATTTATTTCGCAATAAAGCAATTTCGCCCATATGTGTATGGTACCCATTTTATTGTAAAGTCAGATCATAGACCTCTAGTGTACTTATTCAACATGAAAGACCCATCTTCAAAACTTTCAAGAATAAGACTGGAACTATCTGAATATAACTTTACTATTGTATACATAAAAGGTAAATCAAACGTTTGTGCTGATGCACTATCGCGTATAACAATCGATGAGACTAAAGAAGCTAACAAACAAATTTTGGCAGTACAGACAAGAGCCATGACAAAAAAGGCAAACGACAAAAATTTACATAGGAAAACAGACAAAAACCATGAAAAACAACTTACTTTACATGTCTATGACAAATTTTCATTTAATTTTTCGAAAAAAGTTCCACGAATAAGATCTGCAATTACGTACGATAAAAATAATAAAACAACAAATTTAAGAATTTTTGCGCATATTAAACATAAGAAACTCGAGCTACTTATTTTTGGGCTTGTTAACGAAATAATGACTTTAGAGAAATTACTTTCGAGGCTTGAATCAGAAGCCGGCAAACGCAAAATTTAGCAAATTGAATGGCCTAAAAACGATATTATGTTCGAACATTATACTATTACAAATTTCAAAAATATTGGAAATAAAATTTTAAAATCATTAGAAATTATATTAACAGATCCAGTGGAGACAGTAACAGATGAAGATACAAAATTAAAACTTATGAAAATTTACCATAATGATCCCATTTCTGGTGGACATTGCGGAATGAAAAGACTTTACGCAAAATTGTGAACAAAATTTTATTGGAAGAACATGACTCGTGATATATCGAAATATATCAAAAATTGTAAAGATTGTCTTTTAAACAAGGTGAAATCTAAAACAAAAGAAAAACTTGTTTTAACACCAACTCCTTGTAAACCATTTGATACACTAGTAATTGACACAATAGGACCACTACCTGAGTCCAAATATGGTAACAAGTTCGCACTTACCATTATTTGCGACATGACTAAATACCTGGTAGCACTCGCTGTACCAGACAAATCGGCAAAAACAATCGCTTCAGTTATTTTTGAAGGATTCATTTTAACTTACGGCACAATGAATTCCATAAAATCAGATTTAGGTACTGAATTAAAAAATGAATTATTTGAAGAATTAACTAAACTTTTAAATATTCAACATAATTTTTCAACTGCATACCATCATGAAACTGTTGGCACGATTGAACGTAATCATAGAGTTTTTAATGAATACTTACGTGCATATTTAAAAGATACTTTTTTCTGATTGGGATGTTTATTTAAAATACTTTACTTTCCTTCACAATACTACGAATAGCACAGTTTTCGACAATCAATTTTCATCTTACGAGTTAGTCTTTGGGAAAAAGGCAACTTTGCCTAATGGATTGAGTAAAGAAAAAATTGACCCGATCTATAATGTCGAAAACTATGCCAAAGAAGTTAAGTTTAGGATGCAGAAAACGCACAAAATGGCACAAAATCTGATTAATAAAAATAAATTACAAAGTAAAAACCTGTACGATAAAACGGCACTACCTTTAATTGTAAAAATCGGAGATAAAGTACTTTTACAAAAAGAACCACATCATAAACACGAAAATATTTATCAAGGTCCGTTTATTATAACCAAAATTAACGAATATAAT
Source organism: Eurosta solidaginis (assembly GCF_040869045.1). Classification (NCBI taxonomy): domain Eukaryota; kingdom Metazoa; phylum Arthropoda; class Insecta; order Diptera; family Tephritidae; genus Eurosta; species Eurosta solidaginis. The sequence continues at coordinate 167,415,746 of NC_090319.1, read as the reverse complement.
GTAACTATTTTCGATGAAGTTAAAAACAAAGAAAAAGTCGTACATAAAAACCGCCTAAGTAAAGTAAATTAACATTACTTCAATACTTTTACTTTAAATTTGATTGACAAACAAATCCAAAATTTTCTTACTAGAATTTAAGCAGCCACGAAGGCTTAAAAACTGTTAAAACAAAAAACAAAAAAAAACAAAATAACACAAATTTTGCATATTCAAAAACCTATGTCATAAAAATGGTTCGTATTTCTTAAGTTCAAACAAAAGAAAAAGAACAAAACAGAAAAAAAATATATTTCAAAAGCAGCAAAGATTAAAAATGTAAAACTTTAACAAATTTAATATATATTATAATGTAAATATCTACAACAAAAAAGAAGAATAAACAACATAATTTAATAAATTAAAATCAAATTCATTCATTTGTAATAATCAGTAATAAAAATGGTTCCGAACCAACGAACTAAAAAGGGGAGGAACACCCTAATATAAATATATATTCGTTTGTTCGCAGCAATTTTTATAAGTTTATGGCCAAAGAAGAATGTGACAAAATTGATCACTTTGTCAATTCTTCTTTTCCCCAAAAAGGATGATGTAACAGAGCCCTAATAAATAATAAAATGTCACCCTGTGTTCAAGTTGCTGCAACACCCGTTGTCTACCCACGGGTGGGGAACAACTTGAACACAGAGCAATTCGGCTCTGGACATTCATTAAAAACTTTTGACGACACAAGTAAAACACGAACTAAGTGCGGAAATAAAAACTAATTTATTTAAAAGACAATACAAGTAAAACAAACTAAAATTAGGTGTAAAGTTTTACAAAGTGTTCATTGTAATAAACAAATTGAAATACAACATAAATAAACAAACAAAAACCTAAATAGGACCAATTTATTTGGACATTAAAAGACTGCACGTGGGGCTAGTAGCCCAAAGGTGAGTGGTTTCCAAAGAAGTTCCAAAATAGAACTTTATAAAACATATTATAATCACAAACGTATATAGATTTTCCGAAGGATTGAAATAGTCGTTTTTTATAACGTTTAACTAACATCTTTTATTACATAGGCGAATCCGTTCGCTGAGTTATACCCCAGCTATAAACCCGACTAACGGGGTTCGTTACAAGTTTAACCTGTTACAGTATCAAGGCGAAATTGGGCTAGGGTGACTATGGTCGCTATGGTCCACCCCTGTTGAAATTGCAAGTTTCCTTGGACACCCGTTAGAGGACATTGATGACAATTTGTGATCGATCGCACCTATAGAATGAGGCGAAGCGCTGCTACAACAACAACAACAACCCCTTAAGCCCCTGGGACCTGGGAGGTGTAGCCTCATCAATCAGATGTCCGTTGGAATGCTCAAGTTTCTGGGAAGCCATGTTGGTGCGCGGCTAGGCCAAGATTTGCCGTGAAATGGGGGAGCAGAACGGTTTCCAATGTCTTAGATACTGGGGGAAGGAGTGATATTGGTCGATAAGACTCGCCTTCGTTAGCTAGTTTGCCAGGCTTTAGTAGCGGGACTATCCTTGCCATTTTCCATTTTTCGTGAATAGCGAAGTATTCCAGAGACAGGTTGAAAACATGCGCGAGGTATTTTATTCCCTCATCGCCAAGGTGTTCAAGTATTGGCATGGCTATACCGTCGGTGCCTAGCCCCTTGGAGGGCTTTGCCTTACGGATGCCTGCTTCAACCTCTGTGGGGGTGATGGAAATGGGTGGGACCTCGTGTTTATGTTTATGAGCTCAGCTGTTAGCACGACGTCTGGCTTTGTCTACAGAAGAATGCATTATAAATTGTCGGCAAAAGCCGCTTGCACTCTGGGAGTCAGAGATGGATGAAGGCGCATTGAGGGATATAGGCTTTGTCGGGTATGCTGTCCGATTGCTGCTCGTGTACCTGGTGTCAATGAGTTGGTACTAGTGTTTTGGCAGCAAGATGCAACGAATGTGCCGTTCGGACGATTTCCGTTTGTAAGCCCAGAGCATCTATGAAGGTGGTATAAGCCAAGGCATGAACTGGTTTGGGCCTATGCCGCAATCGTAAATACTCTGAGCTTGCACACGGAACACGGAACGGAGTATGGGGTAAATGCTGCAGCGGGACTGCGCCATAGTCTACTGCTCCGTAAATGTATCGAACCCAATCCGGGTCCTTCTCCTGACCCCGGTCCAGAGAAATGGTTTTGCTGCGTTTGCCGGAAAATAATCTTTTTAGGACGGTCATACTCTCGTCAGTGTCTCGTGAAAGGGATGGTTGCATCGGACAGGTTGTTCTGGGCTAGATCACAAAACCCGACGTCCTCGTAACTTTTGTGGCTCCTTGCTGTTCACGCTCAAGGGCGTCCCGTAGTATACGCCTTAGCGCCTTCCACTACCTTCCAGCAGCCCCTCTGCTCAGCAAGCCACAACAAGTACCCGCTGCTGCTGGCGCCCCACGGCGCCACCAACTCATACGGCCGCTCCCACTCATAACTACAATCTCCGTAGTTGAGTTGGCAGCAATGCCGAGCATTACTGCCCCCGTATTCTCCCCCCTCTTACATATGTTTGCGACATCCGTCCAATACAGCTCCTGCCTTGGACGGTGCCACTTTCCTAGACGTTCTGGCCTCCGCGATGACAACCCCCGACGGGTTTCATTGTGCCATGTTGCCAGGCCGCAAACCCAATTACACCGGGTACCACAATGCTTACCCAAGGGCGTTCAGTCCCAGGGCCACAACAGCAGTTGCGTCCCAGCCTTTCACAACCCATGCGTAGTCACCCGTCAATTACTCCCAAAGTGACGACGTCTCCCCGTTGCACTTCAGAATTCTGCAGTTAAACTCTAATGGATTAACTGGGAAGATCCCGGAGATAGTCAATTTCATGAAGCGGCACAACATCCGCATTGCTGCTATCCAAGAGACTAAACTCACAGCAATATCTACTCTGCAGACCTGTTCTGGGTATAATGTCCACAGAAAAGTTCACGAGAGCGGAAAATTTGGCGGCTTCAACACCATTCAATGCAATATCATATATTTGATACCGACATCGGCGGCAGGGACAGTGTCTTACAACGTCAAGGCTTACCTGTCCGGTCAGGCGATGCAAACCTAGAAATCATCAACATCTACATCCCTTCGGCCACCTGTTGCCCCAGTGGATACTGCGCTAATATCAGCGCCTTACTCACTGGCAATAATCGCATTATCTTAGGCGGTTTCAATACCCATCACAATCTATGGCATTCAAACTTGCAGGCAGGCAGTAGTGGTGAGATGTTGGCGGATCAAATAGAAGAAACGACGTTCTGCACAATAAACGGAGTTGCCCCCACACGTATGGTAGGAAGCTGTCACAGTTCACCGGATATATCAATCGTGAGCACAGGACTCGTAAGCTGCGTCAACTGGCAGCCGATGGTAACATCGGCATCCGACCACCTGCCTATACTTATTTCGCTCGAGCGTACCGCCGACTTCATCGTCACAGAAAAACGCTAGTGCGCTCTTATACAATACTTTACTCAGTACTTGGAAAAATGCATTTTTTGGAAAAGAATCGATACTACTCACTCAGTACTCTAATCATTCTATCACTACTCCAATCGTTCCATCACACCTATAGGCTGGAGCGAAGCACTGCTACAACAACAAGAATAAGCCTGTAACTGCCAGACCTTCGTTATTTTATAAAAGTTTAAATTTCGTCAGCGCATAATTTCGATGAAGAAATTACAGTTTTTATAAAATGACGAAGGTCTGGCAGTTACAGGCTTATTGTTGTTGTTGTAGCAGTGCTTCGCTCCAGCCAATAGGTGTGATCACTCACAAGTTGTGATCAATATCCTCAAACGTGAGTCCTAGGAAACTTGCAGCTTCAACATGGGTGAACCAGAATGAGAGGGGTATTAGAGGCGTTGGGTCCACATTGCAATTAAAGAGATGGTTGGTATCATCTGGGGACACGTTTCAAGCAGGGCATACATTATTTTTTTTTCGGTTTTGGGAATTGAATCTTCCAATTCCAATAAATGGCAAGAGGACCCTTAAATTTCCTCTTAAATCGCCAGGTTAACAAACGTATAAGGGTAATATACTTGTAACATTTAGACGTGCCTAAACAGCTAACACATGGCGCAAAGTAAAAACCCGTAGCACAAATGTTTTCCTTGTAATTGTTAAATATATGGCTTGTTGCCATGTGCTTTTTCAAGATTTGTAATTCTTCATGAATTATATTTTTATGTCGGTATTATAATTTCACTTCCATCCAGCAAGTGGTACCCCCATCATGCCCAAGCCAGTGGCCTCAGACATCCTCCCATTGTTATAGAAATATTAATTTAGTCATCATGTGTCCTGTTGATTTGTTAAATAATTCAGCGTTTTGGGTAATTCCCAGTGGTGACTTGTTTTCTTTATGTAGATTATTAATTTTTTAATTGTAAAGTTGTAATTCCAATTGTAGAAATTTCTTTAATTGTGAAGTTGAATCCAGGTTAGACAAGGTACTGTAATGCACTTGTTATACTTGTTATGTTATGCTTTTTTGCCAATATTTACATAATTTTATTTTTGTAAATGAATTTTCGTCGTATCAGGTGTCATATTTTAAGGAATTTATATTCATTCTGGTTGTGTTTCAACGTATTAGATATATATAGCGTAGCAATTGTATGTAAAATGTAAATATATGCACATAACCGTACATTTAATTATGTATTATGTGAATTTATTTCCAGTTACATGTGTACATGACTGTACATTAATATATAATAAGGGTATTTTTAATCCCGTTACTTGTACTTTTTGTCCTTTGTGGAGTTATATGTATGTTATCACAATTTATATGTAAGGTATAATCTCTACCCCGTAATATGTTCCATTTATCATATATGTATGAATTTATTTAAAACAAAATTTTTACTTATATTTTTACATTTCACATAATTTCCAAATTAAAGCTGACAATATTTTTTAATTTATTGGATTTTAGTTATTAATACGTGGCCACACATCTGTCAAGTTAATTTGTTTAAAAAAATCCAGCTGTGATACAAAATGCACATTCTACTTCACATAATTTTGAATTAAAGTTGACAATATTTTTTAATTCATTTGATTTTAATTGTTCATTTGTGGCTACTCATGTATCAAGTCAATTTATTAAAAAATCCAGTTTTGTAGCTCCTATGCACATTATTAATATTTTATATAAACGAAAATTACATAAAAACGACTATGTAATAATTACGCGGACATCACTACAAAAAACGATGTTTCTGCTTCGACGGTATACTTGGGAGCGGACATACATTATGCATGTCGGGTTAATTCTGGATAGGGATGAGTTTGAGCTAGAGCGACGCGTCTCCCTAGGGAGATTGCTTTCCTGATCTGCGAGTTAAGGGTATTTATCTTCAAGAATGGGGTTTGCCGGGCAATTCCTCGCATAGAGGTCCGACACCTTTTTGTGGATATTTCTGCCGCCTTTTATGTACTTCTACATCCGGTTGAGTTTTCAGGTGCCGTATTTCCTCCTCTTTTGTATTGATTAATACAATGAGGCCTTTTTATTTTTATTTGAAACTATCGGGAGAGTTGTATAAATACCCATTTTGCATTCACGATGGCGGCTACGAAGCGACATCTGTCAAATTATTTTTACACATGTTCTTATGAGTGCCGTTATTTTCGACGCTTCAGAGCAGCACGACAATCAATCAAGAATGCCGTTGTAGCCAGATTAAGCGTTATTGTATTGAGTTGCGTCCTTTTATTTTTGTCAATAAAAACTAAAATAGAAGTAAATAACAGATAATAAAAGCTAAAATCATTCTTTTGGGCGTTTTTTGAACATAATTAATATGTTTGCAAAATTTTTCGCTACTGGTTGCCGTAATTTATACTGGTGGCTGCTGCTTTCAAAGTATTGAAGAAGCCAAAGAAGCTACGGTTGTCGTCGAGCTTTGCTTTATTGCGGTAGCCCTATACGTAATAAAGGGCCAATTAATGGTGACTTATAACCATAAAACCATAACCAGATAAAACAGCTGATCGAACCTAACTTATGGAAATCAATGTAATCGATTAATGGTGCCATACCATAACGCTAACGCCATAACCATACCATAGCCAACCAATTGGTTTTTGGTTTCTCGCCATATCCATAACCTAAAAATATTTGAGTTGGTGAATTTAATAACTTTTTGTAGATTTTATTCATTGTTTTGGATACCTTATGACTAAGAGACTTATTTTTTGTGGAATATGTTTGTAATTTTTTGTTTTTTTAATTTTTATGAAATTTTCACGATTTTTAGGTTAAGGCACCATTAATCGACTACATTGGAGATGGATATGGATAAGGGTATGGGTACGACAAGGGTTGCCGGAACTGGTACTTTCGTCCCAAAACTGCCCTACAAGAAACGCTGATAGTTTTACTAATACACTCACACTTGTAATTGACAATGCTGATCCTGCGATGACGTAGACATTGATACTCAAATTTATGTATGTTCCTTTGTTCGCTCACGCATGTCCGCATGTACCCAACGACAGCCTATAATCATGAAAAAGGACTCAAACTGGGAAAGCTTCGGACACCTGGTACAGAACAAAAGAACATACAGCAGATACCATTATGCATGTGAGACAGATACATACTTCTCAACGGAATTTTATGTATGCGAGAACAGTTTATCCGATTTAATCATGTTGTCACTACTGACTGTCATATGTCAATCAAATGATTATCACGGTTGTTTTGTTATTTTTTAAATTCCGCCATTTTCAACCGACGAAAACCATATAAAAAATAAGTTTAAAAAATGAAAAAGAGAGCATTTCAAAGCTCCATGCTAAAAGAAAAAAAACATCGAAAATAATATTAAAAAATACCAAAAGCTGTCGGAATGTGTGGGCGCACTCAAAAAATTGATACGCGAAAAATAGTAGTGGTTAGTGGTGATTAATTTTTAAATGTGTTTCCGCATGAGGAAAGCGCTCTTCTGTGGTTCTGTTATTTTCTGAATTTAAATTGAACATTCTGAACTCGAATTCTTATAAAACTATTTATTTTAAACAAATAAGAAACACGTATGCTTTTATCACGTACAAAATGAAAAACGTAATGAAATAAAGTAAATAGAAAGCAAAAAGCATTGTTTCATTTTTGGCGGAATATAATAATGGTCATTTATGATAGTATAACAGTCAAACCTGATATCTACAGTAAACTATCATTTATGACACTTACGGCAATATACTTAATCAGTAGGCCTTGTTGGTGTATAAGAAGGAGACAAAAACTCACACGTACACAGTTGTTAACATCACATTTGCGCAAGTCCCCTTAAGTTTGTGATAGAAAGTTTGTATGAGGCGCTGGTCGTTAGGTTGACATTGCTGACAATCAGATGATAGTCATATGATAGTCAGTATTCTTGTAGGGTGGTACTTTAAAAACAATTTGGTACGTTGGTACGTTGATTTTGATTTTGGTACTTTTTCCTAGAAAGTGATTATTTGCTTATTTTAATCTATTTTTTCATATTCTGCTTTTGTTAGTTAATTAGAAGTACTGAGATATAGGCCCCTATTATGAGCATTTTTCGATCTTCGCTGGCTATCGAACATCGAAAATCGAATTAAAAATTGGTCGGAATTTTCATTGTGTATCTAATTTTGAAGCGAATAGAAATGTGTTGTCGACGTTGTATCGCATTAGAAGAAATTTGTTTGAAATGAAAGTTGTTTGTGTTTATCTTCTACTTTTATGCTACGTAATAGTAATTTCAAATATTTGTATTAATAGTATATAGTGTAGGATGCCTTTTTTTATTAAAATTAATATCCACACAAAAATTATCTGAAAGAAAATGTTATATTTTCATGATGCAAAATTGAATAATAATGAAAATTTTTGAAAATAGTAAAATCAATATTAAAAATTAAAATATTGTAGGTAGGTAGGTGAAATGGCTGCGACCCTGGTCGCCCAAGTAGCTATTTAAAACCGTTTTGATGCCATGTAACTCGTCTAAAAACCTACGGAATGTTACGGTCAATGTATTACAACCAGCCAGAGTTGTTGATAAAATTAAGAATATTCGAGATTCCTATCACAGATAACCCTCTACTGCCCAATGTCCGGTGCAGACTGCTATCAGTTTGCGTCTGTTAGCTCTGGATTTGTTCAGAAGACTTCTCGTCCTCTTTCCATCATAGTTTGGCCAAATGGATTTTGATATCGCACAGGTGGTGATGTTATTCCTCTTTGTTATTCCCCTTTGGAAATTCCCCTTGGCTACTGCTAGGGGTATGCCTACTTCGACACTGGTTATTCCCTCGTTCATCTCCGATGAGCCTCTGCGTGATAGCTCGTCGGCCTTCTCGTTATCCTCTGTCCCCTTATGACCCGGGACCCAGATAACGCGTAGTTATAGATTGGTGGATAACTGGGATATGATTCGCTTACAAGCCCACACTAATTTTGAGGTAATGTGTGGCGAGGAAAGCGCTTTTATCGCTGCTTGGCTATCCGACAGGATGCAAACTTTACCAGCTACATTCAAGCCCTGCAGTGATTTACAGGTTTGCCAAATCGCGAGGATTTCTGCTTGAAACACGCTGCAGTGCGATGGGAGTCTGAATGATGCAGACAAATCTAGGGACTCAAAGAAGACTCCGGCCCCCACTCCCTATTCCATCTTGGAGCCGTCAGTGTAGATTTGGATGTCGTCGACCCTTATGCCCGGGTTTCTGTTCCACTCGTTCCTGCTTGGAATGGCGGTATTACAACTGTACTCAAACTTCAGTTTGCGAGGGTAGTAATGAGTCTCGGTACTACATGTACCATCCGGAAGTTTCTTTAGGATACTACTATGCCCTTGCTGAGTACACTTCCAACACCCAGACTCTCTGAGTCTAAGTGCGGTTTGTGATGATGTACAAAGTATATGCAAGTCGATCGGAAGCAGGTGCAAAATAGGGTATAAAGCAGCTGTGGGACAAGTGCGTCCGGCCCCTATGGCACCAACGCACGCAGTGCGCTGGACTTTTTGCAGGCTGGTGGGATTGTAGCTCTTACTTAGAACTTCCCACCAGACTATGGAACCACGGGTAAGCACGGGTCGCACCACCGCCTCATACATCCAAAGTACCATGCTTGGCTTGAGTCCCCATTTTTTACCACATATTGATTTGCTGGCATAGAAGGCGATGCAGGCCTTCCGTACCCGCTCTTCGATGCATACTTTCCAATTCAACTTGCTGTCAAGTCCCAGATACTTGGTAGTCTGAAGGCAGGTTGCTTGTACTTCCTCGTGAAGAGAAGCAGGTCCGTCTTCTCGGGATTTAACCTCAGGCCGCATCCCTGTGCCCACCTGCTGAGTTTAGCCAAGGCCCTTTCCATGATTTCGCTCATTACGGAGGGGAAAGGACCATAGACCAAGATCGCTACGATCTTAACCCCTCCTGCGTTAAGTTTTCCTAGGATTTCATTAATGGAGTTCACCCAAAGCAGAGGTGGATTTCCCTCTCAGGTACTCGTGATGTGCCGTGGAAAGTGGAGCCTCGCCTAGAAGCTCCCGTATATGTATATCTAGTAGCCTTTTGAACGTTTTCAGAACAAAGGACGTGAGACTTATTGGCCGAAAGTCTTTGGCTACTTCATGCAGTGTTCTAGCTAGGAGATTGATTTTGCTGTCCATATGGCTTTCTTATACTCCCTCAGAGCCGTCCTGTACTCCTTGAAATCGTTCCTGAGGTGACAGTCGTTGAAGACCCTCCTCGCTTTGACCTCAGGTCGCTGAGATTTTTGTCCCACCACGGTGGGAAGGTCTTTTTGCTCCTCGAAATTGGACAGGCGATTTTAAAGGTCACCTGAAAACTTTTTCTCCAGAGACCGGACTCGGTCGTCAAGACTGTCTGTAGATTGAATAGGCGTCCTACTTCTATGGAGCCTATCACTGACTATCTTGTCAAATAGGCTCCAGGACGTCCGTTTAGGGTTTCTGTGCGGCTGCCTCATTTCAACCGGTGATCCGACAGAGAAAGTTTTTTCGACGCCTCCCAGTTTCTAACCGTAAGCTTCCGGGAGTCAGATGTTAGTGTTATATCAAGGACTTCCTCCCACCCCGGGTAGTTAGCCGTACTCGTAAAACTAAAGGTGGGAGAGCTGCCCTTGTTACATACGTAAAGGTTGTTAGCTAATATAAATTCAAACAGAGACTCACCCCGTTCCTTTTACCTTGCTGCTCCCCCAAACCGCGTGCATTGCGTTGGCGTCGCAACCCATCATGACCGTCTCCTTCTTGGCTGTTTGTGCTACCATTTGCGCTACCTCCTCTGGAGGAGCGGGCCGATCGTGAGCCATATAAGCCGAGGCGACCGTCATGCTTCGGCCGCTTCTTGACTCGACCTTGACCACAGCAACGTCGTAACTACTGAAATTAGGTAAAAAGAAGGCATTAATAGTATTCCTAAAGAGGATACAGGCCCTCGGTTTATCTTCTCCATGTGTGTAAAAAAGGTTATAGTTTCGGGCAGATATCAATGTCCTCCTCCCTGAGGAGGACCAGCAGGTTATCCGAGCCGACTTTTGAGTGTTGCATGTTAATTTGAGCCACCCTGATCCTTGGGATGAGACTCGCCTGCTCGCTTTCCGAGGATTGACCACCCATCTTCACCCAGATCCGCCAGGTTGAGCTCCCCCAGGAGTTTGTTGGCGTCGCCAGAATATCGTCTTCAGAGAGCTTTCCCAGAACATCCCTTTCTTCCCCTCCTTATTATTTTTATTTTCTTTGGGCATACAGCTCCCACGAGTTTGCATGGAATGGTTAGTCAGCCCCCGGCAGAGCCAGCATACCGGAGGTAAGGCACTTATACAACCGACCTTGCCAGGGCATCGGAGGGGACCGTTCGCGATCAGCCTTTCAGTATACACCAGCTGACCACACAGCCATCGGCACGGGTACCTCAACATCTTGACTTGGGGGTTGTTGGTGCGGCAATCCTCACATCTCCTGCAGCGACAAGTGATGCGTTCTTCTGAACACACCATCGACGCTGCAGGACATATGGGGCTTTCCTCTTAGTTCGTCTCGTGTTGGGACCCTCCGCAGAGGAGATTCCAACATGATACTTAAGCCCCTTCTACACGACAAGGCGACCAACATTGAAGGGGTAAAATATTGTAAAACATATTAAAATTACAAAGTAGAAAGTAACATAATAACAAAGTTAAATAAAAATAATTTAGTCAATATAATTTAAGAACCCTACATATAGGTCCAAGGTCGTGAATACAAAATAACTGCTTGGAAGACTGATTTTATAAATTAGGGAAAATCCGTTTATAACAAAACTATCTTGCAGAAAGGATCAGGTGGAAAAAATGCCGAGTGCATTCTCGTATCCGATGCTCAGTTGAGACAATCCCTAGCGGAAAATCTGAGAATTGTTGTTGGAAGAGACTTGGCTCTTGTGCAGTGGTGTCCAAAACGAAAAATGTGAGTGTATGAGTGAGAACGAAAGAATGGGAGCAGCCCAGTAGGAAATTTAAACCAAAATAACAGCATATTGGATTGGAGTAGAAAATTTGGAACGTGTTAGACTTTCAAATAAAAAATTCAAGTGTGTTACTTGTTAAGCCTACACATTTTTAAATAAGGGCGGTATTTTACAGATTTTGTATTTGATAAAATTCTTGTATTACCGATGTTAATGATTTAATGGAAATTAATTTTTATAGGTGTGTGGACTGATTGGAAAACATTATGACTGGTAAAATAAATGCTTTGTAGGACAACTGAACAAAAATTAAATTGTTTAGGCATATTTCATCAACCATCAACTTGCATTCGATTCAAAGAACACAGCGACACAAAAAACTTCCAACAATCTTTCTCATATACTTTCAATTATCAATTATCAGTTTGATTAAATATATAATATAATTTTTTACAAACTAATATATCATGGAAAAAATCACAAAATCAAAATATTCAATATTTTATTTATTTAAACCATTCATTTGGAAACCTTACCTCCCTCCCTCCCGGTTTCCAATTGAAATTTAAATAAATAAAAAAATTCATTTTGTTTTTGTTTTCGTGATGATATATTTATATAACTCATTATATATATTTGGGTTTGTAAAACTATCTTATATCTTTAATAAATCTTCAATATCAATACTGTCGTGACAGCTTCTTAATAAAAGTATACTCGATAAATGACTTGATGTTAAACTGTTACGCTGCTTGGAGCAAATGAACTATAAGTCCGAAACAATTTTCTCACAAAAATATTTTGTAGAAAAAAGTGATAGGCACTGAAAAGATATTCTTTTCAATATTGTATTTGATGATTCTTCTAAGTTTTTACAGGATTCAATACTAAATCCAAAATAAAATTGTCATCTTTTAAAGATCGAACAACAACAACAACAAGAGTCTTGTGCATTCTTGCAGCCATTCATCTTTACTGGATAGGAAGTCCATGAACGCTTCTATGGTCATTATGAAGTTTAGTTTTTAATACACGTAACAACAGTCGAAGATCGAATTTGCCTCATAATAGGGCCAATAATCCGGAACGTTAACACATTTAAATCGACAACACTGTCAAAGTCATCGCAAAGCCATCGTTGTTCGAAAACATCGACTCTCGGTGCGAGCTGCGCATCTCTACATTTGTTTTTCACTACGCAATAAAGAAGCATTTGTAGAAATCATTGTGAATCAAACTAGGTTAGGTCAGGTTGAACTGGACGGTCCATGAGGACCTCACATAGACTGATTGAGTCCGTAGTAGAGATATACGCCGCCGATTAGGGTCGTTTTTCGCACGCCGCCGCCGAATGTCATAAATATCGGCGCGGCGGCGGCGGCGTCCGACGCGGTACTATATTTTCTACTCGTTCAAGACTGTTTAGGCCATTTATTGTTCAAGTCGAAAATTGGTCGGATATGGTCGAAAGTGGTATTAAAGGATACGCATCACTGTCAGTTATAAGAAACTAATTGCGAAATTTAAGTCTTTCTAACTGTTCAAAAGTTATTTAAAAAACAGGCGTTTTCGATGTCAGCCTAACACGGACTTTGCATCACCCAATTCACCAAGTTATTAAAACAAACCACTAAAAGAAACGTTATATAATAAATTTATATAATCAATTTGCATATTTTTCCAAAAAATAATGGACAATGAATTCAAATAAAATTACCCAAGGCGTTTGAAATTGTTTTCAAGTTGTTAAAAAAAGCAAAAAAAATCCCGACATCTTTTTTTTAAATTTTATATTGCGATTGGCTGAAAGAATAAGCGAAATCAGTGATGCAAAATCCTTTAGTAGGTTCTAGAGGCACAAACACTCCTTTGAAATGTTTTTTACCTCATACTTAAGTTGAGAATATATGGACGTATGAGAAGGGTATGAAAAATCACTTGGGCTTACATTCAAACATCTGTTGTTTATTTGCGAAACTATACAATAGCGTCTGAAATGTTAATTTTAATTTTAACACTTCATCCTTCAACACCCAAGTCTCCCGGTTTGACATAAAGTTGGCGGCCCTATTCAAAACTATTCCCTTGGAGTTAATCACATTGATTATAGCCTATCAACCAAGTTTAAATATCACCTACACGTTACGGCTCCTTTTACAAATGTGAATACGTAGGCACATATATGTATTTACCAGGTGAGGCTTTGTCATTCGCAAAAACGCTCAAAGTGCTGAAGCAAAAGCTTTCCCAAGACAGTCGTAAAAATGACCGTGTGTGCTACTACCCTAACGAAGTGGACAGTCGAACTAGTCTGAAAACAGCATCTCTAAGCCGATGCTAAGCAGCGCCTTGTATGCACATCCATAAATCGATCATTTGCCATCATCCGGTGGCAAAATCCTGAGCCAGATAAATAATTTTGCATGTAAATGCAACAACAACGATTTGAGCTAGATAAATCCAGATAGAAGTTTGGTTCAATTTGTGAGCCAGATAATTTGTTAATTACTTCTTTTTAGTTTGGCAGCGCTGCCTTTACTTTTTCAAAAATAGATGTCGCTGCTTAGCCTTTCGCCGTATGAGTTAAATGAAAAACAGCGGCGGCATCTGCCTCTCACATTTCACGTGTGCGAAAATTTCACGACATCTGCTTTTCAAGTCCCTCAATGATCCAGAGCATTCCCGTGGGAATTGAGCTTGAGCCGCAGCTGTAAAACTTACTGGAAGACAGCAATTATGTATCTACATAAACGAATCAATCATTATGCCTACACATATGCACGTATACGCAGCTGAGAAGCAACGCACAACCACATGCATATATCTGAGATACTCCCGAAAGTATGCAATGAGAGAAGCTATAAAATCGTGCAATTGTAGTTACAGCTGAGAAATTTGATAGCTGATGGCCAACTAGTAGATTCTGGAAATGGAAGCGCCTAGAAGATGCGAACGAGGAAATCAAAGAGTATAAAAAGCAGCGACAGATAGAGGCGCTAGAGTCAGTTTCAACTAAGCACGCTATCTGTTACGCAATAGTAGAGTTATTTATTGTGAAGTACTTTAATAAAGGCCATTTTGCATTATTAAATATTGGAGTCATTTATTCAACAGTTTAGTGATTCGAACTTAGCAGAAGGTTGCAAATAAGAGGATTTGCAAGTAATTTCGTTACAATATCGTTTTCATTTAACGAAGACTATTGAAATCAATGATGTGAACACAAACGTCTACAAACTTGGTCTACATTTTAAAAATTTTATCCACGGTCCTTGTAAAATTTTAATTATGTAGATGCGCCGAAAAATATACGACTTTCACCCATTACGCAATGACGGGATCCTTGGCCGAACTCCCTAACGTTTCAATTTGTTTCTCTGGTGTAGCTCGGCAAAAGCATCCGTTGGAAAGTCTTCGGAGCTACACCTAGAGCTTCTAGGAAAATGACGTCGACGAAGGTATGAGTTCGAAGTCGCAGTCCTATAGCTTCTGTGTTGGCATATGATGTGAGGGTCAGAAGACCTAGTAACGACTGGTGGTCGGGATTGCTACTGTTCGCACATCGGGAATTGTAGCTCTGAAAAACAGCCCAAAAACTGGAGGCGCCCTGTGTCACGAGAGTCATGAGTATTAATAGACCAATAATAGCAACCGTAAGTCAAATTTGTGCATGGCCGCCAAGGAGCCACAAATGATTTAAAGGTTTTGTGTTCGCGACGATTATTAGGAATTAACCCTAGGTGAAACTACGCTTTGCACGGGATATTCAGACGAAAGCGTGGCTATTTTATGTATCTCTATTTCTTTTCAGCAGACGCAGGAGTACCAATTCCAAAGACCGGGGCTAGGTTTTGAAAATGTTTGAAAAGTCTGCGAGATCTTGAGGCAAAAACCTCGGATCTTTCCGAAATGGCCAACACGTTGGTTTCCTTAAATACATACAAACAAACCCTTTCATAAATACTATTTTTTTAAATCGAAAATTCAAGCTTTTCAAAGTAAGAACACTGGCAAAGGCCGGTATATAATAGAGCCTGCGCTGCCGCCGCCGATTAAGTGATCGGCGTAAACCTCTAGTCCGTAGTGTTACCCGAAAATTTTTAACGACCAAACTGAAAACCCTATCAAAACCAGGACCTATATTATATTGCGCCAACCGTCCATCTCTATTTTGGCCTTAAGATCTCCCTCGAAGCGCAGATAGGGAATCAGACTAAGCGTGATATCTTATCTGTCAACTGCCTGACAGGATGTTCAATATGACTACTTTTTAGCGTTTTGACAGGGTGTTCAATATGGCGGCGCATAAGGCCGGCTATTTTCAGCGGGTGATAGAAAGATATACAGAATGAGACAGCGATAGTCAGTTACAAATCAGGTGATCCAATGACATTGGAATTTTGACGTCTATGGGAAATGGAAACAAACAAATGGCATCTCAATATGTAAACGTCCCTTAGAACTTACATAGAAAATCAAAATTCAACAGACTTCTAAGTGAAGTTAAGTGTTGCTAAGTTTTGAGTAATCAGTAACATGCAATGTTCATTTAACAGAACTGTAAGTGACAGTTCTCAAGCCAAGTCAAGTCTATGCTAAGTATCAGGAATGGGCCCTTAAGTGTCAAAACATTATTGAACAGGGTTGCCAGTCAACCAGCAGATATTAAGGTGACCAGGCGTTCGTAGTTTTAAGAAATTTTTTTATTTATTTATTTAAAGTCGACGCAAACACAAAGCGGTCGACTTATTATTGTAATAGACAGATATATATGTAAATACAGAGCCAACCTTAAAATTAAGTTTAAAAGAGGTACATAGAAAATTAGTATGTTATAAAAATTTGACATCACATTGTATAAGAAAAAAAAATTTAAATATCAGGCCAAGCCTATGAGTATAGCAGTATGTAGAGCGGCAAAAGAACATTCAAAGCCAATGCAGTTATCCAAAACATTGTAACGCGATCACCAATGACGCAGGGGACTATTTCTAGCCAAATTTTGCCTACATAGAGGTAAATGAAAATCCACAAAATGTCTGGAGGCCCTAACAAGAACAGCAAAATTTAGTTGACTGATTAGGTCAGGGGAGTCAATCACGCCAATGATGAGCTTGTGAATGAACATAACACCGAGTAATGCTCTACGATCCTCTAGATATGGCAAATTAATTAGAAGAAGCCTATTCCTGTATGGTGGAAGATGAGTATTTGATTCCCAGTTGAGACCTCGTAATGCAAAAATTAAAAACCGTTTCTGGACCGACTCAATCCGATCTATGTGGATTTGATAGATTGGAGACAAAACACATGAATAGTACTCGAGAATAGGACGTACCAGCGAGGTATAAAGGATCTTTGTGAAATAAGGGTCATCAAACTCTTTAGTCCAACGTTTTATAAAACCTAATACACCAGTTGCTTTGTTTATAGTGGTTGAAATATGTATAGTAAAACTTAATTTCGGATCAAAAATAACAGCTAGATCAGTTACAACAGATATCCGATCCAAAGGGTTACCGTTAAGTATATAAAATGTCAGGACCGGCTTCACACGGTGAAAAGTCATTTGCTTACATTTAGAGCAATTCAAAAAAGGTAAATTTGCAGTACACCAGCTATGAAATGAGTCAAGATCGGCCTGAAGCTAATTAAAACAGAACAAGTTTGAAGGCAGATATGTGTAACAAAGTTTTACATCATCTGCGTACATAAAAACTCTAGAATATAAGATAACCTTTGGTAAGTCATTAATGAACAGGGTGAAAATAATGGACCCAAATGGCGACCCTGGGGCACGCCAGAAGTTACATCAAACGACTTTGAAAGATTGTTGTTGAAGAAAACTCGATGAGTCCTATTTTCAAGATAACTTGAAATCCAACTTAATAAAGGCGCTGGAAATCCAGAACATCAAGTTTGTGAACTAAGAGCTCGTGATTAAAAGAGTCAAATGCTTTACTAAAGTCGGTGTAAATTACATCTGTTTGTTTGCAATCTAAAAAACCATTCATAACAAAAGACGTAAATTCAAGCAAGTTGGTAGTTGTCGATCTCCGATGCACAAAACCATGTTGACAAGGTGATATTAAAGAGCTACACAGGTATTGAAGCGTGTAAACCTCTTTCTGTAAGCACAACTTGTTTTTTATCGTCCGTTTGTTGCTGTTTTCGCTTTTGCTTTGTTTACCCGCTATGATTTCCGCTGCACCACCACAACAAAAGCGTCGCCTGAGCAACAAAATGTCCCCTTCTGCTAAAGCTGGAAGGTTGATGACAGTGCAGTTATCACACTCAAAGCAGTGTATAACAGATTGGAGGAGGTGGAGAAGAAGATGCCAGAGCAGTTGCGCCCGCTTATTGAGAGTGTCGCGAAAAGAATAGAAGAAGTTGAAGTAAAAATTAATGATCGAATAAATGAAGAGGTTGCGTCGCTCATGGCAGCGGTAGCTGATACAAATACAACCGTCGCGACACTGAGAAAAAGAATGATTGGGGGTTGAAAGCGGAGCTAGCAAGGGGGAGCAAGCAGAGATCTATGCCCGACATTTCCGCTGACGCCGTCGCATTTGGCGGCCCTTTTAGAGAAGGGAAAAATCTAAAACTGTTTTTAATCAAGTTTGTATGTCGGTTGATTTCAATTCCCCGCAATTAAGGGACATCTTTCGAACGCGGCCATCGATTGTGAGCAACAGTAGTGCTATCGTGATAAAATTTCACTCCCCCATTGATCGCAACCGTACTCTGCGAGCCTTTGGCGACTATCGCAGGCGCATGAAAAAAGCTGTCTCACTGCAACCTCTTGGTATCCAGGGGAATTTTCAATTATATGAGAGCCTTACACGGGAGAATCGAGTGCTCTTGCAAACGGCGATAAAACTGCGACGTCACGGTAAGCTGGCATCGGTATTCACTTTACGAGGATGTGTCCAGGTTAGGGAAGAGAAAACAGCCAACCAACCGAAGTATGGTGTGAGAAGGATTTGGCACAGTTTTGCTGAGCACAAATTGACATGCTTGTTTGTTTTTGAATTGTTTTATTATTATTTTTATTATTGCAATGTAAAGATAGCGCAACTCTATTTTTTGTTTATGTTTCCTTGTACGAGTTTGCTTATTTAGACTCAAAGTTGCTTTTGCGTTTTTCGCTCATCTCTCTAGTTGATGTGTGTGATGGAAGTGCGATTGGTATTGAAGACAATAGCCTTGCAATGCTCAACATTCTTTGTGGCCGGCAAAAGGGGTTTAATGTGGTCCACTTCAACGCGCGCAGTTTAAATAGTGAGAAAAATGATATCATAAGAGGTATATTTGAGTTTTCTTCCATTGATGTCATCTGTGTTTCTGAGACCTGGTTTAGATCCGATATTAAAGATGCCGTATTTGACATTAAGGGATATAAACTTTATAGAAGCGACCGAAAAAATAAGAAGGGTGGTGGTGTTGCTATTTATATAAAAAACTCTTTGGAAACTTGCTTGGTACCAGGATTATCTGCTAGCGCTATAGAGCATCTGTTGGGTGAAGTGTCAAGTTCACCATCCAAAGCTCTTATATCGTGCGTGTACAACCCACATAAGTGCCGTAATCTCAGTGAATATTTAAATTGTTGTCGTCTGTAGCTGTTGACTATAATGATATTATTGTTTATGGTGATTTTAATGGAAATCTGTTATGTAGTGATTTGTATTATCGTCGTTTGATAGATGAGGTGTCCGGTGCTGGTCTTGATATTTTAAATGTGTCTATACCCATTAGGTATAGACCTAATTGTAGTCCTAGTCATCTCGACTATTTCATTGTGTCTGACAAGTCCATCGTTTTGAAGTTTGACCAGATGTCTTTTGTGTCAGACCACGTTCTAATTTTCTGTGCCTTTGATCTAAATTTTGACCGACATAATTTTATGCCTAGTACATACTGCGCGCCTGATTATCGCTCGCTCAATGCGGACAATCTATTTGAAGACATAGCAGGTATTGACTGGTCTGCATGTTGGCGACTAAACTTTGTGCATGAATAACTTACCTTTTTGAATGAAACTCGACTATTTCATTGTGTCTGACAAGTCCATTGTTTTGAAGTTTGACCAGATGTCTTTTGTGTCAGACCACGATCTAATTTTCTGTGCCTTTGATCTAAATTTTGACCGACATAATGTTATGCCTAGTACATACACCGCGCCTGATTATCGCTCGCTCAATGCGGACAATCTATTGGAAGACATAGCAGGTATTGACTGGTCTGCATGTTGGTGACTAAGCTTTGTGCATGAATAACTTACCTTTTTGAATGAAACTATCTTGCGATTATATAGAGCTCATGTACCGACGCGTATATATCATGGCAGATTCTCTTCGTGTCCCTGGTTCAACGTGTCGGTTCGTGCAATGATAATAAGGTGGAATAAGATATATTGTCGCTTCAAAAGGTACCGGTCTGAGGTAAACTGGCGAGCCTACAAGCCCACGCGAAATGAGAGCACGGCCCTTATTAAGCGTGAGAAGTACAAGTACTTCGGCAAGATGCTTGACTAGTCAACATGTCTTGTGGCGTAACCTCCGGGTGCATGTAAGTGATAGTCCAGATTTTACCCTAAACCCTGACATCCTGAATGATGCCTTTGTGAGTCGTGTCACCTCAATTTATGTTAATACGTCCCCCATATACTGTCTCTCATCTCCTGCTTGTCAAATGTTGGAGTTTAGAACAGTCTCAGAAGTTGAAATAGCGCAATGTATCTGTAAAATAAAATCGAATGCAATTGGTGACGACTGCATCCCCATAAAATTCGTAAAAATGCTCGAGCCATATATTTTACCAACGCTCGTTCACGTCATACATCATAGCATAACTACAACGTGCTTTCCTGATGCTTGGAAGATCGCTACAGTGCAACCAATTGCAAAAACCAAGTTCGCAAGTAGTCCTGGTGACTTTCAGCCTATAAGCATCTTGCCTGTGTTTTCTAAAGTGTTCGAAAAGTTGTTGTATGAGCAAATACATGAGCATATTGGAAAACTGAAACTGCTGTCCCCGCATCAGTCAGGCTTTAGATCCAAACATAGCTGCTCCACTACCGTATTAAAAATCCTGGATGACATTAGACAAAAACCAACTGACTCTATTGTGCCTCTTAGATTTTTCTAAAGCTTTCGACTCGGTAAACCATGACTTACTCTGCATGAAGCTAACTAATTATTTTGGTTTTGGTATTTCCGCAACGCATCTTATGCGGAGCCCTTTAGGGGGAAGAACTCAACGTGTCAAAATTGGCTCACAATTGTCTAGCTTAAACGACTGCTGACTGGTGTTCCGCAAGGATATATTCTAGGTCTTTTATTGTTTAGCCTTTTCATTAATAAAATCTCTGTCAGCATGCCAATATGCACGCTTATGCTGATGACATTCAATTATATCTATCGGGAAGGTATGAGGATACCAGTCATCTTTGTGAAAGGTTCAATAATGTCTTAGCATCCATTTCGGCTTGGGCCGCGAGAAATTATTTGTGTCTTAATAGTGATAAGTCTTACATCCTCCCGATATTTAAAAAAGCTATAGCTTTCTCAAATATTCCTCCTTTATGTATTGGTGGTAATGTTCTAAAACTGGTGCCAAAAGTGACCAATCTTGGCTTTATCATCAACAGTAGCTTGACATGCGATGATCACGTAAACTCTATTGTCTGCAAAGTATACTATATATTAAGGAACCTTCGAACGCCAGCGGCATTTACTCCTCCCCATGTTAGGAGAAAGCTTGCAATACAGCTAATTTTGCCGCCTATATGCTATACAGTACAGTGAGCTGAGCTCGCATTCTGTCCATAAGATCGACATAGCTTTCAACCACGTTACGCGCTATGTGTTTGGGTTGGACAAATTTGACCATATTTCGAATTGGAGAACACGATTACTAGGGTGTAATATAGCTGACTATATGAAGGCCAGAAATTGAATTTTTCTCTGCAGACTTATTATATGTAAGGAACCTAGATATCTTTATGATAAGCTAATTTTTCCCAGGTCCTAATGGACTTATGATCTGATTGTACCAAGCTATAAATACCTTACCTCCTCGCGGCTATTCTTTGTCAATGTCATTCGTACTTGGAACCCGATACCAATGTCCATTCGCAGTAGTATTACTAAAAGCAACTTTAGGGCAGTTTTATATGCTTACTGCCGGTAAAATACATTAATACTCTCTAGTTGATTTGTTCACAAGTTTCGCTATCTAAATAATAATTTGTCTGTGATTATTGACTTCAAGTTTTATTTTTCTATATCTGTATTTATTTATTTTTTTTCTTGTGTTATGATCTTGCCTAGATTTAAGAATTATCTGTATTTTTGCTGTTCCATATACTGCTCTCCTATAAGATATCATAGATCTCATTGTACTAATGTCAAAGAGGATAAATACAATAAGAGCCCTCACTCGTAATTTTTTTGGCATTTACTCGATGTATACTGAGAGGAAGTCGCTACTTTTTTTTGGGCGAGATGTTTATAAATGTCTTCTATACATTTTCGTGGGGTATTTGTGTTTATTTTTCGGCTGTATTTAATTAATGTATTTAATTCTCTTTCCAAAATCACAGTTGCACAAGGGGCCTACACGGCATGGATAAATGCGAGACAATTAAAAATGTCACTCTCAGAAAACATTCGGCATCAATTTTTTCAATTTCCAGCGAGATACTCGCCACAAAATAACGAGTGGCGGCTCTGTAACCTATCCATAAATGAAATGAAATGAAAATTATGTATGGTCTGCTGAAAGAGACTATAAACATATAAATAACGCCATAACCATACCATAGCCAACCAATTGGTTTTTGGTTTCTCGCCATATCAATAACTTTAAAATATTTGAGTTGGTGAATTTAATAACTTTTTGCAGATTTTATTCATTGTTTTGGATACCTTATGACTAAGAGACTTATTTTTTGTGGAATATGTTTGTAATTTTTTACGTTTTCTTAATTTTTATGATTTTTCACGATTTTTAGGTTAAGGCACCATTAATCGATCACATTGGAGATGGTTATGGATATGGGTATGGTTACGACTATGGCGTTCAGGGCCAATTAATGGTGACTTATAACCATGAAACCATAACCATATAAAACAGCTGATCGAACCTACCTTATGGAAATCAATGTA
This sequence comes from Eurosta solidaginis, assembly GCF_040869045.1. Classification (NCBI taxonomy): domain Eukaryota; kingdom Metazoa; phylum Arthropoda; class Insecta; order Diptera; family Tephritidae; genus Eurosta; species Eurosta solidaginis. The sequence continues at coordinate 167,393,061 of NC_090319.1, read as the reverse complement.
ATCGATTAATGTAGCCATACCATAACGCTAACGCCATAACCATACCATAGCCAACCAATTGGTTTTTAGTTTCTCGACACATCCATAACCGAAAAATATTTGAGTTGGTGAATTTAATAATTTTTTGTAGTTTTTATTCATTGGTTTGGACACGTTATGACTAAGAGACTTATTTTTTGTGGAATATGTTTGTAATTTTTTACGTTTTCTTAATTTTTATGAAATTTTCATGATTTTTAGGTAAAGGCATCATTAATCGATCACATTGGGGATGGTTATGGATATGAGTATGGTTACGACTATGGCGTTAGGGTTAAGGAAGTTTAATTAACCCTTTAGGGTTAAAGGAGTTTAATTGGGCCTTCAGGCCGAAAACTTCCCACGATATTTGATAACATTTGACACATTATGCGCGGCAAAATAACTCATCACTAATTGCAAAAACTTTAAATATAAGCCAAGTCGTTTACTTACATTGTTTACTATATAGCTTGGCAGCTTAAATTGAGGTTATGTTGCGAATAGAGTGGAGTAGGAAGTCTAATGACATATAATTAAAGAATAATGTTCAGGTTTTTTTTTTTTTGCAAAATATGCCCAAAATCCTGAATCACAAAAGGGAGTGTAGTTAAGTACAAAAATGAAAAAATGTACTTAGGTTTTGCTCCTTTTTTAGCAGGATATTTTAAATTTAAAAATGTAATATATAAACCAACTAGAATACCCTGCAGGCGTTGGTCTGCCCTAAATTTGGCCTATCTGCATACATTTTAATAAGCTTTTTCCGTCTGACTCTGCCCTCCCCCCTCTTCACTTTTTCCTAATCCTTTTATTCACTCCTTCCGTCTTTTTCGCTTCATCTATTTCCATCTTCGTCTCATTCTATCTCTTTCTCAATCTGCTTCTCTCTTTTCTCTTCTCTCAATTTCTTCTCATTCTTCTGCATCCCTTATTGCCTGTCCCAGAGGGTGGCATGTATTTTATTCCAGCCCCAGTCCCAATCCCGCTCCGAGTCCCAGTCCGTCTCTGGATAATATATTACTCTGTACTAAAGCACTCATCAACAGCTTTCATTTGATATCCATATTGTATATACACTGTCTAGGCATTCACTGGCCCACGTTTTGGCCTATATCTCGAGACCCTAGTCACCCAAGGGGATTGAAAATTACCCTCTACTAAAGCACTCATCAACAGCTTTCATTTTTTATCCATATTCTATAAACACATTCTAGGGGTACTCGGGTCCACGTTTCGGCCTATATCTCGAGACCCTGTACATCGATCGCAACCAAACCTATGTAGTAACGCAACTTGTGAAAGTTTGAACAAAATCGACCAACGCATCTCTTCAAACACCGGCGACCAACTAACACACATTTTAGCCTTTCTTTTTATATATATATAGATTTTTATTTTTCACACTTCACTATAATATTAAAACGAAATGCAGATTTTCGTTGGTTTTGAAATTCGGCTTTATAATTGCACATGGAACAACTAAAGACCCTCCTGAATAAAAAAAAAATGTCATAGTACCTCTAAATCGCGGGTCCCCTCAGAAACCCCGGGCTCGCAGCTAATCCTCTCCCCCCACCTTCTCGGCGGGCCTGATGATGTGCTATACTTGATATCATTCGCTATAATATTTTTTATTGATAAGCACGTTGTTTAATTAAACACCAACCAATTACACGGAATTAAATCCGCACCACCTGAAAATGTGAGTGCCGGTGCGTATACGTAACATTTTATTATTACGTATAAAAAAATAAAAAAATGTTCAATAAAATAATATTGCGACTATAAACTGAAATATAACCTATCCCATATTTCATGTTAGATCGAACTACTTGAACAAATTCAAAATCGGTTCAGTAGCTTAGGAGTCCATCGGGAACAAACATAGTGACACGTGATTTTTATATATTAAGATGTACATTCTATTACTCATTTTATCTATGGGGCTTCACATATATTTTGAACTAACATGATTTTTACGATATATTCCTCAATGAAAATAAATAAAACACGTATAAATATAGTCATTAATCATGTTTTTTACTTCTTACTTTATGTTAAAAAATAACTCTGTGTTAAAAATAGCAGAACTAAAATTTCAATGTCATACTACTTTAATATAATAAAAATGATTTTATGCATGCAAGCATTTTGTACCTATGCATTATATCTTAAATTTCTCGCTATATAAGGTAACAATTTCAGGGGCCGTTTTCACCATCTTCGGTTATTTTTATTATTTATTTGTTTCAAAGAAATCGTTCAGTGATTTGTCAAATAAAGTGTCACTTTGAAATAAAACACATTAAAAGTTTCCCTGCCATAGATAGATCGAAAATTTATTGAGAATTGCACTGCGAACATTGGTCTGTTGTGCCCTCATCAGATTGCGTCGCATTCCAGGAGGATATGTTCAGTCTCCGCTGATCGATCACGAAATCGACAGTATTCATGTCTATCATATTATGTTTGTTATTTAGTTGAACGGCGATAGCAATTCGGGTTTTTTTCTAAAATGCAAGAAACTTCAAGATGAACGTAAGTCTCTAATTATTTGTGTGTTGCTTTGACGTTGGCGTTGCGTTGCTTACGGATTGAAACAATTAAAGCGCGTGTGTTCCAAGTCAGATGTAGACGAAACGCAATGCCAAAACGACGCAAAAATCACCTTAAACGTATTCGCTTTACGTGTTATTTATCAATATTAATTAAAAATGTTGGATCTCCTAAAAAGTTGAACTTAAGCAAGATACACACGAGGCGTAGCTTCGTAGACGCCTTCAAAATATGGCATGCAGCTAAGATCTCTCTACACCTCAAGAGTGCTTATGCTGTGCCTAATACGCCCCTATGAAGCTACGATTCGTGTCCATCTTCTCTTAAATTATATTTCAAAGAAACATTTTTTAGTTTTAAACTTTGTTCATAATATTAATGTGCAGTTTTACTACTATGGCAGTCGCGTGTATACTACTATTTCATTATTAAAAAAAAAAATTGGTTATAAAAAATGCAACCTTGTCACATGTATTCTTAAACACAGTTGCAACACCATGATTTCATTTGGGACCAAATTCCTCGATAAAAGGACCAGACCTTAAAAAAAATGAACAAATTTTAGTTTTATTTTATTGGTGTACAAACAATTCGGCTCGCTCACGTCATAAATCAGACCCCAAAAAAAGGAACAAATTTTAGTTTTATTTTATTGGTGTACAAACAATTAGACTCGCTCACGTCATAAATCATAGCATAACTACATCGTGCTTTCCTGATGCTTGGAAGATCGCTACACTGCAACCAATTGCAAAAACCAAGTCCGCAAGTAGTCCTGGTGATTTTCGGCCTATAAGCATCTTGCCTGTGTTTTCTAAAGTGTTCGAAAAGTTGTTGTATGAGCAAATACATGAGCATATTGGTAAACTGAAACTGCTATCCCTGCATCAGTCAGGCTTTAGAGCCAAACATAGCTGCTCCACTGCCGTATTAAAAATCCTGGATGACATGAGAATTCCTTTTGACAAAAACCAACTGACTCTATTGTGCCTCTTAGATTTTTCTAAAGCTTTCGACTCGGTAAACCATCACTTACTCCGCATGAAGCTAACTAATTATTTTGGTTTTGGTATTTCCACAACGCATCTTATGCGGAGCTCTTTAGGGGGGAGAGCTCAACGTGTCAAAATTGGCTCACAATAGTCTAGCCTTAAACCACTGCTGACTATTGGTATACAGTAAGCTGAGCTCGCATTATGTCCATAAGATCGACGTAGCTTTCAACCACGTTACCCGCTATGTGTTCGGGTTAGACAAATTTGACCATAGTTCGAATTGGAGAACACGATTACTAGGGTGTGATATAGCTGACTATCTGAAGGCCAGAAATTGTATTTTTCTCTGCAGACTTATTATATGTAAGGAACCTAGACATCTTTATGATAAGCTAATTTTTCCCAGGTCCTCATGGACTCATGATCTGATTGTACCTCCTCCTCGCGGCTATTCTTTGTCAATGCCATTCGTACTTGGAACCCGATACCAATGTCCATTCGCAGTAATATTACTAATAGCAACTTTAAACAGTTTTATATGCTTACTACCGGTAAAATACATTAATACTCTCTAGTTGTTTTGTTCACAAGTTTCGCTATCTAAATAATAATTTGTCTGTGATTATTGACTTCATGCTTTATTATTCTATATCTGTATTTTTTATTTTTTTTCTTGTGTTATGACCCTGCCTAGATTTAAGAATTATCTGTATTTTTGCTGTTCCATATACTGTTGTAGTATAAGAGATCATAGATCTCATTGTACTAATGTAACTTATCAATAAATGAAATGAAATGAAAATTATGTATGGTCTGCTGAAAGAGACTATAAACATATAAATAACGCCATAACCATACGATAGCCAACCAATTGGTTTTGGTTTCTCGCCATATCAATAACCTAAAAATGTTTGAGGTGGTGAATTTAATAACTTTTTGTAGATTTTATTCATTGTTTTGGATACCTTATGGCTAAGAGACTTATTTTTTGTGGAATATGAGTCCGCAAGTAGTCGTGGTGACTTTCGGCCTATAAGCATCTTGCCTGCGTTTTCTAAAGTGTTCGAAAAGTTGTTGTACGAGCAAATACATGAGCATATTGTTAACCTGAAACCGCTGTCCCTGCATCAGTCAGGCTTTAGAGCCAAACATAGCTGCTCCACTGCCGTATTAAAAATCCTGGATGACATTAGAATTCCTTTTGACAAAAACCAACTGACTCTATTGTGCCTCTTAGATTTTTCTAAAGCTTTCGACTCGGTAAACCATGACTTACTCTGCATGAAGCTAACTAATTATTTTGGTTTTGGTATTCCCACAACGCATCTTATGCGGAGCTCTTTAGGGGGAAGAACTCAACGTGTCAAAATTGGCTCACAATTGTCTAACCTTAAACCACTGCTGACTGGTGTTCCGCAAGGATCTATTCTAAGTCCTTTATTGTATTGCACTCACCTTACCAGGTGTACGTCTATACGCATTAGGTTGCCTTCTTTCAGTACTAGCCGTGGAGGGCGCCGCCTCCAGATTGATGCTCTCCTGTAGATTATGGTGAAGAAAGGGGCGGTCGCCTCCGCCGGACAATCATTCGGTACCAAATAAAAACTATCTTTTACACTTAATTTAAACACGTTTATTTCAACTTTTTTCTGACAAGCACGTCCGAACACTATGTCTGGCAAATTTATATTGATGGCGGTGAAACATGAAAATGCCGAGCCATCATTGCCAATCGTCATTTTCATATTTCACCCCACACATATATCTTATTCACTCTTACAGGCTTTATTTCAGCAGCTAGCAGCTGAATACATAACGTATATACATTCTTTTATTCTTTCTGGCAAGATGCACTGTTCACAATGACACACCTTGTATTGTGAGCAACGATGTTGCCAGTTGGTTTATAAAAGATAATTTGGGGGATTTTACCCTTACATCACCCTTTTTGGAGAAAGGAGGAATTGACAAAGTGATCAGTTTTCTCACATTCTTCTTGCCCATAAACTTGTAAAAATTGTTACGAGCAAACGAATATATTTACATTAGGGTGTTCCTCCCCTTTTGAATTCGTTGGTTCGGAACCATTTTTATTATTAACTGAAAAAAAAATTGAAGTTAAATACTCGAACTTTAGTTACATTTTGGTAGTTTATTAGAAGAAACTTGAATGAAACCTAGCAATGTTAATTTGAATTTAATTTAGTACAATATATTGTTTGTTGTTTTTTTTTCTCCTTGTAAATGTTTACTTTTTAATATATATATATATTCAACTTGAATTTTGTTAAAGTTTTACATTTTTAATCTTTGCTGCTTTTGAAACAATTTTTTTTTTATTTTTTTTTTATTTTTGTGTTTGTAACTTAAGAAATAAAATTTTACTATAAGTTATTGTTGTGTATTAATAATTACAACGGACCAACTTGATAGCTAAACTTCGAATGATTTATTTAGTAAGAGTATTATAGTTCATAGGTATGATTACAAGAAGTGGTAATGAAACAAGAGAGAGTATAGTGCGTTTGTATATACATGTGTATGTAGCATATGTAATGTTCGTAAACTGAGTTGCCATTAACACATAATATATAATACCCAATACGCTCCCCCTTAGCTTTGCTTATATAAAATTGAATTTTAAAATATTTAAAATAGAAATATAAAATATGTACATTATATTTTGTTTGATTGTAATTCATGTATTGCTTAAATATATAAATGCTTTTTAAACTTAGAACAGTAAGTAATTAGATTAAATGTTAGTTGGATATGTACAACTTATTCTTGAGGTTTCACAACCTTGCCTGCTATCCTAGGTCTTAATTCTATTTTTGATCGCGTAACATGCTCGTCCGGATCATGTGCACTACCCTCAGCAAGGTTATCTGGAGGACTGGATGAAGTGTGTGGTTCACCTACGCTTTCGCGCATTTCATTGTAAACGTTATGATTTCCCGTATTTTCTTGTGAAGAATTATTATCTCTTATTTGGTTCAAGTGTCTTTTTATTTCTCTATTATTGTGTACAATGATACAACTATATGATCGTGGACCCATTTGTTTGTTAATTTTTGCTGGCATCCAGCTCGTTTTATTTGGATTTCTGTAGTCGCATATTAAAACATTTTGCCCTTTTTGAAAGTGCTCTTCCCGTTTGCCTTTGTAGTTTTGTTCGCTTTCAATTTGTTTTTTGATAATCTGTTTTTGAACTAGCGGGGGTTTCAAAAGATCGAAACGAGGCTTTAAAGGTCGCGAGAGAAATAATTTTGCAGGAGATTCTCCCGTAGTTGTGTGAATTGTGTTTCGATAATCGAATAAAAACTTATTTAAAATGAATTCAGTGTCTGAGTGTTTTCTTTTTTCTAGACTTGCATATAGTGATTTTTTTAAATTCTTTACAAATATTTCAGCTTGGCCGTTGGTTGCCGGATAGCCAGGAGCTGTGAAGATGTGGCTAATGTTATTTGTTTTCAAAAATGACTTAAATTCGTCAGAAGTAAATTGACGACCATTGTCTGTGACTAGCGTGTCGACAATACCATAGCGAGCAAAAGTCTCTCTCATTTTTCTAATGACAAAGCACGACGTTAAATCTTTTGTTTGAAAAACTTCAGCCCATTTGGTGAAGGAGTCAATAATGATCAAAAAGTGAAAGTCTTTTATTGGTCCTGCAAAATCAGCATGTATTCGACTCCACGGAGAGTTAGTTGGCTTCCACGAAATTAAGGAGCTTTTTTCTGGACTCGCTTGCAACTTTTGGCATGGGAGACAATCCTTTATTGCATGTTCGATATCAGAGTTTATGTCTGGCCACCAGACATACGATCTGGCGAGAGCCTTCGTTTTCACGATGCCCATATGTGAGGCATGAAGCTCGTTTAATATATGAACTCGAAATTTTTCAGGTATAACGACTCTATATCCCCATAAAATACAGTCATATTCAACAGTTAGTTCGTTAATTTTATCCTTGAAAGGAATAAATTTTGCTCCAGTCAAATTGTTGACTTCGCCATGAAGAATAGCATGGGATACCTTGGAAAGTATTGGATCTTTTCTAGTTTCCCTACCAACGCTTTTAAAATTGATGTTCAAATAGTTCGAATTTTCAATAAAATTGACATAGGAATTTTCGAAACAGTCTTGTTGATTTGTCGCTTGCGGTATGCGAGACAAGCTATCAGCGTCGTTGGAAATGCCCTTGACGTACGTAATCGTGTAATTGAACCCTGAAAGTATGAACGCCCACCGCTGCATTCGGGCAGCTGCCATTGCTGGCAAACCTTTATGTTCGCCAAAGATTGTCACTAACGGCTTATGGTCGGTTTTTAAAATGAAATGGTTTCCTAGTAAATATTGTCGCAATTTTGTCACGCAATATACGATGGCGAGAGCCTCTTTTTCAAGCGTGCTATAATTTCGTTCACTTTTAGAAAGAGATCTCGAAACAAATGCAATAGGTTTTACAGAACCATCTGAAAATGTGTGGGAAAGTACGCCCGCGACTGCACTATTACTAGCATCAGTTGACAGAATTAAAGGCAAGTTGACATTAAAGTGAACCAGCACCTGGTCCGAAGTAATTTCTTTTTTTATTAATTCGTATGCTGCTTGACATTCATTTGTCCATTTAAATTGCACAATTTTTTGCAATAAATTATATAAAGGGCTTACTTTTTTGGGAAATTTTCGACAAACTTTGAATAATGATTGACCATTCCTAAAAATGCCTTGACCTATGAAACGTTCCCTGGAACAGGAGCATTTACGACGCTCGATATCCTTTCACTTGTTTTGCTTAGGCCATGCTTATCTATATTGAAACCTAGATAGGATATTTTAGATTGAAAAAAGGCGCATTTTTTTAAATTAAGTTTTAAATTTGAAGCTTTGAATTTTTCTAAAACTGCCCTTAAATTTTGTATGTGCTCATGAAAAGTTTTCCCCGTGAGAGTAATATCGTCTTGGTATATGACAACATTTGGGATTCCTCGCAATAAATTTTCAATAGTCTTTTGAAAAATGGCTGCTGCTGGCTTTATACCAAATGGCATGCGCTTGACTCTCAACGTACCTATATGTGTGCTCAACGCACATAAAAGTTGTGAATCGTCATCCAAAACTAATTGGTTGTACGCATTTGATAAATCTAATTTGGTGAAAAGTTCACCACCCTCTAGTGATGCAAATATTTCATCTATGCGCGGAAGTGGATATTTATAGTCACATAAATATTTATTTATGGTAGCCTTGTAGTCTCCGCATATTCTAAGTGTGCCGTCTGGCTTTGGGACGGGAACAAGTGGCGTTCCCCAATCAGAGTTATCCACGAGTTCTAAAACGTCGCCCTTGATTAACTCCCGTAATTGTTTCTCTACCTGTTCTTTCCAAGCTATTGGCAAAGGTCGAGGCTTGCAAAAAATCGGTTTTGCATCTTTCATTAGTTCTAGTCTTACTTTCTGACCGCTGAATTTTCCCAATTCTTCTTTAAAAACCCCGCAAAACTCACTTTTAAGCTGCTCTAATATGACTGTATGTTTTTCTTCAGTTGACACAAGGTTGATTTGAGTTAATTCAAAATTGAAAGCTCGCAGAAATGATCTACCTAGCAGTGGAGGGCTTTTAGTGTCTGATACGACCACAGAAATCTTTTTTGTAATACCGCGATATGTAATGGGTGTAGTAAATTTTCCACATAATTTTATTTGCTTACCATTATAGTCCACGTATGGAATCGAACATGGAAAAAGTTTTTCGTTTTTGCATAACTCCTTATACAGAGATTTTGGAAAAAGTGTACATGGCGCTCCAGTATCACACACAACATCCATTTTCCTCCCTCTGACCTCCACTGATAGGGAATACACACCATTCGGGTCGCTCGTGTTAACGCTGAAAATAGAAAAATTAAATGACTCGTCAGTGTGGCTTTGATCAATTTTATCTGAATCAGACACATAATTTACAGCCCTTTTCGATTTAGATCTGCATACCGAAGCTAAGTGTCCTACTTTGGAACATCTGTAACATGTGCTGTCTTTAAATTTGCAGTCCTTTGCCCCGTGATTCTTCCATCCGCAACGAAAGCACTTTGGTTTCTTTTCGTCCTTACTTTTACTGCTGCTACCATTTTTATTCTTGCTTACTGCTGTACGTGTATTGTTGTTTTTTGACGGGTATTTTTGTTTACCAAATTCACACTCGATCCATTAGTAGAATCAGCAGTATTGAGCAAGAATTTTGATTCTAAAATCATTGCTTTGGTTAGAGCGTTAGCCAATGTTAAGTATGAGTTTTCTTAACTGATGCGATCAAAAATTTTATCTGGTAAGCTGATCACGAATTGATCTAGTACAAAAGTTTCAAAATGTGTACCGAATTGACATTTTGCTGCTAATCTCTTCACTCTTGCAAACCACTGAGAAACGGTTTCATCATCCGTTTTTCGTGCTTGATGGAAAATCTTCCGTTCTCGAAAAATAATTGTTGGTGGTGTATAATGCGCTTCCAATATTTCACACAGCTCTTTGTATGTTTTTGTTGCTGGAGATAACGGTGTGCATAAATCGTATAAAAAGCTGTACTGTGCAGCACCAATTGATTTTAATAAAATGCTTTTTTTGCGTTTTCTTCTACACAATTTATCTCAGCAAGATGTTTTTCTAATTTGTCCTTCCACATCATCCATGTTTCATCATTTGGCTGGAATTCCGGCACATTTGTTGTCTGAAATAATGTGGTCGGTGTATTTGTTGTTGTTGTATTTTGTTGCATTTTAAGAAACCCACTGACTTCGATTCGAAGTAAAAAGATATTGCGTTGTTTGTGAATTAAATTTTCACTGACGAAATTCGTCTTACTTTATTTATTGTTATTTTGCAACGCTTAAAGGTTCTTTAACACCAATTAAAAAGTTCTTTGTTTAATTTTTTTTTACCCGCTCGTCGCCAATTATGTTGTGTATTAATAATTACAACGGACCAGCTTGACAGCTAAACTTCGAATGATTTATTTAGTAAGAGTATTATAGTTCATAGGTATGATTACAAGAAGTGGTAATGAAACAAGAGAGAGTATAGTGCGTTTGTATATACATGTGTATGTAGCATATGTAATGTTCGTAAACTGAGTTGCCATTAACACATAATATATATAGTTATGAACAATTTTTATCAAATATGTTTTTTTTCTCTTTTTGAGTATACAAAATTTTGTGTTATTTTCTTTATTTTTTTGTTTTAACAGTTTTTGAGCCTTCGTGGCTGCTTAAATGCTAGTAAAAAAAATTTTGAATTTTTTCATCAAATTTAAAGTTTAGTCACAGTATTAAAGTAATGTTAGTTTACTTTATTTAGGCGATTTTTATGTACTACTTTTTCTTTGCTTTTAACTTCATCGAAAATAGTTACATTAGGTTCGTTAATTTTCGTTATTGTAAAGGGACATTGACAAATATTTTCGTGTTTATGATGTGGTTCTTTCTGTATGTATAACATTAAAAGGAACACGATCAATTTTCAATTGGACTTCACTGTCCTGTACCCTTTCAGCAACTGACTTTATTTTTCCAAAAAACCAAATTCACATTCAAACGGTGCTTAAAACTTAAAACATGATGCATATACTGTATATGCCTTTTTGATATGCAGTTAGGTCAAATTGACTTAGCTAAAATTATAGTATATATTATTTATGTACATTGTGTTTAGAGAGACAAAAGAAAATATGAATTGAAATGGAATGTGCGACTCTCGTGCAATTAACTGTGCTGTGATATATATGTACAGAGGTATGTAGGTAAATATGTTATGCAGTACTTATATATTATACCAATGTAATATATGCGAAACTGTATGATAAGATGGGCGCAGTATTTGTGCACTAGCAGAGGGGTGCTTCTGGGTAATTATTCCCAATCTCAAACATCCTGCCCAGCTGAACCCTCGCGGTTCAGAATTTCTTCGGTTATTCCAGTCAGCCTCACAACCTTTTGCACTGGTCGCTGACATTGGCGTTTGACGTATGTTCCTTCCGAAGTTAGTTGGTCTCCGTTGTATGCAATGGTAACCACTCGTACAAGGCCATCGCTGCCAGGGTGGGTATCAATAATGCGACCAATTCTCCAGTACGCCGGTGGCAAGTTCTCATTTCGAATAAGTACTACATCATCGAGCTGTAGGTTTGGTTCAGGCCTCATCCACTTGCTGCGTGCCTGGAGCGAGGTCAAATATTCATTCTGCCAGCGTGCCCAAAAATGCTCGTACATTTTTTGCAACCGTTGCCAGTACACTATGCGGTTTTCGGGGATGTCCGGCAGGGGCCTTTCTGGACGGCTATTTAGAGGACGGCCAATGAGAAAATGGCCCGGTGTTAGAGCCAAGACACCTTGCGGGTCATCGTGTAATGCCATAAGTGGCCGGGAGTTTAAACAGGCTTCAATCCTTGTTAGAAGCGTATTAAGGTCATTATAACGTAATGATTGTCTGCCCATGATGCGAAGTAGATGCTTTTTGGTCGAGCGAACCGCCGCCTCCCAGATTCCTCCATGATGTGGCGCAGCTGGTGCTATGAAATTCCATTGAGTACCCGATGAAGCTACATGCTGCTGCGTGTACGTTGACATCCAGGCCTTTAAATCATCACGCATCTGCCTATCAGCTCCTACAAATTGAGTACCATTGTCGCTGAAGAGCTTAGCACAAATTCCGCGGCGGCTTATAAAGCAATCATACACATCTATGAAGGACTTGGTGCTTAAATCTTCTGCAAGTTCTATATGGACGGCGCGTGAGGCCATAAACACGAATACTGCCGCATAAGTCTTCGTCGTTACATTTGACCTCTTGCCACCCGTTCGTACATGAAACGGGCCACAATAATCGAGACCGCTGTTTGAAAACGGTGGGGCCACAAGTACTCGTTCTCTAGGCAGCGATGCCATTTGCTGCTTCTGAAGGATTCGCTGATGTCGCCGGCACACGCTACATCTCCAGACGTACGCCTTCACTTGTGACCGCGCGTGTATTACCCAGAATCTTTGTCTTAAATATTGTAACATCTGCTGAATACTTCCATGAAGACATCGATGATGGGCATCAGCAATTATTAAATTGGCAAATGTACCCTTGGGGATAATAATTGGGTGCCGCTGCTCGTGTAGTATGTTGGCATTTTTGAGGCGTCCACCGACTCGAATTATACCTTCATCGTCCATGTATGGGTTAAGTGTCAAGATTTTACTTCTGCTATCGAGCCTGAAATTTGATTTAAGGGCACTAATTTCAGTTTTGTACTCCTTACCTTGCACTTGTTTAATAGTGAGATGAAGGGCCCATTCATGTTCTTCAGCTGTCACCGGTTTCGACCTCTGACCTTTGTAGAGTTTGAGGAATCGCCGTAGCCTCACTGTTGTGTTCAGGACGCGACCAAGTGTGCTAAATTTGTCAAGAAGAGGAATCCGATGACCAAATGCTACTGTTGTAAGTAATTGATGATCTGGGTTTATAGCTACTAATGCACGCAGAGGGTGACATTCCGCAGTATGCGATTGGTATTGATCATCAGTAAGTTCTGGAACCACAGCCTCATCATCATAACGAAGCTGGCAATGAGGTGGACCTGTCCACCACAATGGATGGCACTGGAGAGCGGAGGGCATAATTCCTCGGCTTGCACAATCAGCCGGGTTGAACTCGGAGCGAATGTGGTGCCAACATGTAACGTTGGTATTGGCCTGTATGAATGCCACGCGATTAGCCACGAATTGCTTTAATGACGCTGGCTGTTTGCGAATCCAATAAAGGACTATTGTCGAGTCACTCCAGAGTATATAAGGTGAATGTTCCAAACGCAAAGCATTCCTTACATGATTGAGGGTTGTAACAAGGAGGTGAGCCGCACATAGCTCCAAACGTGGTATTGTAATTCCCCTTACCGGTGCCACCTTTGTTTTAGCAGTAACAAGTGCCATCTTGGAATCACCACTTGGTGACACACTGTTCGCATAGATAACAGCAGCGTAGGCCCTGGAGCTGGCATCACAGAATCCATGTAGTGTAACCGATGCAGACGAGGACATGTATAAACAACGAGGTACCCTAACTTGCGCTAATTCCTGTAGACCATTTCGAAACTCGAGCCATTGATCGCGCAAATCTGTGGGAAGTGGAGTATCCCAACTCAGGTCTGCCTTCCACAACAGTTGAATAAAAATTTTCGCCACAACTACAACAGGAGCTAGAATACCAACCGGGTCGTACAATTTAGCTACGTCACTTAAAATATTCCGCTTAGTCGCTGGTGTGTGGATTTCGGAAATACGGACTTTAAAGAATAGTTCATCGGTTAGTGGATCCCAATGTAAGCCTAAAACAGTTGCCTTGGAATCGCTGAATTCGATGTCTTCCAATGATTCCTCTGGAACGGTGATCGCTCCAAGTGTTTTGGCACAGTTGGAGTTCCATTTGCTTAAAATGAAGTGACCTTGACGAAGTACTTTATCCACATCTCGGGCGCAATGAACAGCCTCCTCGGAAGAATCAAAACTCTCCAAGTAGTCGTCCACATAAAATGCACTAAGTATGCTATTTCTAGCTGTAACTGCGCGGCAATCATTGGCGACAATGCCGAAATTATCTATGGCACATTGGCGTAATGAACGGATCGCATTGTACGGACCACTTGTCATGCCGTACGTTACCGTTGCTAACTCAAATATGCGTAGTGAATCTAAAGGAGACTCTCGCCACAAAATACGTTGCCATTTGCGATGCCATGGATTGACCTCAACCTGGCGGAACATTTTCCTTATATCTGCAGTTATGGCAATCCGGAATCGACGGAACCGGTGAAGAATATCTATCAAATTATCTTGAAGTTGTGGTCCTGCAAACTGCGTGTCGTTGAGAGATAACCCATTGGTTGTTTTACAAGACGCGTTAAATACAACACGAAATTTTCCCGTCACCGCATGGTGAGGGATGTAGTAGCATTCCGTTGGGTCAATCGAGTCATAATCGACTGCATTCATATGACCAAGCGCGATGTACTCGCGCATAAACGTGATGTAATTGTTGCGAAGTTCAACATCGCCGGCTAGCTTACGCTCAAGGTTGAAAAACTGACGTCTCGCTATCTGATATGACTCACCTAAAGCAGGCGCATCCGGGCGAAAGGGGATTTGTACACTATAGCGGCCATTTGATATGCGCCGTACCGTGTCGATGAATATGCGTTCGCATGGATCTACTGAGAGGTCGGTTGCAGGGCCAATCTCCTCCACTTGCCAAAACCTCTGCAAAAGCTCGTCCAATCGCTGAGTGTTGGTGCATTTACTGATACAAAGAGCGCGTTTTGACTCGCATCGTGTATTTGTTGTCGCAGGTCCGAAAACAACCCAGCCTAGGCGGGTGCGCAGCGCACACGGCTCGTCGAGAGATCCCTCAGAAATACCTTCGGCTATTAACGCTGGCCAAATATCGGCACCAATTAGCAAATCGATCTTGTCGGGCGTGCCAAAATTTGGATCAGCAAGTTGGAGTCCTGAAATGTGGTTCCAGGCAAAGGTGTCAACCTTTGACACTGGTGTCGTAGTCGTTATGGTTGGCAATATGTAAACCTCGAATTGTACTGAAAACGTGTTATCGATGAGGGACGTCATTTGCACCGTCGTGGTGCCTTTAGTATAAATTGTTGCGTTTGCCCCTATACCTTCCACTCGTATCTCGCCAGGGGTTCTGCGGAGATTCAAAAATTTAAACATGGATTCACTGAGGAAGCTCACCTGAGATCCGATGTCGCATAGTGCCCGACACTGATGTCGCTGTCCATAGCAATTAGCCAGGTGAACTCTGGCCGTTGCAAGTAAGATAGTCCGGTCACCTTGGACAATGAATGACTGGACCTCGTCTGTATGTCATTGCTGACGCGAATACACTCGAGGCGGGGTTGGTCCTTGTGCCGATGAATTTGTCGCGGTGGATGACGAAGTGGAGCTGGCTATTGCTGGTACCGAGTTTCTAGTTTCTTGGCTCACTCCTTGTGCTGTATCTCCACCACGACAGAGTAAAGTATTATGTTTCTGTTTGCAGATCGAGCACACACAAGAAGAGCACTGCCGACTGGTATGCCCTGGCCGGAGACAATTGAAACATACTGGTACCTGTTTGACAGTCTCCCAGCGTTGTTGTACATCTAAGTTGCGAAAACGTTGGCATTTCATTAGGCGATGATTAGCTGAGCACTGTGGGCATACAGCATCTGGTGACATAGGCAATGATTGCGTGGCGTTTGCGGTACCAACGTGCGCCTTAACGGTACGTCCAGAGCCTCGCTTGAGCGCAGGTTGCATAATAGCAGGCGTTGGTGTAGAATTGATGTTGTCGGAACGCCTCTCGATAAACTGTAGTAAGTCCTCTAGCTTCGGTATGTCGGACGTTTTGAGGCTCATACCCCATTCGTTTCGCGTCGTTGTCGGTAGCTTCGGCAAAAGGACCGGAACGGCAATTGCATCCCAGTGTTCCACAGGAATTTCCATTACGGCGAGGGCGCGGAATGAGTTGCGCACACAATGGACAATGTTTCGCAGCGCAAGCGGAATCTCTGCTGGATTATCTGGAAGATTAAGGAGGCTCTGTACATGTGTTTCGGATAATAGACGGGGATTGTCATAACGGCGTTTTAACTCTGACCACACCTCATCGTAGCCGCCAGTATACAATCCCCCAATCATGGGAACGCTGTCTTGGTCAACACATTGACGAAGCTTGCCTAGTTTGAAGGCGGGGTTCAAGTCGGATCGGTTATGTACCAAAGTTTCGAATAAATCCTTAAAAGCCAACCAACTTGTTGATTTCCCATCAAAACGAGGAATTGTTAAAGGGTCTAGACGCATATCAGCCTGATGGTTGGTTATCGTAGACTTCACCTGAGTAGCAGGAGGTTTTAAACGACGCTGTAACGCAACACAGATTGTAGTGTACAGCTCCTCTGTTGTAGCAAATAATTCATCATGAGCTGTAACCTCCTCTTGTTTGGCCTTGCCTACTAGATCCAAGTGATGCTGTACAAACCGGTCAAATTGTTGGTTTACGCGGCCAAGTAACACCTCACACTCCACGTGGTCGGGGTCGAAGTTTTCATCTTGGATTTCCCTTCCAAGACGCGCAATTGACGAGTGTGCTGAGGCACGTAAATTTAATGCAGCCATAAAATATAAGCTGATGATATATGTAGGTGATCGCGGTTCCTCACAGGAGGCACCAAAAAATTTATAACATTAAAAGGAACACGATCAATTTTCAATTGGACTTCACTGTCCTGTACCCTTTCAGCAACTGACTTTATTTTTCCAAAAAACCAAATTCACATTCAAACGGTGCTTAAAACTTAAAACATGATGCATATACTGTATATGCCTTTTTGATATGCAGTTAGGTCAAATTGACTTAGCTAAAATTATATGTATATATTATTTATGTACATTGTGTTTAGAGAGACAAAAGAAAATATGAATTGAAATGGAATGTGCGACTCTCGTGCAATTAACTGTGCTGTGATATATATGTACAGAGGTATGTAGGTAAATATGTTATGCATTACTTATATATTATACCAATGTAATATATGCGAAACTGTATGATAAGATGGGCGCAGTATTTGTGCACTAGCAGAGGGGTGCTTCTGGGTAATTATTCCCAATCTCAAACACTGTAGGAGTATTTTATCTCCGATTTTGACAACTAATGGTCGTGCCGTTTTATCGTACAGATTTTTACTTTGTAACTTATTTTTATTTATTAGATTTTGTGCCATTTTGTGCGTTTTCTGCATCCTAAACTTAACTTCTTTGGCAAAGTTTTCGACATTATAGATCGGGTAAATTTTTTCTTTACTTAATTCGTTCGGCAAAGTTGCCTTTTTCCCAAAACCTAACTCGAAAGGGAAAACTGATTGTCGAAAACTGTGCTACTCGTAGTATTGTGTAGGAAAGTAAAGTATTTTAAATAAACATCCCAATCAGAAAAAGTATCTTTAAAATATGCACGTAAGTATTCATTAAAAACTCTGTGGTTACGTTCGATTGTACCAACAGTTTCGTGATGGTATGCAGTTGAAAAATTATGTTTAATATTTAAGAGTTTAGTTAATTCTTCAAATAATTCATTTTTAAATTCTGTACCTAAATCTGACTGATTTTATGGCATTCATTGTGCCGTATGTTAAAATGAATCCTTCAAAAATTGCTGAAGCCATTGTTTTTGCTGATTTGTCTGGCACAGCGACTGTTACCAGGTATTTAGTCATGTCGCAAATCATGGTAAGTGCGAACTTGTTACCATATTTGGACTCAGGTAGGGGTCCTATTGTGTCAATTACTAGTATATCGAATGGTTTACAAGGAGTTGGTGTTAAAACAAGTTTTTCTTTTGTTTAAGGTTTAACCTTGTTTAAAAGACAATCCTTACAATTTTTGATATATTTCGATATATCACGAGTCGTTTCATTCCGCAATGTCCACTAGAAATGGGATCATTATGGTAAATTTTCATTAGCTTTAATTTTGTATCTTCATCTGTTAGTCTCCACTGGATCTGTTAAAATAATTTCTAATGATTTTAAAATTTTATTTCCAATATTTTTGAAATTTGTAATAGTATAATGTTTGAATAAAATATCCTTTTTAGGCCATTCAATCTGCTTAATTTTGCGTTTGCCTGCTTCTGATTCAAGCACCGAAAGTAATTTCTCTAAAGTCATTATTTCGTTAACAAGCTCAAAACTAAATAACTTGAGCTTCTTATGTTTAATATGCGCAAAAATTCTAAAACTTGTTGTTTTATTATTTTTATCCTACGTAATTGCAGATCTTATTCGTGGAATCTTTTTTGAAAAATTAAATGAAAATTTGTCGTAGACATGTAAATTAAGTTCTTTTTCGTCATTTTTGTATGTATTCCTATGTAAATTTCGTAATTTCGTTTGCCTGTTTTGTCATTAATCTTGTCTGTACTACTAAAATTTGTTTGTTCAATTCCTTAATCTCATCCATTGTAATGCGCGATAGTGCATCAGCACCAAGGTTTGATTTACCCTTAATATATACAATAGTGAAATTATATTCAGCTAGTTCTAGTCTTATTCTTGAAAGTTTTGAAGAAGGGTTTCCATATTGAATAAGTATACTTGTTGCGTTCACTTAACGCACCTGTTTTTCAGAAAAAATAAGAACAAAGATTTTATTAAGCGGATGCTTTTAAACTTTAACTTTATTCGTTGCCTCTGATAGAACTAGACATTTTACGCAGTTATGTCAGTATTTATACCTTTTAAGTATGAGCTGATTCTGCCGTTAGATCGTACATAAAAATATTCATATATGCGAGTATGTAACAAAGCATATCATGTATTTGTGTGCTATATGCTAAGTAGGAAAGTGAAATTAAAACAAAGAATAAGGAAAATGGGCAAATTAGCAACAATGTAGTTCATGTTAGGTTCACACCGAATTAATCGAAACTGTCGGTGACATCCCCTCGCCAGTAAACGAACTAGTCTCAGTATGTTTACTTCGTATATCGTCGACATCTAGTACTGCAATTTTGACTACGGGTCGATGAAGTATACCAGCTGATGTTTTGACTTTCATGCTTCGAACTTGGCCATCCTTAGCTAACACAACGTCTATTACTCTACCTTTCGGCCAACAATTTCGGGGGGGATTTTGATCTACTATTATTACGATATCGTCTACACGTACCGGAGGCTGTTTTGCGAACCATTTACTGCGTCGCGATATGATAGGAATGTATTCTTTAATCCATCTGTTCCAAAAACTGTCAGCAAAGTTTTGAGACTGACGCCAACGTTCACGAAGGCTGGAGCTGTCGTTGCAAATAGGTTTGTAGCCACTCGACGATCCAATAAGTAGATGGTTGGGAGTAAGCGCCTCGTCATCGTGACTCCCGAGCGATACAAAGGTGAGTGGTCTGGAATTGATAACAAACTCCACTTCACATAATGCATTACGTAGACTCTCGTCGTTGAAACTCGTAGATGAAAGAATATGGTACAGTACGTTTTTGACAGATCTCACAAGTCTTTCCCACACCCCACCCATACGGGGTGCACCTGGTTGGTTGAATGTCCATTTTATCGTGTCAAGGGATAGCGTAAGATCCGGGAAGTTGATCTCCTTGAGCTTAGCGCATATAACCTTCTCCGTCGCCTTGAAGTTAGTTCCATTGTCTTTTTTCGCGCCTTCTTTCTACGACCACGTGTAGGGGACCGAAATACTCTATGCCGACGTACGTGAACGGCCTCTCGAATGCGGCAAGTCTTGCCGATGGTAGAGCTGCCATTTGTGGGGCTTTCGGAATACTTCTGTTGTTTTTGCATAGCTGGCAACATTTATGACCATTTTTATAGAGAACTCTAAGACGTGGTATAAGGTATTGTTCGCGTACATGGTTGATAATTGAGTCGTGCATTTGGTGGTGAAATTGCTCGCGGGCCCAACGTACGATGAGAAATGTGACGTAGTTAGAAGCAGCCATGACAATAGCGTGTTTTCGGTTATTCAAGTTTCCCGAGCGACTCCTACTCCTGATTCCCTCACTAGGGTAGGCACCTTGTCGTTGGTGTGAGGGCTTAGCCGAACTCCATAGCGCCCGACTATGAGGCGTAGCTGTTTAGGACTGACATCTACGCCGTTTCGCCTCATAGGAGGGCGACGGGATGTCGGTGACCAAGAACTGCCAACCCCCTAATCCAGGGTGTTATGCGGACCGTGCCTATTGGACGATTTGCAGCCAGGGGATAAATTCGGCTGTATTCGAACGGAGCCTTCCCGATACCGGGCCATCTCGGGAAGTAGTTATGGCCTTACCGCAGTAAGGGGCGCTGCTGTGGCGGACGGTTCTTTCCCCGTATATAATACTAGACCGCTGAGCCCGCCTTGTCGGGCAGGTGGTCGTACGACCAAGATGAACAACTCATTACCTGAATGTAATAAGGAGGATGTAAAGAGGAGGACTGAGTCGCAATCCAAGGACGACAAATACGAATTAAGCGATGCGTCGGACTCGAGGAGCGAGAGTAGTGCTGATTCAATGAACTCCGTGTTGGAGAAGCACACAAATGAAAACGGAGTAGAAGAGTGGAGAAGGGTACGGAGCAGAGGAAGTAAAAGAGCTCTCTCGCAGTACCGTGCAGCACTAAGAATTGTACAACGCTTGGGAGCAGTGGTCGACCCAACAGAAGTGGAGATCGAGCGCTTGGAATGGGCCCATGAAGCGGTAGAAATAGGTCGAAGGCAGTTCAAAAGGTTTGCTGCGAGAAACCCTCGGTTCTGCAACCGGTACGAGGAGGAAGAAGCGTCGAATGGCAGAATGAAGAGGCAACGTTCGGCAGAAGGCGACAAGCCTGCTTTCAAGAGGCAGAAAGGACCCAGTCCTAGAGCCGCGAGGCAGGGCAGTCGCATAGACAAGACAAGTAGGCCCAAAGCTGTAAGACAGATGGGTTCCAATAGCGAGGTAGCAACTACCTCGAAAGCTGCCAGTCAGAGGGAAGTTCCAACTACGGAAGTAGGAGATAAGCCAAAGGGAGATAACGCTAAGACTCCGGCTTTCTCGGAGGCGCTAAAGGAAGTTAACGCGAAGACTCCAGTGTTATCGGAGGTTCCAAAGGGAGATAACACTAAGAATCCTGCTTTTCCCGAGAAGATGAGTGATGTGGCAAAGCAGTCACTGACTGTGGCGCTGGTTGATCGTAGCAGTCCGTTCGGACAAATGACTACTGAAAGGTGGAGATCTGTGGAAAGGGAGCTTATTAGCTTAATGCTTAAGATGATGCGGGAACAACCAAGTAAGCCCCTTCCAACCTTTGATTCGGGGGGATGGTATAATGGTGTGAAGATGATAGCGTGCGACAACATCGCGAGCTTGCGGTGGCTGGAGGAAGTCGTTCCAAACCTCCAAAGGCAAGGCACGAATGCGCGGTTTGAGGTGGTGGATAAAGCGCAAATCCCCACGGTACCAAAAGTTAATGTATGGATACCATGCGTGATGAAGTCGGAGGATACACTGCGACTTCTGCAGAATCAGAATCCGAACATACCGACACAGGATTGGAAGGTACTTACTGTATCTCGGCCTACCGAGGATGGTCAGTTCTACATCTTCCAAATAAACAAGCAGGCGGAGGATATTTTGTACACGCACCTTGGCAAAATGTCCTTTGGCACTGGCAAAATTTACATGCGACTCAGGAAAAGAAGTCCCGAGGATAAAAATCTTAACACGCTGGAAGTGGGCGAAGTCGAAAAGGACCTCAGAAGCCTAAGGGAAAAAAGACAGGTGGAGGTCCCCGACGTCACCACGAACGTGCTAGAAGAGGACCAACCGCTAAATGATGCTGTGACTCGCACAGAGGAACACACGGCACAACATTCACGAGGGGCTGAAAGGGGCCTCGAATACTCTAAACCAAAAGGGCAAGAGGAGGACGATGACGTCAAGACGAAGGTGCTGGAGGGGGACAAACAGCCCAATGGTGCTGCGAGTCCTACAGATAAACCTCCAACACAGTAAAGTGGCGTCGAGCGAACTCCTCCTAACCCTTGAGGAGGGTTCGTTTGACGTGGCGCTGATCCAGGAGCCGTGGCTCTCATCGGGAGGAAAGGTTTCTGGACTTAGCGCGCGCGGGTTTGGCGTTTACTACGCACAAACGGAAGGACGGGTGCGAGCTGTAGTAATGGTAAGGAAACAGCTGCATTCATATATGCTGCCTAATTACACCACCGAGGATCTCGTAGCGGTGGCCGTTGAGCAAAAGAATAAGCAGGCATTTATCCTGGCGTCCTGCTACATGGCCCATGCTGCGGAGGTTCCACCGATGGAGTGCAAAAGGCTAGTACAGGAGGAAGGGCGCAAAGGGCGGTTGGTCATAGGCGCAGATGCAAATGCGCACCACAATGCGTGGGGAGGAGCAGATACGAACGAGAGAGGCGAATCTCTATTTTGTTACATCCTGCAAACCAATTTGCAGATAGCCAACAGGGGAAATGTTCCTACATACATTGGTCCAACATCCAGCAATGTTCTGGATATTACATTGAGCTCCGAGCGTGATATATCAAGGTATGATTGGATGGTTCTCGATAGACCATCCTTCTCCGACCATGCGTATATAAGCTTCAGCATCCCACTAAAGAGGGTAGAGAAGGGAGGAACCTTTAGAAACCCTAGGGCAACGAATTGGACTAAATTCCAGAAACATGTAGAAACGAAACTGGGACAACCCAAAAAGGTTGCTAATGTAGAGGAACTGGAGGAGTCGAATGAATTCCTAACAAGGACGCTTATGACTGCGTATAACAAAGCTTGCCCTCTAAGAAGATTCAGAGGAAAAGCAAAGCCGCCATGGTGGAGCAATGAGCTGAGTCTTCTAAGAAGACAGGTAAAAGAAATGTTTAAACTCGCAAAGACCGCGGAAAGCGAAGCGTGTCGGGACGAGTACAGGGATCTACTGAGGATCTACAAGCGTGAAATTACCAGGGCGAAGAAAAACTCATGGAAAAGTTTCTGTACGGACATAGAGTGCTCCAGTGAAACAGCACGGTTGAAAAAAGTCCTAGCAAAGGGAAACATAGTCCAGGGACTAATAAAGAAAGAGAACGGGGAATGGTCACGTGATAGTGAGGAATCCCTTGAGGTGCTGCTTGATACACATTTCCCATCTGGAGACGGTTTAGAAGAACCAGCAGACATCACTCACACTTCGATCACGGAGCTAGTGGTGCCGGGCTTGGTGACCGATACCAAGATCGAGTGGGCAGTGAAGACGTTTTCTAAGTTTAAATCGCCGGGCCCAGATGGTATATTCCCGGCCATGCTACAACTCTCAAGTAGGGCGGTCGTGGAATGGCTTAAAATAATATTCGATGGGTGCATAAGACTGAATCATGTACCGCACTCTTGGAGAACTGCTCGTGTAGCTTTTCTACCAAAGGCGGGGAAGATCGGTCACGTGTATCCCAAAGACTATAGACCCATTAGCTTAACATCATTTCTGCTCAAAACCTTTGAGAGGCTGATAGATGTGTACATAAAGTCCAACGTGGATGAAAAGCTGCTCTCCACAACACAGCATGCGTACACCAAAGGCAAGTCGGTAGACACCGCATTGCATAGGGTGGTAATAAGCATAGAGAAATCCCTGGAATATAAGGAGTATGCTCTAGGAGTCTTCTTGGACATTGCCGGGGCTTTCAATAATGTTGCAAAATGGGCGATTATGGATGGTCTTAATTACATTAAAGTACATCCTGCCTTAATCAAACGGATCGGCTGCATGTTAAATTGCAGAAAGATTACATCACAATGGGGATTGTACGAGGCCACGAAATCAGTGGACAGGGGCACGCCGCAGGGAGGGGTGCTATCACCTCTGCTGTGGACACTGGTTATCAACCAACTGCTCAGGCAATTCGATGAGGGACCCGTAAAACTTACGGCTTACGCAGATGACGTTGCAATTGTCATAAGTGGAAAATGCCTTCCAACGATTAGTTCTTTGATGGATCGGGCGCTTCGGGATATTCATACCTGGGCATCTAATGTCGGGCTGAAAGTCAATGCGGAGAAGACGGATATGGTCTTGTTTACAAAGAGATACAAGGTCCCAAATTGGACCAGGCCTAAGTTAGGAGCGGTGACCTTACAGGAGAAACCTTGCACAAAATATCTAGGAATCATCCTAGACAGTAAGCTGTCATGGAAGCTCAACTTGGAGGAGAGGGTCAAGAAGGCCTCAACGGCACTATATGCATGTAAAAGAATGCTGGGGTATACGTGGGGCCTATCGCCCTCTCTTTCTCATTGGGTTTTTACAGCGATTGTAAGCCCTATTCTATACTATGGAGTTCTTGTTTGGTGGAAAGCCACACAAAAAACAACATACCTCAAAAAATTAGAGGGGGTATGCAGACTATCGATGCTTTGCATTACGGGAGCCCTGAAAACAACCCCGACGGCTGCACTGTATGCCATTCTGCACACTCCACCTGTAGACCTGGTAGCAAAGAACAAAGCGTTAACGACCGCAACCAGGCTCGATGCTTCGGGGCAGCTTGAGCGCCGACCATATGGCCATAGTAGTATAGCGTCCTCAGTCACAAGACGAACAGACTACATGATACCCTACCTGCACTTTGAGGGAGATCTTAAGGCCACAATAGAGGTGGACGGTTGGCGCAAGGGTGCGCAAATGGCGGACGAGGCGATACATGTGTACACCGATGGTTCCAAAATAGTGGAAGGAGTAGGGTCTGCGGTATACTGCGCTGATCCGGAATTAAGCAGATCCTACAGGCTGCCGGATTACTGTAGCGTTTTCCAAGCGGAAATATTAGCCGTAACCAAAGCAGTAGAAACCCTGTAAGAGAATAGCTTAAGCTGCAACCGTGTTAACATTTATATTGACAGTCGAGCAGCAATTAAGGCAATAATCTCGCATAGCACAGCATCTAAATGCGTGTTAGAGTGTAAGCAGTCTCTGGAGAGAATCGGGACAGGAAAAAGCATACATCTATATTGGGTCCCAGGGCATATGGGAATAGATGGGAATGAAAAAGCGGACGAATTAGCTAAAAAGGGCGCATCCCTTGAAGCTTGCTCCGTAGACGTCCCAATTAGATTGGGCGAGATTAAGCGAATGCGAGAGGTGCACATGATCGACCAAGCAGAAAAGGCGTGGGTTCAAGCGCGGGCTGTAAAGTGTCGAAGATTATGTGTAGGTCTTACAACCTTAGACTAACACAATTGCTTCTATCATTAAAAAGAGAGGACTGTAGACTCATGACGGGTATTCTGACTGGACACTGCCTTCTGGCGTCGCATGCCTTTAAATTAGACTTGGTCAGTGATAGCAGGTGTAGGAAGTGCGGGTTGGAGGAGGAAACGATCGAGCATGTTCTGTGCTCGTGCCCTGCACTTGCCAGGCTAAGACTCCAGCTATTAGGAGTGATACAGCTGTCAGATCTAGAAGCAGCAAGTGGCTTAAGTCCTAGGAAGCTTCTAGTATTTGCCAAGAGGACGGAGTTATTTTATAACATAGGTCCTGTTTTTGATAGGGTTTTTCAGTTTGGTCGTTAAAACAAACTTCTGGTAACACTACGGACTCAATCAGTCTATGTGAGGTCCTCATGGACCGGCCAGTTCAACATACCTACCTACTCCTGATTATACCTGTCTCGTCCAAGTAGACATCCAGAGAATATAATTTGCTCGACCTTTTCAAAGGTTTCCCGTCCAGCAAAAACGTTATCTCCTCGTTGAAATCTGTTTGAGCATACTTAATGAGAAAATACTGAGCTTTTTGGATCGTTTCGAAGTCAATAGCTGACTTTGTTCTTTTAGATGATATTTTTGAATGTAGCTTTTGTATATAGAGCATGAAGGTCGCTACTGCTCTATACAAGCGTGTCCAGTTAGAAAAGTATTTAACGTTCAGCTTAATATTTCGTAATGGTATAATTTCAATTTATAAACAATAGTGTCTAAGCTCCTTTAAGTCATCATCATTTGAGTTTACGTCGGTGAAATGCGGCCAGTTCTTCTGCTCTAACGCTAAAATCTCCGGCCCTTCAAACCATGGCTTGTAGGCCGTAGCAGTAGGGCTAGTTATTTTAGTAGCCAAGTCGGCGGGATTCGACTTCGAGGGTACCCACCTCCATTGGTCTGTATTTGATGTCTCGAGTATCTCACCAACCCTATGCATAACGTATTTATGGAAGCTTCTGGGATCCATCCGGATCCACCGCAATACGGTTTTCGAATCGGTCCACCAATGCATAGACGTTATGCCAATTGGTTGCACACTGGCTACCGTAGAGGCCAGTCGGGTGCCGACAACCGCTGCCTGCAATTCCAGCCTCGGGATTGACAATGGCTTGAGGGGTGCGACTTGGGATTTGGCCGCTGCTAGAGTGACAGAGACATCGTTGCCCTTTTGTATTCTTAAATAGCAAACAGCTGCATACGCATTTTCTCCTGCATCGACGAAAGTGTGCAGTTGTACATCGTCTGCCCCTTTAAGCAATGACGAATAACAGCGAGGAATTTGTAAAGCAGTTATAATTTGCACCATAGTTTTCCAATGGCACCATTTCTCGTAGAGTTTGTCGTATAGCGGATCGTCCCAGGCAATATCGGATCGCCACACATCTTGGAAGAGAGTTTTCAACCCTACAGTGTAGCAGTTGACGAACCCCAAAGGACCGAAAATAGACATTAGCACCTGGAGAACCTCCATTTTTGTAGGCGCCAAGTTTTCATTAATGACATCGCGGCGAAGTTTCGTAAACCTGCAAATATACTTAAAATTGTCACTAGTTGGATGCCAAAACATACCCAGTATCTTTGTAGTAGACGCCCACTCTTCTACCTCGTGTACCGATAAGGGGTCATCCGTCAATTTATCCAGCAAGGGTTTGGAATTTGAGGACCAACCGCGAATATCGAACCCAGCTGCGCGGTGATATCCTTAACCTGCGTAGCCAATTTAAGAGCGGATTGTTCGTCGTCTTCGCTGTCAATGACATCGTCGACGTAATGATTTTTCTTTATGGATTCCGCTGCCCGTTGAAATTCATCCATGAATTTATCTGCATTTTTATCACGTACGAAATGAGCTATGCAAGGAGCGCAGTTGAGACCAAATGTCAGCGCTTGCATAACATACACGCTAGGATGTTTCGGATCATCCCCGTCATCGTGCCACACAAATCGCTGAGCGTGCATATCCGTTTCTCGAACCTTTATGCGGTGAAACATTTCGGCAATATCTCCACATACAGCAACTCTACCGACCCTAAACGCTAGCAAGATTTGCACAAGTGGGTTCAGCAGATCAGGACCAGTTAAGAGAAAGTCTTTTAGTGATTCTCCATTAGTTTTCGCAGCAGCGTCCCAAACCATACGAATTTTACCAGGTTTATTGGGGTTTGTAACGACGAATGTTGGTAAGTACCACACTTTGTTTCTGGGAATTTCAATCTCGGCTGTCGATAGCTTCTTCGCGTACCCCTTGCTGACCAAGTTGTTAATCTGCTGTTGCATGATAGATCGCAGGGTAGGATCTTTAGCGAATTTCTTTTCTAAGCACATCAGACGTCGTATTGCATTTGGATAACTGTCAGGCAGAGGCGCATTTATATCTCGCCACAACAACCCAATCTCGTAACGATCGCCAAGTTGCTGGCACGTGCTGGTCATGATATTTAAAGCTTTAGCATCATCCTTTGAAATTATCTCCTTTGATTTTGGGGACTCCTGTGCGAAGAAATCCTTCACTATTTCATGCAGGTGATCGTATTTCAGTTGGCAGTCACACGTGTGTACATTCAGATGAAATTTGTCGTTTTGGTTTCTCTTACACCCCTGCAGTGTCCACCCCAAACGCATCTTGGAGGCTATTGGCTGACACCAGGCACCTTGTTTAACTTTAAGCGGTATGGCCAACTTCCAATTATCAGCACCATTAAGTACCGACGGTTTTATGTTATTGTACGATTCGATGGGAAGCCCTCTAAGGTACTGATATTTCGATTGCATATCAGTTGTGTTAAGCGACTGTACTGGGAGATCAAGGTTATCTACCGTGCGTACATTTTCAAGTGAGAATTTATGGTAGACGCTCCTACCCGAAATATCTATGGACACCTTTTCAGATTTTTCTTCGATGCGAGTGGTATTACCAGTCCAACGCAAACATAGAGTTCCCTTTTCACCTTTGTTACCATAACTGGCAGTGCGGTACAGGTTCCCTTATGATGGAAGAATAAGGTCTGATGATCCGCTAGGTACGCTTGCATAGGCTCAGCTCGCCGGATGGGGTGGGGTTCACAAATCACCAACGATGTTGCCCTAAACCGCAGAAACAAAAAAAAAAATTCGTACCCGTGCGCTGTTGTTCTCGCTTCCCCTCTCGTATGTCCTCCTCCATAGCATGCCACCGCCGTCGTCACAGTTCGCCTCCATAAACTCAAGGCCGGCCCTTCTGCTTCATTACCCACCCTACCGATGTCAACCAAGGCCCGAGTCGGTTGACCCAACACTTACCTCTGTACCTGTGTCCGTCTGTTTAACCCCGAAGGATCACCCCGTTACCCCCATTTATCACACGTCTTGTTAGTTTTAGCAATTCATTTAATGTGTTATTTCATTTCTAGAGATATACTATCATGAGTGCTCGTGCACTTGTCTATACTTATCTTACCCGACTATACTGTGGCGTTCAACCCAACCACTGTCTAAAATTACATTCTAGATTTCAATCCAATTCGAACGGTGTGCGTCCCACCATAATGTTTGCGCGCGAGTGTACCCGCAAAAATATCAATATAAATATATATCTAAGTAAAACATGTAACTATAATATGATCATTCAACCATCATTCAATTACCATAGACTCAATGGCAGGTCGTATTCATATGAGAGTATCAACGATGTTAATCTTACCGAGGTTATTGGAAGCATTTAGCTCAATTCAAATCTACATACTTCGAATCCATATACATATACGTTTGATGTAACAAAAAAACTCCGCATAATTCCATATATAAAAACATCCATACGCTCATGTGCATATCGCTGCAACAGCTATGTATGTTTACTTCCTAAACCATTTCTCATGACTGCATTTTTAAACAGATATCCCCATATATCGCAGCAATGAACAGGAGAAAATGTCTACAATTGACAATAACATTACGATGGTATAAAATTATATTCCTGATTTAACTCATAGCACTTCAAGACAGAATCGCTTTACCGCGGCCAATCTTCAACCAACTCGAATCCAACAACCACGTATGACCACCCGCTGTGCGATGGCTCTGTCTTGCAAGCTTTGAGCTACATCACGATACATAACATTACGGCCGTTTTGGCAATGAGCAATTCAATTCTATAAATGTATCGGTGTGTATGTGAACCGAACCCGCTTATAATAAACAAATTTCATTAGCATTGAGTTACGCCCTTGGCAAGCGACGGAATGGTGACAATTATTTGTGGCTACTCAACTTCCACCATCCTCAACTAAACTGACCACTATATCAGCTCCTTACCTAAAGCGCGCCGGATAAACACCTGAATTCGTGCACAGCATCAATCGTACTAACCAATTATCTCAACTACATATGATTCACCATGCTGCCGTTGCCTCACGCTGACAAACGATTATACCTGGAAGCATAAATATCACTACTACAGTCCTACGCTTAACAACTATGCCTACATATACGCTTAATGGTGATGTTCAGCGCTTCTCTCTGTCGCTCTCTGATGGCAACGTGGTCGCTCAAGCGTACAGGCACTTCATGCCAACCGAATTGCCGTGTGTTCCCATTCCATGCCAGTAACGTCTTTGTGCACACCCCCAAGCATCATTATTGTTATATGATTCTATTTTATGCATACGTACTTATATTTCACAACAATAGGATATGGAAGTTTTTGCTCACTCCGTTTCTGTTGCAAACCTGTTTCGCTATTTTGCAGGCAATGCCGCCAGTAACCTGAGTGTGTTTCGCTGCTCCTCTGCCGCACGGATTCGTTGCTCGCCTCTCCACCCTTGTAGGAGTAGGCTTCAATTACCCAACACGTAAACTCCGTACAATTGAGAGCATTTGTGGTGCTCAAACCTCTGCAGCCTGCCTCCCGTGCTGTGCCAAGGGTTCTGGAGCGCCGCGCTGTTATGCCACCACAATATGCACACGTACTAGCCGGTCTTTTAACGGCCTCTAGCCGCTAACATTGGTGCGCTCTCGTGGACGCTGCGCTTGAAGAAACTTGCTCGTTATTGCCGTGTTCTGGTTGCTTTTGGAGTGAACGCTTATTACTGAGCACTTATTAGATGTTCCCGCGGACATTGGCGCGTGCTCTTTGATGTTGCTCAATTTTGCTTTCAATTTTGATGTTGCTCGATGAAATTACTATCTCTAATGCAAAATTGTATAGTTTAAACATGTGTCTAGCAAGGCAAGCCACAATCTTCGGAAATTCTTTCCTGGATGTTTTCCGATAAGTTTTTCTTTTTCCCAGCTTTATGCTTAATCCCCTGTGATGAAAAGGCCGGATGCAGGAAAAACGTGAAATTGGCTGTGTTGGCCACTTACCCTAGCTTGACGTTAAGCAAGGTTGCCTGATTTGTCAACCATGCACGGTTGCATTCACTCTTATAAATTTCATTGGCTCGCTTTGCTAAACTCCAGGCCACATCTTCCGTAACAGGGCGAGTTGATCGAGGAGGTGATGGGGAGTCGATGAGCTCGAAAGACGGGAAGATGTGTTTTAGTCCGCGCAAGTGTCTGTGGGGCGCGTACCCACGTCCCTCCTTTAGATCTTGATGTCTTTCGCATGGAAGATTCCAATGGGCGTGCCTCTCATGTCCCCCAGCTGGTACAGACACTGACCGACCTTCCTCAACACCACGGCTCTCGTGAGTTTTGGTGCCAATTTCGCACTGAATCCTCGCACCGCGTCGCTCTGGCGAAAACTTCTCCGGTATACTATCTGCCCTTCCACATATGCTCTCGGTTTCGCCCGTGTGTTGTAGGCTCGCCGACCCTTTTCATACGCCGAGTTCAAGTGGGCTATCACCTTTTCTCTCAGCAGTCTGAGTCTCACGTCCCTCGTCATTATTTCTGTATCTGAATCCGCGGCTTCGCCTAAGGCTCGCAATATGGGGTAGGTTTCCCCATGTTGGACCATTATCTGACCAAAGGCAAACCTGTATGGCTCCGCTCCTATGGCTTCGTGGACGGCACTGCGCAACGCGAATGAAGCTTTTGACACCTGTTTGTCCCAGGATTTCTGGTCACCTTCCTCGAGATACGATCGAATTATTGCCAGCAGCGATCTATTGACTCTCTCGGAGGCATTGGCTTGGGGTGAATACACCGCCGTTTTCATGTGTTGGCCGCCATAGCCTCGCAGGAAATCCGTGAACACTTCGGACACGAACTGACGCCCGTTATCGGAATGGATGACCTCTGGCACCCCGAATATGTGAAAAATATCCGTCTCCAGATACCGAACCACTTCTTTTGCCGTGGCATTTCTCATGGGCTTCAAGAATATGAACTTGGAGAAGTGATCCAGCACCACAAACACGTAGCTGTTTCCTTCCCGAGATCGCGGATATGGTCCGCAGAAGTCCACGTATAACCGCTGGAACGCTCTCCCCGACACCGTTTGTCCGCCCATGAGTGGCCTGCTCGTGGCGTTCGAGGCTTTGCAGTATTTACAGATGTCGCAGCTCCCCACAAACCTTTTGACCGCGGTCACCATTCCGGGCCAGTAATATTTGGATCGCAAGCGATGGAGATTGTCTTGGTTACACCTCCATGGCCGGCAGAGGGTCCATTGCGCGTCCGCTCCAGCAGCGTTTGCCGAAGGCCCTCCGGCACCCATAATTTCCAAGTGAATTCGTCATCGTCCTCGTTTCTTCGGAAGCGGTCTCTCTTGTAGATAATGCCCTGTATCACCTTGACGTCTGGTAGTCGTTCCGCATTTGACTCCGTGACCTTGATGAGGTCTTGGTAGCTGTCCGATTGAAATTCCTTGTCACTTAGCGATATATCCATCGACAGGTTCCCGGCTTTAATCTCGTCCATATGGATCCGGCTCAATACATCTGGCACTACATTCTTGGCCTCCTTCCGGTGTACGATATCGAAATCAAAGCCCTGCAGCTTGAGGCTCCAGCGCGCTAGCCGGCCGGAGAGGTCCTTCTGCCCCATAAGCCATTTTAGACTCATGTGGTCCGTGATGATTGTAAACGGCGTTCCATCGATGTATGGTCGAAACTTCTTCACACTGGTGACTGCTGCCAAGCACTCCAGTTCTGTAATTGTATAATTCCTTTGGGTCACGTTCAACTTCTGCGAAATGTAAGATATATGTCTTTCATTCCCCTGGTCATCCAACTGAAATAGCACCGCCCCTACCCCGGTGGTAGACGCGTCGCATTGCACAAAAAACCTCTTTCCGAAGTCCGAATTGACAAGCACTTTTGGTGAGGCTAGCTCCGATTTGAGCTTTTCAAAGGCCGCTGTGGCCTCCGGTGTCATCGCAAAATCCTTTTTCCTTTCAGGCAGTCTGTGAGCGGTGCAGTGAGGGTGGCAAAGTTAGAGATGAATCTTCTATACCAGCCAATGAGGCCTAGAAATCTTCGCAGTTGCTTTATGGTCCTCGGGACCGGAATGTCCAACATAGCTTGCACCTTCTCCGGGTCCGTTTTCAGCTCTCCTTGACCTACCAGGAACCCCAAATACTTTATTTCTCTCTGACAAAACTTTGATTTTAGCAAATTAATGGTGAGTCCCGCCTTCGAAAGACACTCCGCTACTTCGGCGAGATGTGGCAAATGTGTATCGAAATCCGGCGAGCATATCAACAGGTCATCAATATATATGAAGACGTTCTCCCTCAGCCTGGAGTGAATGACTTTATCCATTAGTCGAAGTCGCTGACTGGCATTACACAGCCCGAACAGCATCACCTTAAAGTGATAGAGTGGCCTGCCGGGGACTGTGAATGCAGTCTTCTCGCACGCCTCCTTCGCTAACGGGATCTGCCAAAAGGCGTCCTTCAGGTCGATTCCCGTTATGAAGTACGTGTCCCGTAGCCGACTAAGGATGCCCTCGACATGCCGCGTCGGATATGCGTCCTTCTTTGTGCACTCTTTCAGTTTGCGCATGTCTACACAGAGTCTGTTTTTTCCTGGTTTCTGCACGAGTACGATCGGGGAGCTCCACGCGCTGTTACTTTCCTCTATCACCCCGAGCTTCAGCATTCGGTTTATCTCCTCATACGCGAGTTTCTGCTTCGCCGGTGACATGGGATAGTATCGCTGCTTAACCGGCGTGGTCTCGTCATATACCTCGATGGTGTGTCCATCAGGTGGGTTCTCCCTAGACCTCGCTCAGCGGATGATGGAAACAACGATTTGACACGCTCCAGTTCTGTCCTCTGTCCTGGGGTCAGCTCCACCATACCTGAACTATCGGGGCTGATTTCCGACATCACTGACGACCATAACCCGAATGCTTCCTAGAAATCCACTCCCAGATACAATTGCTGTTTCAGGCTGGGCACAAGGTAGAGGATCATGCTCTGTGTCCTTCCCCGCCATTTCACGTCCATCATTATTTTGCCTATTACCGACTGTCCTTTTCCGTCCGCCGTACCCAGCTGCTCATCGATCGACACAACGTCCTTTACGCTCAACTTGCTAATCGCCGGTCCCCCAAAGCAGCTGACCGATGCGCCACTATCCAGCAGTCCGCGCATCATTGTCCCTCCTATCTGAACTTCGGCGTATGGCCTTCGGTCCCCTTCATCTCATATGATCGTTGCTGTCACCGCTCTTCTCATTGCCCTGCGCTCCTTGTCCTTGTGCCGCAGTTTTTTTATCTTCTTATACTGCCTTCCGCCTGCGTCCGCGCACCATATATTCTCACCTTGTGCTTTGCCTCCGAATATTCTTTGCCTCGCTTCTTGGTATCGCTTTTCCCTCTCTTGCAAGGTTTCGATTGGCATTGTCCTTGTTTGGTGTTCCGATATCGGTTTAGGTGAGTCGGCTCCGAGTATGGCCTTGACTACTTGTGGGTCTCCGGGATCTTCTTCTCCTGGCCTGACGTCCCGGTGCCTCCGCCAGGAAGATGGTTTTCCGGCCCACACTTTTCGCACATGACTAGTCTGGCTCCCGCCTTGTCACATTTGTAACATCTTAAATCATGGAATTGAGAATCGCATCCTTGTTCGTTGTGTCTTGGTCTCGTAAAATCAGAAGATTTTCTGGAGCTGACGTTCCTGCTGCCCACGCGCCCTCTTCTCTCGAAGGCTTCTACGGCAACAGAGCCGTCGGTGTTCTCGTGGATTTCCCCTTGTCGCAGCCCTAACTCATTAACTCCCCTTCGCTTGGCAAACTTGGACTCGTACTCCTCGAAGTGTTTTTCCGCCCGTCTGCACTCTGTCTTCAACTCCGCGAGTGTTGCAATTTGACAGCCAAATACAAGGTTATTCACCTTCGGCTTCAGATTTCTGCGCATGAGATTCACCAAGCTTCGTTCCGGCAGTGGAGTTTTCAGAGTTAGCGCCATTCCCCTCACGCATGCGTAAAAATCGTCGAAAGACTAGCGAAGATCCTGTTTCTCTTCATTCATCCTTTGCAGAACTTCTTCATCGCTGTCCGCCTTGCGGAAGTGGCTCAGGAGGGCCTCCCTTAAATGAAGAAACCCCTCTTTCTCCTCACCGGCCTGCTCTTCCATGTACAGCCAGAACCAATCCTGTGCGGCTCCACTCAAAAGCAAATGGAAATTCGAGTAAAGGTCCTCCGACGAAATCTCATGCCGCTTCTGCAAGGTCTCCACCCTAAATAAAAACCGTTCGATGGGGATGGACTTGCCCGTCCTATCGTATTTCAACCCCCAGTCCCTGATGACTTTAAATTTATTTTTGTTCCAATCCGTGTGTGTATTTCTACTTTGTGGTGATGGAGTGAAGAGCCTTCTTCCGGTAGATCCTGGTTGGTTCGATACCGCTTGGTCTTCCTCCTTGCGAGTGTGCTCTGGCTCAGATACTGCCGAAGGACCGCCAGAATCCCGTGAAGGACCTCCCGCGTCCGCTCGTGCACCTTCGCGAGCCTCCTTAACCGTGGTGATACGCGCCCCCAGGGCCCTAACCTCCTTTCGCATGCCGCTCATGGCATCGCGTATCGCTTCCGCCGTTGTGCGGTTCACGTCCAGTTGATACTGGAAAAACATTGCCTCGAATTTCTGTAACAACTCGCCCCCCCCCCCCCCCCCCCCCCTTTGTCTAGCAAGGTCGCTTCCGGCGAAGGAGCACCAACTACCGGGGCTAACCTCTGTCTGGGCTGCGCGACCGACGTGTTTGGCTCGACTTGCCTTGAGGATGATTGCTCCTCCTCCTCCTCGCTGTTATTTGCGTTCGTCCTGGATTTCCTCTTACCCTTTCTGGTCATTATTCCAGGTGATTATAAAAAAATTGATGTTGTTGTTTCGTGGCACACGCTGTCGCGTGGTAGATTAGAAGCAATTTTCAAAAGCTATCTCACCTCTCTGGCTTTTAGAAGCCAAGAAAAAAATAAAATGTGGTACGAATTAATGGTGGAAGTGTGATGAATTGGGTTTAGGGTGATCTGTCCAAAGTTATTGTTATTCCTGTCCCGGGATGTCCCCCCCTGTCCTGCACAAACTGTCTCCTATCCTAGATGTCCACTGCCAAAAGGACTTGACTCTCGTCCTAGTGGGCTGGACCCGCAATCTTCCCAGAGTGAGTTACCGGGAAACTACCTCATACGAACGTGGACTTATATCCCGTGAGTAGTAGCCGCCTCGCCGATGAGACACCCACTCCGTTACGTGATCTACCTCATGAGAACTTGACTCGTGTCTGATAATCAGTAGCCGACCCCGCTATCGAAAGGTTACATTTAAAAATAATATTACAATCGGTGACACATTTGTGAGCCGCATGCGAAGCCTCACAAGCTGGCAAACCATGCCCCCCCCCTTATCTGTCTGTAGCTGTCCCCGCGATCGACACGCTGTGAATGAAGACAGCTGTCCTATAAAGTGAATTTTGT
The DNA here is from genome assembly GCF_040869045.1 of Eurosta solidaginis. Lineage (NCBI taxonomy): Eukaryota > Metazoa > Arthropoda > Insecta > Diptera > Tephritidae > Eurosta > Eurosta solidaginis. The sequence continues at coordinate 167,356,812 of NC_090319.1, read as the reverse complement.
GGTAGCCCCACTTTCGGGCCCCACGTTGGGCGCCATTTTCTATTGTTACCATAACTGGCAGTGCGGTACAGGTTCCCTTATGATGGAAGAATAAGGTCTGATGATTCGCTAGGTACGCTTGCATAGGCTCAGCTCGCCGGATGGGGTGGGGTTCACAAATCATCAACGATGTTGCCCTAAACCGCAGAAACAATAAAAAAAAACTCGTACCCATGCGCTGTTGTTTTCGCTTCCCCTCTCGTATGTCCTCCTCCATAGCATGCCACGGCCGTCGTCACAGTTCGCCTCGATAAACTCAAGGCCGGCCCTTCATTACCCACCCTACCGATGTCAACCAAGGCCCGAGTCGGTTGACCCAACACTTACCTCTGTACCTGTGTCCGTCTGTTTAATCCCGAATGATCACCCCGTTACCCCCATTCATCACACGTCTTGTTAGTTTTAGCAGTTCATTTAATGTGTTATTTCATTTCTAGACCTACTACAATGTTAAAGATATACTATCATGAGTGCTCGTGCACTTGTCTATACTTATCTTACCCGACTATACTGTGGCGTTCAACCCAACCACTGTCTAAAATTACATTCTAGATTTCAATCCAATTCGAACGGTGTTCGTCCCACCATAATGTTTGCGCGCGAGTGTACCCGCAAAAATATCAATATAAATATATATCTAAGTAAAACATGTAACTATAATATGATCATTCAACCGTCATTCAATTACCATAGACTCAATGGCAGCTCGTATTCATATGAGAGTATCAACGATGTTAATCTTACCGAGGTTATTGGAAGCATTTAGCTCAATTCAAATCTACATACTTCGAATCCATATACATATACGTTTGATGTAACAAAAAACTCCGCATAATTTCATATATAAAAACATCCATACGCTCATGTGCATATCGCTGCAACAGCTATGTATGTTTACTTCCTAAACCATATCTCATGACTGCATTTTTAAACACATATCCCCATATATCGCATCAATGAACAGGAGAAAATGTCTACAATTGACAATAATATTACGATGGTATAAAATTGTATTCCTGATTTAACTCAAAGCACTTCAAGACAGAATCGCTTTACCGCGGCCAATCTTCAACCAACTCGAATCCAACAACCACGTATGACTACCCGCTATGCGATGGCTCTGTCTTGCAAGCTTTGAGCTACATCACGATACATAACATGACGGCCGTTTTGGCAATGACCAATTCAATTCTATAAATGTATCGGTGTGTATGTGAACCCAACCCGCTTATAATAAACAAATTTCATTAGCATTGAGTTACGCCCTTGGCACGCGACGGAATGGTGACAATTATTTGTGGCTACTCAACTTCCACCATCCTCAACTAAACTGACCACTATATCAGCTCCTTACATAAGGCGCCCCGGATAAACACCTGAATTCGTGCACAGCATCAATCGTACTAACCAATTATCTCAATTACATATGATTCACCATGCTGCCGTTGCCTCACGCTGAAAACGATTATACCTGGAAGCATAAATATCACTACTACAGTCCTAAGCTTAACAACCATGCCTACATATACGCTTAATGGTGATGTTTAGCGCTTCTCTCTGTCGCTCTCTGATGGCAACGTGGTCGCTCAAGCGTATAGGCACTTCATGCCAACCGAATTGCCGTGTGTTCCATTTCCATGCCAGTAACGTCTTTGTGAACACCCCCAAGCACAATTATTGTTATATTATTCTATTTTATGCATACGTACTTATATTTCACAACAATAGGATATGGAAGTTTTTGCTCACTCCGTTTCTGTTGCAAACCTGTTTCGCTATTTTGCAGGCAATGCCGCCAGTAACCTGAGTGTGTTTCGCTGCTCCTCTGCCGCACGGATTCGTTGCTCGCCTCTCCACTTTTGTAGGAGTAGGCTTCAATTACCCAACACGTAAACTCCGTACAATTGAGAGCATTTGTGGTGCTCAAACCTCTGCAGCCTGTCTCCCGTGCTGTGCCAAGGGTTCTGGAGCGCCGCGCTGTTATGCCACCACAATATGCACACGTACTAGCCGCTCTTTTAATGGCCTCTAGCCGCTAACGGTGGTGCGCTCTCGTGGACGATGCGCTTGAAGAAACTTGCTCGTTATTGCCGTGTTCTGGTTGTTTTTGGAGTGAACGCTTATTACTGAGCACTTATTCGATGTTCGCGCGGACATTGGCGCGTGCTCTTTGGTGTTGCTCAATTTTGCTTTCAATTTTGATGTTGCTCGATGAAATTACTATCTCAAATGCAAAATTGTATAGTTTAAACATGTGTCTAGCAAGGCAAGCCACAATCTTCGAAAATTCTTACCTGGATGTTTTCCGATAAGTTTTTCTTTTTCCCAGCTTTATGCTTAATCCCCTGTGATGAAAAGGCCGGATGCAGGAAAAACGTGAAATTGGCTGTGTTGGTCCATTACCCTAGCTTGACGTTAAGCAAGGTTGCCTGATTTGTCAACCATGCACGTTTGCATTCACTCTTATAAATTTCGTTGGCTCGCTTTGCTAAACTCTAGGCCACATCTTCCGTAACACCTTTTACGCCAAGTTTGTTAAACACTTCCCTTTCTATAAGAGTCACTGACGAGCCTTCGTCTAAGAATGCGTGAACATCGACCACTGTATTGCCTGAATACAAACGAACAGGTAAAATTCTAGAAAGGGGACGCGAGTCCTCGTGGCTACTGTTGTGAGTGTTAACTTGTTCAATTGATACCTCGGCGTATTTGTGTAGTAGAGGGTGGTGTTTTGTAGGGCAGTCCTCTATTCCACACGCTTTGTTTATGAAACATTTGCGTCTATGCGAACCAAGACATTGCCGACAAAGATTGTTGGGTTTAACTACTTCCCATCTACGTGGCAAAGCAAACCTTTTAAATACTTCACACTGGGGCACTTTATGGTCGTAGCCTTTACATATGCAACATTGTTTGTTAGCTGTATTATAAGATACTAACTTCGACTGTTTTGCACTACTTTCAATTGTTTAAGGTTGGCCTTTTATTTCCAACCATTTTCGGTGTGGGATATACTCACGCTGGGTCGTGGGTATGCAGCCCACTGTGCACACACAAACCCTTCTTAAGTTTTTCCAAATAATTTATTAAATTTCGTTTACAGTTTATTTCACAGTTTATTTAATGAATTTCTTACCACTTTCAGTTTTATATATATATGTTCATACTTATCACTTTTTAGTTCTATTTAAATATATGTACAATTTTTAACAAACACCCTTTTGGTTTTTTTCTATATTTTCTTGATTTTCTTCTTTAGTTTGGGTATATCCACGACCGGTCACTTGAGTGTGCAAAAACGAAATCAATCGGGTTCGTTTTCTCACCCACGCTCAGCGGCCATCATTTTTACTGCTGAATCAAATGGTGCTGCTGGGTGCATTGGCATTGCTGTTCAGCAACAGCTGTCGGCGATGCCACTTGCACGCAGGGGTGTGTTTTGTTGCGTAAAGGCGGGTAACGCAGTGCGGTTATACCACCCTTCCTTAGAAAAGAAGAATCTGAAAAGTTGATCAGATTTGTCATATTCTTCTTTTTCTCATGACTTTCAAATTGTTTTGGTTGAATGAATGTATGATATTAGGGTGTCCTCCCCTTTTTTCTCATTCGTTCAATCAGAACAATTTTTTTCTTTTACATATGAAATTTTGTTAATATAAATCCAATTACTTACATTGTAATCTATCAGAAATGAAGGTACTGACACTCGTCGTTAGTAATAATTGTGTGCCAGCCCTAATAGTCACTGGATGGATTGCAGCCAACGCCATCTAACAGTCAGATCGGTTGGACGAGCAGAAGGTGTAATGTGAAAAATATAAGTATGGCAGCGCTGTCTTTTAGGCAAGAATCTGGCGATCAGCCAATCAAGTGCTTGCTTTGATTATTGCTTAGCTGACGCAGCCCTCTGTAGGAAAACATCGGTAACTTATTATAAGAAAGATGTTTAAAAAAAGAAATGTGAAAATATGGTAATGATGTAGACACGAAAAAAAAGAAAGAAGATTAATTGAGAATAGAGCACTGAATGCGAACGGATATACATAAAAAAAACCCAACCTTGGCATTATTATTACAAATAAACCGGAATTATAGCTCAGATGTGAAAAAAAGAACTTACGTACCACAAAAACAATTGAAAAATGAACATTCGTGAGGAAATGGCCAATATCTTGGCTGATGCTGGGGTGGAATTTCCACAAAAAGCTGCAACAACGCAGTTGCGGAAATTGTTAAAAAAACGTGGTTGGGACTGGCCAAATCCCTTCCACCAATATTGCAGTACGCGTTCCTTCAGCTATTAATACAAATGATTCATTTGCCGCGGATAACCAAAACATTACCAATGATGTTATTATTTCTGGTGCTTCCGGCACTGCTGATGCTGCCCTAACCGATGCCGCTGTCACCGATGTCCCTGTCACTACAGACGCCATCACCACCGCCGCTGTCATCGCCATTCCCGACGCTGAAACCGCCGCCATTACTACCACCGCTGCCACTGCCACTACCGACGCCATCACCACCGCCGCTGTCATTGCCAATACCGACGCCATCACCACCGCTGCCACTATGGCCAATACCACAACCGAGTTCACTGAAGAAGCTGCAGGCATATTATACGGGGAAATGCCTAACAGTCCACAACATATAAAAGATGAACTGAACAAAAGGATAGAAATCCTAAGAAAGGAAAAAGAAATCCTGACGTTGGAAAAATCCGTTGCGGACTTAAAACGTGAATTCCAAAACGCACGAAACGACACCCCCATTGGTAACGGTAGGCTACAAATCCCAAATCGTTTAACTTTTCGGGACATCGAACATACCATCACAAAATTTGACGGTGAAAATAAAGCATATAGCGTGCACAACTTTCTTCGCAATTTTGATAGAGTCATGCAGATGGTAAATGCAGACGACATTTTTAAGTACACTTGCTTGTGCAATTCTCTTTGCGGTGACGCTAAACTTTTACTGTATAGAGACGTTCTTAATTACGAAGATTTAAAATCGCTTTTGGTTAGAGAATTTGGTCGGGTGGTGAGCCGTCACGAAGTATACAAAGCGTTGGTCACTCATAAATGGGATGAAAAAAGCAGCATTCGCCGATATGTGTTGGAAATGGAAAACATCGCTGCTCGTTGTGACTATGTCGACGAATTTGAACTGATCCACTTTATAGTTGATGGCCTCCAAGACAGGACCCCGGAAATATATATCCTAATAAACGCAAGGACGATGAAAGAATTCAAACAATCCCTTTACCTATACGAGCGTCGTCGCTCATCTCGGCCATCTATATACGACAACGTTCAAAAACCGAAACCATCAAAATCAAATACGCCAAAGAACGATGAAATTGATGCAGCAGAAATGCGCTGCTTCAATTGCACCCATATGGGACACTTTCAGAGCAAATGTCCATACGAAAAAAGGCCAGTGGGAAGTTGTTTCCGTTGCTGGAAGATGGGCCATGACCACCGCAGTTGTACTAACTCAAAAAAGGTACTAAACTTGAAGAAAACCGTTGCTGCAGTCGGGACCGAAACTGAAGATGGGGATGAAGAACGTTGCTACCGAATGCTAGGATCTATGAATATGGTAAGTGTCGCCTATGTAACAAAACAAGTTAAGTGCAAAAGATTTATGGATTGTTTATCTCTCTTTGATACTGGCAGTCCAACTAGCTTTGTTCGCAAGTCCGCCGTGCCATTTGATGTGAGCGGAATCGCCAAGCAGTCAAAATATCGAGGATTGGGAAATAACAAATTAATGATTTTTGGAAAAATTAAATGCGAAATAAAATTTAAAAATAAAATAGATGAATTTGTTTTAAATGTGGTGCCTGATGACACTATGGAGATTCCTCTAATTTTAGTAGGAACTGAATTGGAAGTGATACCGGTAATGTTAATAATGTCGTTTGTATTTAAGGAAATATTACTGTCTATACATGATATTTTTAGTAAGGAAATGTCTGCTTGAGTGTCTACTGAGAAAGAATAAAATTTTTGTGACTCGTAAGTTGTAATTCTATGAAATCTGAATAATTTAAATTTAAACAATAGATGCCTATTGGTGAGGGAAATTCGCTTACTTGCTTAGTTCGTCCTCCCCCAGCATTCGCTCCTCAGGGGCACTCGCGTTTAAAGCGCGGACGTTTGCACTTCTATCTCTACCGTTTGACGATCTTGAATTGTTACCTCTATTGTTACTATTATTTGAATTGGAATTTGTATTTGAACGCATATTACTATTGTTATTATTTTGGTATCTATTTCTGTTATCATATCGATATCGCTGACTATTGTTACCGTTACGGTTGCCGTTGTATGGAAATGAGCTATTATTCCTATAACCAGTATAGCTGCGATTTGGGTAAAAACCTCGATAACTAACACGTGAATTTCTGAATGTATTGTTACCACGCGTTCGAAAACCTGACGCTCAGTTACTTCGCTGTTTTGTTCTACAATTAATTTCGCTACTATGTCTTTCGGATCAGTAAATGCCGCTGAGGCTAAAATGGTTTTGACTAAATTGGATTTTGCGTTTAAACGACACACGTTAACAGTTTTTTCGACTGCCATTTCATGAGCTCTCGCTTGAGTGATCCCTTCAATAATAAGAGAACGCTCAAGTGAGTCAGCTAAATCTTCTACTTTTTTGGCAAAGTCAGTATAATTGTTGTTGTTAACGTGCAACGCTGCAATTTTCCCTGCTACAACTTTGGAGTTGTCTGATTTTATCCTATTACATAGAGCTACTTTAATTTCGTTAACTGACGTTACTTGCGTCCGAATTGCTTCACGGGCTTTACCCTTCAGTTTTGATTTTAAGAAAGCTATAAAAGTACCAGTTAAATTTACATCAGCGAACTCTTCAAGTAATTCGATTTTGTCTATAAAGGTTTCAAGTGCTAGAGGATTACCGCTGTAATTTTCTCTAATAGAATATGCACACATGTTAATGAAAGTTTTCTTTTCCTTAGGTGTTGCCATGATTTGATCGTTAAGAACTGAAGCTGAATTAGAAGAAGGTGAGGCAACGTTTGTACTAATTGCATCGTTAAGATCTGGGTTAACGTTAGAAGAAGGGGTAACTAAGTTTGCGCGGGTAGCTGAGCACGAAGCAGATATACGTAAACAAAAACAAAGCACAGCTTTGGCACAGCATGCAATAGAAAACAAACACACAGCTGATTTTGAAAACATAAAAATAATAGACACCGAAAGGAGAGAAAAAGCGCGTTACACCTTAGAAAGCCTAAGAATTTTGCAGAAAAGAGGAAACACAATAAACAAAAAAGAAGATACAGACAATATCGCCGCCGCGTACCTATTATGTTTGTAATTTAATTTTTAGTATGACAAGTTTACCGCATGTAGGTGGTATCGATTTTTTGTACTTTATTAACTTTCCGCAATTTTTTAATATTCAAATGTTTTAAATGTTTAAATGTTTTAGTAAAAATTGTGTTTTTCGTTAATCATTGTAAGTAAGAAAAATTTTGTGCAATCAATATTTATTTGCAATATTTTAAATTTCAAATCTATATGTATCTGATTGTGTTCTTTGTTGTTTTATTAAATAAATACAGTGTCACGCTCCTGAAGATGCCAAGGAAATTTGGCGAAACGTCGAGCTGAAAGGTGGAATAATCTTTATTCTTATTTTTATTTGCACCCAACACAATAGATCTGCGTAGCTTAAAATATACATAAATAAGTTTGTACTATTTGAGTCGTTAAGCTCTGATTTTAAAGTAGAAGAAATTGAAGTTAATTTTGCACTATTTGAATCTAAATTAGAAGTTAAATTTTTACTGGAAGAATCTTCGAAGCCTGAAAAATCTGTTAACCAAGATAATCTGTTTTCCTGGTATGTGATTTCTTCGGTCGAAGATGAAGCTAAACTTTCGTAGCTTCAGGCTGAATTATCGGAATCGGATTCTGAGTCTGAATTTTTTTGTACTTGCTTACCACTTCTAAGGTACATATTTATCAGGGACGCAAAAAGAATTCAGTTCAAACTATGAAATTAGTGAAGCACTTGTTTGAATGTCTGAATTTATATTTGAAGCTGAAATGTTGAGGAACAAGAAAAAAACTTTGTAAAAGGGAACTGATTTTCAGGTGAATAGTCGCTAAAGAAATATTTAACACTTTATTGGAATAATTAATTGAAACTGCAGTATACTTGTATGAAAAATCTGTAAAAAGTATTTGAATTTAAAATATCGCGAACGTAAAATGGCTTAAAAGTATATAGGTATAAATTGGTAAAAATCTCAAAAATGTGGTAATCACGGACGCACCGCTTTATTCAAAAAATCGCAATTGGTTCTTCACGGAACCACCGCATATATCAAAAAAATCTTAGTTGGTTTTTCACGGAACCACCGCACGTAACAAAAAAGTTAATTGGTTTTTAACGAAACCACCGCATATATCAAAAGGGTTAATTGGTTTTTAACGTAATCACCGCATATATCAAACAAGTTAATTGGTTTTTAACAAACCACCGTTTATAAAAAAATTCAGTTGGTTTTGCACAACCACCGTTATATCAGAAATCCAAAATTTATTTGAAATGCGAAATTATTTTAATTGAAATGCGAAGGCACCGAATTTAATAAAAAAAATTTAATTTTTAAATATACATACATATATACGTTTAAAGAAAAAATGTTAAACACATGTATATATAATATTCTTATTGTACTGCTAAAATGATGGCTGCCGCTGATGTCGCCAATGCTACTGCTGCCGGAGTTGTTTCTGCTGCCGAAGTCGCTGCTGGTGTTGTTGCTGCTGCTGATGTTGCTGCTGGCGGTGGTGGTGGTGTTTAAAAATGGCGATGTTTTACATTTGTCTATTGGCGTGGGTTATATGCCGTTACTTAAAAGCGTTATGTTATACAAAAATTTTCCTCGTTTTTGCTTTTATATTATCTGCGTTATATTTATTGTAGTTTTTAGTTGGTTTTATTAATTTAAAGATTTTGTTTTATCTCTGTCGAATTTAGTCCTTGTATGAGTTGTATTTCTATTAAAAATTTTCTTTCCTACAATTGGATATTTATTTTTGTATTACCTCTGTATTATATAGTTCTAGTTTTTAGTACATTAAGTTATTTAAAAGATTTTTATATTATTTCTGGTGAATTAATCGTAGAATTAGTTGATTTGTTAAAAATTTTCCTTTTATTAAAGTACTGAATTTCATATTACCTCCGAATAATTTATTTGTATTTTTTCTTTAGGTGATTTTATTATTTAAAATGATTTTTCCTTTCCATTATTTCTGCTTCCCTTAAACATAGTATTAGTTTGATTTTAATCGAAAATTTTCTTTTCTACAATTAGCTCTGTATTACTTCTCTTTTTTTATTTGTAATTTTATTATTTAACCTATTTTTATATTATTTCTGTTTTAATTGTTCATAGTTTTAGTTTAGTTTATTATACAATATTAATTTTTCCAAAAATTCCTATCACCCACTGCCACTTTTTGAACACCACTCTACTCACCACTCGCCGAAATTGAAATGACCGGGCTCCAGCCTCACGGTCGCCATGTTGCACTCTCCTTACCAGGTGTATGTCTATACGCATTAGGTTGCCTTCTTTCAGTACTTGCCGTGGAGGGCACCGCCTCCAGATTGATGCTCTCCTGTAGATTATGGTGAAGAAAGGGGCTGTCGCCTCCGCCGGACACTCATTCGGTACCAAATAAAAACTATCTTTTACACTTAATTTAAACACGTTTATTTTTTCTGACAAGCAGGTGCGAACACTATGTCTAGCAAATTTATATTGATGCCGGTGAAACATGAAAATGCCGAGCTATCATTGCCAATCGTCATTTTCATGTTTCACCCCACACATATATCTTATTCACTCTTACATGCTATATTTCAGCAGCTGAATACATAACGTATATACAATCTTTTATTCTTTCTGGTAAGATGCACTGTTCACAATGACACATCTTGTATTGTGAGCAACGATGTTGCCAGTTGGTTTATAAAAGATAATTTGGGGGATTTTACCCTTACAATTGTTTAGTCTTTTCATTAATGAATTCTTCTATATCTGTCAGCATGCCGATATGCACCCTTATGCTGATGACATTCAATTATATCTATCGGCAAGGTATGAGGATACCAGTCATCTTTGCGAAAGGTCCAATAATGGCTAGACATCCATTTCGGCTTGGGCCACGAGAAATTATTTGTGCCTTAAAAGTGACAAGTCTTACATCCTCCCGATATCTAAGAAAGCTATAGCTTTCTCAAATATTGCTCCTTTATATATTGGTGGTAATGTTCTAAAACTGGTGTCAAACGTGACCAATCTTGGCTTTATCATCAACAGTAGCTTGACATGCGATGATCATGTAAACTCTATTGTCTGCAAAGTATACTATATATTAAGGAACCTTCGAACGCCGGCGGCATTTACTCCTCCCCATGTTAGGAGAAAGCTTGCAATACAGCTAATTTTGCCGGCTATATGCTATCCCGAACTGGTATACAGTAAGCTGAGCTCGCATTCTGTCCATAAGATCGACGTAGCTTTCAACCACGTTACGTTACGCGCTATGTGTTCGGGTTAGACAAATTTGACCATATTTCGAATTGGAGAACACGATTACTAGGGTGTGATATAGCTGACTATCTGAAGGCCAGAAATTGTATATTTCTCTGCAGACTTATTATATGTAAGGAACCTAGATATCTTTATGATAAGCTAATTTTTCCCAGGTCCTCACGGACTCATGATCTTATTGTACCAAGCTATAACTACCTTACCCCCTCGCGGCTATTCTTTGTCAATGCCATTCGTACTTGGAACCCGATACCAATGTCTATTCGCAGTAGTAAAGCAACTTTAGGGCAGTTTTATAAGCTTACTACCGGAAAATACATTAATACTCTCTAGTTGATTTGTTGACAAGTTTCGCTATCTAAATAATAATTTGTCTGTGATTATTGAATTCATACTTTATTTTTCTATATCTGGTGTTTTTTTTCTTGTGTTATGATCTTGCCTAGATTTAGGAATTATCTATATTTTTGCTGTTCCATATACTGTTGTACTATAAGAGATCATAGATCTCATTGTACTAATGTTACCTATCAATAAACGAAATGAAATGAAATACAAATTATGTATGGTCTGCTGAAATAGACTATAAACATATAAATAGCGCCATAACCATACCATAGCCAACCAATTGGTTTTTGATTTATTTAATAATGCGTCTGTAACCATTTCAACTATCGTAGGAGTGCGGATTCGACTCCCACTCCCGGGAGAAAAGGCCCTTCAAAAAACGCGAGTACTCCATAAATAATGTAAGGAATACTCCTTTGGGAGTATAGGAGTATTCCAAAACTAATAGTATTCATACAAAAAATGTGCTCCAATTAATATGCTGTTTCCACCAAACCCAAACACCGTGTTTGCCAGTTTTGGGTTTGAAATAGTTGTCAACTGTTTCCACTGCGTGTTTGAGGTAAATTGTGTTCAAACTGTCATTCGCTCGATTGTTTATTTTGTTGTGAAGTTTGAAGTTGAAAAAATTATATTAATTACAATAAAATTAAAAATGGTTCATAAAATTCAATTTATTATGATGATTGTGTCATTATTTTTTTAAATAATAGACAGCGAAGTGACAACGAACTATTTAAAACGAAAAGTTCTTTATAACAAAATGCTATTGACTATAGCTGCATGTTTCAACGAAATTATAATACACTCGCAAAGTGTATGGAGTTTGGTATGTTAGCAACTTCAATATATAATTTTTAGGTTTAATAAATAAATTTCAGGAACATTCAAGTACCTTTTGGGAGGTAGACTGCCAGAAGAACGGCCCAAAGTTTTTTAAGGAAAACTTTAGAATGACACGATCCAGCTTCGACAAGTTGTGTATTCGCCTTCAAAAAATGAAGAAGAAGGACACAAATTATAGGAATGCGATTCCTTTAGAGAAGCGTGTTGCAATTGCTTTATATGCACTGGGATCTTCCAGTGAATATAGATCGATTGCAAGTTTGTTTGGAGTAGGCAAAGCTACTGTTTGCAAAATTTTAATTAAGTTTTGCAATGAAGTCTGGGCGTGCATGGCGCGGGAATATTTCAAAAGCTTCCCCCTCACAAGGACTGGGATAGAGCAAGGAGTAGCAGACTTCAATGGAATGGGTTATCCACAATGTATTGGAGCCATAGGTAAGCAAATTAATAACAACACGGAAAACAGTTTAAACCACAATTCGTTATCTAATACAGATGGGTGTCACATAGAGATACACCCTAAAAAAGAAGAAGCTGTCGACTACTACAATTATAAGGGTTGGTATTCCGTAGTGCTTTTGGCTTTGTTGGACGCAAAATACCGATTCATGTACATCCACTATGGTAGCCAGGGAAGATGTAATGACTCAAGTATATTTGAGCGGTCGTCTCCCAAGCGGGAGCTGCAGGAATGTGCACTTCTCGACGAAATAAGCTGGTATCATGGGCGCACAAAAATACCAGTGCAAATTATAAGCGACTGCGCGTTCCGACTCTCGCAATATGTCATGAAGCCATACCCGTACAACATCGAAAACTCGGCTGCACAGAAATTGTTTAATTATAGGTTATCCAAGTGTCGACGAGTCGTTGAAAATGCTTTCGGCCATTACAAAGCCAGGTGAATATATGTGCATAATAAAAACGGAAATCGCTTTCAGTCCTAATACAAATTTCTTTATATTTTAGGTTTAGGAGAATTGGAAAAGGTATTGATGATCATATCAAAAATTCAAATGTCGTAATTTCTGCAGCATGCGCTTTACACAATTTTTTGATCGACGAGAAGGACCCTGTCCTAGAAAATTGGCTTGTGGATATGCAGCGAGATGCCAGGCGCAGCCCTCAAGGTCACAATAATTTAAATGACAGATCAGAAGGGGAGGTTATAAGGAACGGATTAATGGAATATTTCGGTAAGTTTGCTTGTACAATTTATCCACTTGCGTGTGTTTCTTTGCTGAAACGCACAGTATCATTAATTTATTTAGAGAGGTCCTTAAATCAATCACCTCATTAGAGAACCATTTCTGTGCTGATGATGTGGGCAAGTTGAGGTCTGCTGTGACACTCTTGTGTAAACCCTGAAGGCAACTCGACTGCTTTCTCTGGGCTTTGGCGTTAATGTTGTTTCGGTCGCTGTTTTGCTCAAAAATGTATATGTCCTTAGGTAGACAGATCTAGACTATGAGCCAACAGGCAGGTGAAAAACATCGACTCACCCTATTCCTGCTCCCTTACAACAATAATGACCTGTGGCTGAACCCAAATCGCTCTCATTACGCCGTTCGTGGTGGCACTTGATCTGTAGGAATCATTTTCCTTCCCATGCAACAAACAATTATAGCCAGTTATGAAACATCAATGCGGACTGACAGCTGATATCGCTACTCAAAACCAATCAACCTTGGGCTTCAAGATGTATTCCCCTTCTTAAATAGGAAGGTTCGTTGGGTTTGTTGCTCTAGTTTGGCACTCTTCCATACTAGGAAAAATGTGTTTTTTTTTTTTTTGTTGTGCTTGAATATAACTGTTTTAAGTTAGTAAATGTTTTAAAAATAATTGACCTGCCAATGGCTGTTTTATTTTTAAAAACAGTCGTTTATGCCAATTGATTAGCATAAAAAATATAGCCAGTTATATATTTGCAATTTGAATTTGTTTTCCGAACACTGTATTTAAGTGAACAGGGTTTTTAAATTAGTTCCGCTCCAAGAAGCTAACGACGCTTTGCGACAGCATCTCGATGGCAGCCACCTTCTTTTTCTCAATTTTAATTAGATCAGCAGTCAATTTATTGTTTTCTGCCATAGCTGTTTTATAGTTTCGTTCAGCTCGCTAATTTTTTGATTTTTCTTCATTACAGGTGTGGAGGCTTCGCTGAGAGCTGGAGACGATGTTTCGGGAGACGAAGGGGACGAACCGGCTGTGGATGCCGATGTAACCGACTCAGGTCTGGCTATTATTTAGAAAAAAATTGTATTAATTTATAAATATATAAGTGAAAATATGTGTTTTATATATACATCGCAATTGTTTCAAAATACAAAATCAGAACTCCTGAACATTTTTAAATTTGTCACTTCTAATAAGTGTGCACTCAACCATCGATATGAAAAAAAGCTTAGTGTTACCCTTACCCTTGGAAAGGTATTTCAAAGACATACATGCCGAAGTTGTTGATTACACTGAAACTTATCTTTTTTCAAAAATAAAACTATAAACTAACAAATTTAAATACCTTTCGAACGGTACCAAGATCTTTGAAATTGGTGGAGCCATTCCGAAGTAATAACAGCTTAAAGTACCTATCACCGTCATTTTTCAAAAATTTCGATTTCCGCCCTCTATCTCGAAAAAAATTCGAGATATGAAAATAGAAAGAGATAATAGTCTAGTTGAGGGGTCGACTGCTAATACGCTACCAAAAATATCGATAGAGGTGTCAAACGGCGCGTCTTGACATCAGTATTAATAATCCGAAGGCGGAAAATACAAAATTTTAAGTCGTCCAAAAGATATTAACGAAAAACCGAAAAATTATCCACGGGTCCCTCCGAAACGGGGGGGGGGGGGGGGGGGGGGGGGGTGGGATCCACAGTATTTTTGCGCAGAACACCTTTCTGCATTGGCGGCCTTCGGCCGCGCTTATAAAAAATTACCCTGGGTGGGTCCAACACCGATTTGGGACCAAAACTATATCCGCGCAAAACACTTCTGTTCACAATTTTTTTTTGTGGGTTCACCAACATTAGGCACAACAACCACATGAAAATCGCCAACTTCAACTGCAAATATCTCTCGACAGTTTTTCGGATAAAGTTTTTCTTTTCCGGTTTCATATTTCTTACCTGTACGATGGAACGAATGTCGCCAACCAATCCTGCCAATGACTGGGCGATTTCTCCATATATGTGAGCGTTTTTGCGTGGCCCACGCAACTCGCTGGCCTTCTCCTCCCACAGGTCTATAAATGCCTCGTCTGCCGCAGGCGTCCATAGTATTTTAGTTTTTTTATTAATTATTTGTGCCATATTTGTGGCTTTACAGCTTTTTAACTTTTTTAATTTTTTAACACTTTTGACATTGTCACACATTGACATTGATATTTACATTGGCACATTGACAATCGCAAACAATGTTGCCATGACTTCGAGAAGAATGTGAAAACAAAAGAGAAACAATTGACATAAATGAACATTATTGCCATCGTTAATAATAAAAAGCACGCAAACCCAACACAAACACTCTTTCAAAGATGGGTTTGGAGTGAGTTTGGGTTTTGATTTTTTTATGGAATTTGACAAGTGTTTAGACTTGTGTTTGCCCTTAAACACGCTCTTCGAAGGCAAACACGGTGTTTGCATTTGGTGGAAACATGATATAACATTGCGATGTCCTAGGAGAGGAGTAGGTGATCCCACTCTCGCTTTGTTTGTGAGTAATCCATAGAGTACATACGAGAGAGTACTTTCACTGTAGTTATCCATGGAGCACCCACAGAGGATCATATGCCAAAGTACTAAAGAGGAATTGTGTCGGAAAGAATTATCGGAGTGAATTTAATTTAAAATGGAGGTAAATGAAGAGGGACAATACAACTTTTATATTTTTTACTACGAATATTCTTATGTTATTTAGCATTTTCGTGAATAATGAAACTAATATTTCTCTATACTATAGTATGTATACATAAAACCAGTGCGCGGTTGCATTTTATCAGAGTTGCCATAGTAAAATTTTATTATCAGTTATTTGTATGCAATATTTTACTTTTGGCATCTCTGTTCGATCGTCATCGTCTTGTGATCACGGTCGTTAAAATACGAGCAATGATCGGCTGATGCTGGTCCGCAAACGCATTGCAAAGGAGTATTGTTAGAGTACTCCAACATGAAGAAAATGGAACACGTAATCCAACAATTTTTGCAGGGGGCTTCGAAGAGATTTATAAGGTATAATCGAAACAGCTGTCGCCTTGTCCGTCCTGATGTCACGTTGTTTAAATTTGTCCCAAATTATTAAATAAATTATAAAATTAAAAATTCCTTGAAATAAATGTTTTCATACATTTAAAGCGATACGGGCAATCCCCGGTTAACTCACAATTGGTTTTTGGTTTCTCGCCATATCAATAACCTTAAAATATTTGAGTTGGTGAATTTAATAACTTTTTATAGATTTCGTTCATTGTTTTGGATACCTTATGACTAAGAGACTAATTTTTTGTGAAATATGTTTGTAATTTTTTACGTTTTCTTCATTTTTATGATTTTTCACGATTTTTATGATTTTTACGTTCTCTTCATTTTTATGATTTTTCACGATTTTTAGGTTAAGGCACCAATCGATCACATGGGAGATTGTTGTGGATATGGGTATGGTTACGAATATGGCGTTAAGGGCCAATTAATGGTGACTTATAACGATAAAACCATAACCAGATAAAACAGCTGATCGAACCTACCTTATGGAAATCAATGTAATCGATTAATGTTACCATACCATAACGCTAACGACATAGCCATTCCATAGCCAACCAAACGGTTTTTGGTTTCTCGACACATCCATAACCAAAAAATATTTGAGTTGGTGAATTTAATAATTTTTTGTAGATTTTATTCATTGGTTTGGATCAGAGCTGTAAAAAGATTAAATCAATTGAGTGTGCATTCTCTCAGCATTCTTTTAAAAAATTGTGATTTTTTGGTTGCATATTATAAATCTCCATTTCTGAATGCCTCAAAATACTTTAACTCAAAGTTAATGGTAAAATATAATTCAATATAGAGTATGAATGTAGGAACCATTCCCAATTTTTAATGAATGTAAACTTGAAATGAATGCACACTTTTTTCCATTCAGTACTAAATAATTTTTCCACAAGGTTATTTTTTGCTATACTTTCATTGCCATCAGATATGTTAAATCAATTTAGGAGTTGGGTGCAAAAAAGGCGAAAAATTTATCATTAGAAATAATAGCCCATTCTAATTATTCAAGTATTTAGGAATTCATGAGCTTAACACCGGCTTATAATAATTGAATATTCAGTCATTTTTTTTTTTTCAAAAGAAAGGAACATTTACTGGCATACTTCGATTTTAATATTTCGAAAACAGCACATAATCATCATCAGTCAATTTCGAATGTTATCAAAGGTTTCACCGAGATTCGAACCGCGAACCACACGGTGAAACTGCAGTTGCCTTAAACATCGCAATATGCAAGTAAATGTTCCTTTCTTTTCAGGTTCTCTTAAACTTCGCAATATATTGCTTACTTTCTATATGTCAAAATGGTTCTATATGTCCTACTTATTTTGCTATTGTAGTAAAATGGATTTTGTAAATGAACACATTGTGCATTGACCAAATAGAGTCAATTGTGGATATTTTTTGTCGATAATATAACAAAAAGAGATACTTGAGTTTAAGTCATTTAAATTTAAATACATCAAAGTACATAGGTCTATCGGCGATTTGGTTGGAGCTTCCTAATTCCTAGAATTTCGATAAATATGTGTCTAATTCCATGGCATCGTCCTACAGCGATTCAGGCTTTTTTTATTCACCTGAGTCACCTTCTCAGTTTCCATCATATGTGCCACAAAAAAAAAATGTTTAATAGGGAGAAACTCTTCAGAGGTTATTAATTTCCCTTCCCGCAAAGAGATTGACTAGCTCCATCGGACTACAGTTTTTTACAGATGATGTTTTAACAGTGTTTGACAGAATATAAATATAGGACCCGAGTTCTATAACCCCAGCGGGTTAGGGGGTCAGAATATTCCCGCGGTAGGTATGCCTGTCGTAAGAGGCGGCTAAAATACCAGATTCAAGGGGCTGTGTAGCGCAACCCTTCAGATTGCAAGCGCAATATATAGCTTCTCCAAACCCAATTGTCAACCTCACCTATCCGTGGCGAATCCTGTTTCACTAACAGACGACGCTCTGGCGACCCCAAGCTCCTCATGGAACTTGGCGGTGGGGAGGGAGGGAATGGCCTGAAGGTTAAATGTTGTCACATAAATCGTTCCCGAAATGGTTGGGCTAGCACCTTAATTATGCTGTATCCGGCAAAGGACCTTTACATCGATAACACTCCCCAAAGCTTTCGGGGAGCAACCTTATCGCTACAACAACAACAAAAACCTGAGTGATTGAGAAGGACCATTAGTCTCTCTGCCTATTTGTATGGCATTTGTAGGTTGAATTCTATCTTACTTGAGCAGATTTGTATTCAAAGTTAATTTTCTTTGCTATCAAAAATGCTGCATCTACGTATAGAGCCTATTTAAAATGACTGGCACATTGGCAACACTTATTTAGAACGATGAAAATTCGGAACAGAGATGTTGAAATCTTTGTCATTTCCTTTTTTATTATTAAATTTTTAGGAAATTTCAATAAGAATACTTTTCCAGTTAACTTCTTTGTGCTTTATTACCATTTATATATCGAAAAAAACTGATAATTACGGACAATAATTAAATTTTTGTGTAGATATTTTGAAGTGATTTAATTAAATGCAACCATGTTATATTTGAGCGGGTTTTGTGCATATGCGACATTTTTCATAATTGATTGGTACTAGAAAAGTGTGTGCACACTCAGCAAAGGCTGCATTCATTTGAATGCTTATTCTGTGTTGAAAAAATGTTTGTTTCATTCAATTACTTCATCCTTTCTTCGGATGAATTCAGGAGTGCATTCTTTTTTTCCACTACTAAATGAAGAATGGGTTAACTTTCAAGGAATGAATGAATGAAGAGCAAGCATTCTTAAATCAATGATTTAAAATTTCAAATGATTGCACGGTTTTACAGATCTGGTTTGGATACGTTATGACTAGGAGACTTATTTTTTGTGAAATATGTTCGTAATTTTTTACGTTTTCTTCATTTTTAAGAAATTTTCACGAGTTTTAAGTTAAGGCACCATTAATCGATCACATTGGGGATGATGGTTATGGATATGAGTATGGTTACGACTATGGCGTTAGGGTTAAGGAAGTTTAATTAGCCCCTTAAGGTAAGGAAGTTTAAGTGGACCTTAATGCGGCAGTTACACGCGAACGTACGTAGAAAAAACGTGTCAGCTGACACGACCTATCTTATGAGTGTGCAATGTAAACGAAAACTCACCAACGTGCAACGCCCGTACGTACGTAGCCCGGAACGTAGAAATCAAAACAATTTTGATTTTTTCCGTAAGAACGTGTCAGCTGATCGCTCTCTCACTAGACAGAGTTGCCTAGTAAACTTTTGTGCGCTAATTTTTGACCGTTTGCAATTTTATGCAAAAACGCCTAATTAAAGTTTGAAAAATTGTGGAAATAATTCGAAATAATTATGTAAAAGTGCTGATTATAAATATTTAATCTATTTATACTTATTTAATATGTATTCCGGCCTTTTACAATATCAAAAATTTAATTGGAAAAAGTTGATGTTTCCATAAGCATACATGCAAAATGGTCAATGGCAACAGTGCTTATCTGTAAACAATACACACACAAATATGTTATGTACATGTACACAGACGCACACATTGATTCCTACGGGCTTGAGAGTTCGGTCAAACGTGCTTCGTACGACGAACGTCCTTACGTACGGCACACGTCGGTGGGTAACTGCCGCATAAGGCCGAAAACTTCCCACGATATTTGATAACATTTGACACATTATGCGCGGCAAAATAACTCATCACTAAGTGCAAAAACTTTAAATATAAGCTAAGTCGTTTACTTAGGTTGCTTATATTGAATCAGAGAAGCTCGTCGTGTTTGAATATATGATTAATATGGATTTGCCTTATCAAGTAGAATATGCCAAAAGTGGTAGAGCCTCTTGCAAATATTGCAAATTGTCCATATCGCAGGGCTCCCTTCGTTTAGCAGCATTGGTTCAGGTAAATATGAGGCATAAATGCAGAATACATAAAACTCTCCGATTATAAACCAAGGTGTGGGGATCGGCAGATACATTTAAGGTAAAGTTATTTCGGTAAAATTCTAGTTGAGTGGTTGACTACTAATACGCTACCAAAAATATCGGGAGTGGTGTCAGAAGGGGCGTATTAATCTCGACAACAATAATCCGAAAGCGGAAAATGAAAATTTTATCTTTGTGAACTGCGAATATCTCAGGACAGAGATACAATTTTTCTTGTCCGCCTTGGGATTATTGTTCTCGAGATTAATACGCGTCTTTTGATACCTCACTCGAAAATATTGTCCCAACTTTAGGGTGGGTACCGTAAACTACACTACTACCGGTCATAGCTCTAAGCAAAGGTGCGTTTGAAGCGTAGAGGGTTCGAACACAATCGGTATAGAAAATAGATACATTACGAAGAAGCCTTATAGGGATATGGAATCGGATACTCGTAAGGAGACAAGGTGCATCAATTACACCATAAATGATGTCATAAACAAACGTGAGCGACAGGACAGTTCTTCTGCATTCCAACGACTCTAGTTTGATAACTGAGCACCTGGATTTATAAGATGGAATCGGTTCAGTTCATCAAGCGCGAAACGAACAAACGTTTTCTGCACACGTTCAAGCCTAACAATATGGCATTCATGATATGCTCTCAAATAAAGCAGGCAGATTCCAGCTTCGAACGAACTATTGCAGTGAACAATAACTTGAAGGTGTAGGGATCCGTGAAGTCTGCAGGAACGCCTAATATAAGCCAGAAGTGGATACGCCTTAGCAATAGTAGAATTTATATGGGTCGTGAAAGAAAATTTCGAATCGAAGACAACACCCAAGTCCTTTATCTCGTTAAGAGTTGAGAGGCGGGTACCATCAAGAGAGTAGGAAGTGGGAATGAGGCCACGTGATTTAGAAAAGTTTACAAGAAAGCATTTGCTAACATTTAGTGGCAACTTATTGGCACAACACCAGACAGCAACGTTATCTAAATCAGATTGAATTTTAATCACGTCATCGGAGTTTGTGATGGTATAGAAAAGGTCATCTGCGTATAATAGAAAATTAGAGTGCTGGAAGCAGGTGAAAATATCGTTTATAAAAATAACAAAAAGTAACGGGCCAAGTATGCTACCTTGAGGCACCCTGGAGGTGGCTGTGAATGGGTTTGAAGAGTTATTGTCTATAACCATATACACAGCTACGCTGGCGAAGGTGCGATTTAATCCATGATAAAAACATCGAGTGGAAACCCAAGCGGGCCAATTTAGAAATCAGGATTGAATGACTAACTTTATCAAATGCTTTTGAGAAATCGGTGTACACAGTATCAGCTTGACAATGGTCATTAAAAGAAGATATGGGAAAATCAGGGAAGATAGATAGGTTTGTTACAGGCCATAAAACCATGCTGATTTTCAAATACTGATCTCAAGACGCGTCGTCCGAGACCTCTCGATATTTTTGGACGCGTATTAGCAATCGACCCGTCAACTAGACTATTATCGTTATTTCGGAAAGGTAAATTTTGAGAACAATCGAAGAATGCTAAAACGAGTAAAAAAATGTCGGAAGAGGTCCCAATACACGTGTTTTCATCTCTCAATAGTCTCGAAACGTTCCAATATTGCCAAAAACGCTACTGTGATCAATAGGATAGTATTAATTTAAGACGTGTAATACGGATAACTATACGACAGTAAGACCTTCTTAAAACACGTACAAAGTACGTTGTTGTATTAACAGTGCTTCTCCCTATTCAATGGGCACGACACCTCACAAATTGTCATCAAAGTCCTCTAACCGGGGTCCAAGGAAACTGACTGTTTCAACAGTGGCGGACCATAGGGAGATTGGTGTTAGATTTGTAAGTTCCTCTTTATAATATAAAAGATGGTTGGTGTCATGTGGGGACACATCGCATGCAGGACATATATTTCGTGTGTCGGGGTTGATTTTGGATAAGTAAGAGTTTAACCTGTTACAGTATCTGGGGCGAAATAATAAGAAAAAATAAGTTGAAATTGCAAGTTTCCTTGGACTCCCGTTAGAGGACATTGATGACAATTTTTGATAGGTCGCACCTATAGAATGGGGCGAAGCTCTGCTGTGATGGGTATGAACCAAAAAATGTTACGCGGATCACAGATACAAGTGAATCGAAAATTGATTTATTATTTTCAAACTCGTATGAAATTTACTGTAATAATTTGCAGGAATACAAAATATCTGATCATGAAACTATAAAATTTAATATTAAAACGGCCAAAGTATACAAGATGAGACTGACCAAGAAAATCATAGCTTGGGACAAATATAATAGTGATATATTAATAAGCATCCTTAGATCATTTAACTTCAACTTTACTATAAACATATCAATTGATGTAAAAGTTGAATTAATTAATAATATAATGATTCAGGCTATGGAAAGTTTAACCTACGAGAAAGAAGTGCATATCAAGTTAATGAATAAATGGTATGACAGAGAATTGGCACAAATGAATAAATACAAATACAATATGTACACGCGTGCGTTACAAACTGGAGAGACCCCAGCGGATTAGAGGATCAGAATATACCCGCGGTAGGTATGCCTGTCGTAAGAGGCGACTAAAATACCAGATTCAAGGGGCTGTGTAGCGCAACCCTTCAGGTTGCCAGCGCAATATATAGCTTCTCCAAACCCAATTGTCAACCTCACCTATCCGCGGCGAATCCTGTTTCACTAACAGACGAGGCTCTGGCGACCCCAAGCTCCTCATGGAACTTGGTGCCGGAGAGGGGGGAATGGCCTGAAGGTTTAATATGGCCACATAAATCGTTCCCGAGATGGTCGGGCTAGCACCTTAATGGTGCTGTGGTACCGGAGCGTACCGGATCTGTATCCGGCAAAGGACCATCACATCGATAACACTCCCCAAAGCCTTCGGGGAGCAACCTAATCGCTACAACAACAACAACAACAAACTGGAGAGTGGGATGAATATAAAAATATAAATAGGTCATACAAAAAATTTGTCAAATTAAAAAAAATAAAGTACATGGAGAATAAAATTCTGAATTAAAATAATGCTAAAGAAATGTGGAGATATCTCAAACAAACGGTTAACCTAACTAAAGATTATGAAGGAATAAAAAGGTGATACTGGATGGCAAACTGGTTGAAAACGAAACCGATCTGGCAAGTGGTCTCAATAGATTTTTTGTAAACAGTGTGATTGAAATTAATAATAACATAGAAACCTGTCAAGTAGCACTAGAGGATACACAAGTCCATTCAAAATTAAAGTTTGCTAAAATTACCACCGATGATGTTGTTAATACCCTAAAAGACTTTAAATGTATAATAGGTGGAAGAAAACTTATATCCGAAGGTATACTAAAAGATTGTATATCGTATACCGGATATTTCTATGCTCAAATAATCAATAACAGCTTAGAAGATGGATGAAATGTGGAAAACGTCAACAATAGTACCTGTGGGAAAAGTTAAAAAGACAATGCAACCTGAAGAACTTAGGCCCATAAATACCCTGCCAAGTGGTGCTAAAATTCTCAAAGTCGTAGTTAAGAATCAGTGGGTAATCATCTTGAAGTAAATAATATACTAGTTTACCAGCAGTCAGGATTTAGGAAAAAAACATTCCTGTGAGACAGCGCTGAACTTGGTGATATCTGATTGGAAAGAAGAGCTAAACAACAAAAAAGTAGTGGTTTCAGTTTTCCTTGACCTCAAAAGAGCTTTTGAAACGTTGGATAGAGAGATATTAATAAAAAAAATGCAGTGGATTGGCATAACTGATATTGAACTTAATTGGTTCCGCAACTATTTGAAGCAGAGAAAGCAGAAAACAGTTATAAATGCTGTGAATTAGAGGTACCCATAGGGTTACCTCAAGGCTCCGTATTGGCACCTATATTATTTCTTATATACATAAATTACAGTCAATGCTATCGAATGTTGTGAAATTCGACTTTTTGCGGATGATGCATTAATTATGATAAGTGAAAATAAAATTAATACTGCACTGGCCAAAATACAATATGAATTAAATAACTTGTATAAATGGTTGTGTGGTAATAGACTGAAACTAAATATTAATAAAACAAAATATATGCTAATAACAAGGAGGAATATCAATGAGGATGATATAGCCGAGCTAAAAATAAATGATGAAATCATACAAAGAGTTAACAGTATAAAATACTTAGGAATAATAATTGATAATAAACACAAATTTGAAGATCATAAAAATTATACAATTAAAAGAGTTGCTAATAAAATAGGAGTCATGTAGAGAACAACTAAATTCATTCAAAAAAAGTACAAAATAATTTTATATAAATCAATTATAGAACTGCACTTCGTGTACTGCCCGTCCATTATATTCATAATAACGGTAAAGAAGTAGACAAGCTCCAAAAGCTTCAAAATAGATGCATGAGATTTATTCTTCAGAAACCTAGAGATACACGAACGGCTGACATGTTGAAGACTTTAGATTGGTTAAGTGTGAAACAAAAGATTTTTTTCCACTCCATGAAATACATATTTAATATCACACATGGAAATTTACCTGAGTATCTAAATAAAAATATAGCATTAGTTGAGCAAACTCACAACATAAATACGAGGAACAAACATAATTTCAAATTGCTGTTTTTTAGAACTGATCAACAGAACATTTTCTACAAGGGTCTGAAAAGTTACAATGATCTGCCTATGGATATAAAAAGTTGCAACCAAATACCAGTATTTAAAACAAAATTGCATGAATATTGTAAAACCTTAGCTATAAGATAAAAAACTGTAATATATTCTAATTTACGAATTAGTCTTCTGATCGTAATAAATAAATAATAATAATAACCCCTTAAGCCCCTGGGACCTGGGAGGTGTAGCCTCATCAATCAGATGTCCGTTGAAATGCTCAGGTTTCTGGGAAGCCATGTTGGTGCGTGGCTAGGCCAAGATTTGCCGTGAATTAAGGGAGCAGAACGGTTTCCAATGTCTTAGGTACTGGGGAAGGAGTGATATCAGTCGATAAGACTCGTCTTCGTTAGCTGGTTTGCCAGGCTTTAGTAGCGGGATTATCCTTGCTATTTTCCATTTTTCAGGAATAACGAAGGATTCCAGTGACAGGTTGAAAACATGTGTGAGGTATTTTATTCCCTCATCGCCAAGGTGTTTAAGCATTGGCATGGATGTACCGTCGGTGCCTATCGCCTTGGAGGGCTTTACCTTACGGATGGCTGCTTCAACCTCTGTGGGGGTGATGGAAATGGGTCGGACCTCGTGTTTATGTTTATGAGTTCATCTGTTAGCACGACGTATGGCTTTGTCTACAGAAGAATGCATTATAAATTGTCGGCAAAAGCCGCTCGCAGAGAGGTTGCAGTTCTTTAGATGCTCCTCCCATTTGGTACGTTTATGTTCATTTACCAGCCGCATGATATGCAAATTGAGACTCCTAATAAGGGGTTCTCTAGGGTTGAGGTGTCTCGCAAGGTCACGTTCTCTTGCTAAATGTGCGGCTTCGGCCGGGAAATGCGGTATGATTTCAGGTAGGCTGAAATAGACTATATTGCACGATGTGATGAGTGATAAAGGCAAGATCACCACCATTACCCTTTGTGCGATCTTGCCTATGAATGTTGTAGCCATCGGAGGTCCGATCTGGCAGTTAGCTTTGTTTCGTGAACTGGGTCAATACGGATATTATTTATATTCATGTAGTCAACTAGCTCCGCGATATTTCCAGTTAAACCGTTACAATTAAGTTGCAGAATTCTGAAGTGCAAGAGGGGGGGGGGGGGGGGTGGGAGGGCAGTCGTCATTATGGGAGTCAGAGGTGGATGAATGCGTCTTGAGGGATATAGGCTTTGTCGGATGCGCTGTCCGATTGCTGCAGGCTTACCTGGTGTCAATAAGTGTCGGTCGAACGATTTCCGTTTGTAAGCCCAGAGCATCTATGAAGGTGGCATAGGCCAAGGCATGAACTGGTTTGGACCTATGCCGCGATCGTAAATACTCTGAGCTTGCACACGGAACACACGGTGTGGGGGACAAGGAGCTGATGACTCCTTACGCGAGTACGAGTGTCGGAAAGGGAGGGGAGGACGGGGGTAAAGCTGCAGCAGGACTGCGCCATAGTCTACTGCTCCGCGAAGGTATCAAACCGTTTTCCGGAAAAGAATCTTTTTAGGACGGTCATACTCTTGTCAGTGTCACGTGAAAGGGACGGTTGCATCGGACATTTTGTTCTGGGCTAGATCCCAAAACCCGACGGCCTCGTAACTTTAATAAATCTTTTGTGGCTCCTTGCTGTTCACGCCCAAGGGCGTCCCATAGTCTACGCCTTGGCGCCCCCACTACCTTCCAGCAGCCCCTCTGCTCAGCAAGCCACAACAAGTACCCGCTGTTGCTCGCGCCCCACGGTGCCACCAACTCATACGGCCTCTCCCACTCATAACTACAATTTCCGTAATAGAGTCGGTAGCAATGCCGAGCATCAGTCCCTGCCCCGTCTTCTCCCCCCTCTTTTCCGGCAGCAATCGTGTAGGTCAGAGAAACAGACTCTTAGTCCCTACCACCTTTTGCACCGTTTGCCAGCACTGAATATATATGGGGTTATATATAACCACCGCGTTAAATGCCATCAGCACCCAGATAAATTGCGGTTTAAATCAAAACCCCACCATAGAACAGTACTCGTTGCGCTAGACCTATCAAAAGCTTTTGATACGGTCAACCATGCCACGTTACTGCAAGACCTGGAAGGGTCTACCCTTCCCTCATGTCTTAAAAGGTGGACAGCAAATCATCTGGGTGGTCGGCAGGCATCGGTACAATTTAGAAATGAAACATCAAAACAAAGAAGAATTAAACAAGTGGTGCACAGGGTGGTGTCCTATCCCCACTTTTGTTTAATTTCTACATATCTAAGCTACCTTCGCCACCAGAAGGAGTTACTATCGTTTCCTACGCCGATGACTGCACAATAATGGCCACAGGCCCAGGCCCACAGATCGATGAGCTTTGCAACAGAATAAACGGCTACCTCCCTGATCTCTCCACTTTTTTTCGCCTCGCGAAACCTGGCATTATCACCGACTAAATCCTCCGCGACCTTATTTACAACATGGATGTCCCAAATGTCGACCATTTTGAACATCCACGTCGATGGCACTACGCTACCGACTGTCCCACACCCCAAAGTCCTGGGAGTGACGTTTGATCAGGATCTACATTTTGGTGAGCACGCAGCCGCAATTGTACCGAAAATCCAGAGCCGTAATAAAATCTTCAAACCCCTTACTGGCAGTACTTGAGGAAAAGACAAAGAAACGCACATTACCACATACAAAGCAATTGGCCAGCCCATTGCTTGCTACGCGTCCCCTAAAAATTACCCACTGGAAGAAGCTACAGGCCTGCCAGAATACTGCTCCCAGAACCGCCACGGGCTGTCTTTTTATGTCCCCAGAATACCATCTACATAATGAGGCGAGAATACTCCCCATCAGGGAGAGAAATGAGATGCTAACCAAACAGTTCCTGTTCCAACACCGCATAGGGACTTAAAACTTTCGGAAGAGGAACGCATACTGCCCAGGGAAGCGCGAGTCACTCTAGCTCAACTTCGTGCTGGATACTGCAACAACTTAAACTACACCGCCTAGGGACTTAAGGAGTCATCTCCGCAATCATTTTGAGGAAATACGGCACCTGAGAACCCAGACGTATGAAGCAAAAAAACACAAGCAGGTCCTTGGTGAACTCCACAAACAGGCGTCGGACCTTTATGTCAGGAATTGCCCAGTGAATCCAGTACTCAAAGAATCGTACCCAAAACGTGTGGAAGAGGAACGCATACTCCCCAGGGAAACGCATGTCACTCTTGTTCAACTTCGTTCTGGATACTGTAACAGGTTAAACTCTTACCTATTCAGAATCAACCCCGACATACAAAATGTATGCCCCGCTTGCAATGTGTCCCCACATGACACTAACCATCTCTTTAATTGTAATGTGGAACCAACGCCTCTAACACCCCTTCCATTATGATCCACCACTGTTGAAACATCAACTTTCCTTGGACTCCCGTTAGAGGATATTAATGACAATTTGTGATCGGTCGTAACTATTAGGTGGGGCGAAGCACTGCTACAACAACAACAGAATATATATGTTTGCGACATCCGTCCAATACAGATCCTGCCTTGGACGGTGCCACTTTCCTAGATGTTCTGGTCTCCGCGATGACAACCCCCCGACGGGTTTCATTGCGCAGTGTTGCCAGGCCGCAAACCAAATTACACCTGGTACCCCAATGCTTACCCAAGGACGTTCAGTCTCAGGGCCAAAACAGCAGTTGCGTCCTAGCCTTTCACAACCCAGGCGTAGTCACCCGTCACTTACTCCCACAGTGACGACGTCTCCCCGTTGCACTTCGGAATTCTGCATTTAAACTGTAATGGATTAACTGGGAAGATCACGGAGATAGTCAATTTCATGAAGCGGCACAACATCCGCATTAATGCGATTCAAGAGACTTGAACTATTACCATATATATTAAAATTAAACGCTAAGGTTGATAGTAAGAATATGATTGCCTTTATTACTGAAATACTTTCGCTTTTATAGCAAACGGTCTTACAATACTATTGCAAATATCAATTGAGTTCGTTCGTCGCCGCTTGCAGACGTGTTTTTCTGTTGCTCCGTGGCTTATTTTCTTTTAATTGCTTTGTTATGTCTTTGTGTGCTAATTGTGGCTTACAGTGTGCTTCGGGTGGATTCCTATCGTGCGGTATCTGTTCTTTTATTTATCATAATAAATGCACTAAGTTGAGCTCTAGCTACATTAAACTCATTACTTCATGTAAGAATGTGATCTTTAGATGTGACAATTGTGATGGAATTTCTACTCCAGCTTATTTGAATAAGCTTGAAAATGCCATAAGCTCATAAAGTGAAGTTTACATGGCTTTCAGTGGTCATAAAAATGTAAACCGATCTAAGAAACAAGTTCGATTTAGTGAATCCACTGCCAATGCAGCTAAAAACAATAACAAAACTAATAATTTGCCTAGCAACTCCAAAAACAATGATGCTAGTAGCACTGCTGTAAACAATGGTGATGAATCCACTGCCAATGCAGTTTTACTTGAGCGTATTAGTTTTAATGTTCCGCGAAGAAATCTGCGTACAATGTTCCCCTTTTATTTAGAAAATTTTAAAACAAAATATGCGAGTATGGCGCCTATTGCTCGGGCATTGCGTTAAATGGATGCTTTATTTTCAATCACAAACCATGTTGACTTTGCTTCCTAAAATCACACTTTGTAAAAACAATGCAATTTGTAAGTAAAAAACTTGTGTTTTGTATTATTTTATATAATATTTACTTCTCTGTTTGGGATTTATCTAAATATATTGTTCTAGTCTGTAAGGTATTTGGTACTGTAGACTTAAATAAATAAATAAATAAATAAATATTATATACATACTTACATACTAGAAATAACTACATTCTATTTCATATGTGCCAAGTCAGCAAATATTTCTTATGACGTCACATTGACAAACAGACACTGGCGATCGGGCATTCTGACCGGCACGTGTGCTTGTAAGTGTAACTCATTGAGCAAAGGTTTACAAACAAATGCAAATGGATATGCCTGTTTTGTCGGCATTCATATGACGTTGAACTCCCGCTGTGTTGGGGTGAACATAATTTATGTGGGTCAATGAGTAATATGAGTGCAAAATGACTGTGTGTGGTCGGTATTTAAATATGCATAAGAATGCATTCGCATAGGAGGTCATGATGCACATGCTGAAATGCATTGGCATAAAAAGGGGTAATGCATAATGCTACAGACTAAACTCACAGCAAGATCTACTCTGCAGACCTGTTCTGGGTACAATGTCCACAGAAAAGATCGCGAGAACGGAAATGAAGGCGGCCTCGCGTTTATCATACACCACTCAGTGTAATATCATATATTTGATCCCGACATCGGCCGCAGGGACAGTGTCTTAGAACGTCAAGGCTTATCTGTCCAGTCAGGCGATGCAAACCTAGAAAGCATCAACATCTATATCCCTCCGGCCACCTGTTGCCCCAGTGCATACCGTGCTAATATCAGCGCCTTACTCACTGGCAATAATCGCATTATCTTAGGCGATTTCAATGCCCATCACAATCTATGGCATTCGAACTTGCAGGCAGACAGTAGGGGTGAGATGTTGGCGGATCAAATAGAAGAAACGACGTTCTACACAATAAACGGAGACGCCTCCATACGTATGGTAGGAAGCTGTCACAGTTCTCCGAATATATCAATCGTGAGCGCAGGACTCGTAAACTGCGTCAACTGGCAGCCGATGGTAACATTGGCATCCGACCACCTGCCTCGCTTCACAAGGCCGTCGGTTTTATGTACCGAAGCGACTCGGGATTTTTCCCTACCAAGGACTACCATTTCAGTGTAACCCCATTTAATTTGTTGCGCCCCTCCCACAAATTGTCATCCTCCCAGCAGCTCCTTGCAGCGGGACTGCTCCATATTCTCTTGCTCCGGGAAGGTATCAAACCCAATCCGGGTCCGTCTCCCTGACCCCGGTCCTGAGAAATGGTTTTGCTGCATCTGCCGGAAAAGAATCTTTTTAGGACGGTCATATTCTTGTCAGTGTGTCTCGTGTAAGGGATGGTTGCATCGGACAGGTTCTGGGCTAGATCCCAAAACCAGACGTCCACGTAACTTCTATAAATCTTTTGTGGCTCCTTGCTGTTCACGCCCAAGGAGGTCCAGTATCAGGGCCACAACAGCGGTCGCGTCCTGGCTTTCCACAACCCAGGCGTAGTCACCCGTCACTTACTCCCAGAGTGACGACGTCTCCCCCTATGCACTTCAGAATTCTGCAGTTAAACTGTAATGGATTAACTGGGAAGATCACGGAGATAGTCGATTTCATGAAGCGGCACAACATCCGCATTGCTGCAATTAAAGAGACTAAACTCACAGCAAGATCTGCATTGCAGACCTGTTCTGGGTATAATGTCCACAGAAAAGATCGCGAGAGCGGAAATGGGGGCGGCCTCGCATTTATCATACACCACTCTGTGCAATATCATATATTTGATCCCGACATCAACCGCAGGGACAGTGTCTTAGAACGTCAAGGCTTATCTGTCCGGTCAAACGATGAAAACCTAGAAATCATCAACATCTACATCCCTCCTGCCACCTGTTGTTCCAGTGGATACCGCTCTAATATCAGTGCCTTACTCACTGGCAACAATCGCATTATCTTAGGCGATTTCAATGCCCATCACGATCTATGGCATTCAATCTAGCGGGCGGACAGTAGGGGTGAGATGTTGGCGGATCAAATAGAAGAAACGAAGTTCTGCACAATAAACGGAGACGCCCCCACACGTATGGTAGGAAGCTGTCACAGCTCGCCGGATATATCAATCGTGAGCGCAGAACTCGTAAACTGCGTCAACTGGCAGCCGATGGTAACATTGGCATTCGATCACCTGCCTATACCTATTTCGCTCGAGCGTACCGCCGCCTTCATCGTCACAGAAAAACGCACTTTCATAAAATTTAAAACAGGAAAGTGGGACGAATACAAATCCTTTACAGACAACCACTTTTCTGCCCTCCCTATCCCGACTAATGCCCGCCAAGAGGAACATGCTTTCCGCAAGGTCATTGAATCCGCCTCGGCTCGCTTCATTCCATAGAATTCCCGAAATTCGGCCCCATTTTCCGGCGGAGGCCGCAAATTTAGCGAGAGAACGTGACCTTATAAGACAGCTCGATCCCGGCGACCCCCAAATAAGGGATATAAACCAACGCATCAGATTGCTTGTGGACGAACACAAGCGGGCGAAATGGGAGGAGCACCTAAGCCGTTGTAACCTCTGCTACACCGGCAGACCGGACTTTGGTCCGCCGTAAAGTCCTTATCGAATCCGTCTAGGCACAATCACGAAGTTTCCATCGCCTTTGTCGATAAAGTGCTGTCGGATGCGAAAAAATGCGCGAGCGCTTTCTGCCGACAATATATAATGCATTCTACGGTCGACAAAGAGAGTCGCAGGGCCAACAGACACGCACATAAACATAAATTCAGCGCGTCACCAATTACCATCACCGCCAAAGAGAGAGCATCGGTCATGCTAAACCATCCAAAGCAGTGGGCCCAGGCGGCATAGCCATGCCGATGCTTAAAAGCCTAGGAAAAGAGGGTTTCAAATATTTAGCGCATGTGTTCAACCTGTCTCTTTCCACCTTTGTCATACCCGAAAAATGGAAAATGACCAAGGTGGTCCCGCTACTAAAGCCTGGGAAACCAGCTAACATAGGAGAGTCATATCGCCCGATATCTCTCCTATTATTATTATTATTATTTATTTATTATTACGGCGTTTTAAGCATAAAACTTAGATTATTACAAATTACGCCTGAGTACGTCGCCGTGAACGGTTGTGTTTTTTCCGTGCTCTGAGCTTTTCTTCTATTTTTAATTTAATTTTTGAGTTTTTAACTTTTTTATTTAATACCGCTTAACAATCAATAATTGTGTTAGAGACATTGACTCTTGTTTGCCTTTTTTCTGTGCATATCATATTTTAACATTTGATTTAATATGCCTTGTTTCTGTGGCCACAGAGTTGAGCGCGCTCAATCTTTAGTGCAGTGTGAAAATTGCAGAGAAATTGATCATATGAATTGTGTTGTTGGTAACATGCCTGCCGATTTCAATCATCTTAATAATGCTGATAATATATACATCTGTGGTTTGTGTGCTCCCGCTCAGCAAGACCGAGTCGTCGTTACAACAACAACAAGCCACACAAGTGCAAATGCGAATTCCGCGCTCTGATATTGTTAAAAATTTTGCTGAGTTAAAAATTATCAATACTCAACTTCTTTCTGCTGTGACTGCTTTGCGTGAAGATAATGAGTGCTTACGTCATAAAACCGATTCTCTTCAAGCTGAGGTTAGTGACTTGCACTGTAAGCTCAACGAAAATAATTCTTTATTATCTCAATTGCTCACGCAATTTGAAAGTTTTTGTAGTGTAAACAAAAAAAAACTGCTACATCAATGCAGCCAGCCTCTGCGTGCGCCCCAACGGTTGCTACTGGCTCTGTCGACGTCGCTGCTATTGCCGACGTATTATCAGCTGGTATTGGTACTGCTGCTCAACCGCCGTTGTTGTTGTTGGCTAATGATGCTGCTGTTGTTAACAATGTTTCAACTGTGACGCCAATTTCTAACGCCGTTGCTTTGCAATCTTCTTCGTCTACTTCGTCTCCTGCAGTTGTTGTTAATCAAAACGAATGGAAGACAGTGCAAAATAAAAAAAAATTCAAACGAAGAAATAAAACTCAACATAACAAAGAAATCGCTTATAACAATGATAATGCTGATGCAGGTACCACAGGTACTAGTTTATTGCCGGATAGTGCTGAAAGCAACAATAATGCTGTCATTGCTAATGTTAACATTATACCCAGTCCCAGTAATGATAATGCAGGTACCACAGGTACTAGTTCAATTCCGAATAATGCTGTAAGCAACAATAATGCTGCCACTGCTAATGATAACATTAGACCCTCCCCTAATTATGGTAATAAAATTAATTGGCGCTTGCTAGCGCCACCTTTAGTTGTTGGGTCGGGCATTAATGGTGACTTAAGTGCTGTTTCTAAAAGGAAGTGGTTGCATATTTCGCCTTTCTCTGCCTCGGTCACATCCGATAAAATAAAATTTCATATTTCTCAACATACTGGCATTGATGTTAACTCCATTGCTTGTTTTCCGTTGGTGAAGATTGGCGTGGATCCCAATTCTCTGCGTTATATTAATTTTAAATTGGGTGTTGAGGAAAGAGTACTACCTAAGCTATTGGTGCCTGACTTATGGCCTTCAAACATTGCCGTGCGTCCTTTTAATTTTCGTTCAAAAAACGACGAGGTCCAACCGATGTCCAATGGCAATCGGTTGGGTCAGATGGCACAAGGAACCGTTTAAACATTTCTATGCAAACCTCGACGCGGGATGTAGCTAATATTCATTCTTACAAGGATCTTAAAATTTATTTTCAAAACGTATCAGGCCTAAGAACCAAGTCTGACTCACTATATACGATGAGTTCAAACTTGGATTTTGACATCTTTGTTATTGTCGAGACTTGGCTAAATGACACTTTTATGGATGGTGAATTTTTTGATGAAAATTTATTCTGCGTTTTTCGTCAAGATCGCGATGCATTAAAAACTGGTCTGTCTAGAGGGGGAGGCGTTTTAATTGCGATTCGGCGAAAATATCGAGTGACTCTGGTGCCATTGCCGAATGCTGATTCTCTTTTAGATATGCTTTGCTTTTCTGTACATGGAGTTTCTAAACTTTTAATTTGTGTTTCTTATGTACCACCTACTAGTAGCGATTTACTTTATAAAGAGCATGTTGATAATATTTTAGCCTTAGCATCTAGTCATGAAAATTTTTGCGTTTTTGGCGACTTCAACCTCAGTAATCTAGAATGATCTACTTTTGATAATAGTCGGGGTCTTCTTCCTATGTCTTCAAATGCGTTTGCTGAAACCTATTTGATTGACGGCTTCTCAAGATGTGACCTTAGTCAGATTAACAGTTTTAATAACAGTCTTAATAGAATATTAGATCTCATATTGTTAAGTGATAATATGAATTTTTGCCTCCAGGAATGTCTAGACCCTTTGTCCACTCCTGGTCCCCATCATGTACCGCTTGTTCTTCATTTGGGATTTTATGAGTTTAATTCTTACGTAGAAGATTCACTTTCCAAGATTTGTTTTAAAAATTACGATGTTGATGCTGTTAATGCGGCAAATGAGTCTATTGATTGGGATTCGCTATTTGCTGAGGTTGAAGTTACCGGTTGTTTTAATATTTTTAAGAATAATTTAAATTGCATTTGTTGTGAACATATTCCGAGTGTAAGAAAAAAGGTTTACAAAATTCCTTGGTTCACAAAAGAGTTGAAAAAACTAAAGAATATCCGAAACAAGTTTCTCAAACAATTTAAAAAATCTAGGTCTCCTACTTCCAAGTATTTAAAATATTTTAAAGAATTTAAGTCATTGAGCAAAGTTTTGACGCGGAATTATATAAGTAAATTTGAAGACGATATTAAAGTGAATCCGAAGGCTTTTTGGCGTTATGTGAAGTCAAAGAGATCGTGTTCTAGTATTCCCTCTGCTGTATTTTACAAAGATACACAAGCGGATTAGGCTTTAGATGCTGCAGGTATATTTGCAGATTTTTTCAGCACGAATTTCGAGGCTGACCCTGTCTTGAGTAGTGGTGGTTTTTTTAGTGCCTTGGATGCTAGTGGTTTTTCACTAAACTTTGGGGCTCTTGAACTCTCGTTAGATGATATTGAACCCTGGATTCGTCAAATCAAAATGTCGTCACAGACTGATGTCGATGGGTTGTCGTCTCACCTTTTTAAAAACTGCGCAGCTCTCGCCTACCCGATCTGGCTGCTTTTCAATAAATCCCTTGAGCAAGGTGTCTTCATTGATGCATGGAAAATCTCCTTTATCACGCCAGTTTTTAAATCTGGCAATAAAAATGATATTTCCAATTATCGCCCTATTTCTAAAATTTTCACTGTCTCAAAACTTTTTGAATGCATAGTGAAAAATAAAATTCTTTTCTCCATTCATCGTCTCATCTCTGTTGATCAGCACGGATTCATGTCTGGGAGATCAACCACTTCTAATTTAGCAGTTTTCTCCGAATACTGCATTGAAGCCTTTAGTAACCGCGCCAAGTTGACACAGTGTATACTGATTTTTTGAAAGCGTTTGATAAAGTTAACCATCGTATTTTGTTATCAAAGTTACAAAGTTTTGGTTTTCATTCAAATTTTTTAAATTGGATTAAATCGTATCTTTCTAATAGATCATGTGAAGTTGTAGTTGATGGGGTGTCCTCGTATTCTTTTATTGCCTCCTCTGGGGTTCCTCAGGGAAGTATATTGGGTCCGATTCTTTTTGTGATGTTCATCAATGATATTACTACTTGTTTTAAATATTCTAAATTTCTCTTGTATGCTGATGAAATGAAGATTTTTAGCAAAATAACGTGTTCCTCTGACTCGACGAAACTTCAGAGTGATCTTGACAATGTTGTAGCTTGGTGTCAGAAAAATATGCTTCCCTTAAATATTAAAAAATGCTCCCATGTCTCCTATTCCAAGTCCCGTACTCTTATCCCTACTTCATATTTTATTGGTGGCTCACAACTAGACATTCTTTCTAAAATCACTGATCGTGGGGTGGTCTTTGATTCCAAGTTTACTTTTCATAGCCATCTTAACTATACCATAGCTAAGTCGTACTCTGTGCTGGCTTTTGTCAGACGTTTCAGTTCAGATCTCTCCGATCCGTATACTTTAAAGACACTCTTTACTTCACTGGTACGCTCGAAACTAGAATATGCTGCTTTTATTTGGCGTCCGTATTATTCCTGTCATATTAGTCGATTGGAGAGAGTTCAGAAAATCTTTATTAAGTATGCTCTGCGACCCCTTCATTTTGAACTTCAGGTTCCCGCTTATGAGTCTAGATGTTTGCTTATCGGTCTTAAGACACTAAACTGAAAGAGAACCTTCTTATCTCTAACTTTCATTTTTAATTTGATATCTGGGGTGGTGGACTGCCCCTTTTTACTTGAACTTATTTTCTTTGTTATTCCTAATATTTGTTTAAGGAATCATGCCACATTTTATGTGGGGCTGGCGAGGACTAATTATGCTGCCAATGCTCCTGTTGTCAGAGCTCTTAAAGAGTTTAATTTGCTTCCGAAATCTTCAGTTTTGGATTTCTCCTTTTGTGAAAATAGGTTTAAAAAGCTACTTAATGACCAGTTAAGTTAGTTGGTATTTGCCTATATTTGTAATTAGTCTGTAAGAAATGAAACAATTTCAAGATTAAAAATATATATCTATCTATCTATCTATAAATATATTTTAATAATAATAGGATTTCTAGCTAGTTTGGGGTGTCGGAATGCATGAGATTCCGATCAGCACGGGAACTGGTGGTCCCAGTAGCTAAGACGTTTGAAGCCATTTTGCTCCCCTACTTCAAAGCAAATTTGCAGCTAGCCTGTCATCAGCATGGCTTCAGAAAACGCCATAGCACCACCACCGCGCTAAATGCCATCAGCACCCAGATAAATTGGGGCTTAAATTAAAACCCCCACCATAGAACAGTACTCGTTGCGCTAGATCTATCAAAAGCTTTTGATACGGTCAACCATGGCACGTTACTACAAGACATGGAAGGGTTTACCCTTCCTCCATGTCTTAAAAGGTGGACCGCAAATTATCTGGGTGGTCGGCAGGTATCGGTGCAAAAAAAAGACAAAGAAACACTCATTACGACATACAAAGCAATTGGCCAGCCGGTTGCATGCTACGCGTCCCCTATAAATTACCCACTGGAAGAAGCTACAGGCCTGCCAGAATACTGCTCCCAGAACCGCCACGGGCTGTCTTCTTATGTCCCCAGAACACCATCTACATAATGAGGCGAGAATACTGCCCATCAGGGAGAGAAATGAGATGCTAACCAAACAGTTCCTGTTCCAACACCGCCTAGGGACTTAAGGAGTCGTCTCCGTAAGCATTTTGAGGAAATACGGCACCTGAGAACTCAGCCGTATGAAGCAAAAAAACACAAGCAGGTCCTTGGTGAACTCCACAAACAGGCGTCGGACCTTTATGCCAGGAATTGCCCGGTGAATCCAGTACTCAAAGAACAGTACCCAAAACTTGCGGAAGAGGAACGCATACTGCCCAGGGGAGCGCGAGTCACTCTAGCTCAACTTCGTTCTGGATACTGTAACAGGTTAAGCTCTTACCTATCCAGAATCAACCCCGACATACAAAATGTATGCCCCGCTTGCAATGTGTCCCCACATGACACTAACCATCTCTTTAATTGTAATGTGGAACCAACGCCTCTAACACCCCTTTCATTATGGTCCACCACTGTTGAAACAATGGGGGGGTTTAAATTGCGGTTTAAATCAAAACCCCCACCATAGAACAGTACTCGTAGCGCTAGACCTATCAAAAGCTTTTGATACGGTCAACCACGGCTCGTTACTGCAAGACCTGGAAGGGTCTACCCTTCCCCCATGTCTTAAAAGGTGGACCGCAAATTATCTGGGTGGTCGGCAGGCATCGGTGCTATTTAGAAACGAAACATCAAAGCCAAGGAGAATTAAACAAGGGGTGCCACAGGGTGGTGTCCTATCCCCACTTTTGTTTAATTTCTACATATCTAAACTACCTTCACCACCGGAAGGAGTCACAATCGTTTCCTACGCCGATGACTGCACAGTAATGGCCACAGGCCCAGGCCCACAGATCGATGAGCTATGCAATAAAATAAACGGCTACCTCCCTGATCTCTCCAGTTTTTTCGCCTCGCGAAACCTGGCATTATCACCGACTAAATCTTCCGCGACCTTATTTACAACATGGACGTCCCAAATGTCGACCATTTTGAACATCCACGTCGATGGCTCTACGCTACCGACTGTCCTACACCCCAAAATCTTGGGTGTGACGTTTGATCAGGATCTACATTTTGGTGAGCACGCAGCCGCAATTGTTCCGAGAATTCAAAGCCGTAACAAAATTCTCAAATCCCTTGCTGGCAGTACCTGGGGAAAAGATAAAGAAACGCTCATGACTACATACAAAGCAATTAGCCAGCCGATTACGTGCTACGCGTCACCCATATGGTCGCCAAGCCTAAAAATTACCCACTGGAAGAAGCTACAGGCCTGCCAAAATACTGCTCTCAGAATTGCCACGGGCTGTCTTCTTATGTCCCCAGAACACCATCTACATAATGAGGCGAGAATACTCCCCATCAGGGAAAGAAACGAGATGCTGACCAAACAGTTCCTGTTGAATACCCAGAAACCTGGGCATCCCAACAGACATCTGATTGACGAGCCAGCACCGCCTAGGGGCTTAAGGAGTCATCTCCGTAAGCATTTTGAGGAAATACGGCATCTGAGAACACAGCCGTATGAAGCGAAAAAACACAAGCAGGTCCTTGGTGAACTCCACAAACTGGCGTCGGACCTTTATGCCGGGAATTGCCCGGTGAACCCAGTACTCAAAGTAAAGTATCCAAAACTTGCGGAAGAGGAACGCATACTCCCCAGGGAAACGCGTGTCACTCTGGCTCAACTTCGTTCTGGATACTGTAACAGGTTAAACTCTTACCTATCCAGAATCAACCCCGACATACAAAATGTATGCCCCGCTTGCAATGTGTCCCCACATGACACCAACCATCTCTTTAATTGTAATGTGGAACCAACGCCTCTAACACCCCTTTCCCTATGGTCCACCCCTGTTGAAACAGCAAGTTTCCTTGGACTCCCGTTAGAGGATATTGATGACAGTTTGTGATCGGTCGCGCCTGTTAGGTGGGGCGAAGCACTGCTACAACAACAACAACAACACTGTTGAAACATCAAGTTTCCTTGGACTCCCGCTAGAGGATATTGATGACAATTTGTGATCGGTCGTAACTATTAGGTGGGGCGAAGCACTGCTACAACAACAACAACAGAATATATATGTTTGCGACATCCGTCCAATACAGCTCCTGCCTTGGACGGTGCCACTTTCCAATGCTTACCCAAGGACGTCCAGTATCAGGGCCACAACAGCGGTCGCGTCCTGGCTTTCCACAGCCCAGGCGTAGTCACCCGTCACTTACTCCCAGAGTGACGACGTCTCCCCCTATGCACTTCAGAATTCTGCAGTTAAACTGTAATGGATTAACTGGGAAGATCACGGAGATAGTCGATTTCATGAAGCGGCACAATATCCGCATTGCTGCGATTAAAGAGACTGAACTCACAGCAAGATCTGCATTGCAGACCTGTTCTGGGTATAATGTCCACAGAAAAGATCGCGAGAGCGGAAATGGAGGCGGCCTCGCGTTTATAATACACCACTATGTGCAATATCATATATTTGATCCCGACATCGACCGCAGGGACAGTGTCTTAGAACGTCAAGGCTTATCTGTCCGGTCAAACGATGCAAACCTAGAAATCATCAACATCTACATCCCTCCTGCCACCTGTTGCCCCTGCGGATACCGCTCTAATATCAGCGCCTTACTCACTGGCAACAATCGCACTATCTTAGGCGATTTCAATGCCCATCACGATCTATGGCATTCAAACTAGCGGGCGGACAGTAGGGATGAGATGTTGGCGGATCAAATAGAAGAAACGACGTTCTGCGCAATAAACGGAGACGCCCGCACACGTATGGTAGGAAGCTGTCACAGCTCGCCGGATATATCAATCGTGAGCGCAGAACTCGTAAACTGCGTCAACTGGCAGCCGATGGTAACATTGGCATTCGATCACCTGCCTATACTTATTTCGCTCGAGCGTACCGCCGCCTTCATCGTCACAGAAAAACGCACTTTCATAAAATTTAAAAAAGGAAAGTGGGACGAATACAAATCCTTTACAGACAACCACTTTTCTGCCCTCCCTATCCCGACTAATGCCCGCCTAGGGGAACGTGCTTTCCGCAAGGTCATTGAATCCGCCTCGGCTCACTTCATTCCCGCCGGTAGAATTCCCGAAATTCGGCCCCATTTTCCGGCGGAGGCCGCAAATTTAGCGAGAGAACGTGACCTTATAAGACAGCTCGATCCCGGCGACCCCCAAATAAGGGATATAAACCAACGCATCAGATTGCTTGTGGACGAACACAAGCGGGCGAAATGGGAGGAGCACCTAAGCCGTTGTAACCTCTCTGCTACACCGGTAGACCGGACTTTGGTCCACCGTAAAGTCCCTATCGAATCCGTCTAGGCACAATCACAAAGTTTCCATGGCCTTTGGCGATAAGGTGCTGTGGGATGCGAAAAAATGCGCGATCGCTTTCTGCCGACAATATATAATGCATTCTACGGTCGACAAAGAGACGGAGGGCCAACAGACACGACCATAAACATAAATTCAGCGCGTCACCAATTACCATCACCGCCAAAGAGGGAGCATCGGTCATGCTAAACCATCCAAAGCAGTGGGCCCAGGCGGCATAGCCATACCGATGCTTAAAAGCCTAGGAAAAGAGGGTTTCAAATGTTTAGCGCATGTGTTCAACCTGTCTCTTTCCACCTTTGTCATACCCGAAAAATGGAAAATGACCAAGGTGGTCCCGCTACTAAAGCCTGGGAAACCAGCTAACATAGGAGAGTCATATCGCCCGATATCTCTCCTATTATTATTATTATTTATTTATTATTACGGCGTTTTAAGCCTAAAACTTTAAATTGAGTTGCCAACTTCAGAAAGTGATGATTTGACAGATAAATAAACAGCTGATCAATTTGTGGAGGAAATTTATGTGACAAATGATGAGCTTCTAATGAAGTTATTTTTGCAGATTTGAAAGGAAGCATTTTGCTCATTACTAAAAAAAAATTAAGGACCATTTCCACATACGCGTTCGTATTTTAAAATTATGCGCCACACTCAGATTCCTTGCTGATGGCAGCTATCAAATATGCTGTGGAAATGATTTTGGTGTTGGACTGGTTTTAGATATTATTAAGTAGCATATTTGTGCGAAGTGGATTAAAACCCAAACTGCAAAAATTGTATTTTACTCTAAAACAGGATTCCCAGGAGTAGTGATTAGTATCAATGGGACTCACGTTCGCATAATTTCAACTATTTTGGCTGCATCCGAACTGCGGCCAGCCTCTTCCAACTTCGGAATGTCGCTCCATAAAGTCAAAAAGTTATTCAATGTAATCCTTCGTTGTTTTTTTCTATAAATGTGTACAAAATTGTCGATTTGGTTTTTTTTTTTTGGTAACGTTTTATGAGCCCGTGCACCATCTAACTCTTATCAAAG
This sequence comes from Eurosta solidaginis, assembly GCF_040869045.1. Taxonomy (NCBI): domain Eukaryota; kingdom Metazoa; phylum Arthropoda; class Insecta; order Diptera; family Tephritidae; genus Eurosta; species Eurosta solidaginis. The sequence continues at coordinate 167,314,738 of NC_090319.1, read as the reverse complement.
GTGGTATCAAAAGACGCGTTTCAATCTCTGTTTTTAGGATTCGAAGCGGAAATTAAAAATTTTATTACTGTTGAAAAATATTTACAAAAACTCACAAAATGGCCCAAAGGGTCCGAAATATGAGGTCCGATCCACAGTTTTTCTGCGTTGGCGGCCTTTGGCCGTGATTTATAAAAATAACCCTGGGTTGGTCCAACGCCTTTCTGCTTTAGTGTGTACAAAAAATCTGGCAAAATACAACAACCACAAGAAAATTTTAACCGAAATGATATGACAGAAATTAAATTTTTAATTTTTGTTTTCGGATTCTTAAATCGGAGGTCGAAACGTGTCTTTTGATACCAACTTTGTAAATTTTTGTAAAAAATTAGGTGGTAAACCGTCTTGTAAAACATTACATTTTTTCAAAACAACTGCAAAATTGTATCAAACAACTGCTAGTAATCAGTTGTAAGATTTTGACGTCTTTGACAACTACACTAACACAAGGTTGTAAACGGTAATGCCACAAAAAGTTGTTAGACTAGACAACTCAACCTACATTTTTTTTTGACAGGTTGAGTTGTAATCTGTAATACCAAATTGCGAGATTTCAACCCAACCAGAGTTGAGTTGTAATCGATAATAGGGGCACAAGTCTCCCGGTTTGACATAAAGTTGGCGGCACTATTCAAAACTAGTTCCTTGGAGTGAATCACATTGATTATAGCCTATCAACCAAGTTTAAATATCACCTACACGTTACGGCTCCTTTTACAAATGTGAATACGTAGGCACATATATGTATTTACCAGGTGAGGCTTCCTTCGCAAGAACACTCAAAGTGGTGAAGCAAAAGCTTTCCCAAGACAGTCGAAATAATGACCGTGTGTGCTACTACCCTAACATAGTGGACAGTCGAACTAGTCTGAAAACTAAAGCTACGCGGTCATCCATAATGAGCTCTTAGATCATAAGGCCGGAAAACAGCAGGTAACATCTTTCAACTTAAAATCGGTCGACTTTCATTCTAAAATATCGTTTTGATTTAACGAAGACTATTGACAATGATGTGAACATAAACGTCTGCAAACTTTGGTCTACATTTTAAAAATTTTATCCACGGTCCTTGTAAAATTTTAGTTATGTAGATGCGCCGAGGATTATACGATTTTCACCCATTACGCAATGACGGGATCCTTGGCCGAATAGTCACTCCCTAACGTTTCAAGGTGTTTCTCTGGTGTAGCTGGGCAACATAGCACGACAAAAACATCCGTTGGAAAGTCCGGAGCTAAACCTAGAGCTTCTAGGAAAATGACGTCGACGAAGGTATGAGTTCGAAGTCGCAGTCCTATAGCTTCTGTGCTGGCATATGGTGTGACGGTCAGGAGGCGTGGTAGCGACTGGTGGTCGGGATTGCTACTGTTCGCACATCGGGGATTGTAGCTCTTGAAAAGAGCGAAAAAAACTGGAGGCGCCCTGTGCCACGGAAGTCATGAGTATTAATAGACCATTAATAGCAACCGTAAGTCGCCTTTGTGCGGGACCACCAAGGAGCAACAATTGATTTAAAGAAATTGTGTTCGCGACGATTATTAGGAGTTAACCCTAGGTAAAATTATGCTTTGCACGGGATATGCAGACAAAAGTGTGGCTATTTTATGTATCTCTATTTCTTTTCAGCAGACGCAGCAGTACCAATTCCAAAGACCGGGGTTACGGTCGAAGCATCTCTGGAGTAAGTGAACGAGGGACAATCCCTCCGCAAGGAGCTGCTCCTGGAAATTTTTGAACGATCTGCGAGATATTGAGGCAAAAACCCCAGATCTTTCCGAAATGACCAACGCGTTGATTTCCTTAAATACATACAAACAAAACCTTTCCTAAATACTATTTTTTTAAATAGAAAAATCAAGCTTTTTAAGGTAAGAACACCGGCGTACGCCGGGGCGCCGCCCACGCCGCCGCCGCCGCCGCCGGTATATAATACAGCCTACGGCGCCGCCGCCGATAAAGTGATCGCCGTAAACCTCTACCTCCCTGATCTCTCCATTTTTTTTTTGCCTCGCGAACCCTGGCATCACCGACTAAGTCCTCCGCGACCCTATTTACAACATGGACGTCCCAAATGTCGACCATTTTGAACATCCACGTCGATGGCACTACGCTACCGACTGTCCTACACCCCAAAATCTTAGGTGTGACGTTTGATCAGGATCTACATGTTGGTGAGCACGCAGCCGCAATCGTTCCGAAAATCCAGAGCCGTAATAAAATCCTCAGATCCCTTGCTGGCAGTACTTGGGGAAAAGACAAGAAACGCTCATTACCACATACAAAGAAATTGGCCAGCCGATTGCATGCTACGCGTCCCCTATATGGTCGCCATGCCTAAAAACTACTCACTGGCAGCAGCTACAGGTCTGCCAAAAAAATACTGCTCTCAGAACCGCCACGGGCTGTCTTCTTATGTCCCCAGAACACCATCTACATAATGAGGCGAGAATATTCTCCATCAGGGAGAGAAATGAGATGCTAACCAAACAGTTCCTGTTGAATATCCAGAAACCAGGGCATCCTAACGGACATCTGATTGATGAGCCAACACCACGTAGGGGCTTAAGGAGTCACCTCCGTAAGCATTATGAGGAAATAAGGCACCTGAGAACTCAGTCGTATGAAGCAAAAAAACACAAGCAGGTCCTCAGGGAACTCCACAAACAGGCGTCGGACCTTTATGCCAGGAATTGCCCGGCGAATCCAGTACTCAAAGAACAGTACCCAAAACTTGCGGAAGAGGAACACATACTCCCCAGGGAAACGCGATTCACTCTAGCTCAACTTCGTTATGGATACTGTAACAGGCTAAACTCTTACCTATCCAGAATCAACCCCGCCATACAAAATGTATGCCCGCTTGCAATGTGTCCCCACATGACACCAACCATCTCTTTAATTTTAATGTGGAACCAATGCCTCTAACACCCCTCTCATTATGGTCCACCCCTGTTGAAACTGCAAGATTCCTTGGACTCCCGTTAGAGGACATTGATGAAAATTTGTGATTGGTCGCACCTATGGGATTGGCGAAGCACTGCTACAACAACAACAACGGCAACAACCGACTGTCTTACACCCCAATGTCTTGGGTGTGACGTTTGATCAGGATCTACATTTTGGTGAGCATGTAGCCGCAATTGTACCGAAAATCCAGAGCCGCAATAAAATCCTCAAATCTCTTGCTGGCAGTACTTGGGGTAGAAATAAATAAACGCTCATTACCACTTAGAAAACAATTGGCCAGCCGATTGCATGCTACGCGTCCCCGATAGGGTCGCCAAGCCTAGAGACTACTCGCTGGAAGAAGCTACAGGCGTGCCAAAAAACCGCCACGGGTTGTCCCCAAAATACCATCTACATAATGAGGCGAGGATACTCCCCATTAGGGAGAGAAATGAAATGCTAACCATGCTTCCTGCTGAATACTCAGAAACCTGGGCATCCCAACAGACATCTGATGGATGAGCCAACACCGCCCAGGGGCTTAAGGAGTCATCTCCGTAAGCGTTATGAGGAAATGCGGCACCTGACAACACAACCGTATGAAGCCAAAAAACACAAGCAGGTCCTCATTAAACTCCACAAACAGGCGTCGGACCGGTTGCCGGGTGAATCCTGTACTCAAAGAACAACACCCAAAACTTTCAGAGGAGGAACGCTCACTCCCTAGGGAAACGCGAGTCGCTCTAGCTCAACTTGGATCTGGATACTGTAACAGGGTAAACTCTTACCTATCCAGAATCAACCCCGACATACAAAACATATGTCCTCCTTGTAACGTGTCCCCAAATGACACCAACCATCTCTTCAACTGTATTATGGAACCAACGCCTCTAACACCCATCTCAACAGGACAACGATTGTCGCTGTGAACGGACGTGTTTTTGGAGCTCGTAAATAAATAAACATTCTTAAGTCTGTATGATTTGATAAGGACTAAAAATTGGTGAAACTAACAAAGTAGCAACAGGTACCAGCTTTAATAATTAAAGTGCTTTTCCTGAGAGTTTCAATTATATTTAATTTAAATAAAAAAGTTGTGAACATATATTTTGGTTGTGTTGCAAATTCACCGAGTAATTGCGTCTTTTATTTCAAGCTATATTTAACAGCGTTACCATGTACATAACTATTAAGCATTGATGGTGCTACCATATTGTTAAGGCTACCGTATTGCTAATTTGTGTCTTAATTTCTTAATCTACTACAGCTCGGCCAACGTGAGCTTATGATCGGCCTCGATCAGTCGAGTTGTATGTGTGAAGAGCATACTTATATCTAATGGACTGACTAGATCAGTGTCGCTTTCGCACTCACCCCCTATTTCTTTACTCTTCCAAGTTTAATGTTACAGGCTTCAACAATGCCATCATATGGTATTTGCCGCTTCCCAAGGCCGTGGGTTCTATGTACCGGAGCGACTCGGAATTTTTCCCGACCAAGGACTGCCATTTTAGTGTAACCCCATTTACTTTGTTGCGTCCCTCCCTCAAATTGTCATCCTCCGAGCAGCTCCTTGCAGCGGGACTGCTCCATATTCTCTTGCTCCGGGAAGGTATCGAACCCAATCCGGGTCCGTCTCCTGACCCCGGTCCTGACAAATGGTTTTGCTGCATCTGCCCGAAAATAATCTTTTTAGGACGGTCATACTCTTGTCAGTGTGTCTCGTGTAAGGGATGGTTGCATCGGACAGGTTCTGGGCTAGATCCCAAAACCAGACGTCCACGTAACTTCTATAAATCTTTTGTGGCTCCTTGCTGTTCACGCCCTAGGACGTCCCGTAGTCTGCGCCTTAGCGCCCAGAATTCTGCAGTTAAACTGTAATGGATTAACTGGGAAGATCACGGAGGTAGTCGATTTCATGAAGCGGCACAACATCCGCATTGCTCCGATTCCAAAGACTAAACTCACAGCAAGATCTGCACTGCAGACCTGTTCTGGGTATAATGTCCACAGAAAAGATCGCGAGAGCGGAAATGGAGGCGGCCTCGCGTTTATCATAAACCACTCTGTGCAATATCATATATTTGATCCCGACATTGACCGCAGGGACAGTGTCTTAGAACAACAACAACAACAGTGTCTTAGAACGTCAAGGCCTATCTATCCGTTCAGGCGATGCAAACCTAGAAATCATCAACATCTATATCCCCCCTGCCACCTGTTGCCCCAGTGGAAACCGCCCTAATATCAGCGCCTTACTCACTGGCAACAATCGCATTATCTTAAGCGATTTCAATGCCCATCACGATCTATGGTATTCAAACTTGCGGGAGGACAGTGGGGGTGAGATGTTGGCGGATCAAATAGAAGAAACGACGTTCTGCACAATAAACGGAGACGCTCCCACACGTATGGTTGGAAGCTGTCACAGTTCGCCGGATATTTCAATCGTGAGCGCAGAACTCGTAAACTGCGTCAACTGGCAGCTGATGGTAACGTTGGTATCCGACCACCTGTCTATACTTATTTCGCACGAGCGTTCCGCCAACTTCATCGTCACAGAAAAACGAACTTTCATTAACTTTAAAAAAGGAAAGTGGGATGACCGTGCTTTCCGCAAGGTCATTGAATCCTCCTCTTCTCGTTTCATTCCCGCCGGTGGAGGCCGCAAGTCTAGCGAGAGAACGTGACCGTATAAGACAGCTTGATCCAGGCGACCCCCAAATAAGGGATATAAACCAACGCATCAGATTGCTTGTGGACGAACACAAGCGGGCGAAATGGGAGGAGCACCTAAGCGGTTGTAACCTCTCTGTCGGTGTAGGTAAACTTTGGTCGACCGTAAAGTCCCTATGGAATCCGTCTAGGCACAATGGCAAAGTTTCCATCGCCTTTGGCGATAAAGTGCTGTCGGATGCGAAAAAATGCGCGAGCGCTTTCTGCCGACAATATACAATGCATTCTACAGTCGACAAAGATAGACGGAGGGCCAACAGACAGCACATAAACATAAATTCAACGCGTCGCCAATTACCATCACCGCCAAAGAGGTCGAGGATGCCATCGGTCATGCTAAACCATCCAAAGCAGTGGGCCCAGACGGCATAGCCATGCCGATGCTTAAAAGCCCAGGGAAAGAGGGTTTCAAATATTTAGCACATGTCTTCAACCTGTCTCTTTCCACCTTTGTCATACCCGAAAAATGGAAATTGGCCAAGTTGGTCCCGCTACTAAAGCCTGGGAAACCAGCTAACATGCAAAGCCATTTTGCTCCCCTACTTCAAAGCAAATTTGCAGCTAGCCTGTCATCAGCATGGCTTCAGAAAACTCCATAACACCACCACCGCGCTAAATGCCATCAGCACCCAGATAAATTGCAGTTTAAATCAAAACCCCCACCATATAACAGTACTCTTTGCGCTAGACCTATCAAAAGATTTTGATACGGTCAACCATGGCACGTTACTGCAAGACATGGAAGGGTCTACCCTTCCCCCATGTCTTAAAAGGTGGACCGCAAATTCTCTGTGTGGTCGGCAGGCATCGGTGCAATTTAGAAATGAAACATCAAAACCAAGAAGAATTAAACAGGGGTGCCACAGGGTGGTGTCCTATCACCACTTTTGTTTAATTTCTACATATCTAAGTTACCTTCGCTACCAGAAGGAGTTACTATCGTTTACTACGCCGATGACTGCACAATAATGACCACAGGCCCAGGCCCACAGATCGATGAGCTTTGCAACAGAATAAACGGCTACCTCCCTGATCTCTCCAGCTTTTTCGCCTCGCGAAACCTGGCATTATCACCGACTAAATCCTCCACGCCCTTATTTACAACATGGACGTCCCTAATGTCGACCATTTTGAACATCCACGTCGATGGTACTACGCTACCGACTGTCCTACACTCCAAAATCTTGGGTGTGAAGTTTGATGTGGATCTACATTTTGGTGAGCACGCAGCCGCATTTGGACCTAAAATCAAGAGCCGTAATAAAATCCTCAAATCCCTTGTTGGCAGTACTTGGGGAAAAGACAAAGAAACGCTCATTACCACATACAAAGCAATTGGCCAGCCTATTGCATGCTACGCGTCCCCTTTATGGTCGCCAAGCCTAAAAATTACCCACTGGAAGAAGCTACAGGCCTGCCAAAATACTGCTCTCAGAACCGCCACGGGCTGTCTTTTAAGGAGTCATCTCCGTAAGCATTTTGAGGAAATACGGCACCTGATAACTCAGCCGTATGAAGCAAAATCCGGTGAATCCAGTACTCAAAGAACAGTACCCAAAACTTGCGGAAGAGGAACGCATACTCCCCAGGGAAACGCGAGTCACTCTGGCTCAACTTCGTTCTGGATACTGCAACAACTTAAACTATTACCTATCCAGAATCAACTCCGAGATAGAAAATGTATGCATCGCTTGCAGTGTGTCCCCACATGACACCAACCATCTCTTTAATTGTAATGTGGAACCAACGCCTCTAACACCCCTTTCATTATGGTCCACCCCTGTTGAAACAGCAAGTTTCCTTGGACTCCCGTTAGAGGATATTGATGACAATTTGTGATCGGTCGCCACTATTAGGTAGGGCGAAGCACTGCTACAACAACAACAACAACATGGGATTTGAGTGATTTGCTCATTTTCAATGTCCCTTATTACGTAACGATCATTTGGTAGATTCTTGTGTATGGAATAGGGCACTTAAGTTTTGGAATGAGCTTCTTATTTACACCTACTGTCGTGTCAATATTTTTTATCACTAATAATACCCTTCTGCTCACTTCGACTTTGATTATATAATTGTACTTTTTCGATATTTTTCTTAGCACTAATGCGCATCGTTTCCAAGTCCCTCTCCCTAGGTCCTGAAGTGCATCCAAACAAAGCGCGGCTTGGAGTTGTACCAATTGACCTATTTACTGAGTTGTTCAGGGCAAACTCAATTTTCACTAGCTCCTTTATCCAATCTGCGTGAAGTATTGGATCGCTAAGTTTTGCTAGCATCCCTACTAGGATGCGGTTAACTCTTTCCACTTGTCCATTTGCTTGTGGTGAGTGTACCGCTACTTTCACATGGGTAATGTTTTTATCGTTTAGACAGTCTTGTTGTTGTTGTTGTTGTAGCAGTGCTTCACCTCACCTAATAGCTGCGACCGATCACAAATTGTCATCTATATCCTCTAACGGGAGTCCAAGGAATATTGCAACAGGGGTGGACCATAATGAGAGGGGTGTTAGAGGCGTTGGTTCCACATTACAATTACATTTTGTATGTCGGGGTTGATTCTGGATAGGTAAGAGTTTAACCTGTTACAGTATCCAGAACGAAGTTGAGCCAGAGTGACTCGCGTTTCCCTGGGGAGTATACGTTCCTTTTCCGCAAGTTTTGGGTACTGTTCTTTGAGTGCTGGATTCACCGGGCAATTCCTGGCATAAAGATCCGACGCCTGTTTGTGGAGTTAACCAAGGACCTGCTTGTGTTTTTTTGCTTCATACGGCTGAGTTCTCAGGTGCCGTATTTCCTCAAAATGCTTACGGAGATGACTCCTTAAGTCCCTAGGCGGTGTTGGCTCATCAATCAGATGTCTGTCGGGATACCCAGGTTTCTGGGTATTCAACAGGAACTGTTTGGTTAGCATCTCATTTCTCTCCCTGATGGGGAGTATTCTCGCCTCATTATGTAGATGGTGTTCTGGGGACATAAGACAGCCCGTGGCGGTTCTGAGAGCAGTATTTTGGCAGGCCTGTAGCTTCTTCCAGTGGGTAATTTTAGGGCTTGGCGACCATATAGGGGACGCGTAGCATGCAATCGGCTGGCCAATTGCTTTGTATGTGGTAATGAGCGTCTCTTTGTCTTTTCCCTGAAAGGTGACCATTTGAGACACCATGAAAATTGTTCTGCTACACACACTCGCTGCTACTACGCACCCACACTTACTTTTTCTAAATTGTTTGTCATTTAGCTTCATCCTTTTGTTTAAATAAATAAATGTTGTTTTTAAGTTTTACAATAGAGTTTTTCTTTTATTCAAACATTTAATTCTTTAATAAATTTAGTTCATAAATAATTTCCACTTTTCTTATCTAATTTTCCTTTTAGCACGACTGCCACTTTTGTTCACTGCCACGACTCGAATTCAATTCGCTTTTTCAACCCACGCTGAGTTGCCATTTTTTCAATTGCTGAATGCAATTGTCACTTCTGAGTGCAGTTGGCACTGCTGTTCAGCAACAGCTGACAGCGATGTCATTTGCACTCAGTGCTGTGTTCAGTGCGTAAAGGCTGGGTAACGCAGTGCGGTTATACCACCCTTAGAAAAAGAAGAATCTGACAAGTTGATCAATTGAATGTATATTAGGGTGTTCCTCCCCTTTTTTCATTCGTTCAATCAGAACATTTTTTTCCTTTTTACATATGAAATTTTGTTAATAGTATAATACGAATTCAATTACTTATGTGTAAATTATTTTCTAATTTCTATTCCATTAAATTAATGTATTATATATATTTATTACAAATAGTGCGTGCATATTAATATTTGGTTTTATTTGCATGCCAATTGAAATTTTTGTTTTTGTATTTGTAAATTTTTTAAAATTGGATTCCCTGTACTTTTAAAATTTGAAATAGAAAAATATTTAAATAACTGATCATCTTTTTGCCATTCTGCTTGCTTAATATTGTATTTAACAGCTTCTTTTTCAAGCTTCAAAAGTAATTCATCTAATTGCATTATTTTGTTAGTACAGACAATATTGAGTAACTCGAGTTTTTTATGTTGTAACAGAGCCTTAATAAATAATAAAATGTCACCCTGTGTTCAAGTTGCTGCAACAGCCGTTGTCTACCCACGGGTGTGGAACAACTTGAACACAGAGCAATTCGGCTCTGAATAATCATTATAATTTGGACGACACAAGAAAAAGTGACACGAACGCTGGCAAAAACTAAAACTAAAAGAATCGAGTTGTGCAAACTAAACTTAATAAGTAAAAATAAGTGTAAAACAATTAAAAATACATTTATTATACAACTTAAATAAAATAACTAAAACTGAAAATACTGCGTTTGGTGTTTTATGTGGAATGCGTTGCGACGTGTAAGCGCGCGTCCATTTTTCGGAGGTTCATAAGATGAACCTTTATATGGCGACCGTGACGGTCTTTGGTGGTGGTACGGGTAAGTCGAGTGCGTGCGGTGCGAAGGTGGTTTGTTAGAGACAATTTTCACAAATAGAATGATACGGCAATTTTCTAATAGCTAAGAGCTACGGAGATGATAGAAGTAACAATTTTACTTTCTAAAAAAATTTCAATTAATATATACGGTAATAATAAAAATTATCCAACTAATATCATAATATCGGCATACAAAAACCCACGTCACTCATATAACAGGATCGTAAACTGTACCACCACCAGCGGCAGCGAACACCAGCAGCGAAACAAGTATATATGTATTATAAATTTTTGCATACGGTTTTTTTATAACTTAAATGTATGTATAGAAAACAGAAAATTTCTTTTATGCGGTGCGTTACAATATATATACATTTTGGATTTTTTACTAAAACGATAAAGTGATGCGATATGGTGCGTTCTAAGTTTAACTATTTCAGTTTCCAACAATTTTTAAATTTTCGAAGCATTTTGTAAATTCCAACATTTTCACCAAAACTTCAAATTTTTCATGTTTTCAAAATTCTAAATTAAAAATTCATCAATCTATTTTACAAATTCACATATTTTCAAGCTTCCATTCTTCAAATTTGCAATTCATTTCACAATCCTTCTATTTAAAATTTTAAATTTCGGATTTTCCATTTTTTTAGACTTTTATTTACTACATGTAAAAGGAAAATTTTTTATAGATACGCCCATTTTCCAACATAATATTAATTTTCACCATATAAGACTGTTGTAACGTGTAAATTTTGGATTTTGATATTACGGTGGTTTTCGAAAAAACCAATTAATCTTTTTTTATGCGGGGGTTCTGTTAAAAACCAAGTAAATTCTTTCGAAATATGCGGTGGTTCCGTTAAAAACCAATTAAAATTTTTTTGAAATATGCGGTGGTTCCGTTAAAAACCAAGTACATTTTTTGAAATATGCGGTGGTTCCGTTAAAAACCAAGTACATTTTTATATAAAGCGGTGCGTCCGTGAAAATATACGATTTTTTTTTTACAAAGCGGTGCGTCTGTCAATATAAATGGAATTTTTTGAACAAGTTACAACAATTTTGAAATTTTTACCAATTAATACCTATATAATTTTGTGCAAAGTTTAAATTAAATTACTTCTTAAAGATTTTTCTATACAAATATAATGCAGTTTTAATTAATTCTGCAAATAATTTTTAAATATTTCCTTAGCGACTATTCACCTGTAAATCAGTTCACTTTTACAATTTTTTTTTCTTTTTCCTCAATATTTCAGCTTAAATATAAATTCAGACATTCAAATAAGTACTTCATTAATTTCATAGTTTGAACTGAATTATCTGTGCTATTCTGATAATTTCATATGTACAACATTAGAAGTGGTAAGCAAGTGCAAAAAACTTCAGTTTCAGAATCCGATTCCGACAAATCAGCCTCAAGCTACGAAAGTTTAACTTCATCTTCGACCGACAAAGTCACCAAACAGGAAAATAAATTATCGTTGTCAGCAGATTTCCCAGGCTTCGAAGATTCTTCAAGTAAAAGTTTAATTTCTAATTTAGTTTCAAATCTTAACGATTCAAATAGTAAAATATTAATTTTAACTTCTTCTACTTTAAAATCAGATCTTAACGATCCAATTAGTACAAACGTGGCCTCATCTTCTGCTAATTCAGCTCCAGATTTTAACGATCAAATCATGGCAACACCTGAGGAAAAGAGAATTTTTATTAACACATGTGCTAATTCTATTAGAGAAAACTACAGTGGTGATCCTCTAGCACTTGATTCTTTTATAGACAAAATCGCATTACTTGAACAATTCGCTACTGCAGATTTAAATGATACTTTTATAGCGTTCTTAAAATCAAAATTAGAGGGTAAAGCTCGTGAAGCAATACCAACACAAGTAAATTCAGTTAATGAAATTAAAACAGCTCTAGGAAATAGGATCAAACCAGACTACTCGAAAGTTGTAGCACGTTAGCAATAACAATTATACAGATTTTGCCAAAAAAGTTGAAGATTTAGCTGACTCACTTGAGCGGTCTCTTATTATTGAAGGGATCACTCAAGCGAAAGCGCACGAAATGGCAGTCGAACAAACTGTTAACGTGTGTCGTTTAAATGCAAAATCAAATTTAGTAAAAACCATTTTAGCCTCAACAGCATTTACTGATCCGAAAGACGTAGTAGCAAAATTAATTGTAGAACAAAACAACGAAGTAACTGAACGTCAGGTTTATCTTTTCGATCACGTGGTAACAGTACATGTAGAAATTCACGTGGTAGTTATCAAGGCTTTTACCCAAACCGCGGCTATACTGGTTATAGAAATAATAGTTCATTTTCATATAATAGTAACTATAACGGTAACAATAATCAGAGATATCGCTATGATAACAGAAATAGATACCAAAATAACAACAATAATAATATACGTCCAAATTCCAATTCAAATACAAACAGCAGTAACAATAGAGGTAACAATTCTAGATCATCCAACGGTAGAGGTAGAAACGCAAACGTTCGCGCTTTAAACGCCAGTGCCCCTCAGGAGCGAACACTGAGGGAGGACGAATTAGGCGAGTAAGCGAACTTCCCTCACAAATAGCCATCTATTGTTTAAATTTAAATTACTCAGATTTCATAGAATTACAACTTAACGAGTCACAAAAATTTTGTTCTTTCCTAGTAGACACTCAAGCGGACATTTCTTTAATAAAGATATCATGTTTAGACAGTAATATTTCATTAACTACAAACGACATTATTAACATTACCGGTGTCACTTCAAATTCAGTTTCGACTTTAGGTAAAATTACCGTAAATTTAAATTTTTCAAACTTTTCTATTAAACATACTTTACATGTAGTAAATGAAGACTTTAATATTCCATCCGATGACATACTGGGTAAAGATTTTCTGAAAATTAACAAATGCATTATTAATTATGAAAGAAATAGTATTTCCTTTTGGGTAGGTAATGAAAAAATCGCGATACCAATCCTACATCGAACAGAAAGCGATAGTTGTACCATTCCACCAAGATGTGAAATATTCAGACTTTTTGATTTGGGAGATTCACCCGAGCCACTTTTCGTGGACTCGCAGGAAATTGAAAGTGGTGCTTTCACAGCTAGTTGCATTGTTAATTCCAGTAACCCAATAATCAAAGTCATTAACACCACGGATGATGCAAAGTATGTGAAGAGAAAAAGTATTCGGACAGAAAGACTTTCAAATTATAATGTTTATACAATTAACAAGACAGAAACAGAAGACAAACGTACGAAAAAACTAATTTCGATTTTAAAAAATCAAATACCTCAACATGCTCCAAGTAAATTACTCGACCTTTGCATAGATTATGTCGACATTTTCGCTCTTGACACGGACAAAATGACTTTAAATAACTTCTACGAGCAAAAATTAAGACTGACAGACAACGAACCAGTATATGTTAAAAACTATAGATTGCCATACTCCCAACGCGAAGAAATAAATCGCCAAGTAAATAAATTGTTAGACAACGATTTGATTGAACTCAGTTATTCGAATTACAATAGTCCTTTGATTGTAGTCCCAAAGAAAGATACCAATGGTCAAAAAGCTTATCGTATGTGCGTAGATTTTCGCACAGTAAACAAAAAACTCATTGCTGATAAATTCCCACTAGCTAGAGTTGACGATATTTTAGACAATCTCGGTAGAGCAAAGTATTTTTCCACATTAAATCTTTTTTGAGGATTTCATCAAATCCCCTTGCATCCTGACTCTCGTGACTCTCTCAGCACTGACCGTGGCGCATTTAGATGGAAAGTGCTTCCATTCGGCTTAAGTATAGCACCAAATTCATTCTCACGAATGATGACCATAGCTTTTTCGGGTATACCACCCAATGACTTATACGTCGACGATATTATCGTCATAGGTTGTAGCGAAGCACACCATATTAAAAATCTTTCAAAAGTTTTCGATTCTTGTAGGTTTTTTAATCTCAAACTTAACCCAAATAAATGCAACTTTTTACGACCAGAAGTTACATTCTTAGGTCACAAATGTTCAGCCAAAGGTTTGTTGCCAGACGACTCTAAAATAAACGCAATTAAAAAGTATACAAAACCGACTGACAAAGACGCGGTACGACGATTTGTCGCGTTTGCAAACTATTACAGACGGTTTATACCAAATTTTGCGTCTCTGGCAGCGCCTCTAAATCGATTAAGCAGGAAAAGAGTTGAATTTTTATGGGATGTAGAGTGCGAAAGAGCATTTTTATCTTTGAAAGCAGCGTTACTTTCACCAAAATGACTTCAATATCCAGATTTTACTAAACAATTCATTATTACAGTCGATGCTTCCACAACTGGATGTAGCGCTATTTTGAGTCAAGAACAAGGTAGTGATTTACCAATTTGTTTCGCTTCTAAAGCATTTAATAAAGCCGAACAGAAAAAACCCATTATAGAATTAGAGCTTTTAGCTATTTACTTTGCAATCAAGCAATTTCGACCATACGTTTATGGCACCCATTTCATTGTAAAATCAGACCATAGACCTCTAGTATACTTATTCAATATGAAAGACCCATCTTCAAAACTTTCAAGAATAAGACTGGAACTGTCTGAATATAACTTTACTATTATATATATAAAAGGTAAATCAAACGTTTGTGCTGATGCACTATCGCGTATAACAATCGATGAGATTAAAGAAGCTAACAAACAAATTTTGGCAGTACAGACAAGAGCCATGACAAAAAAGGCAAACGACAAAAATTTACATAGGAAAACAGACAAAAACGACGAAAAACAAATTACTTTACATGTCTACGACAAATTTTCATTTAATGTTTCGAAAAAAGTCCCACGAATAAGATCTGCAATTACGTACGATAAAAATAATAAAACAACAAATTTAAGAATTTTTGCGCATATTAAACATAAGAAACTCGAGTTACTTAGTTTTGAGCTTGTTAACGAAATAATGACTTTAGAGAAATTACTTTCGAGGCTTGAATCAGAAGCCGGCAAACGCAAAATTAAGAAAATTGAATGGCCTAAGAACGATATTATGTTCGAACATTATACTATTACAAATTTCAAAAATATTGGAAATAAAATTTTAAAATCTTTAGAAATTATACTAACAGATCCAGTGGAGACAGTAACAGATGAAAATACAAAATTAAAACTTATGAAAATTTACCATAATGATCCCATTTCTGGTGGACATTGCGGAATGAAAAGACTTTACGCACAATTGCGAACAAAATTTTATTGGAAGAACATGACTCGTGATATATCGAAATATATCAAAAATTGTAAAGATTGTCTTTTAAACAAGGTTAAACCTAAAACAAAAGAGAAACTTGTTTTAACACCAACTCCTTGTAAACCATTTGATATACTAGTAATTGACACAATAGGACCCCTACCTGAGTCCAAATATGGTAACAAGTTCGCACTTACCATGATTTGCGACATGACTAAATACCTGGTAACAGTCGCTGTACCAGACAAATCGGCAAAAACAATCGCTTCAGCTATTTTTGAAGGATTCATTTTAACTTACGGCACAATGTATGCCATAAAATTAGATTTAGGTACTGAATATAAAAATGAATTATTCGAAGAATTAACAAAGCTTTTAAATATTCAACATAATTTTTCAACTGCATACCATCATGAAACTGTTTGCACGATTGAACGTAATCATAGAGTTTTTAATGAATACTTACGTGCATATCTAAAAGGCACTTTTTCTGATTGGGATGTTTATTTAAAATACTTTACTTTCCTACACAATACTACGAGTAGCACAGTTTTCGACAATCAATTTTCATCTTCCGAGTTAGTTTTTGGGAAAAAGGCAACTTTGCCTAATGAATTAACAAAAGAAAAAATTGACCCGATCTATAATGTCGCAAACTAAGCCAAAGAAGTTAAGTTTAGGATGCAGAAAACGCACAAAATGGCACAAAATCTAATCAATAAAAATAAATTACAAAGTAAAAATCTGTACGATAAAACGGCATGACCTCTAATTGTAAAAATCGGAGATAAAGTACTTTTACAAAAAGAACCACATCATAAGCATGAAAATATTTATCAAGGTCCTTTTATTATAACTAAAATTAACGAACCTAACGTAACTATTTTCGATGAAGTTAAAACAAAGAAAAAGTGGTACATAAAAACCGCCTAAGTAAAGTAAATTAACATTACTTTAATACTCTGATTAAACTTTAAATTTGATTGAAAAACAAATCCAAAATTTTCCTACTAGCATTTAAGCAGCCACGAAGGCTTAAAAACTGTTAAAACAAAAAGCAAAAAGAGAAAACACAAATTTTGTATATTCAAAAAAAAAACTTATTTTTATAAAATTGTCCGTAACACAAAAATACATACTTAATATGTAATACAAAATGTAAAACTTTAAATTGAATATGTAAAGCACAAATATTTACAAAAAAAAACATTCAACATATTTTGTCGTAAATTAAAATATTATTAATATTTATACCTTTTATTTAAGTTACAATAAACTATAAAAATGTAACTAAAATTTAACTATTCGATGTATAAAATCTTTTTTCAATTATGAATAAAAATGGTTCCGAACCATGAATTAAAAAGGGGAGGTGATTAGGGTGTATATAAATATATATTCGTTTATCAGTTCAGCTACTACGTCTTTGGAATCAGAAAAATTGGTTGAAGAGAGGATTGATTTGTCTAAACCTGTTTTTGCGTTCAATCGGCAAACGTTAACTGTTTGCTCGATGGCCATTTCATGGGCTTTGGCCTGAGTAATCCCTTCGATAATGAGCGAACGCTTTAGAGAATCAGACAATTCCTCGACACGTTGCGAAATCGGTGTGCTATTATTATTAACTTGCAAAGCTGCAATTTTTCCGGCCCCAACTTTGGAGTTGTCGGGTTTTATACGGTTACGTAGTGCTATTTTTATTTCATTAACTGAAAGTATTTGAGTTGGTGTTGCTTCTCGAGCTTTACCATCGAGTTTGGATTTAATAAATGAAATACAAGTGCCAGTTAAATTTTCTTCGACAAATTCTTCGATCAACTCAATTTTATTAATGAAAGATTCAAGACCCAGGGGCTCACCGCTATAATTTTCACGCATAATACCAGCTTTCTTCTTTTTTCCTCAGGAGTTCTCATATTTGTATCGTAATTAGATGAAGTTTAAATATGTGTTTCGGGCAATTCCTCAAATCCGCGAAATTCTCCGGACAAAACAAGTCTAACAAGGTTTTTGATTGTACTGGGCGAATATGTGATTGAGCCTTCGGAAACTGGGCTTTAAAAAACAAGATTTTCGGAATCGGAACATTCGGAATTAAAATTTTTGGAATTGGAATCTGAATTTTCGGAATCTGAGTCTTGCTCTGAAATTTTGGGAACTACTTTCTTATTTCTAAGAAACATATTGTAACGAGCACTGAGCGATGCTATCGTCTCTAAGCCGATGCTAAGCAGTGACGTGAATTCACATCCATAGATCAATCATTATGTATCTACATAAACGAAACAATAATTGCGTCTACACATATGTACGTATACGAGCAGCGGAGAGTCAATGCACAAACACATGCATATATCTGAGATACTCCTGAAAGTATGCAATGAGAAAAACTATAAAATCATGCAATTGTAGTTACAGCTGAGAAGTTTGAGAGCTGCTGGACTAGTAGATTCTGGAAGCGCCTAGAAGATGCGAACATCGAAATCCGAGAGTATAAAAGGCGGCAATGTAGAGGCGCTGGAATTCAGTTTGATTTGAGATTTCGATTAAGACGCTATCTAGCGAGCAAGAGCAGTATTATTTTGAATAGTAGAGTTTCATTTGAGCTATCAATCAGTTTGGTTATTAAGCAAGCTTTTCGTTGCAAAGTTTGAGTGTTATTGTGAAGTACTTTAACAAAGGCCATTTTGCATTATTAAATATTGCAGTTATTTATTCAACAGTTTAGTGATTCGAACTCAGCAGAAGATTGCAAATAAGGGGAATTGCAAGTAAAATTCGTTACAATTGGTGTCAGAAGAGGAATTGTTGAATAAATTCCGAAGATTGGGAATACAACTTGGACATGGCAAAGTTCAGTGAATTGAAGATCCAGCAACTGAAAAAGGAGTTGAAGAACCGTGGATTAAATACAACCGGCATTAAGATCGAACTTCAAGCACGGCTACGAGAGGTAATGGAGTCGCAAGGAATTGATGTGGACGAGTTTTCCTTTTATCCTGATGGGGACGAAACAACAACAAAAATTGAAGAGAAAAACCAAACATCGCATACAGTTACGAGCACAGACTTGACCATGATATTGGCTGCAATAACTGCTCAAACATCGACCGTGGCATCTCAGCTGGAATCGCAGGAGACACGTTTAACATCCAAGATGGAAGAACAGAAAACGTATATGTCATCACAATTGGAATCCCAAGAGACAAATAACATCGAAGATGGAAGAACAGAAGACGTATATGGTATCCCAACTGGAATCGCAGGAAACCCGTATAACATCACAATTGGAAGAACAGAAGACATATTTGGCATCTCAACTGGAAGCGCAAGAGGCACGTATATCTGAAATGTCGGCACAAATTTCGGAACAGGTATCATCGCAGCTCTTTGTGAAACTGGAAGAGCAGGATGCAAAAATTTTACAACTCGAGGACAAAATTGATGCCGAAATAGAAGCGTTAAAAGGTCGTATGGAGCAGTTACAACTAAATCGGCCAGCTGTTTCAGCAAGCAATCCAAAGGTAAAAACACCATCTTTTGAGGGGTCTGTTAATTTCCAGGTCTTTAAGCTACAGTTTGAGAAGACCGCAACAGTCAACAACTGGAATGTTGAAGATATAGTTGCTACACTTTTCGTAGCATTGAAAGGACCAGCTGCCGAAATCTTACAGACTATTCCAGAGTACGAACGGAACAGCCATGACGAATTGATGGCCGCTGTCGAGAGACGTTATGGAAGCGAGCATAGAAAACAGATATTCCAAATTGAGTTGCAAAACCGTCACCAAAGAGCGAATGAGACTTTGTAGCAGTTTGCCTCGGATTTTGAAAGGTTGGCACATTTGGCAAATGCGGACGCACCCGTGGAGTACACCGAGAGGGTAAAAATCCAGAGTTTTATAAATGGCATACGGGACGTAGAAACGAAGCGAGCGACATATGCAAACCCAAAACCTACATTTGCAGAAACGGTATCCCATACACTGACTCAAGAAACAGCATTGCTTCTGTGTAAGCCAGTTTACAAAGCACTCCGTGTGGAGGTAGAAAGGCCAGAATGGGTAGACGCAATATTGGAGGCGCTGAAAGGATCGCAAAAGCGGAGTGAAAAAGTTATCAAATGTTTCAAATGCGGGAAGTCCGGTCACATTGCCCGTCATTGCGATCTTGATCCTAGTAGTTCCAACAATGTGGGCGGCCGTAAACGCAAAGCTGGAGGAGATGATCAAGAGCGAGTAAGAGGTAGAGATCGAGAGCTAGATCCAGCTATTGAATGCCCTGTGATATCTGTGTTGCAAATTGGTAGAAAATCGAGCAGTCTTACCGTCAGAGGGATTGTGGATGGCAAAGAACATGTACTAACTATAGATTAGGGCGCATCTCATTCCTTGATTCGATCTAGGAGAAAAGAATTGGAGGAATTTTTCCGCGGGAATAAAAAAATCCGCGAGAATATTTAGAATTGGTCTGTTTATCAATTTTGCAAATTATTACCATATGTATCTATAAATTATCTCCGTTATGTATTAAATTTGGCGTTTTTTCGTTTTTAGTAGTATTTGATTATATCTGCGTTATTTTAGAAAAAGTTATTTAGTTAGTTTGTTAATTATTACCTCCGTATATATTAGTTTTTCTTGTTATTATTTGCACTCCAAACACCACCCTATGTAACCATTTAAAAGTTTTTGTAGAGAAAGTTAGTTTTTATTTAATTCAGTTGCCCTTTCAGCAATTTTTTTTGTAAAATTTTTGAATATTTTTATAATTTTTTTTGTAGTTTTTCACGTTTAAATTTTTTTTGTATGGGTTTTTTGAATTTTTTAAAAATTTTTTTAAATTTTTTTTAATTTTCCTCATATTTATAGGGGTTTTCTAAATTTTGTATTTTTTGGTAATTTTTATAGTTTTTTAGAGAGCATTTTTTGTGTAGTTTTTAGTTTTTAATTTTTTTCTAAAATTTTTGCATTTTTATATTTTTTTTGGATTTTTTTTTTGTTTTTATGGTTTTTTGTAGATTTTCATATTTTTGTAATTCTCGATTTTAAACTTTTTTTGTAGTTTTTTTTTTATAAATTTTTGTGCATATGTGTATTTGTTGTAATTTATTAATATTTCATTTTTCTTCGATTTTGTTATTCTTTTTTTTTGATTTTATTAAGACCATTTTTTGTTTGGTTTTCCCACTTTAATTAGTGGCTCCACGCCTGTTGGGAGGCTTGAAAGGCCACTTGCCGAATTTGCAGGCCTTCGGCGCACGGTCGCCATGAAAGGTGTCCATTTGAGACACCATGAAAATTGCTCTGCTACACACACTCGCTGCTACTACGCACCCACACAACCTTTTCCTAAATTTTTGGTCCTTTAGCTTCTTCCTTTTGGTTTAAACAAATAAATGTTGTTTTTAAGTTTTACAATAGAGTTTTTCTTATATTCAAACATTTAGTTCTTTAATAAATTTAGCTCATAAATTATTTCCACTTTTCTTATCTAATTTTCCTTTTAGCACGACTGCCACTTTTGTTCACTGCCACAACTCGAATTCAATTCGTTTTTTCAACCCACGCTGAGTCGCCATTTTTTCAATTGCTGAATGCAATAACCACAGCTGAGTGCAATTGGCACTGCTGTTCAGCAACATCTGACAGCGATGCCATTTGCACTCAGTGGTGTGTTCAGTGCGTAAAGGCTGGGTAACGCAGTGCGGTTATATCCCCAAGTACTGTCAGCAAGGGATTTGAGGATTTAATTACGGCTCTGGAATGTAGATCCTGATCAAACGTCACACCCAAGATTTTGGGGTGTAGGACAGTCGGTAGCGTAGTGCCATCGCCGTGGTTGTTAAAAATGGTCGACATTTGGGAAGTCCATGTTGTAAATAAGGTCGCGGAGGATTTAGTCGGTGATAATGCCAGGTTTCGCGAGGCGAAAAAGCTGGAGAGATCAGGGAGGTAGCCGTTTATTCTGTTGCAAAGCTCATCGATCTGTGGGCCTGGGCCTGTGGCCATTATTGTGCAGTCATCGGCGTAGGAAACGATAGTAACTCCTTCTGGTGGCGAAGATAGCTTAGATATGTAGAAATTAAACAAAAGTGGGGATAGGACACCACCCTGTGGCACCCCCTGTTTAATTCTTCTTCGTTTTGATGTTTCATTTCTAAATTGCACCGCTGCCTGCCGACCGCCCATATAATTTGCGGTCCACCTTTTAAGACATGGGGGAAGGGTAGACTCTTCCAGGTCTTGCAGTAACGTGCCATGGTTGACCGTATCAAAATCTTTTGATAGGTCTAGCGCAAGGGGTACTGTTCTATGGTGGGTGTTTTGATTTAAACCGCAATTTATCTGGGTGCTGATGGCATTTAGCGCGGTGGTGGTTTTATGGACTTTTCTGAAGCCATGCTGATGACAGGCTAGCTGCAAATTTGCTTTGAAGTAGGGGAGCAAAATGGCTTTGCATGTTAGCTGGTTTCCCAGGCTTTAGTAGCGGGACCACCTTGGCCATTTTCCATTTTTCGGGTATGACAAAGGTGGAAAGAGACAAGTTGAAGACATGTGCTAAAAATTTGAAACCCTCTTTCCCTAGGCTTTTAAGCATCGGCATGGCTATGCCGTCTGGGCGCACTACTTTGGATGGTTAAGCATGACCGATGGCATCCTCAACCTCTTTGGCGGTGATGGTAAATGGCGACGCGCTGAATTTATGTTTATGTGTGTGTCTGTTGGCCCTCCGTCTATCTTTGTCGACCGTAGAATGCATTGTATATTGTCGGCAGAAAGCGCTCGCCCATTTTTTCGCATCCGACAGCACTTTATCGCCAAAGGCGATGGAAACTTTGTCATTGTGCCTAGACGGATTCGATAGGGACTTTACGGTGGACCAAAGTTTACCTACACCGGAAGAGAGGTTACAACCGCTTAGGTGCTCCTCCCATTTCGCCCCCTTGTGTTTATCCACAAGCAATCTGATGCGTTGGTTTATATCCCTTATTTGGGGGTCGCCGGGGTCGAGCTGTCTTATACGGTCACGTTCTCTCGCTAGACTTGCGGCGTCCACCGGCGGGAATGAAACGTGCCGAGACAGATTCAATGACCTTGCGGAAAGCACGCTCCCCTTGGTGGGCATCATTCGGGATAGGGAGGGCAGCAAAGCGGTTGTCTGTAAAGGATTTATATTCTTCCCACTTTCCTTTTTTGAAGTTAATGAAAGTGCGTTTTTCTGTGGCGATGAAGTCGGCGAAACGCTTGAGCGAAATAAGTATAGGCAGGTGGTCGGATGCCAACGTTACCATCGGCTGCCAGTTGACGCAGTTTACGAGTTCTGCGCTCACGATTGAAATATCCGGCGAACTGTGACAGCTTCCTACCATACGTGGGGGGGCGTCTCCGTTTATTGTGCAGAACGTCGTTTCTTCTATTTGATCCGCCAACATCTCACCCCTACTGTCCGCCCGCAAGTTTGAATACCATAGATCGTGATGGGCATTGAAATCGCTTAAGATAATGCGATTGTTGCCAGTGAGTAGACGCTGATAGATGTTGATGATTTCTAGGTTTGCATCGCCTGACCGGATAGATAGGACTTGACGTTCTAAAACACTGTCCCCGCGCTCGATGTCGTAATCCATTACAGTTTAACTGCAGAATTCTGAAGTGCATAGGGGGAGACGTCGTCACTCTTGGAGTAAGTGACGGGTGACTACGCCTGGGTTGTGGAAGGCGAAGACGCGCCTGCTGTTGTGACCCTGGGACTGGACGTGCTTGAGAAAGCATTGGGGTACCCGGTGTATTTGGATATGCGGCCTGGCAACATGGCGCAATGAAACCCGTCGGGGGTTGCCGTCGCGGAGACTAGAACATCTAGGAAAGTGGTACCGTCCATGGCAGGAGCTGCATTAGGCGGATGTCCTAAACATATATATTCTGTGCTGGCAGACGGTGCAAAGGGAGGGGGGAACTAAGAGTCTGTTTCCCTGACCTACACAATTGCTGCAGGAAAAGAGGGGGGGAGAAGACGGGGGCAGGGCCCGATGCTCGGCATTGCCCCCGGCTCTACTACGGAGATTGTAGGTATCAGTGGGAGTAGCCGTGTGAGTTGGTGGCGCCGTGGGGCGCGAGCAGCAGCGGGTACTTGTTGTGGCTTGTTAAGCAGCCGGGCGGCTGGAAGGTAGCGGGGGGGGGGCACTAAGGCGCAGACTACGGAACGTCCTAGGGCGTGAACAGCAAGGAGCCACAAAAGATTTATAGAAGTTACGTGGACGTCTGGTTTTGGGATCTAGCCCAGAACAACCTGTCCGATGCAACCATCCCTTACACGAGACACACTGACAAGAGTAAGACCGTTCTAAAAAGATTCTTTTCCGGCAGATGCAGCAGAACCATTTCTCAGGACCGGGGTCAGGAGACGGACCCGGATTGGGTTCGATACCTTCCCGGAGCAAGATAATATGGAGCAGTTCCGCTGCAAGGAGCTGCTGGGAGAATGACAATTTGTGGGATCGACGTAAATTAAATGGGGTTACACTGAAATGGCAGTCCTTGGTCGGGAAAAATCCCAAGTAGCTCCGGTACATAGAACCGACTGCCTTGGGAAATCTTCAAATTGTATTGTACAGTTGTAAAGCAACTACCCCTGTCTGTTATACATCTGTCGGGTCGACTATAATATTCAAAGTATTTATTAAGTGCAGCGGTTATTTCCTTAGTACTGGTTGTTAAGACTGGATATAGCTTCACGTATTTCGTAAACCCATTAATTATGACTAAATTATGTTTCCTTTTCGACTGTAATGCCGGAAGTGGGCCTAGGTGGTATAAGTGAATTGTATGAAACGGCTCAGGTTCCTTCGGAATGTTGTGCCATTGCCTAGGGTTTGGTCTATTAGGTGCTGAATACATAATGCGTTTTATGCAATTTTGTTTAAATTTATTAATTTTATTTTTCATGTCAGGAAACCTGTAATTTGCTTTGATTTCTTGATAGCAATTTTCGATGCTCTAGTGATCTCTTTCTCTAAGTCCTTTGGGACGTATAGTAGTCGACTAACTTTTTCTCTTTTAAACAGAATGCCATTTTCCATTACAAAATTGCTCAAGTTTTCATTTTCCAATTTCTTTTTTAAAGTTACGATATCTTGATCTCGGGACTGCATAATTTGCAATTGAAAATCTATATTCTCGCTATCTACCGCAGCGATAATATTTTCGCTGTCTGAGTCTAACCTACTTTGTGCATCCACATGTGGCATTTTCATACCTGGTCGGTGTATTATAGTGTAGTTATAATTTTCTAATTCTAGTGCCCACCTAGCTATTCGACTATTAATCAATTTTTTGTTAAGTGTTAGTGTAAGGATATTACAGTCTGTTATAATTTTGAATTTGATTCCCTCCAGATATACCCAAAATCGACGTGTTGCATTAATTACTGCTAACGTTTCTAATTCGAAGCTGTGGTATCTACTTTCTGCATCAGAGGTTCTTTTGGAAAAATAAGCTACTGGGTGTAATTTCCCATCATTCTGTTTCTGAAGCAAAATTGTTCCAAAGCCGTGAGCACTTGCGTCGCAGTGTATCTCTGTTACCCTGATATGGTTATATATTGCCAGTACCGGACATGACACTAACTTCTTTTTTAATGTGTCAAAAATGTCCCTACATTCGTTGCTGAACTCGAATCTTGTGTTTTTCCTAAGTAACATATATAGCGGGCGCGCCAGTATTGAAAATGATTCCACGAATTTTCTAAAGTAGGAGCATAATCCTACGAATGATTGCAGTTCCCGGTGGGTTTTGGGAATTGGAAAGTTTGTTATAGCCTTTATATGATGTTCGGAAGGTCTTATACCAGTTGCAGATTTGTATCCCAGGTATTCTATTTCATCATATAAAAACCTGCATTTTTTGAATTTTAATTGAAGGCCGTACCCAGCTAATTTCCCTAACACTCTTTTGAGTAGATTGTAATGGGTTCCTATTTCTTTGCTGGTGATAATAATATCATCCATGTACACCATTATCTCGTTTTTCTCTATAAAAACTTTTAAGATTTTGGTTATAAATCTTTGAAAAATTGCTGGTCCATTTTTGAGACCAAAAGGCATTCTTAAGAATTCTTACTGGCCGTTCTTAACTACAAAAGAGGTGTATTTAATAGATTCCTCTGCCATTTTGATCTGAAAAACCAGGATTTTAGGTCTAAAAGAGTGAATGCTGTATTTTCACTGAGGTAATCTAAGCAATTTGGATTTGTTCAAATCTCTGTAATCAATGCACATTCTAGTTTCTCCTGATTTTTTCTTGGTAAGAACTATGCGGGACGCGTAGGGGGATGTGACTTTGTCTTATGGTTTTTTTCTTTAACAAGTCCTCGATAATTCTAGTTACTTCGATTTTCTCCGCAAAAGATAGGCGTCTCGGTGAGCAGAAGGTTTATGATTTTGACGTGTGATTTTAGCTTCATAGTTAATATCCGGAAGGTCATCGGTTTGTTTCTTTACATAAGTGTCTTTTATCATACGCTTAAACTTTTCTACTAAAACTGAAGGTAACTTAGGGCTTATGTCGATTATCTCTTTGTTTTCTTCAAGATTTTCTATGTTAAAGACTTCTTTACTTGCTAATTCTAAATTTGAATTAGAGGGAGCTTCCATAATTTTATCTTGTTTTGAGTTCCGAGGTACTTCATGTGTGACTATCTTTATTTTACTCAACTCCATATCTTTACCAATCGGAATTAAAAACTTGTGGTATTGTTTGACCAAAGAGCGTTTATTGAATTCATTAATTCGCATTGATAAATTTATTTTAAATATATTAAGAAAATCTCTACCAAGGAGTAAATCAAATGGCATTGCAGTATCTGCCAATATAAAAAGTGTAATTCTTTTTGTTACATTTTTAAATTTAATTAAAACAGAAATCCTTCCTAAAGGTTTGATAATTGAGTATCCGATGCTTCTAAAGTTTTTGATATGCTCGTTCGATGGCTGGAATTTTTCCCAATTACAGGAAACTGCCGAAGATTTCACGAAACTATTCGGGCTGCCCTTATCGAGTAACGAAAAAAATGTTATATACTTAGGGGTGTTTTTGTGATTTGGTGCAAAAGCGACATTTATCAATTCCTGGAAACGTATGAAGTTCGGTTCAGAGCGGACATTTTCCATTAATGCTACTGTTCTTGTGAGCAATGTTTGTAGTCGTGGGCCGTTTTACCGCATCTAAAACAAGAGCCTTTCTCACGCTTTTCTCTCTTGCAGTCCCTTGCCACATGTCCGTAACGCGAACAATTAAAGCACCTTGAATTGGTTTCGTCGATGTTGCCCTGTGTTCCTCCGCTCGTGTTGCTATTCTTGGCTCTGATTTTTTTTGTATTTTGGTAAAAGTGACTTCAATTCCCGCAACGTGGATATGCCACCGAAGATCAGAGCACAGCCAGTATTGTCGCGTAAGCCATCTACGATGAATTCCACCAATTCCTCTTCTTCTATCGGAGCAGCTTGCGCAATTTCCTGCATCGAGAGTACATTATAAGGAACATAAGCCTTACAGAAAAATATTATAAGGTATTCTATGTGGTTGGGCCTTAAGTTGTATTTGACATGCGCGTTGCCACCTGCGGTCCACATCACTTACATAAAAAATTGATATACAGAATTTAAGAATAAATTTGATACTGAGCTGGACAGACGTGTCCAATTAAGAACGGTGTATTTTTAATCTAAATTGTTCTAATGAAATCTAAAGAGTGGCGAACCCAACCGCCACTATAGTAACAAGTAGATACGGTGGATAACGGCGCGACACTTTGGAGGCGGCGCCCTCCAAGAAGGATATATTGGGCAGGTGAGAGCAACCTAACCAATATGGTTAGTTTACATGGCGACCGTGACGGTCTTTGGTGGTGGTACAAGTGAGTTTAGTGCGTGCGGTGTGGAAATAATTTAGTAGACAATTTAATGAAATGATTCAAACTTTTTCAAAAAAAAAAAACTAAAAATGCGGAAAATAAAATCTACCAAATAAAAATTTCTAATAAAAAGGGGAGACAATAGATTCCTCCAAAAACTTAATACAATGATACGTAATAAACTAAATACAATTGCTCAAAAACTAAAACTACGGAGTTAATAAAAATAAGTAAATTCTACTTTCTACAAAATTTTCAATTATTAAACATACATAATAACGGCATGCAAAAACCCACGCCACTCAGATAACGGATACACAAACCGTACCACCGCCAGCGAACGTCAGCAGCAACGAACACCATCAACAGCAAACCCCAGCAGCAGCAACCACCGTCGGCAGCGAAGGCCAGCAGCAGCATTAACATCAGCGGTAGCCATCATCATAGCAGCAGTGAAGCAGAAAAATAAGTTTATAATATATGTATGTATTAATAAAATTTTTCCTATGGGTTTTTTTTTTACATATATGTATACACAAAAAACTTACAATTTTTATTAAGTGCGGTGCGTCCACATTAAATATTATACATTTTTTTGATTTTTGATTACAACGGTGCGTCCGTTCGTATAAAATATTTTGGATTTTTTTGATAACAACGGTGCGTCCGTTTATATAAAACACTTCGATTTTTTTACTAAAATTTAACTACCTCAGTTTTTAACAATTTTAAAATTTTCGAACCATTTTATAAATTCCAACATTTTTAAATCTACTTTTAAATTTTTTTTCTCTCTCGAGTTTCAACTCATTTTACAAATTTAAATTTTTTTCAAATTTTTCATATTTTCAAATTCCTAATTTAAAAATTCCTCAACTCATTTTACAAATTCTCATACTTTAAAGCTTCCATTTTCCAAATTTTCAATTCATTTACAGATCTTCAATTTAAAGTTTCACATGCCTGAATTTCCATTTTTCAAATTTTCATTCTACTTCAGTTTTTTTAATACGTATATTTTCCAACAAAATATCACCATATAAGACTGAGTGAACTAGATAAGCAGTCTGCACGTACCCTATAAATTTGATATTATTTTTTGATATAAAGCGGTGGTTCCGTGAAAAACCAAACGATTTTTCTGATATAAAACGGTGGTTCCGTGAAAAACCAATTGAAATTTTTTTTAATAAAGCGGTGCATCCGTGAAAATATATGCATTTTTTTTAACTGATTACCACATTTTTGAGATTTTTACCAATTCATACTTATATACTTTTGTGCCATTTTAAATTCAATTACTTCTTACAGATTTTTCATACAATTATATTTCAGTGCAATTAATTCTGCCAATAAATTTTTAAATATTTCGTTAGCGACAATTCACTGTAAATCAATTCTCTTTTCCCAAAATTGTTTTCTCTTTTTCCTCAACATTTCAGCTTCAATTATAAATTCCTACATCCAAATAAGTGCTTCATTAATTTCATAGGAGTTTCAACTGAATTCTTTTGCTATTCTGATAACTACATATGTACAACTGTAGAGATAGGAAGAGAGTTTACAAAACTTCTAATTCAGAACCAGATTCCGATAAATTAGGTTCAAGCTCCGAAAGTTTAACTTCATCTTCGAACGAAAAAGTCACAAAACAGGAAAATAAATTATCTTTGTCAGAAGATTTCACAGGCTTCGAAGATCCTTCCAACGAAAAATTAACTTTAACTTCTTCTAACTTAAACCCAGATCTTAACTATCGAATTAGTACAAACGTTGCCTCACCTTCTTCTAATTCAGCTCCAGATCTTAACGATCAAATCATGGCAACACTTGAGGAAAAGAAAACTTTCATTAACACAGTTGCTAATTCTATTAGAGAAAACTACAGCGGTGATCCTCTAGCACTTGAGACCTTTATAGACAAAATTGAAATCCTTGAAGAGTTCGCTACTGGATGGTAAAGCCCGTGAAGCAATACCAAGGCAAGTAACTTCAGTCAATGAAATCAAAATAGCTCTACGTAGTAGGATCAAACCGGACAACTCGAAAGTTGTAGCAGGGAAAATTGCAGCGTTGCACGTTAACAATAATAATTATACAGATTTTGCCAAAAAAGTTGAAGATTTAGCTGACTCACTTGAGCGGTCTCTTATTATTGAAGGGATCACTCAAGCGAAAGCTCATGAAATGGCGGTCGAACAAACGGTTAACGTGTGTCGCTTAAATGCAAAATCCAATTTTGTCAAAACCATTTTAGTCTCAACGACATTTACTGATCCGAAAAACGTAGTAGCGAAATTAATTGTAGAACAAAACAACGAAGTAACAGAGCCTCAGGTTTTAGCTTTTCGATCGCGTGGCAACAATACATTCAGAAATACACGTGGTAGTTGCCGTGGCTTTTACCCAAACCGCGGCTATACTGGTTATAGAAACAATAGTTAATTTGCATAAAACAGCAACCGTACCGGTAACAATAATCAGAGATATCGAAATTATAACGGAAATAGATACCCGAATAGCAACAATAGTAATACACGTCCAAATTCCAGTTCAAATACAAATAGCAGTAACAATAGAAGTAACAATTCAAGATCATCAAACGGTAGAGGTAGAAATTTTTCATTTCATTTCATTTATTTATTACGGCAAAAAAGCCTAATTCATAAATTAAATTATATTACAATTTACTATCTTATTGCTAAGGTTTTACAATATTCATAAAGTTTTGCTTTAAAAGCTACGATTTCATTACAACTTTTTATATCTATAGGCAGTTCATTGAAACTTTTTAGACCTTTATAAAAAATATTTTGCTGATCTATTTCAGTTCTGAATAAAGGCAGTTTGAAATTATGTTTATTCCTTGCATTAATGTTATGTGTTTGCTTAACTAATACTACGTTTTTACTTAGATATTCAGGTACATTTTCACTTTCAATATTAAATATAAACTTCATAGCGTGAAAAAAAATCTTTTGCTTGACACTTAACCAGTTCAAACTTCTCAGCATATCAGCCGTACGAGTATCTCTAGGTTTTTTAAGAATAAACCTCATACATCTGTTTTGCATCTTTTGAAGTTTATCTATTTCTTTGTCTGACACAATGAATAGAATAGATGGGCAGTTTACAAAGTGCGGTTCTATAATGGACTTATATATAATTATTTTGTACTTTTTTTGAATATATTTGGATGTTCTCTGCATAACCCCAATTTTTTTCGCAACTTTCTGGACTGTGTAGTTTATATGTTCTTCAAACTTGAGTTTGTTATCAATTATAATTCCCAAATATTTTATACTGTCAACTTTTTGTATGCTTTCATCATTTATTTTTAAACCAATTATATCCTCATTAACGTTCCTCCTTGTTATTATCATAAATTTCGTTTTATTTATATTAAGTTTCAGTCTATTTCCGCACAACCAAACGTACGCGCTTTAAACGCGAGTGCCCCTCGAGCGAACACTGGGGGAGGACGAACTAAGCGAGTAAGCGAACTTCCCTCACCTATTGTTTAAATTTAAATTACTCAGATTTCGTAGAATTGCAACTTAACCAGTCACAAAAATTTTGTTCTTTCTTAGTAGACACTCAAGCAGACATTTCTTTAATAAAAATATCATGTCTAGACAGTAATATTTCCTTAAATACAAACGACATTATTAACATTACCGGTGTCACTTCAAATCCAGTTTCGACTTTAGGTAAAATTACCGTAAATTTAAATTTTTCAAACTTTTCTCTTAAACATACTTTACATGTAGTAAATGAAGACTTTAATATTCCATCCGATGGCATACTGGGTAAGGATTTTCTGAAAATTAACAAATGTATTATTAATTATGAAAGAAATAGTATTTCCTTTTGGGTAGGTAATGAAAAAGTCGCGATACCAAACCTGCACGGAACAGAAAGCGGCAGTTGTATCATTCCTCCCAGATGTGAAATATTCAGACTTTTTGATTTTGGAGATTCACCTGAGCCACTTTTCGTGGACTCGCAGGAAATTGAAAAAGGCGTTTTCACAGCTAGGTGTATTGTTAATTCCAGTAACCCAATAATTAAAGTCATAAACACGACGGATGATGTAAAGTATGTGAAAAGAAACAGTATTAGGACAGAAAAACTTTCAAATTATAATGTTTATACAATTAACAAGACAGAAACAGAAGACAAGCGTACGAAAAAACTTATTTCAATTTTATAAAATCAAATACCTCAACATGCTCAAAGTAAACTAATTGACCTTTGCATAGATTATGCCGACATTTTCGCTCTTGACACGGATAAAATGACTTTAAACAACTTCTACGAGCAAAAATTAAGATTGACAGACAACGAGCCGGTATTTGTTAAAAACTATCGATTGCCATACTCTCAACGCGAAGAAATAAATCGCCAAGTAAATAAACTGTTAGACAACGATTTGATTGAACCCAGTTACTCCAATTACAATAGTCCTTTGATTGTAGTCCCAAAGAAAGATACCAATGGTCAAAAAGCTTATCGTATGTGCGTAGATTTTCGCGCAGTAAACAAAAAACTCATTGCTCATAAATTTCCACTAGCTAGAGTTGGCGATATTTTAGACAATCTCGGTAGGGCAAAGTATTTTTCCACATTAGATCTTTTTTCGGGATTTCATCAAATCCCCTTGCATCCTGACTCACGTGACATTACTTCTTTCAGCACTGACCGCGGCGCATTTAGATGGAAAGTGCTTCCATTCGGTTTAAATATAGCACCAAATTCATTCTCACGAATGATGACAATAGCTTTTTCGGGTATACCATCCAACGTCGCATTTTTGTACGTCGACGATATTATCGTCATAGGTTGTAGTGAAGCACACCGTATTAAAAATCTTTCAAAAGTTTTCAATACTTGTAGGTCTTTCAATCTCAAGCTTAACCCAAATAAGTGCAACTTTTTACGATCAGAAGTCACATTTTTAAGTCACAAATGTTCAGCCAAAGGTTTGTTGCCAGACGACTCCAAAATAAACGCAATTAAAAAGTATACAAATGCAACTGATAAAGACGCGGTACGACGATTCGTCGCGTTTGCAAACTATTACAGAAGGTTTATACCAAATTTTGCGTCTCCGGCAGCGCCTTTAAATCGATTAAGCAGAAAAAGAGTTGAATTCGTTTGGGATGTTGAGTGCGAAAGGGCATTTCAGCAGCAGCATTGCTTTCACCAAAATTACTTCAATACCCAGATTTTACTAAACAATTCATTATTACCGTTGATGCTTCAACAACTGGATGTGGCGCTATTTTGAGTCAAGAACAGCAAGGCAGTGATTTACCAATTTGTTTCGCTTCTAAAGCATTAAATAAAGCCGAACAGAAAAAACCAATTATAGAGTTCGAACTCTTAGCTATTTACTTTGCAATCAAGCAATTTCGACCGTACGTTTATGGGAACCATTTTATTGTAAAGTCAGATCATAGACCTCTAGTATACCTATTCAACATGAAAGACCCATCTTCAAAACTTTCAAGAATAAGGCTGGAACTAGCTGAATATAATTTCACAATAGTATATATTAAGGGTAAATCAAACGTTGGTGCTGGTGCACTATCGCGTATTACAATCAACGAGATTAAGGAATCGAACAAACAAATTTTGGCAGTACAGACAAGATCAATGACAAAACGCCAAACGACAATAACCTTCCTAGGAAAACAGACAAAAACGACGAAAAACAACTTACTTTACATGTCTACGACAAATTTTCATTTAATTTTTCAAAAAAAGTACCACGGATAAGATCTGAAATTACTTACGATAAAAATAATAAATCAACAAAATTGAGAATTATTGCGCATATTAAACATAAAAAACTCGAGTTACTTAGTTTTGAGTTTGTTAACGAAATAATGACTTTAGAGAAATTACTTTCGAGGCTTGAATCGGAAGCCAGCAAGCGCAAAATTAAACAAATTGAATGGCCTAAAAATGATACTTTATTCAAACATTATACTATTACAAATTTCAAAGATATTGGAAATAAAACTTTAAAATCGTTAGAAATTATTCTAACAGATCCAGTGGAGACAGTAACAGACGAAGACACAAAACTAAAACTAATGAAAATTTACCATAACGATCCAATTTCAGGTGGACATTGTGGAATGAAAAAACTTTACGCAAAACTTCGAACAAAATTTTATTGGAAGAACATGACTCGTGATATATCGAAATATATCAAAAGGTGTAATGATTGTCTTTTAAACAAGGCTAAACCTAAAACGAAAGAAAAACTTGTTTTGACACCAACTCCTTGTAAACCATTTGATCTTCTAGTTATAGATACAATTGGACCTCTCCTTGAGTCCAAACACGGTATCAAGTTCGCAGTTACCATGATTTGCGACATGACCAAATATCTGGTAACAGTTGCTATATCAGACAAATCAGCAAAAACAGTTGCTTCAGCTATTTTCGAAACATTAATTTTAACCTACGGCGTAATGAACGCCATAAAATCAGATTTAGGTACAGAATTTAAAAAAGAATTAACTAAACTCTTAAATATTAAACATAATTTTTCAACTGCATACCATCACGAAACTGTTGGTACAATTGAACGTAATCATAGAGTTTTTAATGAATACTTACGTGCATATTTAAACAACACTTTTTCTGATTGGGATATTTACTTAAAATACTTAACTTTCCTACACAATACAACAACTAGCACAGTTTTCGACAACAAATTTTCTATCTTCGAGTTAGTATTTGGTAAAAAGGCATTTTTGCCTCATGAATTACGAAAGGAAAAAATTTATCCACTCTACAATGCCGAAAACTATGCTAAAGAAGTTAAATTTAGAATGCAAAAAACACATGAAATGGCAAAAAATTTAATAATTAAAAATAAAATACAATCCAAAACGTTTTATGATAGAACGGCACGACCATTAGCTATCAAAATAGGCGATAAAGTTCTCGTACAGAAAGAACCACGCCACAAACATGAAAATATATACCAGGGTCCTTTTGTTGTAATTAAAACTAACGACCCTAATGTTACTATTTTTGATGAAACAACAAAAAAATAAAAGACTGTGCATAAAAATAAAATAAACAAAATAAATTAATAAACAAAAAATATGTACATACAATATATTTACAAACAGCCAAGAAGGCAGAACAAAACAAATACAAATTTAAATGTCTAACAAAAAAAAAAAAAGATTCAAATTTAAATTTCGAATTTATCATGCGCATCAATGCAAAATGTAAGGCCCCTATTATGAGCATTATTCGATCTTCGCTGGCTATCGAACATCGAAAATCGAATTAGAAATTGGTATTATGACAACTCATCTCTGTCGAAATTTTCGTTGTGTATCTAATTTTCAAGCTAATAGAAATTTGTTGTCGACGCTGTATCGAATAGAAAAATAACTGTTTAAAATGTAAGTTTTTTGTATTTATATTCTACTTTTTTACTACCTAGTAGTAATTGTAAACTATTTGAATTAATTTTATATAGGTGAACAAATGCGTGGTGGCAACGGCGCGCACCCACGTATTTGTTAAAGATTAGTTAGGCGAAAAAAAGGGAAGAAAAATAAACACACCAAAAAGATTTCGGATTAATAAAAAGGAATTCACAGTGTGCTTTTATTTATATAGATACAACAAGTGTTAAGAAAGGGTTTAACAAATGTTGTGGAAAATGATATATGTAATAATAATTATGAAAATTTGCACTTACGTGGACGTGTGATTACGTGTACCTTTGCTGGCTGCTGGATCAAAAGAGGACGAGCCTCTTTGCGACATGAGCCGATGAACCCGAGATACAGCTCCTTCGTTGGGTTTCCCGGCAACAAAGTTGCTATACCGCGGGCTCACAGCGGTAAAAATCTAAGATACATGCGTACTACCACTCACACATGCCTGTGTGTATTAGTACTCACAAGCATATGTGGGTGGTAGTAAACGAAGAAAATTACGTTACGAGGGGGGGGGGGGGGGAGATATATTTAGGCCTGTGGCCTAAACATACCGGCCCCCTTGCCGTAAGCAACAAAGAAAACATTTAAAAAAAAAAGGGATGCCACGTGATCGCACGTCCAGTAAGGCGCTAATGAAAGAAGGCAGTGCAGATGCGGACTGCAAGCACTGCACGCCAGATGGTTGACCTCACGTTTCGCTCTCCTGTGGAAAAAGAAAAGATGTTATTAAATACACGTACGTGGTTTTAAATCCCGTGCTGTAATTACTTATTTTTATGAAACAACTCCTATTTTTGGCAGGCTCCTGAGACTACCAGCCCGTATACGGTTGGTTGGGTCAGGAGACCGCCAACTGTTGTTGCTGGCGTTCCGCTCACCATCAGTTCGGCGTATAGATCAGCGCCGAGTGTAAGACGAACTGGCGATGAGCGGTAGAACTGCGGATCTGCAAGCCGCATAAATTCGAATGGAACGGCAACCTTTGGATCCACATTGGATGGCGGACTCAACCGATAGTGGCCGTTGACCACGGCGGCTTGGGTAGTGACATGAGTCGTTGACCCGAACTTGCCGCGCAGAATAAGTGTGCATTGCCCTGGTCCTTGGCGCTCTAACTGCAAATCGCGTACCAGCTCTGCATCGACCATGTTGCTGGCGGCGCAGGGATCAATGATCGCACGTACCAAGTGTAGGTGCCCACGCGATTCGACGCGTACGATGGCCGTCGGCGCAATGGGCACGAAAGACCGCATTATGGGCGCTGGAGTGGCTGGGAGCAGCCGGCCGGTTCGGAAGCCTTCCGGTGTACCACGCGATAGTGCTTGCATATTTTGGGCGTCAGAATGGTATGGCGTTGATTTATCCCGCCGCTGCTGTCTGCCGCGTTTGGACGACTTGGTCGGGCCTCCTTGGAGTCCAATGACGCGGTGCCGCCAGTTGTCTCGTTCGTTTCGACGTTTGTTTGCTTTCGCCGCGCTTCTTTCATGCTGTAACAGCGGCCGGAAACTGCGCATCCCATGGTTGGCCGTTGACGGTCTTGTTGTCTCCGTTTTACTTCTTTCTTCCTCCGCCTTTGCTCTCTCCTCCTCCATTTCTTCCTCCTCCACCTGCTGAGCCCAGGATTTAGCCGGTCCCGACAGGTTGATTGACAACGCGTCGTCGGACGTATTGTCGTCGCCATTTGTGGCTGTCTCGTCGCATACCGGCCGACGCTCATCTAAATGAAGCGTGGTGTGGTGCTTCTCTTGGCACCTCTTACAGCGATACTTGCTGCTACACTTGTTTACCCGGTGGAAGGGTGACAGACAGTTCGGACAGTACTTATATAGAAGCACTGCCCGCAACCTCTCTTCTGGAGATTTTTTCCGATATTCGGGACATATTCGGAGACTATGGTCCCTGCCGCAGAGCTGGCAAGCGACGTCGAAACGCGTTGCGCCTCCCTCTGACTTGGCCAGTAAAGTTTGGTAGCGGGTCATGATCTGAAAGAATATTGATATCATTGATCATGCCCAAATTGAGGTTGGCGGAATGTTGTTTGGGTGGCGTAACCAAAAAAAAATTATCTCTAACATATTATCCAAAAAAAAACATTTTATTGAAATAAAAATTTAATTTAAATAACAAGGACCATAATTAAATACTTATGCGCGCAGGGAAACGAAGAAAAAACGGCTTTAGCACGCATCCATGCGATGTGGCTGGTGCTTTAGTCATTCCACGTCATTTGACTGGTCATTTTACGGTCATAGGTTATATTCCTAGTCACATTTGCATGGGCGTGATTAGGTTTTGTGACCAAATTTTTGTGGGGATTTTATAATTTATTTTATGTCGGTAGATGTCGCCGAAGTAGTCCTAAAGATTTATTTTTGATTTGTGGTGAACTTTGTTTTTACAACAAGTGGCCTGCCACCACACGGAACGGTTAAAAACCTGGCTGAAAAAGTATTACAGAGTTGCACTTCCACCATTCAACATTATTTTTGACGTGTATAATGTTGAGATTCGTTCTAATGTTGAGATTCGTGGAATTAAGTATTGTAGTGCGTGACGTGTACTGCAGCGTGTAGTGCATAACGTGTACTGCAGCGTGTAGTGCATGACGTGTAGTGCGGCATGTAGTGCATGACGTGTAGTGCGTGACGTGTAGTGCGCGATATGCTTGCGCATGAGGCCTAACGTTTGCATTGCAATAGTCATTGACAGTCAGACATTAAATGTAGAGATTTTGACGTTTTCTACAATTTCTCACTTCCTGAATGAAAAAAAATGTCATTCATATAAAACACGCGGTGAGTATAGTTACTGAAATGCGTAATTTGACTTTTTATTAATTAATTTTTCTTTTCTTTTCAGGATAAAAAGGATGCCAATTTCAACCGCCTTAAGGCACGTATTTCCTCAAAATACGGTTTGGAAAGTTCGGCACGTTTGGTTGACATCATTGCGGCAGTGCCACAGGAAGCCAAAAAGGAACATTGGTGCCTAAATTGTGTGTGAAACCAATACGCACGGCGAGTGGGATTGCCGTAGTGTCATTAACGTGCAAGCCACATTGCTGTCAACATATCAACAATATGGGTGTAAAGGTCATCTTATATCCTTGCATTTGGCCTCTGATGCCTCTGCACGTAAACAAAGGCTTTCGGGATTAATTTCGTGTTTACGATGCACGTAGTTTGATAAGAATTTTATTATTGAAAATATTCAACCATCGCCGGGTTGCCACGTCGTAGCATTGGAAGCAGTATCGTGGCTTAATTTTCCTTAAATCCGTAAAACTGTATTCCTCAGAGGTACAAGTTTGCGCAAAGCAGAGCCAGTATTTCTGGCGTTCAATTTTGGGGTGGACCGTCCAGCGCCACCTTTCAGTACAACAAAACTGACGATTTGTGGCATGAATGGGCCGAGGTTTGAATCGGCATCTCAGTATTCCGAACGTTTTTTTTTGTTTTGGAGGCCATCTGATACTAATTGGCGGCAGGCAAAGCAACAAAGCAATAGGTGAAGTTAGTAACTGGAGCACTAGGTTAACACTGAATTTATTAATATTTGCTCTTTGAATTTAGAATGCCGAAGACCTGGTTACATTTCAATCTACGAGGTGGTCATTACTATTGTTTTACGGCACCAAAATGTCTGCCCTGAGGTAAATAAAGGTAAGAATTGAAAGATTAAACACTGACAGATTAGTAGCTCTGCGTCTACTGCGCACCATTGGTGTTGATATGAAGTCGGAAAGTACAAAAATCAACCAAACTATAGAAACGAGTGATAGTGAATTGCAAGAAGACTACACTTAATGATCGTTTACCTCATAATGACTTGGATTTATTGCTTACTTACTTACTTACTTAATTGGCGCTTAACCGTCTAAACGGTTATGGCCGTCCAACAAGGCGCGCCAGTCGCTCCTTCGCTCCGCCAACCGGCGCCAATTGGTCACACCAAGGGAGTTTAAATCGTTTTCCACCTGGTCCTTCCAACGGAGTGGGGGCCGCCCTCTACCTCTGCTTCCATAGGAGGGTTCCGATAGAAACACTTTCTTGGCCGGAGCATCATCTTTCATTCGCATAACATGGCCTAGCCAGCGCAGCCGCTGCGTTTTAATTCGCTGGACTATGTTGATGTCTGCGTATAGCTCGTACAGCTCATCATTAAATCTTCTTCGGTACTCGCCATCGCCAACGCGAAGAGGTCCATAAATCTTTCGATTTATTGGATTATGTTAATTAACTGATTTGTGAGAATACTACTTCTAGTGCTGTTAGCTATACTCCCCAGCAAAATTCCTACAACCCTATTTAAGTGTTTTATTTGTTACAACATTAATAACTATCAGAATAGTTATAAATATTAAAAGAATGTAGTGTCTACAACAATGAATAACCGCTGTAATCGAATGATGACTCACGAGAGGGTGGCAGTGAAGCTATAATATAAAAATGGGAACCCAAGAGTATTATTTCATACGTAAAGGTGGCCATAGTGCCATGCAAGTTTGAAGCTCCTTATATAAACACATTAATCGCTTTCCGCATAGCATAGCATATAGCGAGCATTATACCTTCACTCCAATACAAAAGTGAGTTATAAAAATCAACTTGTATATCCCACGGTTTATTGTTTGTAAACTGATATGTTTTTTGATTAAAAAATTTTTGTTTGGAATCAAATTTTCAATTATAACACCCTAATTGAATTCCTCCAGGTCAGCCTTGTCCCTTCTTTGATCCCTGTAGTACTGTGAATTTGACGGAAGCAGTGAAAAGGTTTTGGCTCTCGGGTTTGGGTGGTGGCGCAGTTTACTTGATTGTCGTGTTTTCGAAACGCTCTTGCCGTTGTACATTTCGCACAAAATCTAAAAACAGGAAGTGTGGTGACAATAATCTTATGGAAATAAGTTTAAACGAAAAAAAATCATACTCTCTTTCGAATAAATATTACCGCATAAACTACTAAGAAATGTTGAATGCCCCCCATGAAGCTAAGGTTCGCGGACACCCAAGCGTCATCCGATTCGAAAGAGTTCCACGATGGTGACCCAGCGGGGTACACTGCAATGGCTTGACAAGGACTTGGATCGTCTGCTGCGCACTGGTCCCGCGGAAACGCGTCTAGAGCTACTAAGGGAGATGGCACGATGGGTTGTCGTGTCGAATGGGTTGTCGTGGCTCCAAAAGTGTTATATCCGTAAGCTCCGATCTAACGTTTGTTGATCTGACAGTACAACAAATTGAGAATTTAAGCCTATGATGCCAATGTGCCGCTAGTTCTTATTGACTCATTCAATACCGACTAAGATACACAAAAAAGATCGTAGGAATATACAGGCTTTCGGGTTCAAAGTCTTACAATCAATCAGAGTTGCTTTCCGCGCATAAGCCGTGAACCATTTTTTACCAGTTGCCAGAGATTTCAATGTTGAGAGCGATATTGATGCTGGGTATCCACCTGGTCACTGTGACTTTTATGATACGTTTCGCAATTCTGGTTTATTAAAGAAAGCTACCGATGAAGGACGTGAATATTGCTTCCTTTCAAATATTGATAGTTTGGGTGCTACTGTGGTTTTAGCTATCCTCAATAAATTGGTGGGTGAGGAACGTTCTGCAGACCCCATTGAATTTGTGATGGAAGTTACAGACAAAACACGTGCTGATGTTAAGGGTGGTACTCTCATTAGCGTCGAAAAGAAATTACATTTACTGGGATTGCACAAGTACCAGAAGAACATGTCGATGAACTCAAATCTGTGAAAAACGTTCAAATTTATCCATACCAATAATATTTGGGCGAATTTGAATGCGGCCACCGTGGTGTGATGATAGCGTGCCCCGCCTACCACACCGCATGCCCTGGGTTCGCCCCCGGGCAAGCAACATCAAAATTTCAGAAATAAGGTTCCCGAATTAGAAGACAATTTTTTTTTTGTTTTTTTTGTTTTTACAATAAGCTGGTTCTACCACCGAGTTTTATTAATGGCCGTACTGTCGATTTTCATTGGATAAATTTTCCATCGCGGACGTAAGCTTGTCCGGCTACGATGTCTTTTAAGAGATTTGAAACCTAATTCTCTATGAAAATGACTGTGAAAGGCAGTCAAATATTATTCCAAAACGATTAAAATTTATTTTCCCTGTCCTGATATAATGAAATGATATGAATAAATTTCTTTGGGATTCCTTGCGATACTAAACTATTTTTGAACAATTGCGTGGTGGCAGCGGCGCACCCACGCAATCGTTGGAAAAGGTATTATGTGGCAGACAGTATATCTGAGTTAGGGTTCTGTTGGCCTCGTTCTGGGGAACGAGAGCTGGGTTATTGGTTTGTTGGCCTCGTTCGGAGTGAACGAGAGCTGGGTTATTTGGGATGGAGGAATGTGGACTATTACAGTTCATTTTGATTGTCGTTGGGCGGAAGTAGTACCAGTTTCGCGATTGGTCTGCTAATTTGTCCCTTAATTGTATTGACGTCAACAACACGTACACGGTTGTCGGAACCTGGATGTGTGTTGACGACTCTCCCCATTTTCCACTCGTTCGGTTGTAGGTTATCCTCCTTGATGACGACTAGGTCCCCGGGTTTTAAGTTGGATTGTGGATGTTTCCATTTATACCTTTTCTGGATCTCGGTGAGATATTCCGATTTCCATCTTTTGCAAAAGGTCTGATGAAGGGCTTTCATCTTTTGCCATCGGTTTACAATGGGGGCAGGGTTTTCACTACAATCGAGTTCAGGTGGAGCTAAAAGATGCCCGCCTACGAGAAAATGGCCTGGAGTAAGCGGCTCCAGGTCGGAAGGGTCGTTAGATGAGGGACTTAGAGGTCTCGAGTTGAGGCAGGCCTCAATTCGACATAAGAGGGTTGTAAACTCTTCTAAAGTATATTTATGGTCGGACGCGATCTTTTTAAAGTGTGTCTTAAAACTTTTTACCCCCGCTTCCCACAAACCTCCCATGTGAGGAGCGCTTGGCGGTATAAAATGCCATTCTAAAGTGTGATGGCTATATTTATTCAATGTTCCGTCCCTTGCTTCACGCAGAAATGCCTTAAACTCAGATCGTAACGATCGCGAAGCTCCGACAAAGTTAGTACCATTGTCGGAGTAAACGTTTTTCGGACAGCCTCGTCTGGATACAAATCTGGCGAAGGCAGCTAGGAAGGACCCGGTACTAAGGTCGTTTGTCGCTTCCAGATGGATGGCTTTCGTCGAAAAGCAGACGAACAGGCAAACATATCCTTTTGAAATTCGACATCCCCTCCCTCGGTAGGATTTTATATCGAATGGTCCCGCGAAATCTACCCCAGTGTTGGTGAAGGC
Source organism: Eurosta solidaginis (assembly GCF_040869045.1). Lineage (NCBI taxonomy): Eukaryota > Metazoa > Arthropoda > Insecta > Diptera > Tephritidae > Eurosta > Eurosta solidaginis. The sequence goes on along the minus strand of NC_090319.1, from coordinate 167,272,577 downwards.
CCTAGAAAAGGTGGTGCGCTCCTTCGGAAGGATCCCCATAAGTTGCGTTTGTGTCCGCTTCCTGTAAATAGTACAGACCTTACAGTTGTGGATAACAGACCGTATCATTATTTTAACACGTGGGATCCAGTACTGAGTGCGGATATGACGTAGCATCAGCTGGTTCCCTCCATGCAGGGTGGTCTCGTGAGAGGATTGGACTATAAGTCTGGATAACCTGCAAGTATAAGGAAGAATAATGGGATGACTTTCATTATGGGACATGTCTTTCGATGCCCCAGTCCGCCCCCCAGTTCGAATGATGCCTTCTTCATCTATATATGGGTTCAGGGGTAAAATCTCACTCTTCCCATTTATTAGTTTTCCTGACTTCAAATTTGCGTACTCTTCTTGATAATGTTGCCTCTGGCATATTGTTATCAATCTTCGTGTTGTTTTTTCTATTTCGTCAGCAGCGATCGAATGAGAATCCCTTTTGAAGGAGGATTTAGTTTTTGGGTGCGTATTCTGGAAAAACCGAAGAATATAGGATATAACCCGCAAAGCCCTTGGTAAATCGGAAAACCTATCTAGAATATCAAAGTTATTTTTGACCGAAGTTGTATGAACTTTCACCCTCTTTTCCTCCATATTCGTATTGTAATCTTCTTCTTGTGTTGGCCAATTTTCGTTGTCTTCTTGTAACCAAGAAGGTGCCTGCCACCACAAAGAATTGTCGATTAGATCCGAAGCGTAGAGGCCTCTGCTCGCCAAATCTGCAGGATTTGACGCGGAGTCTACGTGCCGCCATACCTTGCCTCCTACTTTATCGATGATTTTAGTTATTCGATGTGCCACAAACGTTGACCACGAACATGGTGGTTTTCGGATCCATGCCAGTACTATAGTCGAATCTGTCCAAAGGGTTACTTTAATGTTTGAAAGTTGCATATTTTCTATGGCCGACTCTATAATTTCTGCGAGTAGGACTGCGCCGCAGAGTTCCAGTCGTGGCAATGATATGGTTTTGACCGGGGCTACTCTCGTTTTGGCCATCAACAGGTTGGTGAAGACTTGATCCTTTGTTTGTACCCTCAGGAAAACAGTGGCGGCATATGCTTTTTCCGAGGCATCGCTGAATGCATGTATTTCGACATTGTCCTTCAATGTGTAGTGAACCCATCGCGGTATGCGTATATCGTTGATCTTTTCGTAGTCCGTCATGAATGATTGCCACCGATGTAGAGTAGTTTCAGACACATCTTCATCCCAGCCTGTCCCTTCCAACCAAATATTTTGCATTATTATTTTGGCTACAATTACGACTGGTGCCAGCCAGCCAAGAGGGTCGAAAAGTTTTGCGATCGCAGAAAGTATTGACCTTTTTGTTACGGTGTGGTTATTGTCAAAGGGTTTCGCTGTGAAGTAAAAGTAGTCGAAATGGGCGTTCCACCTGATACCGAGTGCTTTTACCATGCTGGTGTCTTCAAATTCAAGAAAATCCTCGCTTAATAGGTGTTGCTTCGGTATACCCTGTAGGATTTTCTTGCAGTTGGACGTCCATTTTCGCAACGGGAAACCTGCCGATTGCAATGCCAATGATATTTCGTCCCTTGCCTTGATTGCAATTTCGATGCTGTGTCCACCGGCGAGTACGTCATCAACGTACATGCAATTTCGCAGTATATCTGCTGCCATTGGATGCGATGTCTCCACGTCATCAGCTAGTTGGTGCAGCGTTCGAATCGCAAGATACGGAGCACAATTAACCCCAAAGGTTACCGTTTTCAATTCATAAATGTTAATTGGGTTTTTGGGGCATTTGCGAAATATGATTCGCTGATATTTTGTTTGGTCTTCATTGACCCATATTTGGCGATACATTTTCTCTATGTCGCTGTTAAATACGTATTTGAACAGCCGCCAACGTAGTATAAGAATTGTCAGGTCGGATTGAAGAATCGGACCCGGATATAAGGCATCATTTAGACTTTTGCCATTAGTGGTAGGACAAGATGCATTAAATACGACTCTGACTTTTGTCGTTGTACTTCCGTCCTTTATAACAGCATGGTGAGGTAGGAAGTAACAGTCATTTGAGTCTGGCGAAATATTGCCTATTTGTTTCATGTGCCCTAAAGTTTCATATTCGGATACAACTCTATTGTATTCCGTTTGAAGGACTGGGTTTTCCGCAAGTCGTGTCTCGTTGCGATAGAATTGAGAGCACGCACTTCTTAATGAGGGGCCTAAGTTAAACTCTTTCCTAAAGGGTAAGGAGAATACGTATTTGCCATCGTTGTTCCGAACTGTTGTGGATTTGTATAGCTCCTCGCAGTAAGTGTCATCGTTATTGATGCTCCTTTTCTTTGGAATTTCCTCTATCTCCCAAAAAGCCGCCAATTGTTTATCTAAAGTGACCTAATTGAAATACGAAACTAGGGTCTTATTTGTATCAACCGCATCTGTCCGGCCTGTCAAAATCCAGCCGAACACCGTTTCCTGTGCTATTAATGTGTTTAGCACGTCCTTCCTGATACCGCCTAGCATAATTTGGGGGTATATGTCTCCGCCCAGAATTAAGTCGACTGGCTCATTGACAAAGAATCTTTTGTCAGCCAGTACTAAGTCAGGAAATGCTTGCCTAGTCATTGCGTTTATTTGGCAAGTTGGAAGATTCCCTGTTAATTGTGGTAAAACCAGCATGATCGTATTGATCTCGATTAATGGGTCTGTTGGTGACCGCAATTGTATGTTGCACGCTTCTTTTACTTGTGCAGACATTGTATTACTGATGCCCGAAACTTGGGCATGCAGGCGTTTGGATGGCAGATTAATTATGCGCTTTAGTTTCTCGGTAATGAATGAACATTCAGATCCCGAGTCTATTAGGGCTCTCGCCGAATAGTCAACACCATTAAAACGAATATTGACCTGAGCTGTCCCTAGTAATACCCCTTTATTTGTGTTTGCGAAACATGAGTTCACATTATTAATCGGAGCGTTTTCTCTTTCAGCATTGCGTCGTATTTGAGCTTCCCGTGAGGTAGATGCTCCTATAGTGTCAGGAGTATTTGTTGGTTTTGGCTGATTCGAAATATGAAGCAGCGTATGATGTCTTAAATGACATGTGGCACAGTTCATTTGACTGGTGCACTTTGTCACCGAATGGCCAGCAGAAAGGCAGTTTATGCACCCACGGCTGCTCTTAATTTGTTCAAACCGTTTATTGGGTGTTAAACGTAAGAACTTTTCACACTTTGAAATTCGATGTGCAGGACTTTTGCACATCTTACACGTAGGTTTGGCTACTGTTGCACTTGCCTGGTAGGACCCTAATCGTTTCGACGATGTATCTGCCGAGGAACGAGAAGCATGTGGCTTAGAGGGTTTTGAAACCGTATCCCCTCTTATATCTACGACAGTTTCCAACGTTTGGAATCTGCTGGATAAGAATTTATCCATATCTGCCTATTTTGAAATTTCTGTTTTATTTTCTATGGTTTGTTCCCATAGAGCCAGTGTCGTTTCTGGCAGTTTTGTGGAGCACAAATACGTTAGAATTGCATCCCAGTTTGATATGTCAATCTTGTGACATTGAAGCGCTGAGATACAATTGTTTATTTCACGTTGCAGTTTTTTAATGGAGCTACCGCATTCGCTCTCAACTGCTTTTAAACTAAAAAGAATTTTTAATTGGGCATTGACCAAGATACGTTTGTTTTCGTATCGGTCACATAAATTTTTCCACGCTGTATCGAAACCGTCTGTTGTTAAGGAACACCGTTCCACTATCTCTTTGGCCTCCCCTTGAGTTTTTTGCCTTAAATAGTATAGTTTTTGCACTGCATGGAGTTTACTATTATTAATATATATGGCAGTGAACATGTCCCTAAAAGACGGCCATGAAATATAGTCACCTTTGAAAATATCCGTATCACATGCTGGCAGGCGCACATGATATTCCATATTATCTGAGACATCTACTTTCTTATCTTTCTTTTCAAAATTTTCCAAAAGCTCAGCTATTGCCGCCTGACACTTTAGGAAGCTGAAATAGCACATTTTATGCTTCTTCTTGATAGCCGATAAGTCCTTTGAATCAAGCTCTGATGAACCTAAGAGCTTTTCGTATGTCACCTTCGTAGCTTCCCACAGAGTTTTTAACTCATCCCTTTGGTATATTAGGGAGTGTTTACTGTGTTGTGAAGGTGACATGTCGTTGAAGTCATTTTCATACTCCGTCACTGCATCTGCTTGGCGTGTATAGGTCTCCATTGTGGATAAAAATAAAAACCCAAAAGTTTATACAGAAATTGCCTTTGCAGAGAGTAGTGAGTAGAAAATGTCGCCAAAGGACAGAACTTGGAAGTTATAATGTGACAAGTGAAAGTATTTGGTGTATGCGTATGTGTGCACAAATTTACCAATTGATGTAAGCCGATAAGGTGTGGCTAACGTGAAAAGGACTGTACAGAGGCTTATGTGCCAAGTGGGATAAGTACAATTTCGTGGTGGCAACGGCGCGCACCCACGTAAATGTTAAGGAAAGTGCTAATGCAGAATTGCTACTGAATTGTCTAAGCCAATAAGTAATGGCTAGTGCAAAAATGGTGTCAGTGGAAGAAGAAAAAAATATATGTACGCTTGTTATGGACTTTTTGGTAATTTAACCAAGGAATGTGAACTTTTATATAACCAAATTAGATCAGTCAAAACTGATTTGTATATTGCCGCAAGTGAGAATAATAATTCTTCAGTTTTTTTTTTTTTTTAAATAATTGTGCCAGGAGTAAGGCTATTGGCCACCCAAACAACAACAACAATATGTGTGTATTACACTAAGTGCACTTTGTGCTATAGCAACAAACTAAATTGCAAACGTATTGCCCGTGTAAATAAGTGCAAGTGATTTGTATGTGAGAAAAAATTTTATTTGATTAAATGTGCGCCTAAATTAAATTTACAGGTTTCTGAATAAGTAACCTTAACAAATGGAATTTTTGTGCTGTGGATTAAATGAATTTTTTCAGATAAATCCTGCAAATGTGAAAATAGAAAAGTGGCGCAAAGCGGTGTTTGAGGTGATGTTAACCTTTTAGAGCAGTGTTGTGCTACCTTGAGCTGTGTCCGGAAAATCTTACCGCTGGTGGGGGATTGTTCCGGATAGTCACAAGGTGTGTTGCACAAACTTTAAATAACTGCGTTAAGCGCCTTTTGTCCTATTTTTGCACAAAATAAGACTTCTCACTTCACGAACAAAAAATCACTTGCACTGTTTAATATAAAGTCACTTTGTAATTTTTAATTTTATTTTGAAATTTTAGTAAAAGTGAAATTAAAAGAAAACCCTACCTAGCACGGAATATTTTTAAACCACGTACCTTTTATCAAAGTGTTGATCCGGATAATCGAATGTGATTTAAATATTGTTGGATGTTTCCAAAAGGTACCACCAAAAATGTATCAGTTGTTGTTTCGAATATAAAATCGCTGGTATCACCAAGAAAATTGTATCACCATGGACAATTGCTGATATTTGCTGTTGAAATTTTTGGTTTTTCCTGTGTATTCTCACGAGTTTGGTATGCTTCCTTGCTTTAATGCCTAGAGAGTTGAGTGGACTGTAATTGTGTGACTGGTTCTCTTTACCGGCGCGGTAAGACCATGAACAAATGCGTGGTGGCAACGGCGCGCACCCACGTATTTGTTAAAGATTAGTTAGGCGAAAAAAAGGGAAGAAAAATAAAAACACCAAAAAGATTTCGGATTAATAAAAAGGAATTCACAGTGTGCTTTTATTTATATAAAAACAACAAGTGTTAAGAAAGGGTTTAACAAATGTTGTGGAAAATGATATATGTAATAATAATTATGAAAATTTGCACTTACGTGGACGTGTGATTACGTGTACCTTTGCTGGCTGCTGGATCAAAAGAGGACGAGCCTCTTTGCGACATGAGCCGATGAACCCGAGATACAGCTCCTTCGTTGGGTTTCCCGGCAACAAAGTAGCTATACCGCGGGCTCACAGCGGTAAAAATCTAAGATACATGCGTACTACCACTCACACATGCCTGTGTGTATTAGTACTCACAAGCATATGTGGGTGGTAGTAAACGAAGAAAATTACGTTACGAGGGGGGGAGATATATTTAGGCCTGTGGCCTAAACAATAGGTCCAAGTCGTGAGTACAAAACAACAGCTTGAAAGACTGGTTTTAATTATGGAACAAAATCCCTATATAGCCAAAAGATATTGCACATTATAGAAATGCAACTTTTCTTGATGCAGTTCAGCCTCCTCGTAATTCAATTTTATCCATCTTTCACAAATACAATTTTCCAAGACATTCAACACCTCTGATACTCGTAGTACCACAGACACACTCGACTGGGCAAGTCCGAGTGCATTTTCGTTTCCAATGCTCAGTTGGTAGGATCCCTGAGCACAAAATCGGAGAACTGTTGACAATTTTAGAATATTAGCAGTAGAATTGGCTCTTGTGCATTGCTGGTGCAGTTCATCTGTACTGGACAACAACTTCATGAATGCTTCTTTGGACAGTCTGAAGTTTTAAATAAATCTATAAGCAAAACTTATAATTTTAACAACTTATTTAGAAAGCTACACTTACGTGGCAGAATTCATTTCCAAAGTCTTCTTCTTCTGGCTAGCTCCAGTAAGCTTTCCTCTTCATCTGACGAATCAGCAAACCACAATTTCGCCGTAGTCATACTTTTATTTTTTTTTTTAATATTTGCATTTATTAACTAGTTATGGGGGTCAATTCATGTTCTATGAAGTTGTGAAGTGAAAGCATTTTTCACCATTTCATCTGATATGCGATTCAGTTTGAAAAAAAAGTGATATTTATTGTCAAATTTTTTCACATAACGAATATTTTTTCACCGTTGAATTTGCCCGTGAAAAATCTATATACATATATAAAAGAAAGTGGTGTTAGTTACACTATAACTCAAGAACGGATGAACCGATTTGACTGAAAATTGGTGGGTGAGGTAGCTTAGAATCAGGAGACGGAAATAGGATACTTTTTATCCCGTCTGGATGGTTTTCCGGATCCGTCCGGGATCCCGTCGGGGTTTTTTTGAGACTTTTTCGGGACTATGTCAAAGTTATTTGGGGATTCCTCCGGGATAATTTTTGGATGGGTTTCGGGATGCGTCTGGGATCCCGTCGTTGTCATTTCGTGACATTCTCGGTATCCTTCAGGCATCATTTCTGGATAGTTTTCGGGATCCATCTGGGATCACGTCGGGGTTATTTCGGGACATGCTCGGTATCCTTCAGGCATCATTTCTGGATAGTTTTCAGGATCCGTCCGGGATCTCCTCAGGGTAATTTCTGAACATTTTTGGGCTAATTAGGGATAATTTGGGGATCCTTATGGCATCATTTCTGGATGGATTTCGGGATCCGTTCAGGGTCATTTCGGGACTATTTGGGGATCATTTTGGAACTCTTCTGGCATAATCTTTTGATGATTTTCGGAGTCCGGTCAGGATCATTTCGGAACTTTTTCGGGACTATTTCGGGATCATTTTGGGACCCTTCTGGGATCCCTTCGGGGTCATTTCCGGACCCTTCCAGGTTGATGGTTTTCGGGATCACGTCGGGGTAATTTCGGGATAATTAAGGAAACTTTCCCGGATGGTGCTTGGGGTCCATCCGGGAGCCTGTCAGGGTCATTGCGGAACTTACTCGAAACTATTTCGGGATCATTTGGGTACCCTTCAGAGATCAGTTCTGTGTGGTTCTATGGATCAGTCTAGAATCGCGTCGTCATTTCGGGACTTTTTTGGGACTATTCTGGGACCATTTGGAGACCCTTCGGGAGCATTTCTGGTTGGTTTTCGGGATCCGTCCGCGATACCGTCGGGGTCATTTCGTGGCCTTTTCTGGATAATTTCGATTATTTCGGGATCCTATCATGTTATCAGCTCATTTAGTTATTTTTTTTTGCTCTACTATAAAAATGAAATATATTAGACAGACAATTTTTTTAAAACAAATTACCTGATTAGCAGGTTGACGTGAATAGTCCATATATTTTATTTTCTCCTTGCGGACGAGGCCACGGGTAAAGGCTAGTATAATATATATACATATATATATATATAGTAGTGATACCACTTGAGGTAAACCCAAAAAAAGCATAAGAATAGGAATAGGGAGAGGATGAAGGCATAGGAGAAGGAAAAGGGAACGGAAACGAAAATTAAGAAGTATAGGGAAAAGGAAATGGAGAAAAGTATAAGATCGGGAGGGCGAAAGAGAGGCTGAGAAGGAGAGGGATAAAAAGATGGAAGAGAAGGAGAGGGTGACGGAGATGTAAAGGAGAAGGGGAAGAAAAAGGGGAAGGAAAGAAGATCGAAAAGGAATAGGGGAAGGAAAAAGGAAACGAAAAGAAGGGGAAGGAAAGGAGAAGAAAAACGGAACGGAAAAGGATAAGGAAGAGGGAAAAGAAAGGGAGAGGAAGGCGGAGGTAGAGGGGGAGACCGAGGGGAAGGAGAGATGGAGAAGAGGAAGAGCCATAAGAATAGGGCCAAAGAGATGCTAAATGCCCAAAAAGAAACAAATAATAAATTAGACGCACTAATTGCCAAAATTCTTTAAAAGGTTGTTTATAATATACTAGGGGATCCACTGATATGGGCTATGGGCTTTCCGACTTTGGAAACTCCAGGCTTCGACTTTATCCCTGACAGGACGGACTATTGTTTGCCGATAACTGCTCCCTGTGCAACCTTCACCCCAGTCATTCCCCGGGAGAGGAATGGGGAAGAGGACTCATCCGGGGAAGGGGACCGCTTTACTTGTTCACGGATGGGTCGAATATGGACGGAAAGGTCTTTTGTCAAGAGCTAAATGTAAGCCGCAAATTTAAGTTGGCTGGTCACTACAGCATCTGACATCCTTTACTCTGAAAGCAATGGAGAAGATTGTAGACCACGAGATTGGATCAAAGGCTCTCGACAGGCAGGTCGACAGAAACTGCATTGTATCAGCTGTCAGAAATCCAAAGTGCGTTCGAATGCGGAGAGGTTACGCTATGCGCATTTTTGGGCATAGAGGTGGCATTCGACAAAACGGTCCACGAGAGTGTGAATCGAGAACTGGAGAGAAGAGAGATACAACGTCCAATCCGTATGTGGATAAACGCCCTACTGCATACGAGGATTACGGAACCCTTGAGTGGGGACAGTACAGTAAAGATCAAGACAACGAAGGGATGTCCACAAGAGGGCATCCTGCACCCCTGCTGTAGAGCCTGGTAGTAGATGATTTTCAACAGTGGCTCTCAAGAACGGAATCCGATGTTAGGGTTACGCGGATGATATTGTTATAATTGTAAGAGGCAGATTTGAAAGCACCCTTCGCGACATAATTCAAAGGGCATTGAGGTGAGAATGGTGTACTGAGGTAGAGCTAAGTATCAACCCTAACAAGACAGCCATTGGTGTGCAGACGTATTGCAGAAGATCCTGGGGATGCAGCCCAAAGATGGATGTACACTACTATACAGAGACTTATCATAGTGTATGAAGCAGTTGCGTGGGCATCAAGGACAATCATGGTGACCGTACAAAAGTCACTCACGAAGCTTCAACGCTTGGCATGTGTCTGCATTACGGGAGGTATGCGAACATTGCCGACGGCGGCAATAGAGGTGCTGCTTAAGTTAACGCCTCTACTCATAATAATTGAGCAGTCATCCAGGAGTACTTTAGTAAAAATAGGTAAAGAGGAATGCGGAAGAGGCAAAGTGATACAGTCACAGAACATGGAGAAGCTGAAGGAGCAGATTCCACTCATCCAACTTCTCAGTGATGAGACGACGAAGCTAATTAAGTTTGAGAGAGAAAATAGAGCGGAGGAACAAGTGTACATAGGACACCTCCAGAATTGAAGCGCTTCACCAGGAACACACTATAATATGGTACACCGATGGCTCGAAGGCACCGGAGGGTATTGGAGCGGAGATCTTCGGCCCCGAACCAAAATGTCCGTACCAATCGGAAAATGTCCGAGCACCTTCCAAGTCGAAGTTTTCGCCATGAGTCGGTGTACAGAGATAAATTTACAGCGGGGATATACAAAGGAGGGAATCGCTATACTCAGCGACAGTCAGGTTGCGCTCAAGGCACTATCTTCAGTTGAGATTAAATCATCAACAGTCCTTGAGTGCGTAGAGAGGTTAAGCAGTCTAGGGGCCAATAATACCATCCGTTTAGCCTGGGTAACTGGACACAGAGGAGTGGATGGTAACGAGCTTGCCAGGTTGGTGGCGGCGGAAAAGCCAATAGGATCCGAGCCCATCATACCGATAGTGTCACACACAATAAGGGAAGAGTTCAGGCAAAAAGAAGCGTGCCTCAGAGAACAACACTGGCGCGAAAGTTCAGGATAGGAGGATAAGCGATATAAAGCCATGATTAAGCTCCCAAAAAGCAGCCTTAGAATTTTAACAGGCATACTCACAGGTTACTGCAGGCTAAAGAGCCACATGGATAAACTAGGTATATCGTCTAGTAGCCTCTGTCGATTCTGTGATCGCGAAGATGAGACTGCAGAACACATCCTGATGGAATGCGATGCATTTGCGAGAGGAAGATGAGAATTCAAAGAAATCAAAAGGCGAATATTGGCATTTTCTTCTTCTCTTATTGAAAAGTTGAAAATATTTACTACTTTCATTAATAAATTTTTTTTTTTTTTGACAGAAAATATAATTTTTTTTACTCATCACAGTGCTTATTATTAGATTTTCACAACAAGTATTGCAAAGAACACGAATCGCCTAATATGAAAAAGTGATGTGATAAAATGAAAAAATTTATTTCTCAGCGAGCATGAATTTTTTTTTCACTTCATCACTTCATAGAACGTGAATTGACCCCATGCTTTTGTTTATTTATTTTATTTCATTTGACAGGGTATTGGAAATGTGCTATTGTGAACTTTTGAGTTTATCGAAATTCACAATAACGCTTGCCTTCATCGAACGCGCGTCATAATACCGAATGAAAATTCGTTCGATCAGCTCTTTCGACCACAGTCGAAGATCGAATTTGTCTCATAATAGGGGCCTGAAGCACAAAAAAATATTTTCCTATATGTATTTATATATATATCTTAATATAAATTTAGAAATTGAAAATTCATAATTGAATTATATACAATTTAAATTTATTATACAAAAAAACATAAAGCAAAAAATATTAATGTAATTCGAACTTTTTAATTTATAGTACAACAAAATGTAAAATTGCTCCGGATGAACGAATTGCAAAAAGGAAGGTACGGAAGGTACACCCTAATTTTCGTTCATTCGAACCAATTTATATAGTATTAAAGAAGAATGTGGCAATTGCGACCGGCCGAATTGACAAATTCTTCTTTTTAAAGGAAAGATGATATAAGGAATATAAGCCTTACAGAAAAATATTATAAGGTATTCTATGTGGTTGGGCCTTAAGTTGTATTTGACAGCCGCGTGCAGGTGGCAACGCGCATGTCAAATACAACTGCGGCCCACATCACTTACATAAAAAATTGATATACAAAACTTAAGAATAAATTTGATACTGAGCTGGACAGACGTGTCCAATTAAGAAAGGTGTGTTTTTAATCTAAAATGTTCTAATGAAATCTAAATAGTGGCGAACCCAACCGCCACTATAGTAACAAGTGGGTAAGGTGGATAACGGGGCGACACTTTGGAGGCGGCGCCCTCCAAGAAGGATATATTGGACAGGTGAGAGCAACCTAACCTATATTGTTAGTTTACAACGGTCCTATTAAGGTGGCGGACACACTATAGCAAACAACAATATTATATATCAAATAATTTATACCTCATTTATTGGCAATTTATTACCGCAAAAAAAATTTAAGGGTGCGTCCGGTTCCGAGAAACGGGAGTGTCTGCTAGCTTAAGACTCAAGCCAGCAGACACGTCGTGAAAACACGACCTACGACTTCCGAACGACTTGGATAATTGATATTACATTTATTGGCAATTTAATACCACAAAAAAAATTTAAAGCTGCGCCCGGTTCCGAGAAACGGGAGTGTCTGCTAGCTTAAGACTCAAGCCAGCAGACACTTCGTGAAAACACGACCTACGACTTCCGAACGGCTTGGATAATTGATATTACATTTATTGGCAATTTAATACCGCAAAAAAAATTTAAAGCTGCGTCCGGTTCCGAGAAACGGGAGTGTCTGCTAGCTTAAGACTCAAGCCAGCAGACACTTCGTGAAAACACGACCTACGGCTTCCGAACGACTTGGATAATTGATATTACATTTATTGGCAATTTAATACCGCAAAAAAAGTTTAAAGCTGCCTCCGGTTCCGAGAAACGGGAGTGTCTGCTAGCTTAAGACTCAAGCCAGCAGACACTTCGTGAAAACACGACCTACGACTTCCGAACGACTTGGATAATTGATATTACATTTATTGGCAACTTAATACCGCAAAAAAAAAATTTAAAGCTGCATCCGATTAAGACTCAAGCCAGCAGACACTTCGTCGAAACACGACCTACAGCTTCCGAACGACTTGGATAATTGATATTACATTTATTGGCAATTCAATTGATATTACATTTATTGGCAACTTAATACCGCAAAAAAAAAATTTAAAGCTGCATCCGATTAAGAATCAAGCCAGCAGACACTTCGTCGAAACACGACCTACAGCTTCCGAACGACTTGGATAATTGATATTACATTTATTGGCAATTCAATACCGCAAAAAAAAAATTTAAAGCTGCGTCCGGTTCCGAGAAACGGGAGTGTCTGCTAGCTTATGACTCAAGCCAGCAGACACTTCGTGAAAACACGACCTACAGCTTCCGAACGACTTGGATAATTGATATTACATTTATTGGCAATTTAGTACCGCAAAAAAAAAATTTAAAGCTGCGTCCGGTTCCGAGAAACGGGAGTGTCTGCTAGCTTAAGACTCAAGCCAGCAAACACTTCGTGAAAACACGACCTACGACTTCCGAACGACTTGGATAATTGATATTACATTTATTGGCAATTTAGTACAGCAAAAAAAAATTTTAAGCTGCGTCCGGTTCCGAGAAACGGGAGTGTCTGCTAGCTTAAGACTCAAGCCAGCAGACACTTCTTCGAAACACGACCTACAGCTTCCGAACGACTTGGATAATTGATATTACATTTATTGGCAATTCAATACCGCAAAAAAATTTAAAGCTGCGTCCGGTTCCGAGAAACGGTAGTGTCTGCTAGCTTATGACTCAAGCCAGCAGACACTTCGTGAAAACACGACCTACAGCTTCCGAACGACTTGGATAATTGATATTACATTTATTGGCAATTTAGTACCGCAAAAAAAAATGTAAAGCTGCGTCCGGGTCCGAGAAACGGGAGTGTCTGCTAGCTTAAGACTCAAGCCAGCAGACACTTCGTCGAAACACGACCTACAGTTTCCGAACGACTTGGATAATTGATATTACATTTATTGGCAATTCAATACCGCAAAAAAAAAATTTAAAGCTGCGTCCGGTTCCGAGAAACGGGGGTGTCTGCTAGCTTATGACTCAAGCCAGCAGACACTTCGTGAAAACACGACCTACAGCTTCCGAACGACTTGGATAATTGATATTACATTTATTGGCAATTTAGTACAGCAAAAAAAAATTTTAAGCTGCGTCCGGTTCCGAGAAACGGGAGTGTCTGCTAGCTTAAGACTCAAGCCAGCAGACACTTCGTGGAAACACGACCTACAGCTTCCGAACGACTTGGATAATTGATATTACATTTATTGGCAATTTAATACCGCAAAAAAAAATTTAAAGCTGCATCCGCTTCCGAGAAACGGGAGTGTCTGCTAGCTTAAGACTCAAGCCAGCAGACACTTCGTGAAAACACGACCTACGACTTCCGAACGACTTGGATAATTGATATTACATTTATTGGCAATTTAATACCGCAAAAAAAAATTTAATGCTGCGTCCGGTTCCGAAAAATGGGAGTGTCTGCTAGCTTAAGACTCAATTCGTGAAAACACGACATACGACTTCCGAACGACTTGGATAATTGATATTTCATTTATTGGCAATTTAATACCGCAAAAAAAAATTTAAAGGTGCGTCCGGTTCCGAGAAACGAGAGTGTCTGCTAGCTTAAGACTCAAGCCAGCAGACACTTCGTGAAAATACGACCTACAGCTTCCGAACGACTTGGATAATTGATATTACATTTATTGTCAATTTAATACAGCAAAAAAAAATTTAAAGCTGCGGCCGGTTCCGAGAAACGGGAGTGTCTGCTAGCTTAAGACTCAAGCCAGCAGACACTTAGTGAAAACACGACCTACGACTTCCGAACGACTTGGCTAATTGATATTACATTTATTGGCAATTTAATACCGCAAACAAATTTAAAGCTGCGTCCGGTTACGAGAAACGGGAGTGTCTGCTAGCTTAAGACTCAAGCCAGCAGACACTTCGTGAAAACACGACCTACAGCTTCCGAACGACTTGGATAATTGATATTACATTTATTGGCAATTTAATACAGCAAAAAAAAATTTAAAGCTGCTGCCGGTTCCGAGAAACGGGAGTGTCTGCTAGCTTAAGACTCAAGCCAGCAGACACTTCGTGAAAACACGACCTACAGCTTCCGAACGACTTGGATAATTGATATTACATTTATTGGCAATTTAATACCACAAAAAAAAATTTAAAGCTGCGTCCGGTTCCGAAAAACGGGAGTGTCTGCTAGCTTAAGACTCAATTCGTGTAAACACTACCTACGACTTCCGAACGGCTTGGATAATTGATATTACATTTATTGGCAATTTAATACCGCAAAAAAAAAAATTTAAAGCTGCGTCGGTTTCCGAGAAACGGGAGTGTCTGCTAGCTTAAGACTCAAGCCAGCAGACACTTCGTGAAAACACGACCTACGGCTTCCGAACGACTTGGATAATTGATATTACATTTATTGGCAATTTAATACCGCAAAAAAAGTTTAAAGCTGCCTCCGGTTCCGAGAAACGGGAGTGTCTGCTAGCTTAAGTCTCAATCCAGCAGACACTTCGTGTAAACACGACCTACGACTTCCGAACGACTTGGATAATTGATATTACATTTATTGGCAATTTAATACCGCAAAAAAAATTTTAAGCTGCGTCCGGTTCCGAGAAACGGGAGTGTCTGCTAGCTTAAGACTCAAGCCAGCAGACACTTCGTGAAAACACGACCTACGACTTCCGAACGGCTTGGATAATTGATATTACATTTATTGGCAATTTAATACCGCAAAAAAAATTTAAAGCTGCGTCCGGTTCCGAGAAACGGGAGTGTCTGCTAGCTTAAGACTCAAGCCAGCAGACACTTCGTGCAAACACGACCTACGGCTTCCGAACGACTTGGATAATTGATATTACATTTATTGGCAATTTAATACCGCAAAAAAAGTTTAAAGCTGCCTCCGGTTCCGAGAAACGGGAGTGTCTGCTAGCTTAAGTCTCAATCCAGCAGACACTTCGTGTAAACACGACCTACGACTTCCGAACGACTTGGATAATTGATATTACATTTATTGACAATCAAAAGAAAATTTCCCGTGGTGATACTTATGTTTGTTGTTGGCTTTATGATAATATGGCTCATGTTATCTGTGCCTGTTTCTCTCACATAGGTGGTCGGGTGGTTGACCTAATATCCAGCAAAATTTGACTGAACTGGACATGTCATGATTGTCGTTCCGTAGAAAATGACATGCGAGCTTTCATGAGGCAAACTCAGAAAGAGTTCAACAACATTTTTTTGGGTTTCGTGACCTTAACGAAAGATTCAAAACGATGGAGGCTCACTTTAAAAAATTGAAAATGATATCTGAATCCCCAATACGTAAGAAATGTATGCCCAACAATGATTCCAACTTGTCTTCGAGTCGGGGGCAAAGCTGTCCTCCTACGAATGCCCCTTCAACCGCGTTGACTGATACGAACAGGCTTACCAAAGACGTTATGAACAATGCAGCTCAGGAACCTCCACAAGAATCTCTACAAGGCTGTGTCGAGACTTCCAGTGCGACGATCTCTAGCAAATTAAACGATGCGCGAACTAATAGTGGTACCTTTGCGGCTGTTTGTTCTACGTCACAAATGTTGATTTCGCTGGACTCCCCAATTCATCCTACACCTCCACCAGTACCTTTAGCTCCAACAATAACAGTTACCGATACTGGGGTTGTGGCTAGCGATACATGTGTACCTGAAAAAATAGTACTTCTTTGACGGGCTCGATAGCCAACGCTATGTTAAGCAATGCGTTTTCTGTCAACTGTTCTATAACGGCCGCAACTTCCCAGCTCTCTGGTGCGCTATCCGCTACTCCTTTGCAGGTGACTGCCGTGCCACCTCGTAGGGCTGTATTTGTGTCCCGATTACACGCCTCGCCGAATACCGTGAAATGATATTGCTACCGAAAATGATATTGCTCATTACGTTTGCTCTAAACTTGGTGTTGCACCCACTAGTAACATCAATGTGTATAAATTTAACTTAAATATAAGAGAGACATCTCCTCATTTAAAATATCCCTTTCAGATGAATATTTCGATAAGGTACTTGATTCCTCTTTTTGGCCTAAGCATACTGTGGTTCACTTGTTCACAAGAAAGGCGAGGGCCGAACCTGTTTTATTACAGCCAAAAAACGGTATGACGAACACAGTAATAACAACACAAAGGTAACTGCTGATCTGTCCCGTCTTCTCATTAATTACCAAAATGTTCGTGGTTTACGATCAAAACTTGTTCCATTGTTCATTAATTCTTTCAACTTTTCTGCACAAGTTGTAGCTTTTACGGAGACCTCGCTAAAGCCTGATAATTACAATTCTGAGATTTTTCAAATAAATATGCTGTTTATCGGCGTGATCGCATCTCTAGAGCGGGAGGTGTCCTTATTGCTGTTGAATCTAACCTATCATCTGAGTTGATTTCGCTGGACAATATCTCCCATATCGAATTCATAGCAGTTAGGCTTTCATTCGGTAGCTATAGCGTAATTATTTGCTGTTCGTATATACCACCTCGTTCGGATATGGATGTTTATGCTAGTCATAGCTCGGCCATCTGCGATTTGCATTCGCAGTTGGGAGATAACGATCGACTTGTTGTTGTTGGTGACTTTAACTTGCCAACAGTTAGTTGGGTTAATATAAGTGATTCAAACTTTTTAACTCCCACTGTTCAACATGAGTTTCTCAATTGCTTGTTAGACTCATCTCTTTTACAGATTAACAATGTTCCAAATAGTGGAAATAAAATGCTGGATTTAGTATATGGTGGATGGCTCGGTGGGTACTGCCCTTACGCAAATCCCACCTTTATCCCTTTCAGAAGACCCTCTTCACCCTACGCTAGAGATATCACTTGATATCAGCCTACCCCGTAGGATTCAAGTACAGTCTCGTCCCCGATCTAGATGCTTCTACAAAGCGAATTTCATTATGCTCAATGATCTGTTGGCTTCCAATGATTGGTCGGATCTCTATGCTTGCACTGATGCCTATTCGGCTATCGCTATATTTTACAGTACGCTTGATGGCTTCTTTGATACCTGCATTCCTACTCGCTATACCCTATGTTCGAATAAGCCCCCTTGGTTTTCAAGGCAACTTATCAGACTTAATAACATTAAATCTAGGCTTTATAAGAGATTCAAGAAATCTGGAGCATCTGCAGACCTCTCTAAATATCTAATAGCTCGTTCTAAATTTCACCGACTTAATCAGCTTTGTTATAAAAATTACTTGAGTTGTTGTAAAGACCAATTTTTTAGGAATCCAAAAAAGTTTTACAGTTTCGTAAATTTAAAGCGGAAAAGTTCTGGGTATCCTTCCTCATTAACCTTTGGAGGTAAAAAAGCTTGCACTGATGACGACGTTGCTGAACTATTTTCTGAGTTCTTTAAGTCCACGTATTCATCCAGTGGTTTTCATTCCGGTCAATATCCCTATGGCTTAGATAGCTCGAATTCCATTAGGAATCCTGCTATTGATGGTAATATTGTTCTTCAGAGTCTTCAATCTTTGAAGCCCACCTTTTCTCCGAGACCGGACGGTGTTCCTAGTTGCTTGCTTAGGTACTGCGCCGAAAACATGTATCAGCCTATTTTAAAATTATTTGAGCTATCTCTGGGATCTGCGTCATTTCAGGCACTTTGGAAACAGTCTTTTATTATACCCCTCCATAAAAAAGGTAGTAGATCAAAAGTTGAAAAGTACAGGGTTATTGCTAAACTTTCAGTCATTCCTAAAGTCTTTGAACAGATTGTTACCAGTCAACTCCAATATCAGTGTTCTAGTCTTTTATCTCCATGCCAACACGGTTTCATTCGTCAAAGGTCAACCACTACAAATTTGCTTGTATTCACCTCTATAGTTATGGAAGGATTTTTAGCGAACAAGCAAACGGATGTCATCTACACGGACTTCAGCAAAGCATTTGATACCGTCAACCATGAGTTACTTATTCATAAGCTTGATTTACTGGGCTTTCTGCTTCACATATTAATGTGGCTGAAAAGCTCTCTTTCTAACCGGACCCAAAAAGTCCTGTTCAAGTGCAACCTGTCGGAATCGTTCGGAGTTTCCTCCGGAGTACCCCAGGGAAGTCATCTAGGCCCTTTGCTCTTTGCCCTTTTCATTAATGACTTGCCACAGACAATATTATATTCCCATACTATAATGTATGCGGATGATGTAAAACTTTGCTACACTTACTGTCCTACCGATTTGAGTTCCTTGGATCTTCTTCAGGCCGACTTAGACTCGTTCCAATGTTGGTGCACAACAAATTTACTAGCTTTAAATTGCTCTAAATGTAAGCATATGACATTTCACAGAGTGAAGCCAGCATTGAAACCTTATGTAATAGATGGTACGCCTTTGGATCGTATATCTATTGCAAATGATCTAGGTGTTCTTTTTGATCCGTAATTGAATTTTAACATGCATATTTCATCTATTGCCAATAAAGCGTTGGGTTTACTTGGATTTGTTAAAAGATGGGCTAAAGATGATCCGTACCTCACTAAGGTTCTTTACACATCGCTGGTTCGTCCAATACTCGAGTATTGCTCATGCGTTTGGTCCCCTGTTTCTCAAAAGCATATAAAGCGTCTTGAGTCAGTTCAAAAGCAATTTTTGATATTTGCATTGCGCGGCCTTAATTGGGACTCAAGTCTCCACCTTCCTCCATACAGAAGTAGACTTCTTCTTATTATCTTGCCCACTCTGGAAAATCGGAGAATATTACTGACATGCTGATTGGAATCTTGTTGCATTCCAACAGGAAGATTGGAATCCACTGCATTCCGAAATCATGCTGAGCGGAATCTAATGCATTCCGCCAGTATAAGATCTTATTTCTGCTCATATTTCTTATTATTATTATTATATTCTGAAATTAAAGAGTAATGTTCATTAATATATATTTATTTGTAATATAACATTGTTGAAATCTCGATATATCTTAAATTTTATCTTTTGAGTTGTATATTTATATATCTTTTATATTATGCAGTCGACCATAGTTTGTCGTCGACTTTAAATAATAAATAAATAAATAAATACCGCAAAAAAAATTTAAAGCTGCGTCCGGTTCCGAGAAACGGGAGTGTCTGCTAGCTTAAGACTCAAG
Source organism: Eurosta solidaginis (assembly GCF_040869045.1). Taxonomy (NCBI): domain Eukaryota; kingdom Metazoa; phylum Arthropoda; class Insecta; order Diptera; family Tephritidae; genus Eurosta; species Eurosta solidaginis. The sequence goes on along the minus strand of NC_090319.1, from coordinate 167,252,875 downwards.
CCAGCAGACTCTTCGTGAAAACACGACGTACAGCTCCCTAACGACTACAATAATTTATACCTTATTGGTTGCCTAAATTTTTCGTTGTCCTGAAAAATATTTTCACTATACCAAAAGGAAAAATTAAATTTTATATTTTGCCGACCCTAATAAACATAAATTATAACTTTCGAAAATCAGTGAGTTGCATGTTACTGATTACTCAAAACTTAGCAACACTTAACTTGACTTAGAAGTCTGTTGAATTTTGATTTTCGAAGTAAGTTCTAAGTGACGTTAACATTTTGAGATGCCATTTGTTTGTTTCCATTTCATGTATAATCGGTGCTAAACTGCCAAGTTTACGCCAAATCTATGCTAAGTATCAGTAATGGGTCCTTAAGTCTGAAGCCAGCAGACGCTTCGCGAAAACACGTATGAACATACATACATCCATATGTACACATGTACAATGTACATGTTAGCGGGCATACAATGATTTAAGTGATGCGTAAATTTGGTTGCATCAATATGTTGATTGTTTTTGTGTTGATGATGTTTGCAACTATAACGGTTTATAAAATACATGTCGGTCTTCTTTCTTTCGAAAATCAGAGAAAAGTTTGTACATATTTCGTATTTGTATTTTCCTGCTTGCGCGCAGGATTTCTGATAACGGGTACATATTTATGTACATATGTGCTTTAGGGTGTGCCGAGAAAAACAAGTTTTCAATTTCTATCCTCTCAAATGTTTCTATTTTATTAAAAAAAAAAACCCTCACCTAAGATGGGTCCTATAACTCCACTCTACGGGGTACGATATTTTTATTTTATTTTCCGATTTCTTTAACATGGGAAAAATTATTTTTTGTCCTAACTTGAATTTACTCAACTTTTTACGAAAATCTTTTATGTGCCGTTTTGCCTAGTTTTGAGGTCTTGTACAGGTTACAAAGAGTTTTTATGATTTTTTTCTAATCATATCATTTGAAAACACTCTTATACTATGTTCAGACAGAAAAATAAATTGAAGCAATTTGGATTTAAATTGAGTGATGTTCATACAACTCAATTTAGCTTACACAATAGTAATTTGATAGCTGGTTGGCTCATCTCTACAGCAACAAGATACCTTTGTTCACACTTTCAAAATGTGCGTGTTGGTATTAGGCGAATAGAATGAAATGAAAATATAAAACTTTGAACTTTTTTGTGGTTTGTAAGAAAATGTGTTCAATGTTTTAGTTTCATTTCAAGTTTGCCATCTTCTTTTGAAAATCCCTACTCCAGTGAAAGGAAAAAAATAAAATCAGCTGATGAGATGAGCCAACCATATACACAAATCACACACACAATATTGCGCATTCACGATTCTTCGTTCTGCGCATCTACGTCACACTTGACTGCTTGAGCGAATGAAAGAGAGAAAAAAACAAGAGCTAAAGGAAAATGATGTAAAAATTGCCCATAAAAAACAGCTGATCTTTTGTTTACATGCGCAATGCGTGTGTGATTTGTGAACCATATAGTTGAGCCATGCGTAACTGACGTTTAAATCTACTCAATGAACACACTTTACAACGTTGCATTTGCAGTTTGAAACAATTTATTACGCACCTTTTTTTTAAATTGGCAATTATTACAATTTATTATATGACAAATTGCGTAATAAATTGCCCAAATGGTATAAATTCCCAGTTTGGTGCGTGTTTGTACATAGTATTAAGGTATTATTTTTACATCAAATAGAAACATTTGAGAGGATAGAATTTGGACAAAAATTTTTTTCGAACCACCCTAATATGCACTTTTTCATATGTAACCGTTAGCGCAGAAATCCTGTGCGCATGCCATTTGAAACATATCGAATTACAAACTTTTCTCTGATTTTCGAAAAATAGTAGAGCGAGATGTATTTTAGAAACCGTTATAGAAGCAAACGTATCAGTTTGTGCTAACGCATACACAATCAACATATTCATGCAACTAAATTTACTCATTACTCAAATCATTTGTAGTAAGTATGCTCGTTAGCATGAATGTATGTTCCAGCGTTGCCACTCGCGCAATTTTTTTTGTTCCAAAAGTGTATCATTCCTGAAAAATGTATCAATTCGTTTTAATAGATTGATACATAGTTTTTGAGTAATTTCGTCTGAATTTTATATAATGTGTGAAGCAAAATTCTGAAATTAATAATATTTAAAACAAAACATCACCATTTTGGCTAAACGGATCATACAACTGAATTTTATAAAATTTAACCAACGCTCAGTTTTAAATAAATGTCGCTGTTATAAAGGTTTTTCTATTTAACATATCGAAACGCGTTTATTTAAACGTTGTTATTGTTTATACGTTGTTTAACAAACACTACTTATTTTAAACAAAACTAATAACAACAAAATAATTATGTAGAAGAAATACGGTTTATCTATATATATAATATAGATATAAAGGAAAAAATAAATATTATTCTAAAATTTGATTTACTGTAAAACTGCATATTCAAAAATTTTTTAGAAATCTTACTGAAAATTTGTAGTTCTCATGACAGGGACAGAGCTTGAATCTTCCAAAATAAAAATGTATACATTTTGGATTTTTTGTATCTTTGTATCCACTCATTAAAAATGTATTCAAATGTATACAATTGTATCCAAACGGCAACCCTGGCATGCACATTGTACATTCCTGTTTTCATATGTACGCACAAGGGTAAATCTCCTGCGCGCATGCTATTAGAAAATATTGTTTAGGACAACGAAAAATTTAGCCTGTCAAAATTGCAGGTTTTAATTTTAATGTTAAGAGGTGCATCATGCGAATCTAGTTTTCTCTTACAAATTACATGGGGAACTTTTATTCGATCTGTACCTACGCTTTATTGACGTTTACTTAAATGGTCCGGTCTTATAGCGTTTTCTTTTCTGGCAAAAGTGTTATGATTTGTAGCAAATGTGCTGGACCCCATGATAGCAAAGAGTGCACATCTAACATTGTTAAATGTGTAAACTGTAGCGACCTTGTTCAAAAAAAAGTTATTGACGTCGATGTTAGCCATTACGCTTTCAGCAAAGATTGTCCTGCGTATAAAAAATATTCGCAGCCAAGAAATAAGGCACGAGTTTAGCAACGAATACCAGAGGAGCTAAGTTGTATATATTTAAATATTAGCAGTATCGTCGCCAATAAAGCTGAACTAGAGCGTCTGATAGATGTACATAAACCACATTTAATATTTTGTTCGGAGACTTGTTCGAATGAAGAAATAACGAATAAAGGGCTACAGATAAAAACATATAAACTTGTACGGTGCGATTCCCACAGCAGGCACACAGGCGGTGTGCTAATATATATAAATGAAACAATTGAATACTCAATAGGTTACAACAGAACATTAAACAAGAACATCTGGTGTATTATACTAAAAGTTAAAAATATTTTCCCCCAATACCAAATAGCTCTGATATATCACTCACCGAGCTCGAGTGATGCAGAATTTATAACATACTTATACGACATTTTAAATAATAACTGCGTAACACAGGATAATATTATCTTTGTGGGCGATTTCAATATAAACCTTTACAAGAGCACAACTTATAGTAAACAGTTAGTTGACTTATTTCGATCCTTTGCTATGATGAGAACGAAGAGAACAATAATTTCCTGGGAAAATTATACAAGCGACAGCCTTGTTAATGAATTACGACAGCTTAACTACACTGACTTTAGAGTTGGCAAATATCCGAGTACCTGTGATTTTGTCACAGGTACTACATGATCACAGCTGAACGCTGTGACTGCTTCTGAGGAATAGCCGTGCCTGACTGACTGTGATAGCATCTGCACTTCTTTCACAATCACGTTTAATTATAATCTCAATCACATGAGTCAATGAATCTGTGATTCGTGCTGCGACTAATTAGCAGCAGATGGCGCAGTCGCCATGTAAAATCATGCATGTATATGTATTTGGAATGGATATTTTTTTTGCATTCCGTTTTGAATACGGTTTCTATTGATGTGAATACGTCTGTTACTTACGTTCTGAAAATCGTTTCATTTTGAATATTCTCGTATTGACTGAACTGGGGCGATTTGGAGTGTAGCACTTTAAGCTTAAAGTTTTATAAAAATTAATTATTTATGAAAGATGTCGTTAAAAAAATCCAAAACCAGTTTCCTATGGCAGTTTTTTGAAAAGGTGGATCATTCTTTTTCCACATGCAATATTTGCAAAAGCAAAATATCTTATAACACATCGACAAGTAATTTGAAGAGACATATGATTCGGAAGCATCCGACCATACAACTGGAAGAGCTTGCGGTAAATTTTAACGACTTCCAAGCTTTGTTAGTGTTCCTGCGTATGTATGCATTTCCCTTTGCAGGATAAACCTCAACCTATCGAAATTGAACCTGTCATTGATATCACCGAAGAGCAGCCATCAACTTCCAGTGCAGCACCAAAACGGATGACACAATGCAAAATTATAAAAAACTATCGCCCAATTTCAAAAGAGGGTTTGAATAGCAAGCTTCTGCAGTTATTTACTATAGAATTAGAACCATTCAGCGTTGGAGACGACAGAGGATTCAGGGAATTTGTGAAATCTTTGAATCCTATGTACGTACTCCCAAGCATACGGGTAGTTTCCAAAACCATGATTCCTGCTTTGTACGAAGAGTGCAGACATAAAATGCAAGGAATGATACAAGGCGGCAACCAATTTTGTATTACAACGGATTTTTGGACCTCAAGAAATGTTTCTAGCTTCATTGCTGTGACAGCACATTTTGTATCACCGGAGTTTGAGCTGAAATCCATACTATTGTCGGCTTCAGAGCTCAATATTAACCATACGGCCAAAAACTTAGCTAACGCGATACACAAAATTGTCTGTGACTGGAATGTAGAAAGAAAAATTTTGCTTTCTGTTTCCGATAATGCCAGCAACATAAAATGTGCCCTTACAACAAAGTGGAATTGGAAACATTTTGGATGTATGGCTGGGTTGCGTGTAACGGAAGTTGCTGAAATAATCGATAAGATCAAAGGTATAGTTACCTATTTTAAGAAAAGTTCTTCAGCCAACGAAGCTGTTCTGAGCTGTCAACGAAACAGTGGCAGGGACCCGTTGAAGCTGATTCAACAAGTTGAGACTAGGTGGAACTCTACTCTTGCAATGATGGAACGATTCGCTGCGCTTGAGGAAGCAGTAAAATGTACGCCAGTTATTTTAAACAGGGGCCTTTTAACCTTGTCCAGTGAAGAATGGAAAATAGTCAAAGATTTATGTATAATATGTCAACCATTCAAAGACGCTACACTAACCATAAGTGGCGAAACGTATTGTACGGGATCCCTGGTAATACCGATTACATTTGCTAACAAAAGTTTGGCCCGATCCTGTGCGCAAGGTTATAGACATTTTTGTAAATGGTATTCGGGAACGATTGGCAATATACAAAAAAGCAACACATTTTCTGTAGCTACATTTTTGGATCCTAGGTTTAAATTATTAGCATTGACGGATGAATTAGCTGCAGAAAATTGTAAAAAAATTGTGAAAAGTAATCTTATGGAACTGTACAGGACAGAATCGGCTCCCTTGTCTGAGAGTGTAGACGAACCTGCAGAATATTTTCTTTCCATTTGGAGCACTTTCGATCAATGTGCCAACCAAAATAGACCGAAAGGTAGTGCTGAAGCAAAAAGCATCATTGAAATGCAGCGGTATTTAGAGGATGGAATAGTTTCCAGAACAAACAATTCATTTCAGTGGTGGGGCGAAAATAAATATAAATACCCTAAGCTAGCAGATTTGGCAAGGAAATATTTATGTGCACTAGCATCTTCTGTTCCATGTGAAAGAGTTTTTTCGAAAGCAGGCCAAATAGGGACCGTCGCTCACGACTGAGTGAAAAAAAAACTGAGATGCTTATCTTCTTAAACAGTAATCAAAGTTTTGTATAACATTTTTAAATTAAACGCATCCAAAAAAATATTTTACTAAGATTGATTGAATATGTATTTATATTTAATTTTTTTTGCTGTGTGTACGAATATATACAATTTTTGCAGTTTTATTTCATAAAATATTTTTGGTACCTGTATTTAAATGTTAATTGAACTAAAGGTTGACTATGATAAAATAAAAAGAATTTGAAAACAAAAAATTGGGTTTTAAAATTACCACTTATTTATTTATTTAGTAGTCTACAAATTTAACAATTAATCAGATTAAATATAGTTACGGATTACAGATATATTACAGAAGCATACAAATTGAACAAAATTATATTATAAAATATGTATATATTATTAAATCAGTTGTAGGGATGGACTGTGATGCCGAGTAACAGGAATTGATTATTAGTGCTGTCGGAATGGACTATATTTCCAGCAGCTCATGTATATTTGTCCAGATGTTGCTATTTATTGGGTTTTAAAAGACGACGAACCCCCCTAATTATCCACCTCGACCTCCTTATCATGTATCTAAAAGCGAAAATTAAACATTTAATTCCTTTCATTATATATACAATGGTGCTTACAAATTATAAATAACGAGTACTCTACACAATAACAACAACCTGCTAAAACAACACCAACCCAAATCTTAAAATTAATAACTGACAACGCCTTTATTAATAGATGAAAAACGATTGCAATAACCTCTTACTTGTTCGGCGCACAACCACAGGTGCCCATCCTTTAACAACTTGAGAAAATCGAAACGCTCCTGTATTTGCATATTATGCGGATAACGTCCATCAATACATAAAGTGTTCCGCTCAACATTCGGCATTTCAGCAATCATGTTGAGAATTTTATACATATATGCAGTTAAACTGTTCTTAACAAGTATGATGAAAGTATAATCATTTGGCAAACGTTCAATTACTTGTTGGCGATTAAGTGTTTGTTGAGTGCGCGGAGCATGACTGGGCGATTAAACATACAAGCAACAAATTTCGCGTATTAAACGCTGGTAAAACTTGACCTAATACTTCTGGCGGTATTTTCTGGTTATGGGCAAGCGTTCAAAAAATCTTTAACACTTTTTAGCCTTTAAACCATTCTTATCGTCCTCGGCAAGGCGCCTTATTAGTTCGAGAAGCCGTTCACGCTGACCCTTATTAGTGGCGGTCATACTAGCCTATAGTAAGAAAACATAGTGAATATTTTACGATTATTCTTAAATATCAATTAATATTAATTTTGTATTCATATATGTTGAAAGTTTGTATCTACCTGGAATGATTCAAACAGATGATCCAATTGTTCGGGCGTAAAATCCCAAGTAATTTCGCCAAAAGGTCATGCACATTCTTAACAATTGCTTCATGTTTGCTAATCTGTGCACGCCATACTGTATCCAAATCTTCAAGTGTTGAGGCGTCTTCTTTTATAGAAATCGTATTATCTTCTCCAGCTTTTAAACATATTGTAGCTGAGCAAGGCGTCTTTCGAGGACAAAACATCAGAAAGTTTGATATAATTCTAGTACCAAATAAGATCGCAATGAAAAAGCCAACATTTTTATATTAAATTGTTTACGTGTACTTACGCTCTGCCGTCAACCAATCCATTTCATCATCGGGCATACAATGCTGTTGTTGTTGTGTACGATGTGAATATGAGCTTAGCACTATATTGATTTCATTTAGCGCAGTCATTTTACCATTGAAGCTAGATACGTGTAATAGGCGCAATATCATTTTGAGACGAAACATTTCCAGATCACGTAAGAGATCCTTTTGTCCAGGCAAACGACATGCTAACACACGTGCCGACTTTACAATACCATTAATATATTCGTTCCACCCCTCCGGTTTGGCTTCACGCTTCAATTCATCATCAGAGAAACTATATAAGAAATCCAGCATAGCATTCTAAATTTGCATAAAGTACTTAGCAATGGTTTGGAGAGCAAAAAAAGCTTTGAATGTGTGCGTGAACTATCACCAACCACCGTCTTGAAGGGTAGCTCTTCCTCTTCCTATGTCACAGTCACGGATAAAATACGCTGTGACTGAGAGGTCACAATCACAGATAACATTGTTTCTCAAAAATCACGGGATCTGCCAACATTGACTGACTTTGATAAGCTGAGTATCGAAAATAAGGCAACATTCCTATTTAATACGCTATCAAGCGCAGTGACCACCCTGACATACTCTAAAGAAGTCAGTGTCAAACTTATGAACAAGTGGCATGATTTTGAGCTGGCTAACTTAAATAAACGTAAGCTTCACAAGATCAGCCTATCCACTGGAGAATGGAGTGAATATTATAGTGCGAAACGCCAATATAAACGGCAAATTAAGATAAAAAAAAGCCAAGTACATGGAAAACAAAATCAACCATAGTGTTGGTGATAGTAAGGTCATGTGGAAAAACTTGAAAAATTCCACAAGCATGGCTAAAGAAAACAATGGTATTGAAAAAATTAAAATAAACGACCAACTCTACACAGAGGAAAATGAAATAGCGCAGTCTTTGAATAACTATTTCATTGATAGTATATTGGAGATTAGCATGAATATTCCTAGTTCTTTTAGTAATGAAAGTACTATAGATGAGCAAAATGGCCCTAATGTTTTTAAGTTTCAGAAAGTATCCACTTCAGAAATAGTTGATATAGTAAGTAAGTTTAAAAATAAAATTGGAGGGAAGAAACTTGTGTCGTAAGGAGTCATTAAAGACTCCATAACGTATACAGTTTTTTTCTATTCTCAACTTGTTAATGAGAGCTTAGAGAAAGGTCTCGTTCCTAGTTTATGGAAATCTTCTGTAGTTGTGCCATTAGAAAGAGTTAAAAATACCATCAAAGCTGAGGATATAAGACCTATTAACACGTTACAATGTGATGAACAAATTTTGGAAACAGTGGTAAAAAATCAGCTGGTAAATATTTAGAAGATAATGTAATTATTATACCTCAACAATCTGGTTTTCGAAAGAAACATTCCTGTGAAGGTGCTTTGAATTTGGTTGTAGCTAACTGGAAAGAAGACTTAAGCAGGAAAAAACACAAATTAGCTGTGTTTTTGGATTTAAAACGTGCATTCGAGACGATCGACCAAAACTTAATGCTGAAAAAGCTTTCTTACATTGGCGTTTCTGGTATAGAACTAAAACGGTTTCAAGACTTCCTAATTAACAGATACCAAAGAACAGTGATTGGAACGTCCGTAACGGATAAAAGGGAGGTACTTGTTGGTCTACCTCAAGGGTCTGTGCTGGCACCCATACTGTTCAATATATATATTAATGATATAGCTAGCTCCACTGTGAAATAAAATTGTTTGCTGATGATACATTGCTGATGATAAGTGGGAACAATATTACTGAAATATATGCTAAGCTGCAAGAAGATCTTAATAGCGTATATGGTTGGTTATGCGTAAACAGACTGAAATTGAATGTCAATAAAACGAAATTTATGGTTATAGCTGGACGCAATTTTCAAAACAGTGAGCTACAAAACTTAAATATAAATAACGAACTAATTGAAAAAGTCAGCACCATAAAATACTTGGGAATAAAAATAGATGATAAGCTGAATTTCAACGAGCATGTGGATTATACGGTAGGAAAAATAGCGAAAAAGTTATATTTTACACAACGAACCTGCAAATATTTAAATAGAAGGTATAAAATCATCGTCTACAGATCTATAATCGAACCTCATTTTATTTATTGCCCAACTATATTTTTCATCTTGCGAAATAGTCAGATATACAAGCTACAAAAGCAACAGAACCGAGCTATGAGATTCATTCTCAAAAAACGGTATGACACACCTATCAGAGACATGCTATGCTCTCTTAATTGGCTTAGCATTAAACAGCAACTTTTTTATTATACCATGAAATTTATTGAAAACATAATAGAAGGAACTTTGCCTGCGTATTTTAGGACTAATATAAAATATGTATGTAATATGTGAACTAATATAAATCTGTAAATACTCGTAATAAAAATGATTTTAATCTGCCGGCTTATAAAACTGAAGCAGACAAATGTAATCTGTATTATAAAGGTCTTAAATCCTATAATGAACTACCGAATGATATTAAATCATGTCATTCCAATAAATTTAAACAAAAATTGTACAATTATTGCAGAACACTACCAAATTAGGGCTGGACAGGCGGGCTTCCATAGCATCGATATAAGTGTAGCGAAACTATTCCGCTATGTAGCGCCAAGACTTCCAAGCTCTTGTACGCATACAAAAAAGGCTGCCGAAGCACATACTGAAACGCATCACTCGATTAACTCAGTGCATCGCCGTGCAGATGTTGCCTTCGCGCTTTACTAACATGCGTAAAATGCCTACACACTACACTAGCACAACACTTTGTTCGCATGATCTGGAAGTCTCCCATCCATAATACTCCAAGGTAGGACATAGATGTAACTATTTAGATTGCATAGTCCAGAAGACAATTATAAACATGTAAAATAGATTTAAGTTAGGCTTAGGAACGCCGTAATAAATAAATACATTACATTACATTTTTGTACGCGGCGCAAGAGTTGTAAATATATTTTGTTCTATTCTAAAAAGCAGGTAACGCCTTTACGGGGTATTTCGTTCTTTTGTGTAATTGTTGCCTGCTCGCAACGCAAAAGCGTTGCACTTTTACCCTGCGAAAAATGGCGGTGTGGCAGTACAACCCTGCTAAACCAGCTGATCGTGGTAATTTATTTTCATAACTTCACAAATTTTTAGCGACGAAAATTGAAATGAAGGAAATAATTCTGTGTGCGTTTTCGAAAATCAGCTAATACACGGGATAGCCATTTATATTCTTTGCATGCACTATAAATGTTACAAATTTTCTGGTGTAGGAGTAACTCTATTAAGGCTTTACCATTTACTTAGGAAAACATTTATTTCAGAAAGGAAAACTATTATTCTCCTGGAATATATGGCAAAAGTGCGTAAGTTAGTCTTAAAAATTTTTTTTTTTAATCAACACGGCTTCTCAGCTGTTTGAAACTCACACTTTGTCTTACTCAAATTTAATTGGCTTCAACACTGCATAACCAGAATTCTTCTTAAGAGCCTAAGTCAATGGTTCAAAGTTTAGGTAAAATATGCAGATCTTTGCATTTGTGGTTGACATTCAACCCAGAATATCTTTCAAACGATTCGTCTTAGTGAAAAATCTCTTCAGACCTTTTTTGTAGATCCTCCAATTTTTTATACGAATGGGTATTGCTCATCATTTAAGACCCAGTCGTTAAAGCGCAGGTACACTTCAAATAAAAAACCAAAACCTTCCCATATAATTTTGTTTGGAGAAACTAAAATCGCGATGAGTCACTTCTTAACATAAAAATTAAAGGCTGTTTAGCACCACCTTTTTGGTTGTCCTGAACAATATTTTTACTATACCAAAAGAAAAAACTTTACTTTTTATACCGGCCCTTAAACATATATATATCTGGAACATAAATTATGAAATACATCTTGCTCTTCTATACTCTTCATATACATTACATTTGTGGTTAAAAAAACGCTTAGATAATGTTTAAGAGACCCATCTAGCAGTAATTATTGAAGACACGCGGCAGTGGTAAATAACTTGCTACAAAACGGATTGTTCTGAATAGCGGACACACGAACCTCTGTTGGTCATAGTTTATAACCTATAGCTGAATCGGTTGAACTTAATAGTGGACATCCACCCTTTTTCGGTCATAGAAGTGGAGAATGACGCGGAGATAAAACGGAGAGGCACATTTCAGTTGCAACTGAGTATAATGCATACTGCAATTTAGCAGTACTAATTTTAGGAGCAACAATTTCATAATAGATAAAATTACACCTTAACAGTCCATATAATGTTTGAGTGGGTAGTGTGAAACCCATACCATTTAGAATTTCACTGCTATTTTCGTGTTCACAACTGTACATACATACATGTTAGCGCGCATACTTGCCAGTACTGTTGCCAATTTGATCCCTTCCAACGCCATTTGGTGCGTTGGTTCCTTTTTTCATTTTTGGTCCTTTTTAGGAAGTAACCACGATTTTGGTACTTTAATTTCCTTTTCACTGAGGGAAAAATTCAAAATACTGCTCACAAAATTTGCCACACACTCGTTAACCCACATATAATTTTCAATTTACTTCAATGGAATTCTGGAATAGTGACCCATTAATGCTGCAGTCCTGCGCAACATTTTAGCATGATCGTCATTGGCTACGAGAGTTATTTCCTGAAATGAATTTCTGCTAGATAATGCCAACAAAATGTTTGAATGTGCAGTAAATCAAATTTTAGAATGATATTTATTTTTTCCTTTATATCTATATTATAAACTGTATTTCTTCTACATAATTATTTTGTTGGTATTAGTTTTGTTTAAAATAAGTAGTGTTTGTTAAAAAAAGTATAAATAATAAAAACGTTTAAATAAACGCGGTTCGATATGTTAAATAGAAAAACCTTTATAACAGCGACATTTATTTAAAACTGAGCGTTGGTAAAGTTTTATAAATTTCAGTTGTGCGATCCTTATAGCCAAAATAGTGTGGCGATGTTTTGTTTTTAATATTATTAATTTCAGAATTTTGTTTCACACATTGTATAAAATTCAGACGAAATGACTCAAACATTTGATACATGATAAATTTTTTCAGGAATGATACACTTTTGGAACAAAAAAATTACGCAAGTAGCAACGCTGGAACATACATTCATGCTAGCGAGCATACTTACTACAAATGATTTGAGTAATGAGTAAATTTAGTTGCATGAATATGTTGATTGTGTATGTGTTAGCACAAAATGATGCATTTGCTACTATAACGGTTTCTAAAATACATCTCGCTCTATTTTTCGAAAATCAGAGAAAAGTTTGTATTTCGATATGCTTCAAATGGCATGCGCGCAGGATTTCTGCGCTAACGGGTACATATGAAAAAGCGTGGTTCGAAAAAAATGTTGTCCAACTTCTATCATCTCAAATGTTTCTATTTGATGTAAAAATAAAACCCTCACCAAAGTTTGGTCCTATTACTCCACCCTAAGAGGTACCCGAAAAACGGATTCCCCCGCCTCATAGTTTTGAGGTCTCGTACCGGCTACACACAATTTTTATGATTTTTTCTCTTATCATATCATTTATAAACACTCTTTAATATATTGAGATCTTAATTACGCTTTTTTCCAAAAGTCATGGCTATTTGAAATTATGTTCTTTGACGAAATTGTGTAAACAGTTATTTGGCACTTAAAAAGTGTATTGAAATGATAAAGAATAAATTCAAATAGCCATAACTAAAATAATATAATAATAACATAAATTCGTAATTAAGTTCTCAATATCTTAACAGTGTTTTCAAATGATATGATTAGAAAAAAATCATAAAAACTTTTTGTAACCTGTACAAGACATCAAAAAACTTGTCAAAACGCCACATAAAAATTTTCGTAAAAAGTTGAGTAAATTCAAGGACAAAAAATAATTTTTCTCATGTTAACGGAATGGGAGAATAAAATAAAAATATCGTACCCCGTAGAGTGGAGTTATAGGACCCATCTTTGGTGAGCGTTTTTTTTAATAAAATAGAAACATTTGAGAGGATAGAAATTGGAAACTGGTTTTTCTCGGCACACCCTAAAGCACATATGTACATACATATGGACCCGTTATCAGAAATCCTGCGCGCAAGCAGGAAAATACAATACGAAATACAAACTTTTCTCTGATTTTCGAAAGAAAGAAGACCTAAGCAGTTTCTTATTTATTTTTTTAGATGCGTTTAACTCAATCCTATGCATTATACGTAGCAAATATGTTAGAAATAAAATTTTTTGTATAGTGAGAATGTTTATAACAATTATTCGCCAAATTTTTAATGTGAATGGGCAAGGCGAAATAAACTTCAACTGCCAAGTCTTTCCTTCATATTAATAAACGCAACATCTTGCTTGCTTGTCGCGATGTTGCTAGAATGCATAAGCTTGTGTAAAACGCGTCTATATGAAAAATTTCATTGTGCCGCGGATGCAGCTATTTTCCAATTTCGTTAACATGGGAAAAATTTTTTTTGCCCTAACTTGAATTTTACACAACTTTTTACGAAAATCCTTTTATTTCCGCAAAGTTGACTTTTTGAAATTTACGAAATTCTGAGGAAATGTATAACACAGTTCAACATAGGTTTGTAACAACGAATTTATGTATATATCATTCCAAAGTAAATTGCTGTGAAATCCAGCGCGCACGGTATCCAAAACTTCTCGAACTCACTATTTTTCGAAAGTTATAATTTATGTTTAGTAGGGTCGGCAAAATATAAAAAGTTTAATTTTTCCTTTTGGTATAGTGAAAATATTTTTCGGGACAACGAAACATTTAGGCAAACAATAAGGTATAAATTATTGTAGTCCTTCGGGAGCTGTAGGTCGTGTTTTCACGAAGTGTCTGGTGCCTTGGTTCTTAAGCAGCTTTAAATTTTTTTTGCGGTATTAAATTGCCAATAAATGTAATATCAATTATCCAAGTCGTTCGGAAGTTGTAGGTCGTGTTTTCACGAAGTTTCTGCTGGCTTGAGTCTTAAGCTAGCAGACACTCCCGTTTCTCGGACCCGGACGCAGCTTTAAATTTTTTTTGCGGTATTAAATTGCCAATAAATGTAATATCAATTATCCAAGTCGTTCGGAAGCTGTAGGTCGTGTTTTCACGAAGTGTCTGCTGGCTTGAGTCTAAAGCTAGCAGACACTCGCGTTTCTCGGAACCGGACGCAGCTTTAAATTTTTTTTTGCGGTATTAAATTGCCAATAAATGTAATATCAATTATCCAAATCGTTCGGAAGCTGTAGGTCGTGTTTTCACGAAGTGTCTGCTACCTTCAGTCTTAAGCTAGCAGACACTCCCGTTTCTCGGAACCGGACGCAGCTTTAAATTTTATTTTGCGGTAATAAATTGCCAATAAATGAGGTATAAATTATTTAATATATAATATTGTTGTTTGCTATATTGTGTCTGCCACCTTAATAGGACCGTTTACAACATAATGGGTTAGGTTTTCATTTTTCCCCATACTCTTGTTTGCAGCTTTTTGAAAACATCTTTGACACTTATGGACTTTTTAAATTCATTTATTAGGGCTGATTTGAGTTCGCCCAAAGAATGAACGTTGACCAGCCTCAAACACAGTTGGGCGCTTCCAGTAATCATGCGCCGTGCCAGTAGTGGTAGTTCCTTTTCATCGTATCCATAGCCTTTTGCTACGTGCTCTAAATCTTGGACCCATTTACTAATGTCGGTTCCATCATCTCCGCTGAATTTCATGAGGGCACTCTCGATGTCAGAAAACTTGGCTAAAGGTTGACACGGCATTGTGGCCACTTCAAGTTCGTTAATTTCGTGCTTAAGTTTCAGGATTCGCAGCTTCAATTGGAGCTATTCTTCAAGCTCTGCTAGTCCACCAGTTGTTGGAGTTGGAGCACTTTGTTCTTGCGTGGTCATTGCTGGAGTGCTTGTTGCTGATGGTGCTTGATGGTATTGCAGTAGTTTTTATTGTTAATAGTGCAGAACCTTTGCCCGAAGTTGAAATAACGGTAGTAGTTAGCGGAACGCTAATTTGTGTAGCGGTAGATTTGCCGTTATGCGACGGTGCACCTACTGTTGAGGTTAGCAATGCCTTTATTTGTTGCAGGCTCGCAGTTTCGGGAAATTCAATCCCCATTTTCCGCAAGGCGTCCATAATTTCTTGCTTATGAGCCATTAATGATTTTTTTTATTCAATTTTAAGAAATTTCAACGATTTATTAAATTATTAATATTTACTAACGCTTTCGTTAGTCTGACCACACCTGACGTTGTTGCAAATTCACCGAGTAATGGCGTCTTTTATTTCAAGCTATATTTAACAGAGTTACCATGTACATAACTAGGCTATTCAGCATTGATGGTGCTACCATATTGTTAAGGCTACCGTATTGCTAACTCTACGACTTAATTTCTTAATCTACTACACTTGTGGAGTTCTGTGTAACTGTTAAGCAGAAAATGGAAGAAAAGTGCGAGAAATGTCGCAAAAAATAAGAGGGGAAACAGGTGTAAGATGTGAGGGTGTGTTTGGTAAGGTTTACCGTAAAAGCATTGCGTGTGCATCTATCGATGATTATGGCCTTAATTGTTTGCAAGGTTGTAAATTTTTAAAATTTGTTTGTGATGGTCGCATGACTTGTTTCCAATGTTGAGGAGGCTCTAAGGGAAATCATTGTTATTTCAGAGGACAATAGAAGTAATTTGAAAGAGCAAAAAAGCGAAATTGAAAAATGGTGAGTGAGCATAAAAGGGAAATAAGCGATTCCATAACTCACAACGAAAGAGAGATATTAGAAAATATCTATAAGGTGAACTCAGAAAAACTAGAGTTAATGAGAAAAATAAAAAGTTTGTGCTTGGAAAATAAGGATAAACGAAGTAAAGCTAGTATACCGAATGAGGCGCTAACTAAGCAAAAGGATGAAATTATTAATGAGGAAAAAGTTGCTAATATCCCTAATGAGGCGTTTAATAAACAAAGAGAGGAAATTATAAAAGAGGTTAAGAAGGCTGCTAATCAGAATAAAGGTGTTGTCGGTGCAAATGTTTCTACATATGCCACTGTTACAAAAGGCATCCCTCCAATTGTTATTAAGCCCAAAGTAAAACAAGCCATTGAGAAAACCAAAACAGATTTGAACAAGATAGATCCCTCTCAGTTAAATATAGGAAGGGTAGTAAATAAAAGCAATGGTACAATAATAATAAGTGCAAAGTCAACCAATGATAAAAACAAAATAAGGGATGCCCTAACTGAAAGATTAGATCAAAATACCTATAATATTGCTGAACCTAAAGTCCATTGCCGAAAAATTGTTGTTGCTAATATTAGTCCGGAACATAAGGAAGAAGAAATAGTTAGCAGGATTGCTGCTCAAAATGAAGTATTGAGAGAGGCCAAATTGAAATGTGTAAATTAATTGAAATTACCCATTCTAAGAAATATAACTGAACTGCACATATCAATGCCATAATTAAAATAGAGGACAAATATTTTGAAGACGCTTTGAAATGCAAGAAAGAAGTTTACGATGGGCAAACGTTCAGAAGGTGCTATAAATGTTTAGGATTCAATCACATAGCAAGTAATTGTACTCACAAACAAAGATGTAGCAAGTGTTTAGGGGAGCATATAGTTGAGGAATATAAAGAGAGTGCACCTTTAAACAAATGCGGAAACTATTTGGATGCCAATAACCAGTTAGGATTCAAGTTATGTACTGATCATAACATTATGAGTACCGATTGTCCAGTTTATCAAAGAAAACTCAAACTGGAAGAGCAAAGAGTTGGTTTTAGCAACCAAAACGTAATATACTGAGAAGAAACGCTTTTAATTTAAAATGTATTTATTTAAATATCTGTAGTTTGTTAGCTAATAAAGCGGAACTTGAAAAGCTTTTACAAGAAGTAGATCCGGACGTCGTATTGTGCTCTGAAGCTTGCATTACATCAGAGATTAGTGATGGGGAATTAAATATTGCTTTTTATAAAACAGTTCGTTGCGATTCGCATAGCAGGCACACAGGAGGGATTGTATTACTTTTGAAAGAAGGAATCGATTTTAAAGATAAATATAAAGTTAGATAAAATACATCCATAGAAAAAAACGTCTGGTGTGCAATAATCAAATTAAAAAAACTTTGATTGCAAATGGCAAATTGGTGTGTTGTACCATTCCCCGAGCGCTAGCAATAGTGAATTTTAAGATTACAGATACCATCATCTGGTAACCTTGCCGTGCGCGGACGTGTTTTTGATCGCTCTTTGAATTTTTATTCTTTTTGTAAACAAGTTTTATCTTTTATAAATATTCATTAATATAATAAAAAACAGTTAATAAGTTTAATTTCGTATTAAATCCTTACACAGTGCAATATACATAGTGGCTTTCTGTGCAATTTAAACATTCAGTCTGTGTGTTCATATATCATAGATTTTCACAAAAATTTGTGATAACTGCATACCTTTTTGTTGGTAGCTGCTATTAGCAAGTCATTGTGTGCCCTTTTTGCTTTCTGTTGTGTTCGCTGCTAGCGTATAGTCTTGCGATTTGCCTCCAGTGCTCCAAAATAACTCTCGCCCATATTTTTTGAACAGCTGTTCAATTTATCCTATACTTATAGTTTCTTTTGCCTATTTTTCTTTTGGGTTTGTTTAACTTTGCAATTATGTTGGATTGCTGTGTCAAGAAGTGCACAAATCAAAAGAAAATTTCCCGTGGTGATACTTAAGTCTGTTGTTGGCTCTGTGATAATATGGCTCATGTTATCTGTGCCGGTTTCTCTCACATAGGTGGTCGGGTGGTTGAACTAATATCCAGCAAAATTGGACTGAACTGGACATGTCATGATTGTCGTTCCGTAGAAAATGACATGCGAGCTTTTATGAGGCAAACTCAGAAAGAGTTCAACAACATTTTTATTGGGTTTCGTGACCTTAACAAAATATTCAAAACGATGGAGGCTCACTTTAAAAAATTGAAAGTGATATCTGAATCCCCAAAACGTAAGAAATGTATGCCCAACAATGACTCCAACTTGTCTTCGAGTCAGGGGCAAAGCTGTCCTCCTACGAATGTCCATTCAACCGCGCTGATTGATACGAACAGGCTTACCAAAGACGTTATGAACAATGCAGCTCAGGAATCTCCACAAGGCTGTGTCGAGACTTCCAGTGGGACGATCTCTGGCAAATTAAACGATGCACGATCTAATAGTGGTACCATTGCGGCTGTTTGTTCTACGTCACCAATGTTAATTTCGCTGGACTCCCCAATTCATCCTACACCTCCACCGGTATCTTTAGCTCCAACAATAACAGTTACCGATACTGGGGTTGTTGCTAGCGATACAAGTGTACCTGAAAAAAATAGTTCTTCTTTGACGGGCTCGATAACCAACGCTAGGTCAAGCAATGCGTTTTCTGTCAACTGTTCTATAACCGCCGCACCTTCCCAGCTCTCTGGTGCGCTATCCGCTACTCCTTTGTAGGTGACTGCCGTGCCACCTCTTAGGGCTGTATTTGTGTCCCGATTACATGCCTCGCTTACTGAAAATGACATTGCTCATTACGTTTGCTCTAAACTTGGTGTTGCACCCACTAGTAACATCAATGTGTATAAATTTAACTATAAATATGAGAGAGACATCTCCTCATTTAAAATATCCCTTTCAGATGAATATTTCGATAAGGTACTTGATTCCTCTTTTTGGCCTAAGCATACTGTGGTTCACTTGTTCACAAGAAAGGCGAGGGCCGAACCTGTTTTATTACAGCCAAAAAACGGTATGACAAACACATTAATAACAACACAAAGGTAATTGCTGATCTGTCCCGTCTTCTCATTAATTACCAAAATGTTCGTGGTTTACGATCAAAACTTGTTCCACTCTTCCTTAATTCTTTCAACTTTTCTGCACAAGTTGTAGCTTTTACGGAGACCTGGCTAAAGCCTGATAATTACAATTCTGAGGTTTTTTCAAATAAATATGCTGTTTATCGGCGTGATCGCATCTCTAGAGCGGGAGGTGTCCTTATTGCTGTTGAATCTAACCTATCATCTGAGTTGATTTCGCTGGACAATATCTCTCATATCGAATTCATAGCAGTTAGGCTTTCATTCGGTAGCTATAGCGTAATTGTTTGCTGTTCGTATATACCACCTCGTTCGGATATGGATGTTTATGCTAGTCATAGCTCGGCCATCTGCGATTTGCATTCGCAGTTGGGAGATAACGATCGAATTGTTGTTGGTGACTTTAACCTGCCAACAGTTAGTGGGGTTAATATAAGTGATTCAAACTTTTTAACTCCCACTGCTCAACATGAGTTTCTCAATTGCTTGTTAGACTCATCTCTTTTACAGATTAACAATGTTTCAAATAGTGGAAATAAAATGCTGGATTTAGTATTTGTGGATGGCTCGGTGGGTACTGCCCTTACGAAAATCCCACCTTTATCCCTTCCAGAAGACCCTCTTCACCCTACGCTAGAGATATCACTTGATATCAGCCTACCCCGTAGGATTGAAGTACAGTCTCGTCCCCGATCTAAATGCTTCTACAAAGCGAATTTCATTATGCTCAATGATCTGTTGGCTTCCAATCATTGGTCGGTTCTCTATGCTTGCACTGATGTCGATTCGGCTATCTCTATATTTTACAGTACGCTTGATGGCTTCTTTGATACCTGCATTCCTACTCGCTATACCCTATGTTCGAATAAGCCCCCTTGGTTTTCAAGGCAACTTATCAGACTTAATAACATTAAATCTAGGCTTTATAAGAGATTCAAGAAATCTGGAGCATATGCAGACCTCTCTAAATATCTAATTGCTCGTTCTAAATTTCATCGTCTTAATCAGCTTTGTTATAAAAATTACTTGAGTTGTTGTAAAACCCAATTTTTTAGAAATCCAAAAAAGTTTTACAGTTTCGTAAATTCAAAGCGGAAAACTTCTGGGTATCCTTCTTCATTAACCTTTGGAGGTAAAAAAGCTTGCACTGATGACGACGTTGCTGAACTATTTTCTGAGTTCTTTAAGTCCACGTATTCATCCAGTGGTTTTCATTCCGGTCAATATTCCTATCGCTTAGATAGCTCGAATTACATTAGGAATCCTGCTATTGATGGTAATATTGTTCTTCAGAGTCTTCAATCTTTGAAGCCCACCTTTTCTCCGGGACCGGACGGTGTTCCTAGTTGCGTGCTTAGGAACTGCGCCGAAAACATGTATGAGCCTATTTTAAAATTATTTGGGCTATCTCTGGGATCTGCGTCATTCCCGGCACTTTGGAAACAGTCTTTTATTATACCCCTTTATAAAAAAGGTAGTAGGTCAAAAGTTGAAAACTACAGGGGTATTGCTAAACTTTCAGTCATTCCTAAAGTCTTTGAACAGATTGTTACTAGTCAACTCCAATATCAGTGTTCTAGTCTTTTATCTCCATGCCAACACGGTTTTATTCGTCAAAGGTCAACCACTTTAAATTTGCTTGTATTCACCTCTACAGTTATGGAAGGATTTTTAGCGAACAAGCAAACGGATGTCATCTACACGGACTTCAGCAAAGCATTTGATACCGTCAGAGTTGCTTATTCATAAGCTGCATTTACTGGACTTTCCCTTTCACCTATTAATGTGGCTGAAAAGCTATCTTTCTAACTGGACCCAAAAAGTCCTGTTCACGTGCAATCTGTCGGAATCGTTCGGAGTTTCCTCCGGCGTACCCCAGGGAAGTCACCTAGGCCCTTTGTTCTTTGCCCTTTTCATTAATGACTTGCCACAGACAATATTATATTCCCATAGTATAATGTATGCGGATGATGTAAAACTTTTCTACACTTACTGTCCTACCGATTTGAGTTCCTTGGATCTTCTTCAGGACGACTTGGACTCGTTCCAATGTTGGTGCACAACAAATTTACTAGCTTTAAATTGCTCTAAATGTAAGCATATGACATTTCACCGAGTGAAGCCAGCATTGAAATCTTATGTAATAGATGGTACGCCTTTGGAGCGTGTATCTATTGCAAATGATCTAGGTGTCCTTTTTGATCCGAAATTGAATTTTAACATGCATATTTCATCTATAGCCAACAAAGCGTTGGGCTTACTTGGATTTGTTAAAAGATGGGCTAAAGGGTTCGATGATCCGTACCTCACTAAGGTTCTTTACACATCGCTGGTTCGTCCAATACTCGAGTATTGCTCATGCGTTTGGTCCCCTGTTTCTCAAAAGCATATAAAGCGTCTTGAGTCAGTTCAAAAGCAATTTTTGATATTTGCATTGCGCGGCCATAATTGGGACTCAAGTCTCCACCTTCCTCCATACAGAAGTAGACTTCTTATTAACTTACCCACTCTGAAAATCGGAGAATATTACTGGGGGTATTGTTCATCCATAAGCTCATTATTGGATAAATTAATTCTGCGGACGTCCTCAGCCGCTTGTTTTTTGCGGTTCCCCCTACAGTATTCAGACACTACGTTCCTTTCTATTTACCCCTTTGTCGACGAAAATTTGCTAAAAATAATCCTCTTCTTATCTGGTGCGCGCACTACAATGACTTGTATAGCTGTATCAGTCTTGAATGTACTTTTGCCACTATACGTATTGCAATACTTGCCTATCTAATTTAAGAGATACAAGCCAATTTAATTTGCCGGCATTTTATTCCTTCCATAAAAGACAGGAACTATCTCGCTTAAGGATGGAGGAACATTTATCAACATGTATCATTAAGAAGGAACAAGACAGTACTGTGTTGATTGGAATATGGTGCATTCCAACAACGTAAAAAACATGCTTTTTCATGAGTCACTGACCGGAATCGTATGCATTCCGGCAGTATAATCTTATGGGTCAGGCATTGAGCTGATTGGAATCCGGTGCATTCCAACAACACAGGTCATGTTACTTTTTTATGCCTTGTGGTGGCGTATCCTCATTACACTACTCTTAGCACTGCCGGATTCCCATGACATGCTGATTGGAATCTTGTTGCATTCCAACAGGAAGATTGGAATCCACTGCATTCCGAAATCATGCTGAGCGGAATCTGATGCATTCCGTCAGTATAAGATTTCGGCATAAGTTCTTATTTCTGCTCATATTTCTTATTATTATTATATTCTGAAATTAAATGTTCATTAATATTTCTTTGTTTGTAATATAACATTGTTGAAATCTCGATATATCTCCAATTTTATCTTTTGAGTTGTATATTTATATATCTTTTATATTATGCAGTCGACCATAGTTTGTCGTCGACTTTAAATAATAAATAAATAAATACTAATAGATGTTTTTGAAACTGACACCAATTCCCTTTTAATTGGTGATTTTAACATAAACGTAAATGCGCTCGTTGCGCTATGAAACAAATGATACATTTTAATACTAGAGTTACAAAAACGTCACAAACAAAAATCCATCTACTATACACAATTGCAAACATATAGTGTAAAACTATAGTTTAGTACGTACTAAATAATAGAATTTTCGATCACGAAACCGTCTCATTTCCATAAAAGTTAATAATTCAAATCCCTTGCAAAGGAGCATTACCTTAACGTCTTGGGAGAATTATACTGCTGACAGCCTTTTAAATTTATTAAGAAATTGCGACTTTAGTATATTGAATGGCATAATTGTAGATTACATGGTCAACTACATAAGTACCTGTCTAATCAATTGCATTGGGGTATTAACGATCGAGAAGAGCAAAAGCGTAAAACGGAGAAATAAATGGTACGACCACTAATTGACCGAAATAAACAAGCTAAAATACCACTTACGGTCCGAAGCTATGTCAACGGGTGATTTCACAGAGTACAAGAATGTTGCGAAGTATTATAAAAATGTTATAAAAAAGAAAAAAGTTAAGTATATGGAGAATAGGATTGACTTAAACTTATCAATGTGGAGGCATCTTAAATAAGCAGTAAACTTAACTGAAGTGAAAGACAATATACAGACGATAATTGTAAAGATATTACTTATGAAACCCCATAGGATATAACTAAAGCGTTAAACTCATTTTTTATTGATAATATTTTTGATACTAACCAAGGAATTGAAAGTCTAGATAGTGGCCAAAATTTGCGGTCCAGTACCACTACATGTCTAGAGTTTAAAGAAATTTCGGTTGAAGAGTTAACTCGGATAGTTAACCGATTTCAAAATAAAATTGGTGGGAAAAATCTTTCTGAAGGAGCTTTAAAGATTCGGTATCCTATATGGGACATTTCTATGCCAAAGTTGTAAATAGATCCCTCAGAGCTGGAATAGTGCCTGAATCGTGGAAAATATCAACAATAGTACCTATTCGGAAGGTAAAAAATTCAGTTCTATCGGAAGATCTGAGACCGATTAACACATTACCAAATTTAGAAAAAATTTGAGAGTTAGCCGTAAAAAATCAACTTGTTAGCTACCGTGAAAATAATAAAATACTTATGAGAGAACAATCTGGTTTCAGAGAAAGGCACTCCTGTGAAACTGCGTTCAATTATGTCATATCGAACTGGAAAGAGGAACTAAGTTCAAAGAGGAGTACAGTCGCGGTGTTCATTGATTCAAAAAGAGCTTTTAAAACAATTGATAGAAATATAATGCTCGCTAGGTTAAGTCAAATCGGGATAAGGGACATTGAGCTGAAATGGTTTGAGTTTTTTAACAAACCGGAAACAAAGAACGGCTATAAAATCGGTGGTCTCGGAGGAGGCCGTTGTATAAATAGGACTGCCACAAGGCTCGGCATTGACCCCAGTCCTATTTAACATTTATATTAATGATATATCCTTAGCATTGAAATACAGCAAAACTAGGTTGTTTGCGGATGATGCCCGACTAGAAATAAATGAATCGGACTTAACGTTAGCTAAGAGTAAAATGCAAGAGGAAGTTAATTCACTATACAGTTGGCTTTGCAGTAATAAGCTTAAACTAAATGTTAACGAAACAAAGGAAAGGAAGATGTTCAAGCAACCTTGAACATTTTTTCTTATTTACAGGATAATAGTAGTTAACCGATTTGTAAATACAGTCCACTGTTAGAAACTATATTTTAGTGATTGAGCGACCTATTTAATTAAACAAAGATAAGACAATCACGCACAAACACATGTATATAGATATGTAGCAAATGAACCTCTGTAAATATGAACTACTTACACAAACAAAGATAAGATAATGCATACGAGGTCGCTCATATCAACAAAACAAATATATGTAAATAAATATAGTTAAAGATAAGACATTCACACACACACACATGTAAATGAACCTTTGTAAATATTTATGTATACAACAACAAATTATAAGAAAGCTAGGATACGACAAGTGTATATAAAGTAAGATAATTTGTAAATAAATCAGAATTCTTTGAACTCTCAAACCAAGCACTTCTTATTTTAATACAAACTGCTTCTCCCCACCAGAGGTAAGGGGCATTTGTTGTAACGTTTGAGAATGTATTTAGCTTCTCATTAAAAACATTGTTTTGCTTCTTTAAAGTATTCTTTGGTTCCCCCCACCAGCGGTAAGGGCCAAAAAATTACTTTTGGTATATGGCAATTTACGACTGCCTTATATTTGAGACCCTTACAAAATCTCAAGGAAGCTGCTCAACATTCATTGGTCAATCGAGCCTAAAAAGAGCTCAGCGGAGGTACTATAAGTCTCTCCAAAGAAAAAGAGCATGACCAAGCAAACAAAAATATATGTAAGACAGGACAGCAAAGTCTGCTCGCATTAGTAAAGAAGCCCTATAAACATAGGCAAATAAGTAAAAGTAAGACCTGTGAAACAAATACAGTCAATCAACAAAACAAAAAAGCCCTATCAATATAGGCGAAGTAAAAAGTCCTATATAATTAGGCACATAAAAACCTTAGCATTGGCTAAAGGCAAAACTCCCCCGGCAGGACCACATTTTAGTGGTTTAATAGGGCCTAAAAAATATATACTGGGCAAAAACAAAAGTATAATTAAATAAAAATAACTCAGCATGGCGAAGATCGCTGAAAGTCAACTAGACATAAGTCAAAGAAAAAGACAGATATTTAAAGGAAAAATTGATTTGTTCTACAGACTTCTGGACAAGTGTGAACTTGCCAACAGTACCGCTTCTGACAAATTTATATCCCAATATTTTGAGGATATACAATTCCTCTACAAAACAGATTTTGCTGAAGTCTGTAATCTAGAATTGGAGAATGATTACCACAAAATGTTGGCCGAATATCATAAGAAATATATCTACATACCTAATTTTCTTGCAAATAAAGTAGGAGGAAACGAAGAAGAATTCAAATCAGATGAACATACTTTAGGTTACTTAGAAGAAGAAACCTTCATATTCATTCCATCACCGCGATTACGTCAGCTATTCATGCCGCAAGAGAAGGACAAGGATGAATACGTGTCAGCCAACGATGGCGCGCACGACAATG
The DNA here is from genome assembly GCF_040869045.1 of Eurosta solidaginis. NCBI lineage: Eukaryota > Metazoa > Arthropoda > Insecta > Diptera > Tephritidae > Eurosta > Eurosta solidaginis. The sequence continues at coordinate 167,226,837 of NC_090319.1, read as the reverse complement.
CTATGAACTCATATTCAATAACACAAAGAAATATTAACGCGGATAAAAGTATTAGTGATATTCGGACCGAGGCAGATGAAAATACAATTCTCATTACGCGTTCTACTCCCTCGCCAGGAAATTCTGGTCGAATTTGCCAAACCGGGGGGAAAAGTGGAATAAGCATTAGGACTGAGACTCTTGACGATGGCGACGACGAGGCGAAAGAGGATGATTATAATGATGCTGTACGAAAAATAGAACGACCGCAACTGCAACCGCAACATCAAATCGAAGAACAACCGCAGAACCTTCGGAAGTCAAAAAATGATCATTTAACATACGAGCGTGCTGACTATGAGTTGGTATCGGATTTAGTTTGTGATGTTCAGATGGCGTCGAAGAAAATGGAAGTAACCAATAGCAATTTAGATGATAGCATAAATGAAATACAAATGGGTTGTAGTATTCACCGTATCGATGGTAGTAGTAATGGAAGTATCTCCGTCAATACTGTACCCATACAATTGAACTCAGCTTCGCCGGTGTCTATCGGTCACCAGCATCATCCGAAAGTACAGCATCCACAACTACTACAAGAAAAAGCTACAAAAGAGCGACAACATAACATACCACAAACGAAAATTATCGTTGATACAAATAGGCAAAATATACGCAATTTACTTGTGCAACGTCAACAGCAGCAACAACAACAATTAAAACATCTCAAGCATCAAGGCATTCAGATCACTGCAAGCAAATTTTTCAGGAAAGATGACATCAAACGTTACTTCCGGGATAAAGGCGGAGGCAGTTTGGAAGAATGTATGTATATTTTATCTATTTTTTATTAATTATATCTTTTCATCCACAAAATATTCTTCAATTAGAGAAAAACATACGTACACAATAATAAGTGTACGCTAAGATAAACTATTGCTAAAAACATTCTAGTATTTTAAATTTAAAAATATTCATACATAATTTTCCGTCGCTTTATTTCATATGCAAGTCAAAAAAATGAAATTACAATAAAACTTGACGGTCATGCAAAATAAACAGAATTATAATCGATAAGAATATTTTTGGCCGTGGCAGTATGTTCAAGCAACCTTGAACATTTTTTCTTATTTACTGGATAACAGTAGTTAACCGATTTGTAAATACATTCCACTGTTAGAAACTATATTTTAGCGATTGAGCGACCTATTTAAACAAAGATAAGACAATCACGCACAAACACATGTATATAGATATGTAGCAAATGAACCTCTGTAAATGTGAACTACTTACACAAACAAAGATAAGATAATGCATACGAGGTCGCTCATATCAACAAAACAAATACAGTGGACCCTCGGTTAATGAACGCCCCGCATAACGAACATTTCGCATAACGAATACATTTTTTTGGGGAAAAAAGTTTCGCTTTACGAACGAAGTCTCGCATAACAACCAAAACAGGGGAAACCCCGAATTCACATTATTGGGCTGTCTGCGTTTAGCTTTTGCTTCATAGTTCAGAATTTTGTTTTATTTTAGTGCAGAATTGTTCGTAAAATTAACAAGACGTGTTGAAACATACAAATTTTTTATTTTTAATTTTGCTTTTATAAAAATTGCAAAATAACTAACATAAAATGCCCTCAAAAAAAAATTCGGAAAAGGAGAAAAATACAAGGACCAAAATAACTATTGAAATGAAACTCAAGATCATTCAAAAACATAAAGGAGGTTTGGGTGTGGCTGATTTAGGACGTGCGTTCAACTTGTCGAAATCAACGATTTCTACTATCCTCAAGAATCAGGACAAGCTTGAGGTGCTAAACGCTTCAAAGGGAGTATCAAGAGTTTCTTCGCAACGACCACAAATTCTCGATGATGTTGAAAGATTGCTTTTGATATGGATTAACGAAAAGCAAATGCAAGCTGACACAATTTCGCAGAATATAATTTGTGAGAAGGCTAAAACGATATTCACTACTCTGATTGAAAAGTCGCCAGGAACATCAACAGCAAGAAGGGAAGACTTCAAAGCAAGTAAGGGGTGGTTCGAGAATTTCAAAAAACGTACTGGTATTCATAGCGTTATAAGGCATGGTGAAGCAGCAAGCTCAGACGCTAAGGCTGCCGAGAGTTATGTAGGCGAATTCAAGAAGCTTGTGGATACTGAGGGTTACTTGCCCCAGCAGGTGTTTAATTGCGACGAAACGGGTCTTTTTTGGAAAAAGATGCCCAAGCGAACTTACATAACAGTAGAGGAGAAAGCAATGCCCGGCCATAATCCAATGAAAGACCGCCTTACTCTGCTTTTTTGTTCCAATGCAAGTGGCGACTTGAAAATAAAACCGCTACTTGTCTATCATTCAGAGAATCCACGTGCCTTCAAAAAGCATAATGTTGACAAGAGTAAGCTAAATGTCATGTGGAAGTCGAACAGTATAGCTTGGGTGACACGTGTTCTTTTTACTGAGTGGATCAATAATGTTTTTGGCCCCTCTGTGCTGAAATATTTGATTGAGATGGATTTGCCTCTTCGTGTCCTGCTTATTATGGATAACGCTCCTTCACATCCACCAAGTTTACAAGATGAACTCATTGAAGAGTTTAAATTCATCAAAATTCACTTTTTGCCACCTAATACAACCCCATTGCTTCAGCCCATGGATCAGCAAGTGATTTCTAACTTCAAGAAGCTTTACACAAAAGAACTTTTCCAGCATTGCTTTGACGTGACTGAAAAAACAAATCTTACTCTAAAAGAGTTTTGGAAAGATCACTTCCACATTGTTGCCTGTCTCAAAATTATTGATAAGGCATGGAAAGGCGTTACTAAGAGAACACTCGAATCTTCCTGGAAAAATCTTTGGCCCGACCGCTTTGCCGAATGCACATTTGAAGGACTCGACGCAGTATCTACGGATCCAATAACCAACGAAATAATATTTTTGGCTGACCGTATTGGGCTAGAGGTGGATGGAAATGACATCGCTGAACTTGTGGCAGAGCACAGTGAAGATCTGACTACCGACGAGCTTATAGAATTGCAATGTGATTTACAACAAGATGTTAAGAGGCAAACTTTATCAGACGAGGAGATAACCGAAGAACAGCAACCGTCTAGTGCAATCAGAGAAATGCTCAAAGCATGGGAGTTTGTGGCATCATACGTTAAAAAGCATCACCCCAGTCAGACAGCGGCAGTACGTGCAACAGAATTATTCAACGATAATGCTGTGTCCCATTTTGAACAAATTTTGAAGGGACGTCAGAAACAAACGACTCTAGACAGTTTTTTGCTTAATGTAGATTAATAATGCTAGGTACTAGGTTTCTTTCAATAAAAATTCAAATTGAAACATATAAGACTGTATTTTTTTTCGACCTGGAACGCATTATTTTAGTTTACATTGATTCTTATAGGAATAATGGTTTTGCTTAACGAACGTTTTGCATAACGAGCTAGATGCTAGAACCAATTGTGTACGTTAACCGAGGGTCCACTGTATATGTAAATAAATATAGTTAAAGATAAGACATTCACGCACACACACATGTAAATGAACCTTTGTAAATATTTATGTATACAACAACAAATTATAAGAAAGCTAGGATAAGACAAGTGTATATAAAGTAAGATAATTTGTAATAAATCAGAATTCTTTGAACTCTCAAACCAAGCACTTCTTATTTTAATACAAACTGCTTCCCCCCACCAGAGGTAAGGGGCATTTGTTGTAACGTTTGAGAATGTATTTAGCTTCTCATTAAAAACATTGTTTTGCTTCTTTAAAGTATTCTTTGGTTCCCCCCACCAGCGGTAAGGGCCAAAAAATTACTTTTGGTATATGGCAATTTACGACTGCCTTATATTTGAGACCCTTAAAATTGCCAAGAAAATTGGATTCTGGAAGAGATTATGTAAATATATAAGTAAAAAATATACAGCCCAATTCTAAACGAAAATAACGTGCTAGTTGTTTCCCTTCTCCCATTGCTCGTATTCTAAATAAAAATTACTTGTGAGTTTTTTCACTTCTCCCTTTCCTCCTATTCTGAACAATGTTCGAAAAAGCGGAAACCGGTTATGGGAGAAAAGTAGGTATTATGAATGTGAGGGAGATGGATATTTCTCTGCCATTTCATAGGAGTTTTTTCACAAGGTAAATTAAAGAGAATGCATCAAAGTAGTAGGAAATTGGTTATTTTAAGAAAGAATACTTATTTGTACAAATTTGTGCTAAAATATGTATTTACATTCTACCACAATATTCTCACTGTTAATACAACAACAACAACAACCACAATATTCTTTAAGTCGAAAAGTATATCATAAGCAACGGAAGAGATCTTCGCATATTTGATGCAGCCATCCAGAAATTGGGCAAGGATTTTTTAAGAAGGCTTAAATAGATTTTGGCATATGGCGAAAGGGGAACTCAACTCGACTTGGCCGCCAGAAAATTGCTTTGCAGAATGAATGCAGCAACTCCGGCAGATTTGTGTTATCCCGCCGGTCTTCTTCTTATGCTCCTATGTTGATGTTGCTGTGGCACCAATTCATTACTCATTTAAGTGAATACCACATGAAACGCAATAATGTGCATTGTTTATACCTTATTTCTTAATTTCAAACAAATTGGCAACAATAATTAAACTTTACAATTTTTTAAACAAAATAAGAAATGCGCAACGAAATTTCAATTGACAAAACAGCTGACTTCGAAAATTCGAAATTCCTATTCCCCAATTATTCTTCTCCCTAGGAGATGGGAATATAAAAATCCGCGAGAACAAAATTCCGCCAGAATATTTAGAATTGGTCTGATAAATTGAAAGTCTACAGATCCATAAATGAGCCGCACTTTATATACTGTGCAACAACATTTTTTATTGCTAGCGATGCACAAGTAGATAAGCTACAGGTTATGCAAAATAAAGCTATGATATTTATCCTTAAGCTGCCATACGACACTCAATAAAACCTATGATCGAAGCACTTAATTGGCTCAGCGTAAGACAGCTTTTATTTTATCACAGTATGAAATTTGTGTTTAATATGAATATTGGAATGTTGCCTGAGTACTTGAGTGATAAACTAATTTATGCTAATGAAACCCACTCATACGTAGTCAGAGAAAACAATAATTTGAGACTTCTTCTCTTCAAAACAGAACTGGACAAGCAAAATATATTTTATAAAGGGTTAAAAAGTTTTAACGAACTTCCTAATATAAAAAATAGTAATAATTTAAAAACATTCAAGAAAAGTTTACTAGAGCACTGTAAAACTCTCGCGATAAGGTAAACAAGTTTTAATTGTCCTTATTTCTGATTTTTCATGTACGGACACATGATGGGGAATGCACAACCAGCTAAACCTTAAGCTGCCGAATGATTAACCGTAAATGGATATCCCGACAGAAAATTCATACACAAATCATGTAAAAAAACGAGGGATTATGGACGAAACCTCGAAACCGCAGTCTCAGACCGACAGTTGCGGCGTTGATGGGACACAACGTCCTTTCAGCGTGATTCGGGACAGGATTTGATACACGTTCTTTCCAACCTTCCAAAAAACATTGCTCATCACTTTGAGGTACCACTCATTGGGACGCAACAAATTAAATGGGGGTTCACTGAAATGAAAGTCCTTGGTTGGTAACCGACTAAATCCTCCGCTACCCTATTTACAATATGGACGTCCCAAATGTCGACCATTTTGAACATCCACGTCGATGGCACTACGCTGTCGATTGTCCCACACCCCAAAATCTTGGGTGTGACGTTTGATCAGGATCTACATTTTGGTGAGCATGCAGCCGAAATTATACCGAAAATCCAAAGCCGTAATAAAATCCTCAAATCTCTTGCTGGCAGTACTTGAGGAGAAGACAAAGGAACGCTCATTACCACTTACAAAGCAATTGGCCAGCCGATTGCATGCTACGCGTCCCCTATATGGTCGCCAAGCCTAAAAACTACTCACTGGAAGAAGCTACAGGCCTGCCAAAATACTGCTCTCAGAACCGCCACGGGCTGTCTTCTTATGTCCCCTGAACACCATCTACATAATGAGGCGAGAACACTCTCCAACAGGGAGAGAAATGAGATGCTAACCAAACAGTTCCTGTTGAATACCCAGAAACCAGAGCATCCCAACAGACATCTGATTGATGAGCCGACACCGCCCACGGACATACGGCAGCTGAGAACTCAGCCGTATGAAGAAAAAACACAAGCAGGTCCTCAGTGAACTCCAGAAAGAGGCGGCGGACCTTTATGCCAGGAATTGCCCGGTGAATCCAGTGTAGAATTAATTAGTTTGCAGAACATCTAAACTTTATGATATTCGGCTGCCTAGATCGTTTGGATTAATATCAAACAGTGTATGGTGATTCTGTAAAATTACACTTTATGTGAATATATTTATCACGTGTTTAATTAATGAAAGAATTTACAAGAATAGACAGGAAATGAAAAATATGAAAAGCATTGACATTTCTATACAAAAGCAAAATACATATGTAAGTGAGTGTAGTAATGCATTTTTGTTGAATAGAATAAAGACGTAATGTGTTTGAACGCTAAAGATGGTAAATTACTTCTGCTTATATTCAACACTCCTCCTCGTTCAAACTAAATTACATTTCTCTCTACAATAACCATGTTTAAATGCAGGTAGTGGTTTTGTAAACAAATCAGCTATAATTTCACTGGTGGGACAGTATTTGCATTCGATGATTTGTTGATTAACGTAGTCGCGAATTATTTTGTATTTCGTATCAATATGGTTTGTTTTATACGAATATTTCTGATCTCGCACAAGATCAATACATGCCTGATTGTCCATTTAATTTCCTTAGTTGCATCTGAAAAGGAAATGAATTCAGCTTCGCATGATGAAGCTGCAACCATACTTTGCTTATTGCATCCCCAACTGATTGTACCGCCGTTGAGAAATATTATGCGGCCACTGTTTGATTTTTTTGGCAATTTTGTCATCAGCCCATGTGGCACCTGCATGCCCAAATAACGACAAATTTTCACACTGCAAGTTGCTCAATCTCAATTTTAATTGATATGTTGACTTCAAATACTTAACAACACGTTTGAGTTGATTCCAATCATCCTTTGTCGGCTGGGATACCTTTTGTGCTAAAATACTAACGCTGGCCGAAATGTCGGGCCTTGTGTGAACTGATAAATATAACAGTCTACCACCGACCGATATTTCTTGTTGTTTTCCAATGGATCTGTAGAATCTGTCTTTCCCTAATTAACTTCCATTGGAGTTATTACCGGTTTCGCATCCGTCAATCCGAAATCCGCCGCAATTTTGGTGATATGCGCCGATTGATTCAATTCGAAATTACCATTATCGTCTTTGGAAACATCCATTCCCCAAATTTATCGAGATTTGACTTTCTTCTGTACGACTAATATTACGCTCCTCACCCGAATTTATCGATATATCCGTAGTGAATTTAACATCTGGACTAATTACTACCTTATTTGTTGCGGCATTGTAACAACGATACGCTTTTGAGTTCGCATCGTATCCGAGAAATATCATTTCTTTTGCTACACTGTCTAACTTGCCTGTTTTTGCTGACGATATATAAACAAAACAGTTAGTACCAAATACGTGAAACGTTTCTATACCTGGTTTAAATCCGTTCCATCTTTCAAATGGCGTAACGTTGGTTGTTCTTGTAATCACACAGTTTTGGATGAAATTAGCTGTTGCGATTGCTTCACCCCAATAACTGTGGCTTAATTCCGCATCGACAAGCATGCAACGTGCCATTTCGATTAACGTGTGATTCTTGCGTTCAGCCTTTCCATTCCGCTGAGGACAGTCTGCAGCTGTTAGTTGAATTTGAATACCCTTTTGACTTTAAAAATGATGTGTATGACTTTGACGTGTATTCTCCACCACGATCGGACCGCATTATCTTTGGAGCTCGCCCGAATCTGTTTTCACATAAAACAATAAACGGCTTCATAGCGCTTTCAACTTCAGATTTGTGTGTCAATAAAATGACGATAGTAGTCAGAGTAGTCATCAATGAAGGTCACTAAGTACCGCTTTCCACAAGGTGTGGCTGTACTCATAGGTCCGCACACGTCCGAATGTAGTAAGTCTAAAACCGCTGATGACGTATTTTCGGATTTCTGTGGAAATGGTAAACGAGTCTTTTTGGCCTTCATGCACACTTCGCACATCTGTTCGATTCCGCATTCAACAATATTGAGTCCTTTAATCGAACGATCCAATGCCATTTTTCGAATCGCCATCGGATCACGATGCCCCATTTTACGATGAAGCACATGTATGCATTTATCATTGTGTACCACACATACTTTATAGCTCCGACACAAAAGCAGTTTTTCATATATGTAGATGAGTTTAACACAAGCTTATGCATTATGAGTAAATTGCACGCATTTTTATGAACAACGGTAGAATGAGCGACACTGGTGCCATCTGATATTGAAAAGTAGCCATCTCCCAAATTTTGTTCCAAGCAAAGCATAAGAAGAAGAATTTGACAGTTACTTTGGCTAAGGGTGTTGGCACACTTTGCAAGTGAAATTATTTTTCCCACTGGCTGGTAAATTTTCTAACATTTTTCGCAATTAAAAACTGCAATATAACAATCGATTACGACACAAAATATGTTAGCAAGTATGTTTGTTGTATTCGCGAAATTTTGTATGTGAATGGGCAAGGCGTAACAAACTTCAATTGCCACATCTGAAGTTCCTTCATATTTACAAACGTAACATCTTGGTTTAAGGCCGCGGTACAATGACATTTTTCATATAGATGCGTTTAACACAAGCTTATGGATTCCAATAACATCGCCACAGTCAACCAAGATGTTGTGTTTGTAAATATGAAGGAACTTCAGACTTGGCAATTGAAGTTTATTACGCCTTGCCGACTCACATACAAAATTTAGCGAAACACTGTTGTAAATATTCTCCCTATACAACAAAAATACTTGCTAACATATTTTGTGTCGTATTCGATTGTTAAATTGCAGTTTTTAATTGTGAAAAATTTTAGAAAATTTACCAACCAGTAGGAAAAACAATTTCACTTGCAAAGTGCGCCAACACCCTTAGCCAAAGCAAGTGTCAAATTCTTCTCATGATTTGCTTGGAAAAAAATTGGGGAGTTGGCTACTTTTCAATATCAGATGGCGCCAGTGTCGCTCATTCTACCGTTCTCCATAAAAATACGTGCAATCTACTCATAATGCATAAGCTGGCATTTTGCCAGGCCGCAAACCCAACTACACCGGGTACCACAATGCTTACCCAGGGACGTCCAGTCCCAGGGCCACAGCAGCAATTGCGTCCTGGCCTCCCTCAGCTCAGGCGTAGTCACCCGTCACTTACCCCCAGAGTGAATCCGCCTTGGCTCGTTTTATTCGCGCCGGAGGAATTCCCGCAATCCGGCGTCATTTTCCGGCGGAGGCCGCAAATTTAGAGAGAGAACGTGACCCTATAAGACAGCTTGATCCCGGCGACCCCCAAATGAGGGATATAAACCAACGCATCAGATTGCTTGTGGATGAACACAAGCGGGCGAAATGGGAGGACCATTTAAGGGATTGTAACCTCTCTGTGGTGAAGCTTTGGCCCACTGTAAAGTCCTTATCGAATCCGTTTAAGCACAATGACAAAATTTCAATCGCCTTTGGCGATAAATTGCTGTCGGATGCGAAAAAATGCGCGTGCGCTTTTTGCCGACAATATATAATGCATTCTACAGCTGACAAAGTTAGACGGCGGGCCAATAGGCGCGCACATAAACATAAATTCAGCGCGTCCCAAATTACCATCGCCACCAAAGAGGTTGAGGATACCATCGGGCTTGCTCAGCCATCTTAAGCAGTTAATTGTACGAGTCTACCAGCGCTCATCTTGTCTTTTGAGATGTTTGAAGTTGCCTTAGGCTGCGCTAAGAAAGGATGCCTGAAAGGAGGTTTTCGAAGGACGGACGGCCACCTCCAAAACGATGGCAGGATTTGACGGAAGAGGTTGAGTAATCGGCTGACTATGTCGGTTGACAGCGGTAGGCGAACCGCTTTGCGTAGATATTGTTGAGGCAGATAAGCCTTGCTAACAGGTATATGAGTTGAAAAGGTTGACCACAGCCCTGAAATGTGGATGCAAAATGTAAAACTGGAGTGTAATTGGAGTGGAAATTGGTAAGATAATTGGAGTGCAACCCTACATAGCACAACCACCTTGCTAAATGCCATCAGCACCCAGATATATTGCGGCTTAAATCAAAACCACCACCATAGGACAGTACTCGTTGCGTTAGACCTGTCAAAATCTTTTGATACGGTCAACCATAGCACGTTACTGCAAGACCTGGAAGGGTCTACCCTTCCCCCAAGTCTTAAAAGGAAGACCGCAAGTTATCTGTCTGGTCGGCAGGCATCGGTGCAATTCAGGAACGCAACATCCGTACCAAGAAGAATTAAACAAGGGGTGCCACAGGGTGGTGTCCTATCCCCACTTTTGTTTACCTTCTACATATCAGGCCCTCAGCTCGATGAGCATTGCAACAAAATAAACGGCTACCTCCCTGAGTTTTTCACCTCGCGAAACCCGACATTATCGCCGACTAAATCGTCGGCGACCTTATTTACAATATGGACGTCCCAAATGTCGACCATTTTGAACATCCACGCCAGTCGCACTACCGTACCGACTATCTTACACCCCAAAATCTTGGATGTGACGTTTGATCAGAATCTACATTTTGGTGAGCATGCAGCCGCAATTGTACCGAAAATCCAGAGCCGTAATAAAATCCTCAAATCTCTTGCTGGTAGTACTTGGGAAAACATAAAGAAACGCTCATTACCACTTACAAAGCAATTGGCCAGCCGATTGCATGCTACGCGTCCCCGATATGCTCGCTAAGCCTAAAGACTACTCACTGGAAGAAGCTACAGGCTTGCCAAAAAACTGCCCTGAGAACTGCCACGGGTTGTCTTCTTATGTCCCCAGAACACCATCTACATAACGAGGCGAGAATACTCCCCATTAGGGAGAGAAATGAAATGCTAACCAAACAGTTCCTGTTCAATACCCAGGAAACTGGACATCCCAACAGACATCTGATTGATGAGCCAACACCGCCCAGGGGCTTAAGGAGTCATCTCCGTAAGCGTTATGAGGAAATACGGCGCCTAGAACACAGCCATATGAAGCCAAAAACACAAGCAGGTCCTCAATGAACTCCACAAACAGGCGTCGGACCTCTATGTCAAGAATTACCCGGTGAATCCTGTACTCAAAGAACAATACCCAGAAGAGGGACGCACATTCCCTATGGAAACGCGAGTCACACTAGCTCAACTTCGAAATGGATACTGTAACAGGTTAAACTCTTACCTATCCAGAATCAACCCCGACATACAAAACATATATCCTGCTTGTAACATGTCCCCACATGACACCAACCATCTCTTCAACTCTATTGTGGAACCAACGCTTCTAACACCCCTCTCATTACCCCTGTTGAAACAGCAAGTTTCCTTGAACTCCCGTTAGACGATATTGATGACAATTTGTGATCGGTCGCACCTATTGTTGGATGGGGCGAAGCACTGCTACAACAACAACAGAAATTGCCCGGTGAATCCTGTTGTTGCCGTCGCCACTGCCTTATTTGCTTGCATTAGCTAAGAGTTATAATATGTCTTCCTTTACCTTTATTCGCATACGATACATGCTTACATACATGATCTTCATGTTCTACGTATGTAAGTATGTTGGTATATACATATGTAACAGTAAAATTATATTAACATTTCTTGTGCTTTAAGCTTGAAACACAATGCCCTGACGCCGTGAAATAAACGCGACGAACATCGCCTTGTCAAAAATAGAATCCCCATAATTACATGAAGGTGAACACAATGAACGCCAAGAGCGGAATTTACGCGACGTCATTTTGCGACGATAGATTTAATTCTATCGTCGCCGCCGGGCGATGACGACAATTTATGCCAAAGGTGACCATATTTATTTTTTGCTTCAACGCTCACATTAAATTTAAACTAAAAATACATTTATCTCGTTCTTTAAAAAGCACAAACATCCATTTCCAAACTCTGGATTAGAATAAATTAATTTGCATGATTATAATAAAGTTTTTCAGTGAGTTCTTTGTGTGAAATCATTAGTTCCTTCTTCTCTCTTCCTTTGTCCTTTCATATGGTCACTCTTAGTATAGTCAAATCAGCTGTTTGTGTAAAATTATTTTGTGAAAATTTTGTATGCAAATTGAAAATTGAGAAATATAAGTGAATATATCATAGAAAAAGTTAAGGAAAACGATTGTTTATATAATCTTGGTTCTTCAGATTATAAAAATTTAAATAAAAAGCAGTCGATATTTGAAAATATTGGCATAGCATTGACCTTGGATGGTAAGTATTTATATGTTTTGATGTGGGTTCTTCTCATATGTTTAAGTATCCTTTTTAGGAGAAACATGTCGTAAAAAGTGGAAAAGTCTGCGAGTAAGCGCTGTGCGCTATCTCCTTCCGGGAGCGCCGCAGGAAGTACTACTAAAAGTTGGAAATACATGAATGCAATGCAGTTTTTAGACGACTATCCTGATTCAAGAAAGTAAGTACAGGGTTATGTATATTGCCGCGATGGGTTTGAGTGGTTTTCATTACATTTCGCAATTACTACACGTCTAAAAATTCCAGGAGTGGTATCAAAAGATGCGTTAGAATTCCCACAATATTTGGTACAGTTATACTCTATATGTAATATAGTGTGATCGGGAATGGGATGTATGTAATAGAAAATAGATTAGATTAGATTATCAATCATATATTTTTTTCTTTTTAGAACTGTTGGAAATTGTGATCCTGGCATGATTAACGAACATACTGATGTATATGAAAAGTCAACAGATTACTCAAACTCTTCAAATCGTGAACCACTTATTGTATACGAATCGCAAATAAGCGAAAATTCGACAGATTGTTCCAATTCTCCAAATGCAATTATGGATGCTACTTTCGAACCGTATATAGTATACGAACCACAGTTAGTTGACGAGAATTCCAAACCTTCAAATGATAAAGCAGCTAGAAGCTATGTCGCTCAGAATAAGAACCGGAAGTCAAAAAAGCAAGCAGATGCTGAAGTTACTTCAGTTTTCAAGGATGTGCTAAAAGAATGCGCAAAAACAATCCAAGAGATAGCTTGTGCCCCTGAGCAGGAAAAAATACGGGATTCTACTTCGCTTTTGTTTGAAAGCTTGGCGAAAACAATTTCCAGTGCCAACTTATCACAGAATAATGTGCGCAATATTGAAAGGAAAGTTGTTGCTTTAGTTTATGAAGAACTAGGAAAGACAAGTATTCAATAATTTCACGTCTTTAGCTGATAGGTAAACAGTCGTAAGTCCAAAAAATATATTTTGAGAAATGAGAAAAACAAGTACCTCAATGACAATGACAATGGCAATACATCGTAAAGTTCGAAGTGTAGGCAACCAACAATATCTGAGCTAAGATCTTTTGCCAGAAGGTCAAGAAGCCATAATAAAATTGAAAAATGCTACTAGTTCCATTTGGACTAAAAGTGGAGTTGCGACTGCTTACCTCTCATTACAGACATATCGTTAGCTTAATGCACAAAGGATCTAACCAACATATTTGAAATTTGTACGAGTAGCGAATCACATTTTATTTTCGCGTTCACAAAACATAGTATGGCATTTCAAAAGTGGCTATGGTTCTAACCCTTTAAACTTTTTGTCAGGGCGTTTTTTAATATATACCAAAGTCTGCGGAAAATGCAGTATCAAAAAGTCTGTTGGTTAGGGCCTTTGTTAATTAAGCTAACGATATTTATGTATACCAGTTATTCCCAACGGCACTGTATGCCATTTTGGATCATATGTTGCCTTTATACAGAGAATGGAGACCAAATTCGAGCGTTGAAGTATGCAATTTAATAACCTATCGGTATTGAATAACGTATATTCTATAGTTCAAATTTGTGCAAAACATTGAAATTTTATTTAAAACTTGATAGCAACTAAATATACATCTTTCTCTTTTGCTAGATGCACAATTTTCAATTCAACTCAGAGACTAGACTAGTTAAGCCTTTAAACAAACCTATAAACTTTTTATTAATACACATACACTTTTGCTTACGCAGTTAACCCATAGTAATTTTATTATTCGTAGTTCAGGTTTTATTTCGTTTCATAAAGCAATTACGTAACTTATCAAAAAATACTACAAAACTTCTAATTTGTACATGGGTCCTTTTATGATAAAAATGTATTTTGTGTTTGTATGTATTGCCGATCTAGGACTTTGGGGCGTTTTATCAGGGAAATCCTGAAACGTTTGTAACTTTCGCTATTGCTTTGCTAGTTTGGAAGTATGCCATAATTTTTCTGAGGGATAACAGCTCCTGTACAAAAATTATGAATAGTTGCATAGATTAAAATATAAGTTTGGAAATTAATTAGACATATTTTGCTAAACTTGTATGGCGCGAATTTAATGCGCTAAAGTATGGCTGAATTATGTAAGCAGCTAAAATAGACCTTTGTGAGAAAAAAATTCATTTTGCCATAAAAGTAGATGCAAATCAAAACTGGACGTATTAATTGACAGTTTTATGTTACTTCGAGTAATGAAATTTTACTACTTGATGGTAAATGTGTGTGTGTGTATTGTAAAGACATACAGCAGCGAAAAGAAAAATAGCAGTGGCAATCAAATTAAATTCGCCAATTAAATTCTTTTTTTTCGATATTTGAAGAAAGAGCTTCAAAGAATTTTGTTGCTAAAACTATGCAAACCATTCGCAAAAAAGTTTACAAAAAATTCGAAAATTCGAGAGAATTTTACAAAAATTTCCAAGCTTTTATTAGAGTTCTCTTAATCTCTTTGAGTATGCAGCCTTCTAGTCCTACCAATTTTAGCCTTTGTGTCTACGCCTAAGACAGACTAACAGACTCTTAATCCCTACCTCCGTTTGCACCGTCTGCCAGCACAGAATATATAGGTTTGCGACATCCGCTCAATGCAGCTCCTGCCTTGGGTGGTGCCACTTTCCTAGATGTTCTGGTCTCCGCGACGGCAACCTCTCGACGGGTTTCATCGCGCCATGTTGCCAGGTCGCAAACCCAAATCATCCGGGTACCCCAATGCTTGTCCAAGGGCGCCCAGTCCCAAGGCCACACCAGCAATTGCGTCCTGGCCTTCCACAACCTAGGCGTAGTCACCCGTCACTTACCCCTAGAGGGACGGCGTCACCCCTCATGCACTTCAGAATTCTGCAGTTAAACTGTAATGGACTAACTGGGAAGATTACGGAGATAGTCGATTTCATTAAGCGGCACAACATCCGCATTGCTGCGATTCAAGAGACTAAACTCACAGCAAGATCTGCATTGCAGACCTGCTCTGGGTATAATGTCCACAGGAAAGACCGCGAGAGCGGAAATGGAGGCGGCCTCGCGTTTATTATACACCACTCTGTGCAATATTATATATTTGATCCTGGCATCGACCGCAGGGACAATGTCTTAGAACGTCAAGGCCTATCTGTTCGGTCAGGCGATGCAAATCTAGAAATCATCAACATCTACATCCCTCCTGTCACCTGTTGCCCCAGTGGATACCGCCCTAATATCGAGGCCTTACTCACTGGCAACAATCGCATTATCTTAGGTGATTTCAATGCCCATCACGACCTATGGCATTCAAACTTGCGGGCGGACAGTAGAGGTGAGATGTTGGCGGATCAAATAGAAGAAACGACGTTCTGCACAATAAACGGAGACGCCCCCACACGTATGGTAGGAAGCTGTCATAGCTCGCCAGATCAATCGTGAGCGCAGAACTCGTAAACTGCGTCAACTGGCAGCCGATGGTAACATTGGCATCCGACCACCTGCCCATACTTATTTCGTTCGAGCGTACCGCCGACTTCATCGTCGCCGAAAAACGCACTTTCATAAACTTCAAAAAAGGAAAGTGGGAAGAATATAAATCTGCAACAGACAGCAGCTTTGCTGCCCTCCCTATCCCGACTGATGCCCGCCAAGGGGAGCGTGCCTTCCGTAAGGTCATTGAATCCGCCGCGGCACATTTCATTCCCGCCGGGAGAATTCCCGAAATCCGGCCCCACTTCCCGGCGGAGGCCGCGAGCTTAGCGAGGGAACGCGACCTTATAAGACAGCTTGATCCAGGCGACCCCCAAATAAGGGATATAAACCAACGCATCAGATTGCTTGTGGACGAACACAAGCGGGCGAAATGGGAAGAGCACCTAAGAGGTTGTAACCTCTCTACCGGTGTAGGTAAACTTTGGTCCACCGTAAAGTCCCTATCGAATCCGACTAAGCACAAAGACAAAGTTTCCATCGCCTTAGGCGATAAGGTGCTGTCGGATGCGAAAAAATGCGCGAGCGCTTTCTGCCGACTATATATAATGCATCCTACGGTTGATAAAGATAGACGGAGAGCCAATAGACACGCACATAAACACAAATTCAGCGCCTCACCAGTCACCATCACCGCTAGAGAGGTTGAGGACGCCATTGGTCGCGCTAAACCATCCAAAGCAGTGGGCCCAGACGGCATAGCCATGCCGATGCTTAAAAACATAGGGAAAGAGGGTTTCAAATATTTAGTGCATGTCTTCAACCTGTCTCTTTCCACCTTTGTCATACCCGAGAAATGGAAAATGGCCAAGGTGGTCCCGCTACTAAATCCTGGGAAACCAGCTAACATAGGTGAGTCATACCGTCCGATATCTCTCCTATCGCCAGTGGCAAAGACGCTTGAAGCCATTTTGCTCCCTTATTTCCAAGCACATTTGCAGCTAGCCCCTCATCAGCATGGCTTCAGAAAACTCCATAGCACTACCTCCGCGCTAAATGTCATTAGCACCCAGATAAATTGCGGTTTTAATCAATACCCCTACCATAGAACAGTACTCGTAGCGCTAGACATATAAAAGCCTTTGATACGGTCAACCATGGCTCGTTACTGCAAGATCTGGAAGGGTCTACCCTTCCCCCATGTCTTAAAAGGTGGACCGCAAATTATCTGGGTGGTCGGCAGGCATCGGTGCAATTCAGAAACGAAACATCAAAACCAAGGAGAATTAAACAGAGGGTGCCACAGGGTGGTGTCCTATCCCCACTTTTGTTTAATTTCTACATATCTAAGCTACCTTCACCACCGGAAGGAGTCACAATCGTTTCCTACGCCGATGACTGCACAATAATGGCCACAGGCCCAGGCCCAGAGATCGGTAGCTATGCAATAAAATAAACGGCTATCTCCCTGATCTCTCCAGTTTTTTCGCCTCGCGAAACCTGGCATTGTCACCGACTAAATCTTCCGCGACCTTATTTACAACATGGACGCCCCAAATGTCGACCATATTGAACATCCACGTCGACGGCACTACGCTACCGACTGTCCTACACCCCAAAATCTTGGGTGTGACGTTTGATCAGGATCTACATTTTGGTGCGCACGCAACCGCAATTGTTCCGAGAATTCAGAGCCGTAATAAAATCCTCAAATCCCTTGCTGGCAGTACTTGGGGAAAAGATAAAGAAACGCTCATGACCACATACAAAGCAATTAGCCAGCCGATTACGTGCTACGCGTCACCCATATGGTCGCCAAGCCTAAAAACCACCCACTGGAAGTCTTATGTCTCCAGAACACCATCTGCATAATGAGGCGAGAATACTCGCCCATCAGGGAGAGAAATGAGATGCTGACCAAACAGTTTCTGTTGAATACCCAGAAACCTGGGCATCCCAACAGACATCTGATTGACGAACCAGCACCGCCTAGGGGCCTAAGGAGTCATCTCCGTAAGCATTTTGAGGAAATACGGCACCTGAGAACCCAGCCGTATGAAGCGAAAAAACACAAGCAGGTGCTTGGTGAACTCCATAGACAGGCGTCGGACCTTTATGTCGGGAATTGCCTGGTGAATCCAGTACTTGAAGAAAAATATCCAGAACTCGCGGAAGAGGAACGCATACTCCCCAGGGAAACGCGTGTCACTCTTGCTCAACTTCGTTCTGGATACTGTAACAGGTTAAACTCTTACCTATCCAGAATCAACCCCGACATACAAAATGTATGCCTCGCTTGCAATGTGTCCCCACATGACACCAACCATCTATTTAATTGTAATGTGGAACCAACGCCTCTAACACCCCTTTCCTTATGGTCCACCCCTGTTGAAACGGCAAGTTTCCTTGGACTCCCGTTAGAGGATATTGATGACAATTTGTGATCGGTCGCGGCTATTAGATGGGGCGAGCATTGCTACAACAACAACAACAGGACATTTTACTGCACTTAAATTTTTCCAACCCTAGTTTACCGTATATTTTAAAGCTTCACTTTTAATATTATAAGATTTGGTAAAATAAAAAACGTAGCTACATATGTCCGCATTGGTATTTTAAGGTACGTTTGCGGATTTCACACAGATCGCATTGGCCTTTCTAGTAAGTATTCCGCTAAATGCTTCATTTGTTGATCGATTGGAATGAGCAATTTGAATAGATGTCATTCTTGTTGAAAGTGGTTTGTTGCTGGCTCTGTTCGGATCGAAGTATCCACTACTACTGTCAAGCATTAAATAATTGTGCAAGACTATAGTTGCTAAAACAATTTTGTCCACATTTTCTGGAGCAGCGTGAATCGTTGTATGAAGAACTCTCCATCTATTTGCTAATATACCAAAGGTGTTTTCAATGTGCACTCGTACGAAGGATAACCTTTTGTTATAATTTCGTTTGGCGGGTGACAAATTTCGACCAGGGTAAGGGCGCATGAGATTAGGCTTCAGAGGAAATGCGCTGTCACCGACGAAAAAATATGGAAATATTTGGTCCGTACCTATTTGAAATATGGCATCAATTAACTGAAACCTTATCTGTTATAAACATTTTACCTGGAAGGTTATCTGGGGGAGGAATTTCCAGGTCGTTTCTTAGAATCATGTTACCAAATACGCTTCGTGCCACAATTCCCCCATCGCTTTGGCTTCCCAACGCACCAACGTCTACAAATGAAAACGTATAGCTATCATCGCATATTGCAATCAGAACTACACTGAATGTCTTTTTGTAATTAAAAAAGAGTGAACCACTACGTTTGGGGCAAACTACTTTCACATGTTTTCCGTCCACCGCGCCGAGACAATGGGGCATTCCAGTTTTTGCATAGAACCTGTCCAAAATATAATATATGAGTATATATAGTTACTAAATACCATACTTCAATTGGAGCAAACCTGTCTGCAATGTTTTTCAATTCGGTTTGATTTGGTTGGGCAAGGTAAATTTCGCGTAGTCCATGCCAAATTGCATCGCATGTCTCGTATATTATTTTCCTAAATGTAGAAACACCCAATTTATATGACCAAGCTAAATACTGTGGATTACAGCCTTGTGCCAAGAACCTGTTGAAACTCCATTTTTACACAGATATATAGTTTATAAAGTTACTTACATCAAAGTGATACCCAAACGGATTTCTTCACTTATTGGTTCTCTTATGGAAAAACGTTGAAGTCGCTCTCGTAACAAATTCACTAGCGCATTAAACTTTGCAACATTCATACGTGTTGCCTTGAAGAAATGTTCTTCATCTGAGAGTTTCAACTGTGCGAAGGAAGTTTCGTGGAAGCTCAGAGTCTTCCTTGTACGATTAACTGGCCGCACCCACCATCGCCGCTTCAACTGCTGGCACACCTCGCGACATATATTCACCATTACAAAAATGATGTTTATAATTTTAAAAATTTTCAACAAACGGCCTCTGTTATTCATTTTTTGTATATACTTCTAATGCTGACCTTAAATTGAATTCATTTCCCACAAGAAATGGTCACTAATATAAGAAATTATTTTCCATTGAAGAAATGACAGAAAATGTCAGAAAATATCGCCGCCGCTGTCTTTTGTGTTTAACTGGACGAAATATCTGAGCGTAAATTTGAAAAATGTCATCGCCCGACGCGGCGTATATCGTCGTCGCTCGGCATTGTGTTTACAGCTTTACGGTAAAAACAACCGGTCAAAAAATGCTTAAAAAGACATTGTACACTAGGAATAATGGAACATTTTTATTAATGTTGGCCGATCCCGTGATTTTTGAGGAGCAATGTTATCTGTGATTATGACCTCTCAGTCACAGCGGCTTTTAAACGTGACTGTGACTGAAAAAGAAAAACAAATACCACGCCAACAGGATTCAGTTTTGGTGATTTTATACGACATACGAATAAAAATTTTGGGTCTGTCAAGAGATATTGGTGCGAAATTGAAATTTTTCATGTGGTTGTTGTAATTTTGAAGAGTTTGTGATACCCACAAAAAAAATTGTGAACATAAGTGTTATGCGCGGATATAGTTTTGGTCTCCAAACCGGTTTCGGAGCACTCCGGGGATATTTTCCGGTTTTTCGTTAATATTTTTTGAACGAGCTAAAATTTGTATTTTCCGCCTTCGCATATTTGTTATCGAAGTCAGTACGCGTCTTTTGACACCTCTCGATATTTTTGGACGCGTATTAACAGTGCCATGCTGTCATATAGAATTACCTCAGTTTTATATTTTTCCCTGCGGATTGTGTTGCGAATAATAAACACTGCGTAATTTTTTGGGACATCTACTGTTATTCAGCCACAGCTTAAGAAACTTGCTCATTGTATTGGTTCATAGCATAGAGGCGATTTGTTCCTGTGATGAGAGCTATGTTTGAGTCAGTGATTGGTAACGGGAAATAAATGCTGCCACAGGCAATCAGTCACGAATATTCCTTGTAAGCTCTCGCTGAAGTGTACTGTGCTATTTCCGTAGCTGTGACAAAATCGCAGGTACACGGATATTTGCCAACTCTAATTTTTATTTGTCAAGTGGTGGTGAACATATTGTTTTAAGACTTACTTTCTTACTTACTAACTTATCCTATCTTAATAAAACGTGAATGCTGTTAAAAATTGTTTTTCCTTCTGCTTGACATAGAGGCAAGGTTACATTTTTCTTTAAAACAATATCCTTCAATTGGATTTTTCTTTAAAACAATATTTAACCTTTTGAAAATCCAATTTCTATAACACAATATCCAATTATCGCGTTTCAAGTCGCGACAAAATAAGGTAATAGTGCAGTTTACGGTACCCACCGCAATTTGAGTATTCACGTCTAGATCAAGAATCCGAAAGCGGAAGTTAACTTTTTTTACCCGTTCAAAAGATATTAACGAAAACCCGAAAAACCCTCCCTCCGAAACCGTGGGTGGGATCCATAGTATTTTTGCGCAGAACACTTTTCTGCGTTGGCGGCCTTCGGCCGCGCTTATAAAAAATGACCCTGGGCTACGCCATGCCAAGTCCGGGTGTGTGGTATAACCGTGGCTACCGCCACGGTGATGCACAATTTTTTTTGTGGGTACAACACAACAACAACCGCATTAAAATCGCCAACTTCAACTGCAAATATCTCCGGCCTTCGGATTATTGTTCTCGAGATTAATACGCGTCTTTTGCTACCTCACTCGAAAATGTTGGCCCAACTTTAGGGTGGGTACCGTAAACTGCACTACTACCCAAAATAATGCTGGAAAACGAGTTCAGTTGTAAAAAATGCGATTCGAAAGACGCCGATCGTATGGTGCAGGGCGATTCCTGCGACAAGTGGTATCATTTTGAGTGTGTCGCGGTAGATTCTAGCGTTGCGAACGGAAGCTGGAACTGTTGAAATTGTCACGAAGCCCCAGTTGCCTCAACAAGCGTGTCACAACTTACACATGAAACGCCTCTTATTTATTTATTTATTTATTTATTATTACGGTCTTTAAGACCTAGTTTAGGTTAAAATAAGAAATTAAACATAAATACTCATGTCACATTTAGTGACGTTCAATATAAAAACAATTTTTCTTTGAACTTACTAATATTTTCACAGTCTTTCAAATCAGAAGGTAACTCATTATACATTTTATACCCTAAATATTCAAGAGACCTTTTGGCGAACTCAGTTCTTATTCTAGGCAGTCTTATATTATTGCAATTTCTTGTTCCATAATTGTGGATTTCATGATTATAATGTATTTTACTACTCAGGTAATTCGGTAACATTCCTAACCTAAGTTGGTGTATAAATTTCAATGTGAAATAACTAACTGACTGTTTAATACTAAGCCAGTTTAATCTATTGAGCATTACAATTTTTGGCGTTCTTGGAGGACATTTTAAAATAAATCGCATTGCCTTGTTTTGCTGTATTTGAAGTTTCTTAATATATATATCATTACTTAATAGCAGAATAGTAGGACAATAAATAAAGTATGGTTCAATAATTGAACGATATACCAATATTTTATGACTTTGACTGATATGTTTACATGTTCTATACATGAAGCCTATTTTCTGTGCAATTTTCCTTTCCAGATAAGTTACATGCTCTCCAAAATTTAGATTATCATCAATCAAAACTTCTAAATACTTAATTTTGTCTACTATTTGGATTTCCATGTTTTTTACCTTCAGCGTAATATTATTTAAACTATTGTTACTTATGATATTAGTGTTTTTACAAACTATCATGAACTTAGTTTTTTCGACATTTAATTTCAGTTTTCAAAGGCATAACCATTTGTATAGCGAGTCCAGGTCTTCTTGTATTTTCAGCATGGCACATTCTGCATATTTTTCACTTATGATAAGCAATGCATCATCCGCAAATAGACGTATTTTACAATATTTTAAGCATCTTTTGATATCATAGATATACAATGTAAACAATATTGGCGCCAAGACCGAGCCTTGTGGTAAACCAATGTTAACATCCACCACTGATGAAACCTCCTTTCCAATTATCGTTCTCTGTTTTCTGTCACCCAAATAACTCCGGAACCATTCCAACGCCTTTCCTCTTATACCAATTTTAAACATAACGTCCAATAGCTCAGATCTATCGACAGTTTCAAAATCCCGTTTTAAATCCAAGAAGACAGACACCGTAAATTTTTTGTCCGCCATGTCTTCTTTCCAATCTGCAATTACCATATTCAACGCTGTTTCACAAGAATGGCTCTTCCTGAATCCCGATTGTTCTGATCACATTGTGCTTTTCTAAGTATGCCACAAGTTGATCCTTCACAACTGTCTCCATAATTTTTCATCTGTAAGTAACGATGCTGACAGTGACAGTGGTGCATATAAAAAAGCACAACAACCATGTTTGAATAATTACGGGCCTAGCAACGCAACATCAACACCCTCAGAAACCATAGTACCATCGAAAAAGAGTTCGCCGGCTGACGTAAAAAACAACAGGTACATGCAGAGGTTTTTCCATAAACCAGGCGAACCACGCTTGTCTAACAGCAACATCCCATCTCAAACACAGTTGCACATGCAGCTGCTGGAAGAAGAACAAGATCTTCAACACCATTATTTGGATAGGAAATATAAAATTCTTTCACAGGGTGAAACGCAATGTTCGTGTTTGCTAGCAAATAACTTTTCTTTACGCAAACCAACACCTGCGCATATTGCTGCTAGACAGGTAATACCTAAAGAACTTCCAAAATTCGACGGCAATCCCGAAGATTGACCGCTCTTCAATACCAACTACAGAAATAGCACCGAGTTGGCCGCTCATTTAAACAACCCCATGCTTGTTATAACGTTGGTTGATAAATTGCTGAATAATCACAAACTTATTTATTTATTTATTCATATTATAGTCTAGGACAATCAGAACCTCCTTACAGACTATTTACTAAAATATCTTAACTAATGAATATAAAATATTCAAATAATTTCATTCAATAGCAGTTTAAACCTAAATTTATTTAATGCAAAATCAATATCTATAGAATACAGCAAATTAAACTCCCTCATTGCCCTAGCAATTGGAGAGTTGGAAGCATAAGTCGTTCTAAATCTATCTAACCAGAAAAAATCGTGATATCGAAGGGTTCGCGATGGTACATTGAACCGTATACGTTCTAAAAGATAGGGCGACTCAACCGTCCCATTGATGATATCATATAAAAATGTCAATGAAAGCATTGATCTTCTACTCACTAAAGATTTAAGGTTAATTAAAAGACACCTAGAACTGTATGTTGGAACAGGGTCCTGAAAACGCAAAGACCGGAGGGCAAATCGCAAAAATATTTTTTGAATACGCTCAAGTCGGTCTATAGTCGTCTCTCCAAATGAAAACAGCATAATCTAGTTTAGACCGCACTAGGGTTGTAAATAAAAGTTTTAAAGTATAAGGATCACTAAAATCCATACTGAAACGGCGAATGAACGCGAGTGTGGAATAAGACTTCGCAATGACATAATTAATCTGACTGTGGAATAGAAACTTCGCATCAAAGACTACACCAAGATCTGATATTTCATCAACAACCCTCAGCGTAGAGTCCCCAATATGATAAGAAACAGGAAGAACATTTCGAGTTTTAGCAAAGGTAATACTAAAACATTTACTTATATTTAAAAGCAGACGATTCCGTTTACACCAGTCCATTACGTTATCAAGATCAGCTTGGAGCATAGTGGACTCAGATTGAGTCGTGATTGATGCAAAAATTTTCAAGTCATCAGCAAACAATAAGAATTCAGCATAACTGAAACAATGACGTATGTCATTAATAAAGATAACAAATAATAAGGGAACACACTCCCTTGGGGTACACCAGAATTGGCAGTAAACGACCGCGAAGAAATACCATCTACCACAACAACACAGCTACGATCTGCCAAGTAAGATCTCACCCAAGATAGCATACTAGAATGGAAGCCGAAGCCAGCAAGTTTAGATATTAGTAATGAATGGTTGACTTTGTCAAAAGCCTTCGAAAAATCGGTATAGATAGTATCAACTTGCGCCCTATCAGAAAATACTGCTAGATTAGTTACAGTTGATCTGCCAGGCATGAATCCATGCTGTTTAGGTGAAATCAAGGTCTTTACTGCGAAGAATATTTTATCCTTAACTACAATTTCAAACAATTTCGAGACAGTGGAAAGTTTAGAAATAGGACGGTAGTTGGCAACATTACTTTTATTACCACTCTTGAATATCGGGGTAATAGACGTTACCTTCCAAGCGTTTATGAAATCTCCATTCCTGAGAGATTTATTAAAAATTAATAAGATTGGATACGCAACTGCTGCAATATTTTTAAACAAAAAAGAACAGAACCCATCTTCATCCATTTGCACTGACGACTTGATCACCGAGATGCCACAAATGACATCTTCAAGAGTCAGGGACAATTGACCAAAATTAATAGGGGTGTCATTTTCCGTATCTAGTTCCTCGGTGAGAAACGTCCCAGTCTCAAAATTCGCCCCGAAAAAATCAGCAAAGAGGTTGACAGCTTCGCCGAGGGAATGCGCAGATTTTCCATTGTAAGAAACTTATTTGGGCTATATATCTAAAAGATGGGAGAATACCTATAGTTGTTGTTGTTGTTGTAGCAATGCTCGCCCCACCTAATAGCCGCGACCGATCACAAATTGTCATCAATATCCTCTAACGGGAGTCCAAGGAAACTTGCCGTTTCAACAGGGGTGGACCATAAGGAAATGGGTGTTAGAGGCGTTGGTTCCACATTACAATTAAAGAGATGGTTGGTGTCATGTGGGGACACATTGCAAGCAGGGCATACATTTTGTATGTCGGGGTTGATTCTGGATAGGTAAGAGTTTAACCTGTTACAGTATCCAGAACGAAGTTGAGCAAGAGTGACACGCGTTTCCCTGGGGGTATGCGTTCCTCTTCTGCGAGTTCTGGATATTTTTCTTCAAGTACTGGATTCACCGGGCAATTCCCGACATAAAGGTCCGACGCCTGTCTATGGAGTTCACCAAGGACCTGCTTGTGTTTTTCCGCTTCATACGGCTGGGTTCTCAGGTGCCGTATTTCCTTAAAATGCTCACAGAGATGACTCCTTAGGCCCCTATGCGGTGCTGGTTCGTCAATCAGATGTCTGTTGGGATGCCCAGGTTTCTGGGTATTCAACAGCAACTGTTTGGTCAGCATCTCATTTCTCTCCCTGATGGGGAGTATTCTCGCCTCATTATGCAGATGGTGTTCTGGGGACATAAGAAGACAGCCCGTGGCGATTCTGAGAGCAGTATTTTGGCAGGCCTGTAGTTTCTTCCTTCGGCTGGCTAATTGCTTTGTATGTGGTCAAGAGCGTTTCTTTATCTTTTCCCCAGGTACTGCCAGCAAGGGATTTGAGGATTTTATTACGGCTCTGAATTCTTGGAACAATTGCGGTTGCGTGCGCACCAAAATGTAGATCCTGATCAAACGTCACACCCAAGATTTTGGGGTGTAGGACAGTCGGTAGCGTAGTGCCATCGACGTGGATGTTCAATATGGTCGACATTTGGGGCGTCCATGTTGTAAATAAGGTCGCGGAAGATTTAGTCGGTGACAATGCCAAGTTTCGCGAGGCGAAAAAACTGGAGAGATCAGGGAGATAGCCGTTTATTTTATTGCATAGCTCATCGATCTCTGGGCCTGGGCCTGTGGCCATTATTGTGCAGTCATCGGCGTAGGAAACGATTGTGACTCCTTCTAGTGGTGAAGGTAGCTTAGATATGTAGAAATTAAACAAAAGCGGGGATAGGACACCACCCTGTGGCACCCCTTGTTTAATTCTCCTTTGTTTTGATGTTTCGTTTCTGAATTGCACCGATGCCTGCCGACCACCCAGATAATTTGCGGTCCACCTTTTAAGACATGGGGGAAGGGTAGACCCTTCCAGGTCTTGCAGTAACGAGCCATGGTTGACCGTATCAAAAGCTTTTGATAGGTCTAACGCTACGAGTACTGTTCTATGGTGGGGATATTGACTCAAACCGCAATTTATCTGGGTGCTAATGACATTTAGCGCGGAGGTAGTGCTATGGAGTTTTCTGAAGCCATGCTGATGAGGGGCTAGCTGCAAATGTGCTTGGAAATAAGGGAGCAAAATGGCTTCAAGCGTCTTTGCCACTGGCGATAGGAGAGATATCGGACGGTATGACTCACCTACGTTAGCTGGTTTCCCAGGCTTTAGTAGCGGGACCACCTTGGCCATTTTCCATTTCTGGGGTATGACAAAGGTGGACAGACAGGTTGAAGACATGCGCTAAACATTTGAAACCCTCTTTCCCTAGATTTTTAAGCATCGGCATGGCTATGCCGTCTGGGCCCACTGCTTTGGATGGTTTAGCGCGACCAATGGCGTCCTCAACCTCTCTAGCGGTGATGGCAATTTGTGACGCGCTGAGTTTGTGTTTATGTGCGTGTCTATTGGCTCTCCGTCTATCTTTGTCGACCGTAGGATGCATTATATATTTTCGGCAGAAAGCGCTCGCGCATTTTTTCGCATCCGACAGCACCTTATCGCCAAAGGCGATGGAAACTTTGTCTTTGTGCTTAGTCGGATTCGATAGGGACTTTACGGTGGACCAAAGTTTACCTACACCGGTAGAGAGGTTACAACCTCTTAGGTGCTCTTCCCATTTCGCCCGCTTGTGTTCGTCCACAAGCAATCTGATGCGTTGGTTTATATCCCTTATTTGGGGGTCGCCTGGATCAAGCTGTCTTATAAGGTCGCGTTCCCTCGCTAAGCTCGCGGCCTCTGCCGGGAAGTGGGGCCGGATTTCGGAAATTCTCCCGGCGGGAATGAAATGTGCCGAGGCGGATTCAATGACCTTACGGAAGGCACGCTCCCCTTGGCGAGCATCAGTCGGGATAGGGAGGGCAGCAAAGCTGCTGTCGGTTGCAGATTTATATTCTTCCCACTTTCCTTTTTTGAAGTTTATGAAAGTGCGTTTTTCGGTGACGATGAAGTCGGCGGTACGCTCGAACGAAATAAGTATGGGCAGGTGGTCGGATGCCAATGTTACCATCGGCTGCCAGTTGACGCAGTTTACGAGTTCTGCGCTCACGATTGAGATATCTGGCGAGCTATGACAGCTTCCTACCATACGTGTGGGGGCGTCTCCGTTTATTGTGCAGAACGTCGTTTCGTCTATTTGATCCGCCAACATCTCACCCCTACTGTCCGCCCGCAAGTTTGAGTGCCATAGGTCGTGATGGGCATTGAAATCGCCTAAGATAATCCGATTGTTGCCAGTGAGTAAGGCCTCGATATTAGGGCGGTATCCACTGGGGCAACAGGTGACAGGAGGGATGTAGATGTTGATGATTTCTAGATTTGCATCGCCTGACCGGACAGATAGGCCTTGACGTTCTAAGACATTGTCCCTGCGGTCGATGCCAGGATCAAATATATGATATTGCACAGAGTGGTGTATAATAAACGCGAGGGCGCCTCCATTTCCGCTCTCGCGGTCTTTCCTGTGGACATTATAACCAGAGCAGGTCTGCAATGCAGATCTTGCTGTGAGTTTAGTCTCTTGAATCGCAGCAATGCGGATGTTGTGCCGCTTCATGAAATCGACTATCTCCGTAATCTTCCCAGTTAGTCCATTACAGTTGAACTGCAGAATTCTGAAGTGCATGAGGGGTGACGCCGCCACTCTAGGGGTAAGTGACGGGTGACTACGCCTAGGTTGTGGAAGGCCAGGACGCAATTGCTGTTGTGGCCTTGGGACTGGGCGCCCTTGGGCAAGCAATGGGGTACCCGGATGATTTGGGTTTGCGACATGGCGCGATGAAACCCGTCGAGGGGTTGCCGTCGCGGACACCAGAACATCTAGGAAAGTGGCACCACCCAAGGCAGGAGCTGCATTGAGCGGATGTCGCAAACCTATATATTCTGTGCTGGCAGACGGTGCAAACGGAGGCAGGGACTAAGAGTCTGTTTCCCTGACCTGCACGATTGCTGACAGAAAAGAGGGGGGGAGAAGAAGACGGGGGCAGGGGCTGATGCTCAGCATTGCTACCAGCTCTACTACGAAGGTAGTAGTTATGAGTGGTATCAGCTGTTTGAGTTGTTGGCGCCGTGGGGCGCGAGCAGCAGCGGGTACTTGTTGTGGCTTGCTGAGCAGCGAAGCTGCTGGAAGGTAGTGGGGATACGCTTAGGCGTAGACTACGGGACGCCCTTGGGCGTGAGCAGCAAGGAGCCACAAAAGATTTATAAAAGTTACGTGGACGTCGGGTTTTGGGATCAAGCCCAGAACAACCTGTCCGATGCAACCATCCCTTGCACGAGACACACTGAACAGAGTATGACCGTCCTAAAAAGATTATTTTCTTGCAAATGCAGCAAAACCATTTCTCAGGACCGGGGTCAGGAGACGGACCCGGATTGGGTTCGATACCTTCCCGGAGTAAGAGAATATGTAGCAGTCCTGCTGCAAGGAGCTGCTGGGAGGATGACAATTTGTGGGAGAGACGAAACGAATTAAATGGGGTCACACTGAAATGACAGTCCTTGGTCGGGAAAAATCCCGAGTCGCTCCGGTACATAGAACCGACTGCCTTGGGAAGCGCCTATACCTATAGTCAAAGTGTTCAGTGATTGGATATATTCCATAGCTGACGCCGCTAGCCAAGTCGTGTCACCTACCATAGAAAAATGCTTCAGTAAACACTCATCAACAAAGTTACTCAGCTATACGAACGTGTGTTGTTGTTGTTGTAGCGATAAGGTTGCTCCCCGAAGGCTCTGGGGAATGTTATCGATGTCATGGTCCTTTGCCGGATACAGATCCGGTAGGCTCCGGTACCACAGCACCATTAAGGTGCTAGCCCGACCATCTCGGGAACGATTTATGTGGCCACATTAAAACTTCAGACCATCCACTCCCTCCCCACCCCACCCCCAAGTTCCATGAGGAGCTTGGGGTCGCCAGAGCTTCGTCTGTTAGTGAAACAGGATTCGCCGCGGATAGGTGAGGTTGACAATTGGGTTTGGAGAAGCTATATATTGCGCTGCCAACGTGAAGGGTTGCGCTACACAGCCTCTTGAATCTGGTATTTTAGTCGCCTCTTACGACAGGCATACCTACCGCGGGTATATTCTGACCCCCTGTTGTTGTTGTTGTAGCGATTAGGTTACTCCCCGAAGGCTTTGGGGAGTGTTATCGATGTGATGGTCCTTTGTCGGATACAGATCCGATACGCTCCGGTAACACAGCACCATTAAGGTGCTGGCCCGACCATCTCGGGAACGATTTATATGGCCACATTGAACCTTCAGGCCATCCCTCCCTCCCCACCCCCAAGTTCCATGACCCCCTAACCCGCTGGGGTACGTGTGTCTTATGTAAAAGTGAAGCGCACAAAATTCAAAGTTGTGGTGAGTTCCAATCGTTGGGTTTGGAAGCCAAATGGAACCTAGTGAAGGAGAATAAGGTGTGTCGCCAATGGCCAAATCTTCATCGTAGAAAATTTTTTTTTCCAACAAACAATGCGGCATCAATGGCTCCACGGCCAAACATCATCCATTATTGCATAAGTGCACAAATTCGGCACCCGAACGGAGTGAAATAGTGAACGCTCATAGCGAAGAAAATGGGTCGCACTTTAGATTCTGTCGATAGGAATTTACTGAAATGGTGTCTATCGACACGTTTGCGTCCCTTGACGAGGTCTCTCTAGTGACATTAATTGAGCAGACATTCTTTAATAAATTGCGCTGGAAGGTAAAAGTGAACCATTAAAGTTGCAATGGACGGATACTACGCGATGTGAGGACGATTCGGCCAAGAGCAATGATGAGGTGTCCAGCGTTCAAGCTGAGTCACGGTTCATGCTATACGATGTCCATACAGTCAATAATCTTGGTTTGCCTACACAGTCGTTGAACTTCGATAACATCACCAAGGTAAATCCTTATCTAAAAGGTTTGCCAGTGCAATCATATACAGAAGCCTAACCAATGATTTTAATTGGGCTAAATAACTGGAGAGTAGCGGTACCTTTGAAGATACCAGAAGGCGGGCGTAGTCAACCTATCGCAACTAAAATGCATGCCTTAAAATATACGCACATGTGAGTCTCAAAGACGCTGAAGTTCTAAACGAAGAAGTAAAAAGTTGAAAGGCAAAAAAAGAATAATATTTTATCAGCCGATAATAAAAGAGCCATGAGTGTTCGCGAGAAAACAGCCGTAAAAATAAATCAGCAATTTGAAATTGGTTTGATATGAAAAAACGAGAAATTGCAAATGTCCGAAATTTGCGAGGTCGCGTGTCACCGATTAAAGTGCCTTCAAAGAAAATTCCATAAAGATCCCATACTGCAGCTAACAATGCAAACGGAAATCGACAAGTTAATTTCCAAGGGTTATGCACGAAAGGTATCGAGCAAAAAAATGTCTACGCATGAAGGTCCAGTATGGTATCTTCCAATTTCCGAATAAACTCTGAAAAGTTCGACTAGTCTGGGATGTAGCAGCCAAATCCCATAGAAAGTGCCTCAACGACTTTTTAATTAGTGGGCCAGATTTACTAACCCCACTTTTCAACATTTTAATCGAGTTTCGTGTTGGACAAATAGTGATTTGCGGCGATAAGCCGAAATGTTTCATCGCATTCAAGTGAAAGATGAAGATATGCACGCACAACGTTTCTTGTGGCTTGACAACGACGACAATCAATGTAAGCAGCGTGTGTATGTGAAGAAGGCTCTAATATTTGACATTAGCTGCGCACCCTGCATAGCGTATTTTGTACGCAACAAAAATGCTGACGCGTTTTGCGACCTATACCCTCGTGCCGTTAAAGCAGCGAAGAGCTACCACTACATGGAGACTTTATATACAGCGTGGACTCTGAGGAAGAGGCGTTAGAATTGGCGAATACTGTGAAAAATATTCACGCGTCAGGTGGATTTCACATGAGGAATGGGCTACGAATTCTGGTTTTGTAAGAGAGCAACTATGCGATCACGATTCATCTGCGGGAAACTCATTTGGAGCCACAGATAAAATTCTCAGTATGTATTGGGAATCCGATAACGACATTTTTCAGTATAATTGCAGGTTCTCGAGGCTCAAGGGAGACGTTCTTCAAGCTAACGCTTCTCCTACCAAGAGAGAAGTTCTTCAAGTGCTTATGTCGATATTCGACCCACTTGGTTTCTTGTGTCCCTACCCAATTGGGCTGAAAATCCTATTAGAGAATATTTGGCGTTCAGGCCTGAAGTGGGACGACGAACTAAAAGGGGCAAGGTGTCCAAGGTGGCAGTCATGGCATTCAAATTTACATAAAATATTGTCTACCGCCATTCCCAGATGTTACTCTGAGCTTCTGAAAATTGCTCAGAGCATCCAGTTGCATACGTTTGTAGATGCGGGTGAAAACACTTACGCCGCAATATGTTATTTCCTTATTCAACTTAACGACGATGTCGATGTATCCATTGTAGCCGCCAAATCGAAGGTGACCCCTCTAAAACCGATATCCATACCTCGCTTGGAATTTTATTTATTTATTTAGCGGCCCTAATAGGCACAACTAATGTGACTCAATGGAATTGGGTTCCATCCAAATTAAACCCAGCCGATTTGGCCACAAATCAGGTGTAACAGTTGACGGTATGTGAATTACGGGACCAGCGTTTTTAAGACTCGAGATGCGATTGGTCAACGTGTCCAGGCGTAGGGACAACCGATCAAGAGGAGTTAAGTGAATACAAATCCTTTACAGACAGCCGCTTTGTTGCCCTCCCTATCCCGACTGATGCTCGCCAAGGGGAGCGTGCTTTCCGCAAGGCCATTGAATCCGCCTCGGCTCGCTTTATTCCCGCCGGAGGAATTCCCGAAATTCGGCCTCATTTTCCGGCGGAGGTCGCAAATTTAGCGAGAGAACGTGACCTTATAAGACAGCTCGATGCCGGTGACCCCCCAAATAAGGGATATAAACCAACGCATCAGATTGCTTGTGGATGAACACAAGCGGGCGAAATGGGAGGAGTATCTAAGTAGTTCTAACATCTCTGCCGGTATGGGTAAGCTTTGGTCCACCGTAAAGTTCCTATCGAATCCGTTCAAGCAGAACGAAAAAATGTCCATCGCCTTTGGCGATAAAGTGCTGTCGGATGCGAAAAAATGCGCGAGCGTTTTTTGCCGACAATATATAATGCATTCTACGGTTTACAAAATTAGACGGAGGGCCAACAGACACGCACATAAACATAAATTCAGCGCGTCCCCAATTACCATCACCGCCAAAGAGGTTGAGGATGCCATCTGTCAAGCTAAACCATCTAAAGCAGTGGGCCCAGACGGCATAGCTATGTCGATGCTTAAAAGCCTAGGAAAAGAGGGTTTCAAATATTTAGCACATGTCTTCAACCTGTCTCTTTCCACCTTTGTCATTCCCGAAAAATGGAAAATGGCCAAGGTGGTCCCGCTACTAAAGCCTGGGAAACCAGCTAACATAGAAGAGTCATATCGCCCGACATCTCTCCTATCGCCAGTAGCCAAGACGCTTGAAGCCATTTTGGTCCCCTATTTCAAAGCAAATTTGCAACTAGCCTGTCATCAGCGTGGCTTTAGAAAACTTCATAGCACAACCACCGCGCTAGATGCCATTAGCACCCAGATAAGTTGCGGTTTAAATCAAAACCCCCACCATAGAACAGTACTCGTTGCGCTAGACCTATCCAAAGCTTTTGATACGGTCAACCATGGCCCGTTACTGCAAGAGCTGGAAAGGTCTACCCTTCCCCCAAGTCTTAAAACGTAGACCGCAAATTATCTGGATGGCAGGCATCGGTGCAATTTAGAAACGCAACATCAAAACCAAGAAGAATTAAACAAGGGGTGTCACAGGGTGGTGTCCTATTCCCACTTTTGTTTAACTTCTACATATCAAAGCTACCTTCGCCACCAGAAGGAGATACTATCGTTTCCTACAACGATGACTGCACAATAATGGCCACAGGCCCAGGCCTACAGGTCGATTTGCAATAAAATAAACGTCTACCACCCTGATTTCTCCAGTTTTTTCACCTCGCGAAACCTGACATCACCGACTAAATCATCGGCGACCTTATTTACAACATGGACGTCCCAAATGTGTCCCGCAGCGGGTTAGGGGGTCAGAATATACCCGCGGTAGGTATGCCTGTCGTAAGAGGCGACTAAAATACCAGATTCAAGGGGCTGTGTAGCGCAACCCTTCAGGTTGCCAGCGCAATATATAGCTTCTCCAAACCAAATTGTCAACCTCACATATCCGCGGGGAATCCTGTTTCACTAACAGACGAGGCTCTGGCGACCCCAAGCTTCTCATGGAACTTGGGGGTGGGAGGGAGGTATGGGCTGAAGGCTTAATTTGGCTACATAAATCGTTCCCGATATGGTCGGGCTAGCACCTTAATGGTGTTGTGTTACCGGAGCGTGCCGGATCTGTATCCGGCAAAGGACCATCACATCGATAACACTCCCCAAAGCCTTCGGGGAGCAACCGTATCGCAACAACAACAACAACAACGTCCCAAATGTCGACCATTCTTAACATCCACGTCAATGGCACTACGCTACCGACTGTCTTACACCCCAAAATCTTGGGTGTGACGTTCGATCAGGATCTACATTTTGATGAGCATGCAGCCGCAATTGTACCGAAAATCCAGAGCCGTAATAAAATCTTCAAATCTCTTGCTGGTAGTACTTGAGGAAAAGATAAAGAAACGCTTATTACCACTTACGAAGCAATTGTCCAGCCGATTGCATGCTATACCTCCCCGATATGGTCGCGAAACCTAGACACTACCCACTGGAAGTAGCCACAGGCCTGCCAAAATACTGCCCTCAGAACCGCCGCGGGTTGTCTTATGTCCCCAGAACGCCATCTACATAATGAGGCGAGAATACTCCCCATCAGGGAGAGAAATGAAACGCTAACCAAACAGTTCCTGTTGAATATCCAGAAACCTGGACATCCCAACAGACATCTGATTGATGAGCCAACACCGCGCAGGGGCTTAAGGAGTCATTTCCGTAAGCATGAGGAAATACGGCACCTACGAACACAGCCGTATGAAGCCAAAAAACACAAGCAGGTCCTCAGTGAACTCCACAAACAGGCGTCGGTCCTCTACGTCAGGAATTGCCCGGTGAATCGTGTACTCAAAGAACAATACCCTAAACTTGCAGAAGAGGAACGCACACTCCCTAGGGAAACGCGAGTCACTCTAGCACAACTTCGATCTGGATACTGTAACAGGTTAAACTCTTACCTATCCAGAATCAACACCGACATACAAAATGTATGCTCTGCTTGCAATATGTCCCCACATGACACCAACCATCTCTTCAATTGTAATGTGGAACCAACGCCTCTAACGCCCCTCTCATTATGGTCCACCCCTGTTGAAACAGCAAGTTTGCTTGGACTCCCGTTAGAGGATATTGATGAAAATTTGTGATCGGTCACACCCATTGGATGGGGCGAAGCACTGCTACAACAACAGGAGTTACGTAATAGACTTTTACGTATCAATGTGGCAAAATGTTTTTCATTGAACGTCGAATACTTCTCATGTTGGAGACGAATCTATAGAGCACTATCGCAATTTTTGTTATACATCGAAAAGCTAAAGTTAAAAGTACGTAATGGAAAATTTAGAGACGAAGCGCATACAAAAATCAAAAAATATCTTATTCAAATACGCCTAAGAGAGCAAATTTTCTGATGATCAAACCAATCGACGGAAGCAGCAAGCTGAAACAACTAAATATTTTACTAAACGAAGATGGAGTAATACGTGCGTTCTATATAAGGTTCGAAGTAATTGCCAATATTGTAAAAATGAAGCAACGGCACCCAGTCTGCCGCAAATGGCTTGCCTACCGAAAGCAAGATTGACGAGTTTTGAATGCCCATTTATGTATGTGGGTATTGGCTTTTTCGGTCCATTGTATGCAACCGTGGGCAGGCGCAAGTAAAAAAGATGGGTTGTTCTGTTTACGTGTATGACCCTGCGAGTGATGCATATAGAAGTGACTCGCAGTCTTGACACCAATTCGTGCATCATGTGTATTCAGAACTTCATCGTCGTCGCGGATCCCCGAAAGAAGTTTACACGGATATTGGCACCGACTTCAAGGCTGTAGAGAAAATTATACGTGAAGAATATCAAAACCTACGGCAAGTCTCATCCAAGAACGACTATATTAAATGGCGATTGAACGCTAAGATGTGCCCTATGTGTAGTTGAGTTTATCATAAACTGACGACCATTAACATTCGTGGCTCTAGAATCATGTGACGGCGAATCACTCACCCCAAACAATCTTGGCTGCCGCTGGTAATAAGCCTCTAGTGGAGCCTGACAACAACCTTCGACATAGCTGGCATCAAACCCGAAAGTTCGCAAATCATTTCTGGCGAAGACGGTTACGTGAATATGGGTCATTTTTGGTGTGACGTAGCAAGTGGTTTAACAAGGTCAAGCTGGAGTCTGTAGGTGATACAGTCATATTAGCCGACGATTCACTACCTCGAAACAGCTGGCCGAAAGGTGTAATCATTGAAGTAATGATAGCCAAAGACGGCCAAGTCCGTCGTGTCAAGGTTAAAACCAGTACAGGTGTGCTTGAAAGGCCTGCTACCAAAGTAGCCGTCTGGACGTCGGCATAACTCAGGATGACAAGCTCGTGGATACCTAATTCCCTTGCAAATGGGGGAATGTTGCCGCCGCCACTGCTTTATTTACTTGTATTAGCTAAGAGTTATCATATGTCTTCCTTTACCTTTACTTATTTGCATACGATACATGAACTTCATCCATGTTCTACGTATGTAAGTATGTAGGTATATACATACATACATATGTACGTATTAATCTCTCTTCTACGGTAAAATCATATTAATATATCTTGTGATTTACGGTAAAATCAATCGGTCAAAAAATTATTAAAAAGACATTGTACACTAGAATAATTGAACCATTGTTTACTATATAGTTTGGCAGCTTAAGTAGAGGTTATGTTGCGAATAGAGTGGAAGGCAGTGGACTAGGCAGTCGAATGTCATATAATGAAGGAATGGTGTTCGGAGATTTTTCAAAGTTAAAAAAAAATGATAAAAGCTTTAATATAAATAAAATTATTGTTTTAATAACAACAAAAACGCCATATATATTCTGTATACATAAATTTGTAAGGATTATCTCACCTTAAAATTTGAATTAAATAATCTAAAGTTTTTTTTTTGAAACTGAGTCGAGAACTGTGCGTGTGAATGTGCGAATTTTCACCGATCAGCTGTTATACTGTTTTCACACAGAAACTTATTGATCTCATTTCACCTGCTAATGAAATCGTAAATTTTTTGCTTTCACACAGAAGTAATTGCTCGATTAGTATGAACGATGAGACAGACAATCATGGCGGAACGATACAAGGTGAGAGCATGGTGACATACCTACAAACAAAAAAAATTTCATGTACTTGTAAATTCGATGGACAAATGTCAAAATCGTAGTTGATGTATCAAATCAAATAAAAAAGGTTATAATCAGCTGTTCGATGCGGCCAACTTGTATCGTTCCGCCATGCAGACAATGACATTTACTTTGACAAATGACATTTTTAAGCACTGAACACACCAAAAACTAAGAAGCGGAACGCGGCCAACAGAGTTGCATTGTGCTTTTGACTTCATTAGGCATTCGATTAGCTACTAATGAAATAATTATAGATTCGAATTTTGTAGGGAAGATTGAGCTCAATAAGCGTCTTAATGTAAAAAACTGCCTTTATTATTCAATAAGCCGTCTGTGTGAAATTAGTATTAGTTGCGCTACTTGGTAAAATTTACAATGAATTGAACATTGTTATTTGTCAAGCGGTGGTGAACATATTGTTTTAAAGCTTATTTACACTTACTTACTTAATTATCCTATCTTAATAAAACGTGAATGCTGTTAAAAATTGTTTTTCTTTCTGCTTGACATAAAAGCAAGGTTACATCTGTACTCAAAGAACAATATCCAAAACTAGCAGACGGGAAACGCACTCTCCCTAGGGAAACGCGAGTAACTCTAACTCAACTTCGATCTGGATACTGTAACAGGTTAAACTCTTACCTATCCAGAATCAACCCCGATATACAGAACATATGTCCTGCTAATAATGTGTCCCCACATGACACCAACAATCTCTTTAACTGCATTGTGGAACCAACGCCTCTAACACCCCGCTCATTATGGTCCACCACTGTTGAAACAGCAAGTTTCCTTGGACTCCCGTTAGAGGACATTGATGACAATTTGTGATCGGTCGCACCTAATGGATGGGGCGAAGCACTGCTACAACAACAACAACAACAGGGCGAGAAGTGTCAAATGCGATTCCATTTTGTAATAATTACTTCACCTGTCTGATTTGATTGCGTCATGAGTAGTAGTACATATATAGCTTTGTCAATGCCTATCGAACTCGATTTTCGTTTTTTTGTTATTGAAGTCAATGAAAAATCAGGTGATCGGTTCTATTTGCAATTTTGACGTCTATGCAGAAGTTATCACACTTGTCTTATCCACAATGATTGAAGGGTTTTACGTATTCTGCATCATTTTAATATTAATTAATATATTAAATTAAAAAATAAATAAACATTTTGGGTATAATTAAAGTCGTCGTTTCATGATGGAAAGCAGCCTATGTGGTTTCATGAAGAATGTTTTTTCAAAAAACAACGTCCCTGTACAATCGGTGATATTGAAAATTTTGAAAATATTCGGTTTGAACATCAAGAAAAAATCAAGAAAAGCCTAGGTAAGTCCAGAACCATAGTGGTGGAGGTCATGTAAGTTTGACTACTTTACATGAAGTGAGCTGAGGTAGTCAGCTAAATCACAGATCATGACTTCTTTTCTGACTATAAACTAACCTTTGAGGTTTGGTTAGGTTAGGTTGAACTGGTCGAGTGGTAGTGCCGCTGTGAAGAAATTTACAAAGTTTAATCGAAACAGCTGTCGCGTTGTCCGTACTGATGTCAAGTTGTTTAAATTTTTTCCCAAATACATAATAAAGTAAATCTTTCTGTTCCTTGACTTGTATAACTGCTGTTGAGTCAGCTAATAATTATTCTTCAAAGTCAATATACTTTCATACTTCCACTCCTAAATTTCGTCGAGTGCCATAAATCGCAAATTTACTTAACTAAAAGTACAAAGTTGTATTTAGCCATGACGGGGTTTGGTCGCGAATGTTTGTCGACAAGTCGATCATCGCAGGATTGCGATAGCAGATGTAGGAAGTTAGAGCTGCAGGAAGAAACGGTTGAGGACGTTCAGTATTCGTATCCGCCAGGTAAGGCTCCAGCCATTAATGGTGGCAGAGTTGCAAGATTTAGGCAGCAATTCAGCTAGGTCCTAGAAAACTTATAGGATTTGCCACAACATAAGTCCCGGCAACTGATTGGAGTTTTAACGTTCGGTCGTCAAACAAATTCAGGTAACACCATTAACACACTCAGTCTACATATGTGAGATCTTATTGGCCGGCTAGTTCAACCTAACCTTCACCGAAATATATTAATAAGGAAAAGTTGTATGCGTGAAAAAGGGAATTTATAGTTTGGGACACATTACATTCGTTTTATCATTGTTAAAAATGTAGATTTCACGCTTTTGTCAAGACTTAAAGGCATTTTCTAATTACAGACATTTGCATACTATGAAGCTATGTCTCGTATGTATTTCCCTAAAATCAACTAGCCTTTTCCTGATTAAAAACCCTGATGGGTACGTGTGGGGCCGTACGTTGCGTCATCAAGCAAACTTCTATTAGTAGGTACACGCATATATCCGAGTAAACGAGTAAGTTTTGGCAAGATCGCTTGATTTCTGCTTTCCGGTACGGGATGTTGGTGACTTTCTAAATATTGACGTAACGTTGATGCTGGAGCACTTTTCAATCCTTTATGAGTGGTGAAGTATGTTATTATATCTGTCACAATTAACGAAAATCTGACACATTTTCCTTAAAATTTTATTTCGAATATGTTTTTTCTACTTCATTATTAACTCACATTTCACTCATTCAAACAACTTTCTAAAACACAACTAATGTAATGTGCCAAAATTTTTTTGAGGAAAATTTTCTCATAAGATGCATGGAAAAATGGAACAATGTCAACACTCCACTAACTTTGTGTGGCAAGTTATAGGTGCCGCCATACATTGAACTCGTTTATCAAAGCGCATAAGTAATTCACCAAGGTGTTAGGGTTTTTTATAACACGCTTATATTAGCTTCACTCGTATGTATGCTTGTTTGTTCTAGGCTAGGCCCGCAAAGGAGAGTTATACCCAATTATTGAAGACTCGCGGCAGTGGTTAAATAACTAGCTACAAAACGAGTTGTGCTTAATAGCGGGGACACGCACCTCTGTACTATGGTGCTTGTCATTTCATAATAAATTTAGCAAACAACGCAAATTAAAATATATTACTGGGCTACTGAGCTGGTCTAATTGTCTGCTGGGTTTGCTCAGTTATTTACCTTTTTAATACAAGTTACGGTGCACTTTCCAACATAGAAAACCATACAATAACAAATACATGCTAATGTTGTTTATTGCTTTGAACATTACTGCAATTTCAATGCATAACGGCATAATTGTATGATTTTGCGGTTCTTTCATTGTGCACACATTTGTATTTATACAGGGACCAAATTGAACAGCAGGACAGTTATCGAAAAGAAGACGAATCGAGTGGTCAGCAAGAGCAGCAATTTTTTTAACGCGTCATGTCAAGTTAATATTGCCTTTTAAATCTGTTGTATTTTATTTTAAGTTTTACCGTGTTAATTAAATGTAATCTAAATACATAAAAAACTTTCGCCTTTTATTTAAAGTCGTCGACAGTGCTATTAACATCAAATATCTAAGGGGATTGTACATACTAAATACTAAAACGACACAATATTTGCATGTTTTTTTAGCTTTTTTAAACTATATTTATTTTAAAGTATAAGCTACCCTCATTAGGGTAGGCACCTTTTCGTTGGTGTTAGGGCTTAGCCGATCTCCATAGCGCCCGACTATGAGGCGGAGCTGTTTAGGACTGGCATCTACGCCGTTTCGTCTCATAGGAGGGCGGCGGAATGTCGGTGACCAAGAAATGCCAACCCCCGAATCCATGCGGACCGTGCATATTGGTCGATTTGCAGCCAGGCGATAAATTCGGCTGTATTCGAACGGAGCCTTCCCGATACCGGGCCACCTCGGGAAGTATTGATGGCCTTACCACAGTAAGGGGCGCTGCTGTTGCTGACGGTTCTTTCCCCGTATATAATACTGGACCGCTGAGCCCGCCTTGTCGGGCAGGTGGTCGTACGACCAAGATGAACGACTCATTACCAAATTGCAATAAGGAGGGTGATAAGAGGAGGACTGAGTCGCAAGCCAAGGACGACAAATACGCATTAAGCGATGCGTCGGACTCGGGGAGCGAGAGTAGTGCTGAATCAATGTACTCCGTGTTGGAAAAGCAGCCAAATGAAAACGGAGTAGAAGATTGGATATGGGCGGACGAGTGCATGCCGACGGTTGGAATCTAAGTGTTCTTTGCCCAGTCCACAAGAACGGGGATACTGCAGAATGCACCAACTATCGTGGAATCAGCCTTCTTGATATCGCATATAAGGTCCTTTCAAGTGTATTGTGCGAAAGATTGAAGCCCACCGTGAACCGGCTGATTGGACCTTATCAGTGCGGCTTTAGGCCTGGTAAATCTACCATCGACCAGATTTGCACAATGCGCCAAATCCAGAGCAGTCGCATAGACAAGACAAGTCGGCCCCAATAGCGAGGTAGCAACTACCTCGAAAGCTGCGAGTCAGAGGGAAGTTCCAACTACGGAAGTAGGAGATAAGCCAAAGGGAGATAACGCTAAGACTGGCTTTCTCGGACGAAGGGAGTTAAAGCTAAGACTCCGGCTTTCTCGGAGGTGCCAAAGGGAGTTAACACTAAGACTCCGGCTTTTCCCGAGAAGATGAGTGATGTGGCAAGGCAGTCACAGACTGTGGCGAGGGTTGATCGTAGCAGACAGATGACTACTGAAAGGTCGAGATCTGTAGAAAGGAAGCTTATTAGCTTAATGCTTAAGATGATGCGAGAACAACCAAGTAAGCCCCTTCCAACCTTTGTTTCGAGGGGATGGTATAATGGTGTGTAGATGATAGCGTGCGACAACATCGCGAGCTTGCGGTGGCTGGAGGAAGTGGTTCCAAACCTACAAAGGCAAGGCACGAACGCGCGGTTTTAGGTGGTGGATAAAGCGCAAATTCCCACGGTACCAAAAGTTAGGGTATGGATACCATGCACGATAAAGCCGGAGGATACACTGCGTCTTCTGCAGAATCAGAATCCGAACATACCGACACAGGATTGGAAGGTACATACTGTATCTAGGCCTACGGAGGAAGGCCAGTTCTACATCTTCCATATAAACAAGCAGGCGGAGGATATATTGTACACGCAGCTTGGTACAGGCAAAATTTATATGCGACTCAGGAAAAGAAGTTCCGAGGATAAAAATCCTAACACGCTGGAAGTGGGCGAAGTCGAAA
Organism: Eurosta solidaginis; assembly: GCF_040869045.1. Taxonomy (NCBI): domain Eukaryota; kingdom Metazoa; phylum Arthropoda; class Insecta; order Diptera; family Tephritidae; genus Eurosta; species Eurosta solidaginis. The sequence goes on along the minus strand of NC_090319.1, from coordinate 167,184,250 downwards.
AGGACCTCAAAAGCCTAAGGGAAAAAAGACAGGTGGAGGTAGCCGACGTCAACACGAAGGTGTTAGAAGAGGACCAACAGCCAGATGGTGCTGTGAGTCGCACAGAGGAACACCCGGCACAACAGTTACAAGAGGCTGAAGGGGGTTTCGAACACTCTAAACCAAAAGGGCAAGGGGAGGACGACGACGTCGCTTCCCCAGGCAGTCGGTTCTATGTTTCGGAGCGACTCGCGACGGTGCCACTTTCCTAGATGTTCTGGTCTCCGCGATGGAAACCCGCCGACGGGTTTCATTGCGCCATGTTGCCAGGCCGTATACCCAAATACACCGGATACCCCAATGCTTACCTAAGGACGTCCAGTCCCAGGGCCACAACAGCAGTTGCGTCCTAGCCTTCCACAACCCAGGACTTGGTCACCCGTCACTTACTCCCAGAGTGACGACGTCTCCCCCCATGCACTTCAGAATTCTGCAGTTAAACTGTAATGGATTAACTGGGAAGATCACGGAGATAGTCGTTTTCATGAAGCGGCGCAACATCCGCATTGCTGCGATTCAAGAGACTAAACTCAGCAAGATCTGCTCTGCAGACCTGTTCTGGGTATAATCTCCACAGAAAAGATAGCGAGAGCGGAAATGGAGGCGGCCTCGCGTTTATCATACATCACTCTGTGCAATATCATACATTTGATCCTGACATCGGCCGCAGGGACAGTGTCTTAGAACGTCAAGGCTTATCTTTCCGATCAGGCGATGCAAACCTAGAAATCATCAACATCAACATCCCTCCTGCCACCTGTTGCCCCAGTGGATACCGCCCTAATATCAGCGCCTTACTCACTGGCAACAATCGCATTATCACGATCTATGGCATTGAAACTTGCGGGCGGACAGTAGGGGTGATATGTTGGCGGATCAAATAGAAGAAACGACGTTCTGCACAATAAACGGAGACGCCCCCACACGTATGGTAGGAAGCTGTCACAGTTCGACGGATATATCAATCGTGAGCGCAGAACTCGTAAGCTGCGTCAACTGGCAGCCGATGGTAACATCGGCATCCGACCACCTGCCTATACTTATTTCGCTCGAGCGTACCGCATACTTCATCGTCACTGAAAAACGCACTTTCATAAACTTTAAAAAAGGAAAGTGGGACGAATACAAATCCTTTACAGACAACCGCTTTGCTGCTGTCCCTGTCCCGACTGATGCCCGCCACGGGGAGCGTACTTTCCGCAAAGTTATTGAATCCGCCTCGGCTCGCTTCATTCCCGCCGGTAGAATTCCCGAAACTCGGCCCACTTTCCGGCGGAGGCCGAAAATTTAGCGAGAGAACGTGACCTTATAAGACAGCTCGATCCCGGCGACCCCCAAATAAGGGATATAAACCAACGCATCAGATTGCTTGTGGATGAACACAAGCGGGCGACATGGGAGGAGCACCTAAGCGGTTGTAACCTCTCTGCCGGTGTAGGTAAACTTTGGTCCACTGTAAAGTCCTTATCGAATCCGCCTAGGCACAATGACACAGTTTCCATCGCCTTTGGCGATAAAGTGCTGTCGGATGCGAAAAAATGCGCGAGCGCTTTCTGCCGACAATATATAATGCATTCTACGGTCGATAAAGATAGACGGAGGGCCAATAGCCACGCAAATAAACATAAATTCAGCGCGTCACCAATTGCCATCACCGCCAAAGAGGTTGAGGATGCCATCAGTCATGCTAAACCATCCAAAGCAGTGGGCTCAGACGGCATAGCCATGCCGATGCTTAAAAGCCTCGGGAAAGAGGGTTTCAAATATTTAGCACATGTCTTCAACCTGTCTCTTTCCACCTTTGCCATTCCCGAAAAATGGAAAATGGCCAAGGTGGGAAACCAGCTAACAGGAGAGTCATACCACCCGATATCTCTCCTATCGCCAGTAGCCAAGACGCTTAAAGCCATTTTGCTCCCCTACTTCAAAGCAAATTTGCAGCTAGCCTGTCATCAGCATGGCTTCAGAAAACTCCATAGCACCACCACCGCGCTAAATGCCATTAGCACCCAGATAAATTGCGGTTTAAATCAAAACCCCCACCATAGAACAGTACTCGTTGCGCTAGACCTATCAAAAGCTTTTGATACGGTCAACTATGGCACGTTACTGCAAGACCTGGAAAGGTCTACCCTTCCCCCATGTCTTAAAAGGTGAACCGCAAATTATCTGGGTGGTCGGCAGGCATCGGTGCAATTTAGAAACGAAACATCAAAACCAAGAAGAATTAAACAAGGGGTGCCACAGGGTGGTGTCCTATCCCCACTTTTGTTTAATTTCTACATATCTAAGCTACCTTTGCCACCAGAAGGAGTTACTATCGTTTCCTACGCCGATGACTGCACAATAATGGCCACAGGCCCAGGCTCACAGATCGTTGAGCTTTGCAACAGAATATACGGCTACCTCCCTGATCTTTCCAGTTTTTTTCTCTTCGCGAAACCTGGCATTATCACCGACTAAATCCTCCGCGACCTTATTTACAACATGGACGTCCCAAATGTCGACCGTTTTGAACATCCACGCCGATGGAACTACGCTACCGACTGTCCTACACCCCAAAACCTTGGGTGTGACGTTTGATCAGGATCTACATTTTGGAGAGCATGTAGCCACAATTGTACCGAAAATCCAGAGCCGTAATAAAATTCTCAAATCCCTTGCTGGCAGCACTTGGGGAAAAGACAAAGAAACGCTCATTACCACATACAAAGCAATTGGCCAGCCGATTGCATGCTACGCGGTCCCTATATGGTCACCAAGCCTAAAAACTACTCACTGGAAGACGCTACAGGCCTGCCAAAATACTGCACTCAGAACCGCCACGGGCTGTCTTCTTATGTCCCCAGAACATAATCTACATAATGAGGCGAGAATACTCCCCATCAGGGAGAGAAATGAAATGCTAACCAAACTGTTCCTGTTGAATACCCAGAAACCTGGGCATCCCAACAGACATCTGATTGATGAGCCAACACCACCTAGGGGTTAAGGAGTCATCTCCGTAAGCATTTTGAGGAAATACGGCACCTGAGAACTCAGCCCTATGAAGCAAAAAAACACAAGCAGGTCCTCAGTGAACTCCACAAACAGGCGCCGGACCTTTATGCCAGGAATTGCCCGGTGAATCCAGTACTCGAAGAACAGTACCTAAAACTTGCGGAAGAGGAACGCATACTCCCCAGGGAAACGCGAGTCACTCTAGCTCAACTTTTTTCTGGATAGTGTAACAGGCTAAACTCTTACCTATCCAGAATTAACTCCGACATACAAAATGTATGCCCCGCTTGCAATGTGTCCCCACATGACGCCAACCATCTCTTTAATTGTAATGTGGAACCAACGCCTCTAACATCCCTTTCATTATGGTCCACCCCTGTTGAAACAGCAAGTTTCCTTTGACTCCCGTTAGAGGATATTGATGACAATTTGTGATCGGTCGCACCTATTAGGCGGGGCGAAGCACTGCTACAACAACAACAACAGGACGACGACGTCACGACGAAGGTGCTGGAGGGGGACAAACAGCCCAATGGTGCTGCGAGTCCTACAGATAAACCTCCAACACAGTAAAGTGGCGTCGAGCGAACTCTTAACCCTTGCGGAGGGTTCGCTTGACGTGGCGCTGATCCAGGAGCCAAGGCTCTCATCGGCAGGAAATGTTTCTGAACTTAGCGCGCGCGGATTTGGCGTTTACTATCCGCAAACGGAAAGACGGGTGCTAGCTGTAGTAATGGTAAGGAAACAGCTGCATTCATATATGCTGCCTAATTACACTACTTGGGACCTCGTAATGGTGGCCGTTGAGCAAAGGAATAAGTAGGCATTTATCCTGGCATCCTGCTACATTGCCCATGCTGCGGAGGTTCCACCGACGGAGTGCAAGAGGCTAGTACAGGACGAAGGGCGGTTGGTCATAGGCGCGGATGCAAATGCGCACCATAATTCGTGGGGAGGAGGAGATACGAACGAGAGAGGCGAATCTCTATTTTGCTACATCCTGCAAACCAATTTGCAGATAGCCAATAGGGGAAATGTCCCTACATACATTGGTCCAACATCCAGCAATATTTTGGATATTACACTGTGCTCCGAACGTGATATATCAAGGTATGATTGGATGGTTCTTGATAAACCATCCTCCGACCATGCGTATATCAGCTTCAGCATCCCCCTAAAGAGGGTAGAGAAAAGAGGAACCTTTAGAAACCATAGGTCAGCAAACTGGACTAAATTCCAGAAACAGGAGAAACGAAACTGGGACAACCCAAAGAGGTTGCCAGTTTGGAAGAACTGGAGGAGTCCAATGAATTCCTAACAAGGACTCTTATGACTGCGTATAACAAAGCTTGCCCTCTAAGAAGATTCAGAGGAAAAGCAAAGCCGCCATGGTGGAGCAATGAGCTGAGTCTTCTAAGAAGACAGGTAAAAGAAATGTTTAAGCTAGCAAAGACCGCGGAAAGCGAAGCATGTCGGGACGAATACAGGGATCTACTGAGGATCTACAAGCGTGAAATTTCCAGGGCGAAGAGAATCTCATGGACAAGTTTCTGTACGGACATAGAGTGCTCCAGCGAAACAGCACGGTTGAGAAAAGTCCTAGCAAGGGGAAATATAGTCCAGGGACTAATAAAGAAAGAGAACGGGGAATGGTCACGTAATAGTGAGGAATCCCTTGAGGTGCTCCTCGATACACATTTCTCATCGGGAGATGGTTTAGAAGAGCCTGCAAACAGCACTCACATTTCGATCACGGAGCGGGTAGTGCCGGGCTTGGTGACCGATACCAAGATCGAATGGGCAGTGAAGACGTTTTCTAAGTTTAAATCGCCCGGCCCAGATGCTATATTGCCGGCCATGCTACAAGTTTTAAGTAGGGCGCTCGTGGAATGGCTTAAAATAATATTCGATGGGTGCATAAGACTGAATCATGTACCGCACTCTTGGAGAGCTGCTCGTGTAGCTTTCCTACCAAAGGCGGGGAAGATCGGTCACGTGTATCCCAAAGACTATAGACCCTGTAACGAAGCTTTTCCGTGGCCCCGTCGCTGCTTTAACAATTGCTGGGGTATACTCGCCGTGTCCGGGGTTCGTTTCCAATAAATTTGTATTTAAGGGGCACTTTGCAAATCGATTTAATATAATACTTCACTTTATTGATTGATTGTTTAATTACTATAATATAAAAAAAAACGTGTGTGTATACTTCATTTGCAAATTCCCTTGAATTATTTTACGGTATCCTCGACTGTGGCGGCGGGCCTTAATGGTCCGCCCGTATTCCGTTAGGCAGATCCCGTTAGTATGTGGCGTCTGCGCCCTGTCGGGCCTTATGGCGGCGTCTCTCTGCTGCGGTGCTCTGTCGTGCCTTACGTCGGCGTCTACTTGTATTGGTGAGGCGATGCTCTGCCGCGCCTTGCCTCGGTGTCTACTTGTATTGCTGGGCGATGCTCTGCCACGCCTTGCGTCGGCGTCTACTTGTATTGCTGGGGCGATGCTCTGCCGCCTACTCGTATTGCTGGGCGATGCCCTGCCACGTCTTGCGTCGCCTACTTGTATTGCTGAGGCGATGCTCTGCCGCGCATTGCGTCGGCGTTTACTTGTATTGCTGGGCGATGCTCTGCCACGCCTTGCGTCGGCGTCTACTTGTATTGCTGAGGCGATGCTTTGCCGCGCCTTTTGTCGGCGTCGTGCTCTACTGCGGCTCGGTGGCGTTAGGGCGGTCGCGTCGCTGCTGTGTGGTTTACTGCTGTCGCGGCGCGGTCCACGACGGCGCAGGCGAGCTGGCGTCAATTGTTCGCGGGTGCGCGTTACTGTGGCAGGGCCTTTGCCTATGCGGGTGTGAACGAAGTCTCAAGCGGTGTTTGGTGGTATAACCGACACATTCACAACTTGAGGCCACGACTCACTCCTATGAAACGATCTCCCTTGGTGGTAGAACCGACACATTCGAGGTGCGTTTCACTGGTAGCGCCGTTCACGACCACAGCTCCGTGCTAACTGACTACTGTGCTGCTGTGTCGCTCCTTTTATGGCTGTTGTGTTTGGTGTTGCTAGCTCCCTAGCGTGTCTAGGCCAAGTATAATGTCGTCAATTGCCCCGGGAATCACATGTAGGAGTGTGTGAAGTGACGAGCCCCCGAGGCGTACCTCTGTCCTTACGGCGTCGAAGATCGTAGTGCTAACTCCGTTGGCCATTGTTATTTCAATGGTCGCTCCTACCTTCTTTCCGCTTCCACAACTCACCACCTGATTCGCTAGGGTGGCTGCAACGAAACTCCTTGAGGCCCCTGTGTCGATAACTGCCTCCGATGATACTGTCCCAATCTGAGCTAGGGCGTAAAGGCGACCGTGTTCCTGGTACATGACTACTGTTGATTCGGCGCTGGGTTCAGTGCGCTCACCGCGCTTTGTACTTGGTGAATCCTTCCGTGGGTTACCCTGACGTCGACGGCAGCATTCAATTGTGCGCATATAATTCCGACCGCACTCCTAACAAAAAAATATCCATAAAGATCCCATACTGCAGCTAACAATGCAAACGGAAATCGACAAGTTAATTGCCAAGGGTTACGCACGAAAGGTTTCGAACAAAGAAATGTCTACGCATAAAGGTACAGTATGGTATCTTCCAATTTCTTAATAAACTCGGAAAAGTTCGACTAGTCTGGGATGTAGCAGCCAAATCTCATAGAAAGTGCCTCAACGACTTTTTAATAAAGGGCCAGATTTACTAACCCCACTTTTCAATATTTTGATCAAGTTTCGTGTTGGACAAATAGTGATTTGCATCGATATTGCCGAAATGTTTCATCGCATTCAATTTAAAGATGAAGATATGCACGCACAACGTATCTTGCGGTTTGACAACGACGGCAGTCAATGTAAGCCGCGTGTGTATGTGATGAAGGCTCTAACTTTTGACATTAGCAGCGCACCCTGCATAGCGCATTTTGTACGCAACAAAAATGCTGAAGCGTTTTGCGACCTATACCCTCGTGCCGTTAAAACAGCGAAGAGCTACCACTACATGGATACTTTATATACACCATGGACTCTGAGGACGAGTCGTTAGAATTGGCGAATACTGTGAAAAATATTCACGCTTCAGGTGGATTTCACATGAGGAATGGGCTACGAATTCTAGTTTTGTAAGAGAGCAACTATGCGGTCACGATTCATCTGCGGGAAACTCATTTGGAGCCACAGAGAAAATTCTCGGTATGTATTGGGAATCCAATAACGACATTTTTCAGTATAATTGCAGGTTCTCGAGGCTCAAGGGAGACGTTTTTCAAGCTAACGCTGCTCCTACCAAGAGAGAAGTTCTTCAAGTGCTTATGTCGATATTCGACCCACTTGGTTTCTTGTCTCTCTACACAATTGGGCTGAAAATCCTATTACAAAATATTTGGCGTTCAGGCCTGAAGTGGGACGACGAACTAAAAGGGGCAAGTCATGGCATTCAAATTTACATAAAATATTGTCTACCGCCATTCCCAGATGTTACTCCAAGCTTCTGAAAATTGCTCAGAGCATCCAGTTGCATACGTTTGTAGATGCGGGTGAAAACGCTTACGCCGCAATATGTTATTTCCTTATTCAACTTAACGAGGATGTCGATGTATCCATTGTAGCCGCCAAATCGAAGGTGACCCCTCTAAAACCGATATCCATACCTCGCCTGGAATTGCAAGTGGCCCTAATAAGCACAAATAATGTGACTCAATGGAATTGGGTTCCATCCAAATTAAACCCAGCCGATTTGGCCACAAAAATAGGTGTAACAGTTGACGGTATGTGAATTACGGGGCCAGCGTTTTTAAGACTCGAGATGCGATTGGTCAACGTGTTCAGGCTTAGGCAGAACCGATCAAGAGGACTTAAGTGAATACAAATCCTTTACAGACAGCCGCTTTGTTGCCCTCCCTATCCCGACTGATGCTCGCCAAGGGGAGCGTGCTTTCCGCAAGGCCATTGAATCCGCCTCGGCTGGCTTTATTCCCGCCGGAAGAATTCCCGATATTCGGCCTCATTTTCCGGCAGAGGCCGCAAATTTAGCGAGAGAGCGTGACCTTATAAGACAGCTCGATCCCGGCGACCCCCAAATAAGGGATATAAACCAACGCATCAGATTGCTTGTGGATGAACACAAGCGGGAGAAATGGGAGGAGTATATAAGTAGTTGTAGCATCTCTGCCGGTGTGGGTAAGCTTTGGTCCACCGTAAAGTCCCTATCGAATCCGTCCAAGCAGAACGAAAAAATGTCCATCGCCTTTGACGATAAAGTGCTGTCGGATGCGAAAAAATGCGCGAGCGTTTTTTGCCGACAATATATAATGCATTCTACGGTCGACAAAGATAGACGGAGGGCCAACAGACACGCACATAAACATAAATTCAGCGCGTCCCCAATTACCATCACCGCCAAAGAGGTTGAGGATGCCATCTGTCAAGCTAAACCATCTAAAGCACTGGGCCCAGACGGCATAGCCGTGAAAAGAGGGTTTCAAATATTTAGCACATGTCTTCAACCTGTCTCTTTCCACATTTGTCATTCCCGAAAAATGGAAAATAGCCAAGGTGGTCCCGCTACTAAAGCCTGGGAAACCAGCTAACATAGAAGAGTCATATCGCCCGATATCTCTCCTATCGCCAGTAGCCAAGACGCTTGAAGCCATTTTGGTTCCCTATTTCAAAGCAAATTTGCTACTAGCCTGTCATCAGCGTGGCTTTAGAAAACTTCATAGCACAACCACCGCGCTAGATGCCATTAGCACCCAGATAAATTGCGGTTTAAATCAAAACACCCTCCATATCAAAATAGCTTTTGATACGGTCAAACATGGCCCGTTACTGCAAGACCTGGAAAGGTCTACCCTTCTCCCAAGTCTTAAAACGTAGACCGCAAATTATCTGGGTCGCCAGCAGGCATCGGTGCAATTTAGAAACGAAACATCAAAACCAAGAAGAATTAAACAAGGAGTGCCACAGGGTGGTGTCCTATCCCCACTTTTGTTTAACTTCTACATATCAAAGCTACCTTCGCCACCAGAAAGTGTTACTATCGTTTCCTACGACGATGACTGCACAATAATGGCCACAGGCCCAGGCCCACAGATCGATTTGCAACAAAATAAACGGCTACCTCCCTGATCTCTCCAGTTTTTTCACCCCGCGAAACCTGACATTATCACCGACTAAATCATCGGCGACCTTATTTACAACATGGACGTCCCAAATGTGTCCCCCAGCGGGTTAGGGGGTCAGAATATACCCGCGATAGGTATGCCTGTCGTAAGAGGCGACTAAAATAAAAGATTCTAGGGGATGTGTCGAGAAGCCGTGTGAGTTGGTGGCGCCGTGGGGCGCGAGCAGCGGGGCTGCTGGAAGGTAGCGGGGGGGGGACCTAAGGCGTAGACTACGGGACGCCCTAGGGCGTGAACAGCAAGGAGCCACAAACGATTTATAGAAGTTACGTGGACGTCTGATTTTGGGATCTAGCCCAGAACAACCTGTCCGATGCAACCATCCCTTACACGAGACATAATGACAAGAGAATGACCGTCCTAAAAAGATCCCTTTCCGGCAGATGCAGCAAAACCATTTCTCATTACCGGGGTCAGGAGACGGACCCGGATTGGGTTCGATACCTTCCCGGAGCAAGAGAATATGGAGCAGTCCCGCTGCAAGGAGCTGCTGGGAGGATGACAATTTGTGGGAGGGATGCAACAAATTAATTGGGGTTACACTGAACGGGCAGTCCTTGGTCGGGAAAAAGCCCGAGTCGCTCCGGTACATAGAACCGACGGCCTTGGGAAGCGTAAACAAGGGGTGCCACAGGGTGGTGTCCTATCCCCACTTTTGTTTAACTTCTACATATTAAAGCTACCTTCGCCACCAGAACGAGTTATTATCGTATCCTACCACGATGACTGCACAATAATGGTCACAGGCCCAGGCCCACAGATCGATTTGCAACAAAATAAACGGCTACCTCCCTGATCTTTCCAGTTTTTTCACCTCGCGAAACCTGACATCATCGGCGACTTTATTTACAACATGGACGTCCCAAATGTGTCCCGCAGCGGGTGAGGGGGTCAGAATATACCCGCGGTAGGTATGCCTGTCGTAAGAGGCGACTAAAATACCAGATTCAAGGGGCTGCGTAGCGCAACCCTTCAGCGCAATGTATATATAGAATATGTCAACCTCACCTATCCGCGGCGAATCCTGTTTCACTAACAGACGAGGCTCTGGCGACCCCAAGCTTCTCATGGAACTTGGTGGTGGGGAGGGAGGGATGGGCTGAAGGCTTAATTTGGCCACATAAATCGTTCTCGAGATGGTCGGGCTAGCACCTTTATGGTGATGTGTTACCGGAGCGTGCCGGATCTGTATCCGTGAAAGGACCATCACATCGATAATACTCCCCAAAGCCTTCGGGGAGCAACCGTATTGTTACAACAACAACAACAACGTCCCAAATGTCGACCATTCTGAACATCCACGTCAATGGCACTACGCTACCGACTGTCTTACACCCCAAAATCTTGGGTGTGACGTTCGATCAGGATCTACATTTTGATGAGCATGCAGCCGCAATTGTACCGAAAATCGTAATAAAATCCTCAAATCTCTTGCTGGTATTACTTGGGGGAAAAGATAAAGAAACGCTCATTACCACTTACAAAGCAATTGGCCAGCCCATTGCATGCTATGCGTCCCCGATATGATCGCGAAACCTAAAAACTACCCACTGGAAGAAGCTACAGGCCTGCCAAAATACTGCCCTCAGAACCGCCGCGGGCTGTCTTATGTCCCCAGAACACCATCTACATAATGAGGCGAGAATACTCCCCATCAGGGAGAGAAATGAAATGCTAACCAAACAGTTCCTGTAGACATCTGATTGATGGGCCAACACCGCGCAGGGGCTTAAGGAGTCATTTCCGTAAGAATTATGAGGAAATACGGCACCTACGAACACAGCCGTATGAAACCAAAAAACACGAGCAGGTCCTCAGTGAACTCCACAAACAGGCGTCGGTCCTCTACGTCAGGAATTTCCCGGTGAATCGTATACTCAAAGTACAATACCCTAAACTTGCAGAAGAGGAATGCACACTCCCTAAGGAAACGCGAGTTACTCTATCACAACTTCGATCTGGATACTGTAACAGGTTAAACTCTGACCTATCTAGAATCAACACCGATATACAAAATGTATGCTCTGCTTGCAATGTGTCCCCACATGACACCAACCATCTCTTCAATTATAATGTGGAACCAACGCCTCTAATGCCCCTCTCATTATGGTCCGCCCCTGTTGAAACAGCAAGTTTGCTTGGACTCCCGATAGAGGATATTGATGACAATTTGTGATCGGTCACACCTATTGGATGGGGCGAATCACTGCTACAACAACAGGAGTTACGTAATAGACTTTTACATATAAATGTGGCAAAATGTTTTTCATTAAACGTCTAATACTTCTCATGTTGGAGACGACTCTATAGAGCACTATCGCAATTTGTGTTATACATCGAAAAGCTAAAGTTAAAAGTACGTAATGGAAAATTTAGAGATGAAGCGCATACAAAAATCAAAAAATATCTTATTCAAATACGCCTAACAGAGCGAATTTTCTGATGATCAAACCAATCGACGGAAGCAGCAAGCTGAAACAACTAAATATTTTACTAAACATGCGTTCTGTATAAGAAGGTTCGAAGTAATTGCCAATTGCCACAAATGGCTTGCCTACCGAAAGCAAGATTGTCGAGTTTTGGATGCCCATTTACGTATGTGGGTATCGGCTTTTTCGGTCCATTGTATGCAACCATGGGCAAGCGCAAGGACAAAAGATGTTCTGTTTACGTGTATGACCCTGCGAGCGATGCATATAGAAGTGGCTCACAGTCTTGACACCAATTCGTGCATCATGTGTATTCAGAACTTCATCGTCGTCGCGGATCCCCGAAAGAAGTTTACAAGGATATTGGCACCAACTTCAAGGCTGTAAGAAAATTATACGTGAAGAATATCAAAACCTACGGCAAGTCTCATCCAAGTACGACTATATTAAATGGCGATTTAATCCTCCAGCAGCTCCGCACATGGGAACGGTTAATACGAACAGTAAAGTCAATACTCTATGCTATGCTGCCCGCATATAAGTTTAACGATGAAACGCTAAGATGTGCCCTATGTGTAGTTGAGTTTATCATAAACTCACGACCATTAACATTCGTGGCTCTAGAATCATGTGACGACGAATCACTCACCCCAAACAATCTTGGCTGCCGCTGGTAATAAGCCTCTAGTGGAGACTGACCACGACCTTCGACATAGCTGGCATCAAACCCGAAAGTTCGCAAATCATTTCTGGCGAAGACGGTTACGTGAATATGGGTCATGTTTGGTGCGACGTAGCAAGTGGTTTAACAAGGTCAAGCTGGTGTCTGTAGGTGATATAGTCATATTAGCCGACGATTCACTACCTCGAAACAGCTGGCCGAAAGGTGTAATCATTGAAGTAATCATAGCCAAAGACGGCCAAGTCCGTCGTGTCAAGGTTAAAACCAGTACAGGTGTGTTTGAAAGGCCTGCTACCAAAGTAGCCGTGCTGGACGTCGGCATAACTCAGGATGAAAAGCTCGTGGATACCTAATTCCCTTGCAATGGGGGGAATGTTGCCGCCGCCACTGCCTTATTTACTTGCATTAGCTAAGAGTTATCATATGTCTTCATTTACCTTTATTCGCATACGATACATGCTTACATACATGATGTATGTAGGTATATACATACATATGTACATATTAATCTCTCTTCTAGGGTAAAATCATATTGATATTTCTTGTGATTTAAAATCAATCGGTAAAAAAATGCTTAAAAAGACATTGTACACTAGAATAATTGAACATTGTTATTTGTCAAGCGGTGGTGAACGTATTATTTTAAACCTTATTTACTAACTTACTTACTTAATTATCCTATCTAATAAAACGTGAATGCTGTTAAAAATTGTTTTTCTTTCTGCTTGACATAAAATCAAGGTTACATCTGTACTCAAAGAACAACATCCAAAACTAGCAGACGGGGAACGCGAGTAACTCGTAACTCAACTTCGATCTGGATACTGTAACAGGTTAAACTCTTACCTATCCAGAATCAACCCCGATATGCAAAACATATGTCCTGCTTGTAATGTGTCCCCACATGACACCAACAGTCTCTTTAACTGCATTGTGGAACCAACGCCTCTAACACCCCTCTCATTATGGTCCACCACTGTTGAAACAGAAAGTTTCCTTGGACTCCCGTTAGAGGACATTGATGACAATTTGTGATCGGTCGCACCTAATGGATGGGGCGAAGCACTGCTACAACAACAACACGGCGAGAAGTGTCAAATGCGATTCCATTTTGTAATAGTTACTTCACCTGTCTGATTTGATTGCGTCATAAGTAGTAGTACATATTTAGCTTTGTCAATGCCTATCGAACTCGATTTTCGCTTTTTTGTTATTGAAGGGCATTATGGGTAAAACAAGTGTGATATCTTATCCCTCAACTGGCTGACAGGATGTTCAAGATGGCTATTTGTTAGCGTTTTGACGGGATGTTCAATATGGCGGCGCACACGGGCGGCTATCTTCAGCGGGTGATAGAAAGAGATCCAGAATGAGACCACGATAGTCAATGAAAAATCAGGTGATCGGTTCTATTTATAATTTTGACATTTATGCAGAAGTTATCACACTTGTCTTATCCACAATGATCGAAGGGTTTTACGTATTCTGCATTAATCCAATGTAATATTAATTAATATTAATTTAAAAAATAAATGAACATTTTGTGTATAATTAAAGTCGGCATTTCATGATGGAAAGCAGCCTATGTGGTTTCATGAAGACTGTTTTTTCAAAAAACAACGTCCCAGTACAATCGGTGATATTGAAAACTTTGAAAATATTCGGTTTGAACATCAAGAAAAAATCAAGAAAAGCCTAGGTAAGTATAGAACCATAGTGGTGGAGGTCATGTAAGGTTGACTACTTTACATGAAGTGAGCTGGGGTAGTCAGCTAAATCACAGATCATGACTTCTGTCCTGACTATAAACTAACCTTTGAGTTTTGGTTAGGTTAGGGTGAACTGGTCGAGTTTTAGTGCCGCTTTGAAGAAATTTACAAAGTTTAATCGAAACAGCTGTCGCGTTCTCCGTCCTAATGTCGATTTGTTTAAATTTTTGCCCAAATACATAATAAAGTAAAATCTTTCTGTTCCTTGGCTTGTATAACTGGTGTTGAATCAGCTAATAATTATTCTACAAAGTCAATATACTTTCATACTTCCTATAATATTCCACCCTAAATTTCGTCGAGTGCCATAAATCGCAAATTTACTTAACTAAAAGTATAAAGTTGTATTTAGCCATGACGGGGTTTGGTCGCGAATGTTTGTCGACAAGTCGATCATCGCAGGAGTGCGATAGCAGATGTAGGAAGTTAGAGCTGCAGGAAGAAACTGTTGAGGACGTTCAGTGTTCGTGTCCGCCAGGTAAGGCTCCAGCCATTAATGGCGGCAGAGTTGCAAGATTTAGGCAGCAATTCAGCTAGGTCCTAGAAAACTTATAGTATTTGCCACAACATAAGTCCCGGCAACTGATTGGGGTTTTAACGTTCGGTCGTCAAACAAATTCTGGTAACACCATTAACACACTCAGTCTACATATGTGAGATCTTATTGACCGGGTAGCAGGGATGGGCGTTATCAACAAATTTGAATAACCATTGACGAAAAAATAAAAAATAAATTTTTATTCATTATTCAAGAAAACTTGAGTGATGAATAACATGTTATTTTTTATTCAAGCATTTCTTGAATAATGAATAACATTTTCTCGTTATTCAAAATATTCTAATTGATGATAAACGCCCATTCTTATTTTTGCAAATTTTGAATAAAGAGTTGAGTTATTATTCTTTATTTACAAAATATGGAATAACAATAAAATTTTAGTTTTTATTCAGTTATCCAAAAATAAAAAAATAAACCATCGAGATGCCCTGAAAATATACCCATATGCGCAACCAGTTCGCGTGTAGTTCTTAGGGTAATATTGAGATGATTTTGGGGAGTATTCGCGGGGTTTTTTGGGGGCCGTTTGGGTGTAATTTCTGGGACACTTTGGCATGGTTTAGGGGAGTACCTCGGGGTCCTCCCGGGTCATTCCGTGACCTTTTTGGGACTCCCTCGGGGTCATTCCGGGATGATTTTGGGGACTCCCTCGGGGTCATTTCGGGGTCATTTGGGGATGGTTTTGGGGACTCCCTCGGGGTCATTTGGGGGTCATTTCGGGATGGTTTTGGGGACTCCCTCGGGGTCATTTGGGGGTCATTCGTTGGTCATTCCGGGATGTTTTTGGGGAGTCCCTCGGGGTCATTTGGGGGTCATTCCGTGATGATTTTGGGGACTCCCTCGGGGTCATTTGGGGATGGTTTTGGGGAGTCCCTAGGGGTCATTTGGGGTCATTCCGGGATCTTTTTTGGGACTCCCTCGGGGTCATTTGGGGGTCATTCCGGGATGATTTTGGGGACTCCCTCGGGGTCATTTGGGGGTCATTCTTGGGTCATTCCGGGATCTTTTTGGGGACTCCCTCGGGGTCATTTGGGGGTCATTCCGGGATGATTTTGGGGACTCCCTCGGGGTCATTTGGGGATGGTTTTGGGGACTCCCTCGGGGTCATTTCGGGATGGTTTTGGGGACTCCCTCGGGGTCATTTGGGGGTCATTCGTTGGTCATTCCGGGATGTTTTTGGGGAGTCCCTCGGGGTCATTTGGGGGTCATTCCGGGATGATTTTGGGGACTCCCTCGGGGTCATTTGGGGATGGTTTTGGGGAGTCTCTAGGGGTCATTTGGGGTCATTCCGGGATCTTTTTGGGGACTCCCTCGAGGTCATTTCGGGGTCATTTGGGGGTCATTTCGGGATGGTTTTCGGGACTCCCTGGGGGTCACTTCGGGGTCATTAGGGGTCATTTCGGGATCTTTTTGGGGACTCCCTCGGAGTCCCCAAAATCATCCCGGAATGACCCCAAATGACCCCCAGGGACTCCCCAAAAAGATCCCGGAATGACCCACGAATGACCCCCAAATGACCCCGATGGAGTCCCCAAAAAGATCCCGTAATTACTTCAAATGACCACTAGGGACTCCCAAAACCATCCCGAAATGACCCCCAAATGACCTCGAGGGAGTCCCAAAAAATATCCCGGAATGACCCCAAATGACCCCTAGGGACTCCCCAAAACCATCCCCAAATGACCCGGAGGGATTCCCCAAGACCATACCGAAATGGCCCCCAAATTACCCCGAGGGAGTCCCCAAAATCATCCCGCAATGACCCCTAATGACCCCCAGGGAGTCCCCAAAACCATCCCGAAATGACCCACGAATGACCCCGAGGGAGTGCCCAAAACCATCCCCATATGACCCCGAGGGAGTCCCCAAAATCATCCCGAAATGACCCCTAATGACCCCGAAATGATCCCCAGGGAGTCCCCAAAACCATCCAGAAATGACCCCCAAATGACCCCGATGGAGAGCCCAAAAAGATCCCGTAATTACCCCAAATTACCACTAGGGACTCCCCAAAACCATCCCGAAATGACCCCCAAATGACCCCGAGGGACTCCCCAAAACCATCCCCAAATGACCCCGAAATGATCCCGAGGGAGTCCCCAAAATCATCCCGGAATGACCCAAGAATGACCCCCAAATGACCCCGAGGGAGTCCCCAAAAAGATCCCGGAATGACCCCAAATGACCCCCAGGGACTCCCCAAAACCATCCCCAAATGACCCCGAAATGACCCCGAGGGAGTCCCCAAAATCATCCCGGAATGACCCCAAATGACCCCCAGGGACTCCCAAAACCATCCCCAAATGACCCCGAAATGACCCCGAGGGAGTCCCCAAAATCATCCCGGAATGACCCCCAAATGACCCCGAAGGAGTCCCCAAAAAGATCCCGAAATTACCCCTAATGACCCCGAAATGACCCGCAGGGAGTCCCGAAAACCATCCCGAAATGACCCCGAAATGACCTCGAGGGAGTCCCCAAAAAGATCCCGGAATGACCCCAAATGACCCCCAGGGACTCCCCAAAACCATCCCCAAATGACCCCGAAATGACCTCGAGGGAGTCCCCAAAAAGATCCCGGAATGACCCCAAATGACCCCTAGGGACTCCCCAAAATCATCCCCAAATGACCCCGAGGGAGTCCCCAAAATCATCCCGGAATGACCCCCAAATGACCCCGAGGGACTCCCGAAAAACATCCCGGAATGACCCACGAATGACCCCGAGGGAGTCCCCAAAACCATCCCGAAATGACCCCAAATGACCCCGGGGGAGTCCCCAAAACCATCCCCAAATGACCTCGAAATGACCCCGAGGGAGTCCCCAAAATCATCCCGGAATGACCCCCAAATGACCCCGAGGGAGTCCCCAAAAAGATCCAGGAATGACCCAAGAATGACCCCCAAATGACCCCGAGGGAGTCCCAAAAAGATCCCGGAATGACCCCAAATGACCCCTAGGGACTCCCCAAAACCATCCCCAAATGACCCCGAAATGACCCCGAGGGAGTCCCCAAAATCATCCCGGAATGACCCCGAGGGAGTCCCAAAAAGGTCACGGAATGACCCCGGGAGGACCCCGAGGTACTCCCCTAAACCATGCCAAAGTGTCCCAGAAATTACACCCAAACGGCCCCCAAAAAACCCCGCGAATACTCCCCAAAATCATCTCAATATTACCCTAAGAAGCTTCAGAACTACACGCGAACTGGTTGCGCATATGGGTATATTTTCAGGGCATCTCGATGGTTTATTTTTTTATTTTTGGATAACTGAATAAAAACTAAAATTTTATTGTTATTCCATATTTTGTAAATAAAGAATAATAACTCAACTCTATTCAAAATTTGCAAAAATAAGAATGGGCGTTTATCATCAATTAGAATATTTTGAATAACGAGAAAATGTTATTCATTATTCAAGAAATGCTTGAATAAAAAATAACTTTTTATTCATCAATCAAAAAATTTAAAATGATGAATAATTTTTTATTTTTTATTTTGATTTGTTTCATTTCAAAATGACTCAACCCTGCCGGGTAGTTCAACCTAACCTAACCTTATTTAGGCTATATTCTTTACCGAAATATATTAATAAGGAAAAGTTGTATGCGTGAAAAAAGGGATTTATAGTTTGGGACACATTACAGTCCTTTTACCATTGTTGAAAATGTACATTTCACGCTTTTGTCAAGACTTAAAGGCGTTTTCTAATTACAGACATTTGCATACTATGAAGCTATGTCTCGTGTGTATTTCCCTAAAATCAACTAGCCTTTTTCTGATTAAAAACCCTTATGGGTACGTGTGGGGCCGTACGTTGCGTCATCGAGCAAACTTCTATTAGTACGTGCACGCATATATCCGAGTAAACGAGTAAGTTTTGGCAAGATCGCTTGATTTCTGCTTTCCGTGTTTTTTCTACTTCATTATTAACTGACATTTCATTCATTCAAACAACTTTCTAAAAAACAACTAATGTAATGTGCCAACATTTTTTTGAGGCAAATTTTCTCATAAGATGCATGAAAAAATTGAACAATGTCAACACTCCACAAACTTTGTGTGGCAAGTTATAGGTGCGGCCATACATTGAACTCGTTTATCAAAGCGCATAAGTAATTCACCAAGGTGATAGGGTTTTTTATAACACGGCTTATATTAGCCTCACTCGTACGTATGCTTGTTTGTTCTAGGCTAGGCCCGCAAAGGAGAGTTATACCCAATTATTGAATACTCGCGGCAGTGGTTAAATAACTAGCTACAAAACGAGTTGTGCTTAATAGCGGAGACACGAACCTCTATAGTATGGTGCTATTAACATCAAATATCTACATACTAAATACTAAAACGACACCATATTTGCGTGTTTTTTTTAGCTGTTTTAAACAATATTTTAAAGTATAAGCTGCCCTCACTAGGGTAGGCACCTTTTCGTTGGTGTGAGGGCTTAGCCGATCTCCATAGCGCCCTACTATGAGGCGGAGCTGTTTATGACTGGCATCTATGCCGTTTCGCCTCATAGGAGGGCGGCGGAATGTCGGTGACCAAGAAATGCCAACCCCCGAATCCAGGGTCTTATGCGGACCGTGTATATTGGTCGATTTGCAGCCAGGCGATAAATTCGGCTGTATTCGAACGGGCCTTCCCGATACCGGGCCACCTCGGGAAGTATTGATGGCTTTACCACAGTAAGGGGCGCTGCTGTTGCTGACGGTTATTTGCCCGTATATAATACTGGACCGCTGATCCCGCCTTGTCGGGCAGGTGGTCGTACGACCAAGATGAACGACTCATTACCAAATTGCAATAAGGAGGATGATAAGAGGAGGACTGAGTCGGATGCCAAGGACGACAAATACGCATTAAGCGATGCGTCGGACTCGGGGAGCGAGAGTAGTGCTGAATCAATGAACTCCGTGTTGGAAAAGCACACAAATGAAAACGGAGTAGAAGATTGGAGAAGGGTACGGAGCAAAGGAAGTAAAAGAGCTCTCTCGCAGTACCGTGCAGAACTAAGAGTTGTCCAACGCCTGGGAGCAGTGGTCGACACAACAGAAGTGGAGATCAAGCGCTTGGAATGGGCCCATGAGGCGGTAGAAGTAAGTCGAAGGCAGTTCAATAGGTTTGCTGAGAGAAACCCTCGGTTCTGCAACCGGTACGAGGAGGAAGAAGCGTCGAATGGCAGAATGGAGACGCAACGTTCTGCGAAGGCGACAAGCCTGCTTTCAAGAGGCAGAAAGGACCCAGTCCAGAGCCGCGAGGCAGGGCAGCCGCATAGACAAGACAAGTAGGCCCAAAGCCCAAAGACAAGATGGGCCCCAATAGTGAGGTAGCAACTACCTCGAAAGCTGCGAGTCAGAGGGAAGTTCCAACTACGGAAGTAGGAGATAAGCCAAAGGGAGATAACGCTAAGACTGGCTTTCTCGGAGGTGCTAAAGGGAGTTAAAGCTAAGACTCCGGCTTTCTCGCAGGTGCCAAAGGGAGTTAACACTAAGACTCCAGCTTTTCCCGAGAAGATGACTGATGTGGCAAAGCAGTCACTGACTATGGCGCTGGTTGATCGTAGCAGCCCTTTCGGACAGATGACTTCTGAAAGGTGGAGATCTGTAGAAAGGAAGCTTATTAGCTTAATGCTTAAGATGATGCGAGAACAACCAAGTAAGCCCCTTCCAATCTTTGTTTCGAGGGGATGGTATAACGGTGTGAATATTGTTGGGTATTGGCACATTATATGCACTGTGGCAACACCCATAAACTGTAGCGAGTGATTGTCATTATAAACGAACACTTTTGGAGAGCAACCCAGTCCACTTGTCTCTGCCGGCGCGCGTAGTCTATTTGAGTTTTTAATAAAATAAAATATATATTTGTAATATTGTAAATTCGGTTTATTAATGTATTATCCGTCTTGTAAATAAACGTAATTAAACTATATTAAAAGTGAAGGTCTTTTACCTACGGACCTAACAGTGGCGACGAGGAATTAACGTTTTCACGCGAAACAGCATACAAGTTAAGCGAAGCCCTAGCGCTCCATCGAAGACATGCATACATAAAAGGCAACGTTGCCAAAGTTCAGTGCAGTAAGATATTTTCAGTGCAGTTCGGCATATACATGCACACTTAACTAAAAACTCAACAGTTACGTTTTTTGTCTGCGAAAAAAAAATGTTTGTGTTTGTATGACATGATAAATTAAACCGTTCAATATATATATGTTTTATAACGCGCTAAATTAACAGTTGCGTACAATATATTTTCGGTTCTTAAACTCAATTTAAAGACATACGCAAATTAAAAACGCATATCATCATGACGGCACTTGAGCAAGTGGTCTCAAAAATTCTTGTTCAGCAGCAAGAAGCAGCTCAAAGGCAACAGGAGAGCATCGATAAACTAACTAGAATCATCCAAGCTCAAGAAAATCTGTCGAGGACATCACAACAGTCCACACCAGCTGGTCAACAAGAAACCTTTATGGAGGTCATAGCAAAGAGCATTCAGGAGTTTAGATACGATCCAGACTCGAACCAAATTTTCACGAGTTGGTATAGCCGCTACGAGGAACAATTCACCACGGATGCGCAATCGTTATCGGACGCTCAAAAGACGAGTATACTCCTACGTAAACTGATTCTACCCGTATACGAACGCTATGCAGATTTTATCTTACCCAGAAAACCGAAAGAGCTAAGCTTTAGTGACACGGTAAAGCAACTGACATCATTATTTGACAGGCATGAATCACTGTTTAGCATGCGCTACAAGTGTTTACAGAACACGATGGACGACAGCGAAGATTTTGTGACGTACTCCAGTCGCGTCAACAAGCTATCTGAAAACTTTATACATGGGCAAATCAGCAACGCAGAATTGAAAAGCCTCACATTTATAATCGGGCTACGATCACCTACAAAAGCAGATATACGCAGTAAGTTACTACCTATAACAGATTCCAATCCCGCTATTTCTCTCGAGCAGATTGTAAAAGAAGCTCAGCGTTTTCAAGAGCTGAAAAAAGACGTACAACTAGTCGAGAACAACAATCCTAGCACAGTAAACGCAGTGTCATCGTACAAAAAGAACCAGCCTGAAAACAGGTCAAAAACAACAACATATCCGCGCAATGCAAATCAGCAACAGTCAAAACCGAGACGCCCATGCTGGCAGTGCGGAGAGTTGCATTTCGTCAAAAATTGCAATTACGCAAAACACAGGTGCAAAGATTGTGGCAAAATTGGCCACAAAGATGGGTACTGTATATGCTGCAACTCGCAACTAAACAGAAATACCCAGCGTGGATCAAAAATTCGGGATTCAGGTACTTCGCGTTCACACACACAAAAGAAAAATTCTCGTGCCAGTACTAAAGTAATAGCAGCGACAGCGAGCGTAAATTGCGTACACAATCATATGCCCCAACGAAAATATATTACAGTTGAAATAATGTCAAGTAAACTGAAATTACAATTTGACACAGCAGCCGGTATCACAATAATATCGAAGGAAAATTGGGAAAAGCTTGGCAGGCCCAAATTACAAAAATCCAGCCGTATTGCATCGTGTGCATCGAAACAACAGATCCCCATCATATGCGAATTTACGTCAGCGATACAACTCAAAGAAGTCTCGCACACAAGTAATATTTTCGTATCTAACCTTAAAAACTTAAACGTGTTCGGAATCGACTTGATCAACAAATTTGGTTATTGGGACAGGCCCATACAGTCAGTTTGTAACACAGTCGCAGCAGCATCAAATACGCATGAATTTTGTAAAAGTAATAAAGACGAACTTTTTATAGCCATTAGTAAGCAGTTTCCAATGGTACTACATAAATCTACGGGTCATCGCACAAAATTCAAGGTAAAGTTGGAAGTTATAGGAAACTCAACCGCGGTATTCAAGCCAAAACGTCGAGTTCCGTATGCTGCACTATCAGCAGTAGAACAGGAGTTAAACCGTTTGCAAGAAGCTGGCATCATCACGCCAATCACACACTCAGAATGGGCAGCACCGATAGTTGTGGTACGTAAACCTAATAAACAAATTCGTATTTGTGCAGATTATTCCACAGGGTTGAACGATTGCATGGAGCCAAATCTATATCCGTTACCACACGCCCATGAAATTTTTGCAAAATTGTCACAATGCAAAGTTTTCAGTAAAATTGATCTCTCTGATGCATATCTACAGTTCGAGGTGGACGACGTATCAAAGAAGATGTTGACTATCAACACGCACAAAGGCTTATTCCAATTCAACCGTCTTCCACCAGGGGTAACTTCAGCGCCGGGAGCATTTCAAAAAGCTATCGAAACTGTTCTATCCGGACTCGAGGGAGTCATAGCTTATTTAGACGACGTCATCATTGCAACGTCTACGTTACGGCAAAACTACGATTCAGTTATACGAGTCATGCAACGCTTCCAAGAGCATAACCTCCGAATAAATTGGTCAAAATGTGAAATTTTTCAAACAACCATCAAATACTTTGGTCATGTCATAGACATTAATGAAATTCATCCTGATCCAGCAAAAATTGAAGCTATTCGGAACATGCCACAACCTAAAAATGTTTCGGATCTACGATCATTTTTAGGAGCAGTAAACTATTACGGGAAATTCATCCCTCGTATGAGCCAACTACGCCATCCATTGGATGAGATACTCAAAAATGACGCTAAATGGAATTGGAACAGCAATTGTCAAAAAGCTTTTGTCGAGTTCAAAACAATTCTACAGTCAAAATTATTGCTTACTCATTACGATCCTTCATTGCCAATAGTTGTAGCAGCTGATGCATCTACAATCGGAATAGGTGCGCAAATTTTACATAAAATGGCAAACGGAGCAAACAAAGTAGTGTATCACATCTCACGTACGCTCACACCGACCGAACAAAAATATAGCCAGATCGAAAAAGAAGCATTAGCGTTAGTCTACGCTTGTACAAAATTTCATAGAATGATCTATGGTCGCAAATTCACGCTTTTAACAGATCACAAACCGCTACTTACAATTTTTGGTTCAAAAAAGGGAATTCCAACGCATACAGCAAATCGTTTACAACGATGGGCATTGGTTTTGATGAGTTACGATTTCAACATTCAGTATGTAAAAACAACAGAATTTGGAAATGTGGACGTACTGTCACGCCTCATAAGCAAACAAAAGAAGGACGACGAACGAAATTTCAACGGTATTACAGGAAAACATCAAAACACTTCCAGTTACTTTTAGCATGATTCGAGCTGAAACAAAATCCGACAAAACGTTAAAAAAAGTCAACGAATACGTACAACAAGGCTGGCCTATTTCAGTAAAAGACATGACAGTTGAGATACAAATATTTTACAATCGTAAAGAATCATTAAGCAGCATAAATGATTGCGTCATGTACCTAGACAGACTCGTAATCCCATTTAAATTTCAACAACGTATCCTGAAACAACTGCATAAAGGACACCAAGGAAGTAGACGTATGAAATCCCTTGCACGTTCGTACGTTTACTGGCCAAAAATTGATGAACATATCGAAAATTTTGTGAGAAATTGTCAAAACTGTGCTGG
This sequence comes from Eurosta solidaginis, assembly GCF_040869045.1. Lineage (NCBI taxonomy): Eukaryota > Metazoa > Arthropoda > Insecta > Diptera > Tephritidae > Eurosta > Eurosta solidaginis. The sequence goes on along the minus strand of NC_090319.1, from coordinate 167,159,990 downwards.
CGTATTAAAATCGTCAACAAAAGCAACACTAAGCTCATGGCCAATAGCCGAAGCACCATTAGAGCGAGTACATGTCGACATTGCAGGACCAGTACGTGGGAAGTATTACTTCATCATAGTCGACGCATACTCTAAATGACCGGAAGTGGCACAATCAACAACAATTTCATCAAAAGAAATTCTCAAGCATTTGCACGAATTTATAAGTCGATATGGACAACCAAAAACATTAGTTTCTGATAATGGTACACAGTTCACCAGCGCTATTTTCAAACATTATTGTGAGGGGAGAGGTATTAGCAAAATCTTCAGTCCAGCATATCATCCGCAATAGAATGGACAAGCGGAACGCTTCGTGGACACTATAAAGACAGCTTTGAACAAAGCGTACGATGAATACAACACAGATGATCACTTTAACCTATTTAAATTTTTATCGCAATATCGCGCTACACCAAATGGAAATACATCTGACGGGAAGTCGCCCGCAGAACATTTTATTGGAAGAAAGTTATCGACACCCCTCGATCTCCTCAAAAATCAACAGAAAACATGGCGCGTTACCACGAATATTCGAAAAAGTCGACAAAGTATTTGTAAAGACGTATCGCAGTAACAAGCAATACTGGTCACCAGGCGAAGTAATAGGAAGAGTTGGCAAGGTAGTTTACAATGTCCTACTGCAAACATCACGACGTAAGGATTTGATTCGCTCGCACGTAAATCAACTTCGAAAACGATTCACTGAAGCTCCAGAAGTTAGTGAAGACATTGAGCCTTTGCAAAATGTTGCTTCGCCCCAGCAACAACACATCGCTGCACCTCAGGTAGAAGATGCACAACGTCCAGCGCTTCGAAGATCTCAAAGAATGCGTAGACGACCACAACGTTTTCTCTAACAGAAGGGAATGTTGGGTATTGGCACATTATATGCACTGTGGCAACACCCATAAACTGTAGCGAGTGATTGTCATTATAAACGAACACTTTTGGCGAGCAACCCAGTCCACTTGTCTCTGCCGGCGCGCGTAGTCTATTTGAGTTTTTAATAAAATGTTTGTAAATTGTCGAGCTCGAGGCCATACAATATTAAATAACAAACAAAGAAAACTGTTTATTTGTATATGTTATATATTGTCGTTTTTATTTATCGATATTTCGACTTCAATTAGAAGTCATCTTCAGGACTAGAAATACAAAAATACAAGTATTATAATAAAAAACATAAAAGTACATGTATACATTTGACTTACATCGTTGGATGTACCAGATCGACTAATTTAAAATTTGATATGACAAAAACGAAAATAAACATAAAAAGTAAACAAATAAAGAACCGTAATTATAAACAAAATTCTTAACTAACAACAATATAGCATAAAAAGTTAAACTGTGAGCGACACCCATAGCATAAGTATGTATTAAATTCCCACCAGGTAAATGTTGTTGTATAACACTCTCAGCATTAATTTTTGCAATTTTGCTTTACCAATTGTCGGTATCCGTGAGCGTGTTGTAATATTGTAAATTCGGTTTATTAATGTATTATCCGTCTTGTAAATAAACGTAATTAAACTATATTAAAAGTTAAGGTCTTTTACCTACGGACCTAACAAATATGATAGCGTGCGACAACATCATGAGCTTGCGGTGGCTGGAGGAAGTTGTGCCAAACCTCCAAAGGCACGAACGCGCGGTTTTACGTGGTGGATAAAGCGCAAGTTCCCACGGTACCAAAAGTTAGGGTATGGATACCATGCGTGATAAAGTCGGAGGACACACTGCGACTTCTGCAGAATCAGAATCCGAACATACCGACACAGGATTGGAAGGTACATACTGTATCTAGGCCTACGGAGGAAGGCCAGTTCTACATCTTCCATATAAACAAGCAGGCGGAGGATATATTGTACACGCAGCTTGGAACATGTCCTTTGGTACAGGCAAAATTTATATGCGACTCAGGAAAAGAAGTCCCGAGGATAAAAATCCTAACACGCTGGAAGTGGGCGAAGTCGAAAAGGACATCAAAATCCTAAGGGAAAAAAGACAGGTGGAGGTAGCCGACGTCACCACGAAGGTGTTAGAAGAGGACCAACAGCCAGATGGTGCTGCGAGTCGCACAGAGGAACACCCGGCACAACAGTTACAAGAGGCTGAAGGGGGTTTCGAACACTCTAAGCCAAAAGGGCAAGAGGTGGACGACGACGTCGTTTCCCAAGGCAGTCGCTTCTATGTTTCGGGGCGACTCGGGACGGTGCCACTTTCCTAGATGTTCTGGTCTCCGCGAAGGCAACCCGCCGACGGGTTTCATTGCGCCATGTTGCCAGGCCGTATACCCAAATACACCGGATACCCCAATTCTTACCTAAGGACGTCCAGCTCCAGGGCCACAACAGCAGTTGCGTCCTAGCCTTCCACAACCCAGGCGTAGTCACCCGTCACTTACTCCCAGAGTGACGACGTCTCCCCCATGCACTTCATAATTCTGCAGTTAAACTTTAATGGATTAACTGGGAAGATCACGGAGTTAGTCGATTTCATAAAGCGGCACAACATCCGCATTGCTGCGATTCAAGAGACTAAACTCAGCAAGATCTGCTCTGCAGACCTGTTCTGGGTATAATCTCCACAGAAAAGATCGCGAGAGCGGAAATGGAGGCGGCCTCGCGTTTATCATACATCACTCTGTGCAATATCATACATCTGATCCGGACATCGGCCGCAGGGACAGTGTCTTAGAACGTCAAGGCTTATCTGACCGATCAGGCGATGCAAACCTAGAAATCATCAACATCAACATCCCTCCTGCCACCTGTTGCCCCAGTGGATACCGCCCTAATATCAGCGCCTTACTCACTGGCAACAATCGCATTATCACGATCTATGGCATTGAAACTTGCGGGCAGACAGTAGGGGTGATATGTTGGCGGATCAAATAGAAGAAACGACGTTCTGCACAATAAACGGAGACGCCCCCACACGTATGGTAGGAAGCTGTCACAGTTCGCCGGATATATCAATCGTGAGCGCAGAACTCGTAAACTGCGTCAACTGGCAGCCGATGGTAACATCGGCATCTGACCACCTGCCTATACTTATTTCGCTCGAGCGTACCGCATACTTCATCGTCACAGAAAAACTCAGTTTCATAAACTTTAAAAAAGGAAAGTGGGACGAATACAAAACCTTTACAGACAACCGCTTTGCTGCCCTCCCTGTCCCGACTGATGCCCGCCACGGGGAGCGTACTTTCCGCAAAGTTATTGAATCCGCCTCGGCTCGCTTCATTCCCGCTGGTAGAATTCCCGAAACTCGGCCCCACTTTCCGGCGGAGGTCGAAAATTAGCGAGAGAACGTGACCTTATAAGACAGCTCGATCCCGGCGACCCCCAAATAAGGGATATAAACCAACGCATCAGATTGCTTGTGGATGAACACAAGCGGGCGACATGGGAGGAGCACCTAAGCGGTTGTAACCTCTCTGCCGGTGTAGGTAAACTTTGGTCCACTGTAAAGTCCTTATCGAATCCGCCTAGGCACAATGACACAGTTTCCATCGCCTTTGGCGATAAAGTGCTGTCGGATGCGAAAAAATGCGCGAGCGCTTTCTGCCGACAATATATAATGCATTCTACGGTCGATAAAGATAGACGGAGGGCCAATAGCCACGCAAATAAACATAAATTCAGCGCGTCACCAATTGCCATCACCGCCAAAGAGGTTGAGGATGCCATCAGTCATGCTAAACCATCCAAAGCAGTAGGCCCAGACGGCATAGCCATGCCGATGCTTAAAAGCCTCGGGAAAGAGGGTTTCAAATATTTAGCACATGTCTTCAACCTGTCTCTTTCCACCTTTGCCATTCCCGAAAAATGGAAAATGGCCAAGGTGGGAAACCAGCTAACAGGAGAGTCATACCACCCGATATCTCTCCTATCGCCAGTAGCCAAGACGCTTGAAGCCATTTTGCTCCCCTACTTCAAAGCAAATTTGCAGCTAGCCTGTCATCAGCATGGCTTCAGAAAACTCCATAGCACCACCACCGCGCTAAATGCCATTAGCACCCAGATAAATTGCGGTTTAAATCAAAACCCCCACCATAGAACAGTACTCGTTGCGCTAGACCTATCCAAAGCTTTTGATACGGTCAACCATGGCCCGTTACTGCAAGAGCTGGAAAGGTCTACCCTTCCCCCATGTCTTAAAAGGTGGACGCCAACTATCCGGGTGGTAGGCAGGTATCGGTGCAATTTAGAAACGAACCATCAAAACCAAGAAGAATTAAACAAGGGGTACCACAGGGTGGTGTCCTATCCCCACTTTTCTTTAATTTCTATATGTCTAAGCTACCTTTGCCACCAGAAGGAGTTACTATCGTTTCCTACGCCGATGACTGCACAATAATGGCCACAGGCCCAGGCCCACAGATCGTTGAGCTTTGCAACAGAATAAACGGCTACCTCCCTGATCTCTCCAGTTTTTTCTCCTAGAGAAACCTGACATTATCACCGACTAAATCCTACGCGACCTTATTTACAACATGGACGTCCCAAATGTCGACCGTTTTGAACATCCACATCGATGGAACTACGCTACCGACTGTCCTACACCCCAAAATCTTGGGTGTGACGTTTGATCAGGATCTACATTTTGGTGAGCATGCAGCCGCAATTACCGAAAATCCAGAGCCGTAATAAAATTCAAATCCCTTGCTGGCAGCACTTGGGGAAAAGACAAAGAAACGCTCATTACCACATACAAAGCAATTGGCCAGCCGATTGCATGCTACGCGGTCCCTATATGGTCACCAAGCCTAAAAACTACTCACTGGATGATGCTACAGGCCTGCCAAAATACTGCACTCAGAACCGCCACGGGCTGTCTTCTTATGTCCCCAGAACATAATCTACATAATGAGGCGAGAATACTCCCCATCAGGGAGAGAAATGAGATGCTAACCAAACCATTCCTGTTGAATACCCAGAAACCTGGGAATCCCAGCAGACATCTGATTGATGAGCCAACACCGCCTAGGGCTTAAGGAGTCATCTCCGTAAGCATTTTGAGGAAATACGGCACCTGAGAACTCAGCCGTATGAAGCAAAAAACACAAGCAGGTCCTCAGTGAACTCCACAAACAGGCGTCGGACCTTTATGTCAGGAATTGCCCGGTGAATCCAGTACTCAAAGAACAGTAGCCAAAACTTGCGGAAGAGGAACGCATACTCCCCAGGGAAACGCGAGTCACTCTAGCTCAACTTCGTTCTGGATAGTGTAACAGGCTAAACTCTTACCTATCCAGAATCAACTCCGACATACAAAATGTATGCCCCGCTTGCAATGTGTCCCCACATGACACCAACCATTTCTTTAATTGTATTGTGGAACCAACGCCTCTAACACCCCTTTCATTATAGTCCACCCCTAATGAAACAGCAAGTTTCCTTTGACTCCCGTTAGAAGATATCGATGACAATTTGTGATCGGTCGCACCTATTAGGTGGGGCGAAGCACTGCTACAACAACAACAACAGGTCACGACGAAGGTGCTGGAGGGGGACAAACAACCCAATGGTGCTGCGAGTCCTACAGATAAACCTCCAACACAGTAAAGTGGCGTCGAGCGAACTCCTCCTAACCCTTGCGGAGGGTTCGCTTGACGTGGCGATGATCCAGGAGCCGTGGCTCTCATCGAGAGGAAAGGTTTTTGAACTTAGCGCGCGCGGATTTGGCGTTTACTATGCGCAAACGGAAGGACGGGTGCGAGCTGTAGTAATGGTAAGGAAACAGCTGCATTCGTATATGCTGCCTAATTACACTACTGAGGACCTCGTAGTGGTGGCCGTTGAGCAAAGGAATAAGTAGGCATTTATCCTGGCATCCTGCTACATGGCCCATGCTGCGGAGGTTTCACCGACGGAGTGCAAGAGGCTAGTACAGGACGAAGGGCGGTTGGTCATGGGCGCGGATGCAAATGCGCATCATAATTCGTGGGGAGGAGGAGATACGAACGAGAGAGGCGAATCTCTATTTTGTTACATCCTGCAAACCAATTTGCAGATAGCCAATAGGGGAAATGTCCCTACATACATTGGTCCAACATCCAGCAATGTTTGGATATTACACTGAGCTCCGAACGTGATATATCAAGGTATGATTGAATGGTTCTTGATAGACCATCCTTCTCCGACCATGCGTATATCAGCTTCAGCATCCCCCTAAAGAGGGTAGAGAAGGGGGGAACCTTTAGAAACCCTAGGTCAACAAACTGGACTAAATTCCAGAAACAGGTAGAAACGAAACTGGGACAACCCAAAGAGGTTGCCAATGTGGAAGAACTGGAGGAGTCCAATGAATTCCTAACAAGGACGCTTATGACTGCGTATAACAAAGCTTGCCCTCTAAGAAGATTCAGAGGAAAAGCAAAGCCGCCATGGTGGAGCAATGAGCTGAGTCTTCTAAGAAGACAGGTAAAAGAAATGTTTAAGCTAGCAAAGACCGCGGAAAGCGAAGCGTGTCGGGACGAGTACAGGGATCTACTGAGGATCTACACGCGTGAAATTTCCAGGGCGAAGAGAATCTCATGGAAAAGTTTCTGTACGGACATAGAGTGCTCCAGCGAAACAGCACGGTTGAGAAAAGTCCTAGCAAGGGGAAATATAGTCCAGGGACTAATAAAGAAAGAGAACGGGGAATGGTCACGTAATAGTGAGGAATCCCTTGAGGTGCTCCTCGATACACATTTCTCATCGGGAGATGGTTTAGAAGAGCCTGCAAACAGCACTCACATTTCGATCACGGAGCGGGTAGTGCCGGGCTTGGTGACCGATACCAAGATCGAATGGGCAGTGAAGACGTTTTCTAAGTTTAAATCGCCCGGCCCAGATGCTATATTGCCGGCCATGCTACAAGTTTTAAGTAGGGCGCTCGTGGAATGGCTTAAAATAATATTCGATGGGTGCATAAGACTGAATCATGTACCGCACTCTTGGAGAGCTGCTCGTGTAGCTTTCCTACCAAAGGCGGGGAAGATCGGTCACGTGTATCCCAAAGACTATAGACCCTGTAACGAAGCTTTTCCGTGGCCCCGTCGCTGCTTTAACAATTGCTGGGGTATACTCGCCGTGTCCGGGGTTCGTTTCCAATAAATTTGTATTTAAGGGGCACTTTGCAAATCGATTTAATATAATACTTCACTTTATTGATTGATTGTTTAATTACTATAATATAAAAAAAAAAACGTGTGTGTATACTTCATTTGCAAATTCCCTTGAATTATTTTACGGTATCCTCGACTGTGGCGGCGGGCCTTAATGGTCCGCCCGTATTCCGTTAGACAGATCCCGTTAGTATGTGGCGTCTGCGCCCTGTCGGGCCTTATGGCGGCGTCTCTCTGCTGCGGTGCTCTGTCGTGCCTTACGTCGGCGTCTACTTGTATTGGTGAGGCGATGCTCTGCCGCGCCTTGCCTCGGTGTCTACTTGTATTGCTGGGCGATGCTCTGCCACGCCTTGCGTCGGCGTCTACTTGTATTGCTGGGGCGATGCTCTGCCGCCTACTCGTATTGCTGGGCGATGCCCTGCCACGTCTTGCGTCGCCTACTTGTATTGCTGAGGCGATGCTCTGCCGCGCATTGCGTCGGCGTTTACTTGTATTGCTGGGCGATGCTCTGCCACGCCTTGCGTCGGCGTCTACTTGTATTGCTGAGGCGATGCTTTGCCGCGCCTTTTGTCGGCGTCGTGCTCTACTGCGGCTCGGTGGCGTTAGGGCGGTCGCGTCGCTGCTGTGTGGTTTACTGCTGTCGCGGCGCGGTCCACGACGGCGCAGGCGAGCTGGCGTCACCTGTTCGCGGGTGCGCGTTACTGTGGCAGGGCCTTTGCCTATGCGGGTGTGAACGAAGTCTCAAGCGGTGTTTGGTGGTATAACCGACACATTCACAACTTGAGGCCACGACTCACTCCTATGAAACGATCTCCCTTGGTGGTAGAACCGACACATTCGAGGTGCGTTTCACTGGTAGCGCCGTTCACGACCACAGTTCCGTGCTAACTGACTACTGTGCTGCGGTGTCGCTCCTTTTATGGCTGTTGTGTTTGGTGTTGCTAGCTCAGATGGTTGCGTTGCCATGGTCACCGTGTTGCTGTTAAATGTTACGACCGCTCGTTGTGTTGCTGAGACTTGTTTGTTGGCCGTGTTGCTGTTAAGTGTTGCGTCCGCTCGTTGTGTTGCTGAGACTTGTGGGTTTGTCTTGTTGCTGCTAAGTGTTGCAACCGCTCGTTGTGTTGCTGAGACTTGTTGGTTTGTCGTGTTGCTAGGGCCTTTTGTGACCGCCTGTTGTGTTAATCGTTGTGATCCATATGGTGTGGGGTCGTTTTGTGTGGGCCAAATTACTTACTTAAGTGGCGCTTAACCGTCTAAACGGTTATGGCCGTCCAACAAGGTGCGCCAGTCGCTCCTTCGCTCCGCCAACCGGCGCCAATTGGTCACACCAAGGGAGTTTAAATCGTTTTCCACCTGGTCCTTCCAACGGAGTGGGGGCCGCCCTCTACCTCTGCTTCCATAGGCGGGTTCCGATAGAAACACTTTCTTGGCCGGAGCATCATCATTCATTCGCATGGCCTAGCCAGCGCAGCCGCTGCGTTTTAATTCGCTGGACTTTGTTGATGTCTGCGTATAGCTCGTACAGATCATCATTAAATCTTCTTCGGTACTCGCCATCGCCAACGCGTAGAGGTCCATAAATCTTTTCGAAGAACTTTTCTCTCGAACACTCCCAAAGCCGCTTCATCTGCTGTTGTCATGGTCCATGCTTCTGCCGCATATAGCAGGACGGGTACGATAAGTGACTTGTAGAGTATGATTTTCGTTCGCCGAGAGAGGAATTTACTTTTCAGTTGCCTACCTAGTCTAAAGTAGCATTTATTGGCAAGATTGATTCTTCGCTGGATTGCCGTGCTGATGTTGTTGCTAGTGTTGATGCTGGTTCCCAAATAAACGAAGTCTTTTACTATTTCGAAATTATGGCTCCCATGCGCTGACTCCTTGCTGGATGACAGCAGGTACTTCGTTTTGTCCTCATTCACCATCAAACCCATCTGTACCGCTTCTTTTTCCAGTTTGGAGTAAGCAGAACTAACAGCGCGGGTGTTTAGGCCGATGATATCAATGTCATCAGCATATGCCAGTAATTGCACGTTTTTATAGTATATTGTTCCAGTGCGGTTAAGTTCTGCAGCTAGTATAATTTTCTCCAGCATCAAATTAAAGAAATCGCACGATATGGGGTCACCCTGTCTGAAACCTCGTTTAGTTTCGAACGGCTCGGAGAGGTCCTTCCCAATTCTGACTGAGCTGATGGTGTTGCTCAACGTCATTTTGCACAGCCGTATAGGTTTTGCGGGGAAACCAAATTCAGGCATAGCGGCATATAGGCAACTCCTTTTCGTGCTGTCGAAGGCGGCTTTAAAGTCGACGAAGAGGTGAAGTGTGTCGATTCTCTTTTCACGGGTTTTTTCCAAGATTTGGCGCATTGTGAAAATCTGGTCGATGGTAGATTTACCAGGTCTGAAGCCGCACTGATAAGGTCCAATCAGCCGGTTCACGGTGGGCTTCAATCTTTCGCAAAATACACTTGAAAGGACCTTATATGCGATGTTAAGAAGGCTGATCCCACGATAGTTGGTGCATTTTGCAGTATACCCCTTCTTGTGGACTGGGCAAAGAACACTTAGATTCCAACCGTCGGGCATGCACTCGTCCGCCCATATTTTGCTAAGAAGCTGCTGCATGCGCCTTACCAACTCCTCACCACCGTACTTGAATAGCTCTGCAGGCAATCCATCAGCGCCCACGGCCTTGTTGTTTTTCAATCTGGTCATTGCTATCCTAACTTCGTCATAATCGGGCGGGGGACATATATTCCATCATCATCGATTGCGGGATTGGGTTTTCATCTCTGCGCGGTGAATTGCTGCCTCCATTTAGGAGAGCAGGGAAGTATTCCCTCCATAATCTTAGCACTCTCTGGACATCAGTTACAAAGTCGCCGTTTTCATTCCTACAGGAGTTGGCCCCGGTCTTAAAACCTTCCGTCTGTCGCCGTATTTTTTTGTAGAATTTTCGGGCGTTATTCGTGGTGGCTAGCAGCTCAAGCTCCTCGTACTCACGCCTTTCGGCGTCTCGCTTCCCTTTTCAACTCACGATAGCGTTCACACACTCCTCTTGTCCCGCTCGCTTTTAACGTAGCCCTGTAGGCAGCGTCTTTTCTTTCGGTTGCAACGCGGCATTCTTCATCATACCAGTTGTTTTTTCGTGGCCGCCGGTAATCAATTTTTTCCTCGGCGGCAGTACGAAGTGCTTTGGAGATATTCTCCCACTGCTCCTGTATTCCTTCAGGATGAGTTGTGCTCTCAGAGAGCAGGTGTGAGAGTCGAGTTGCGAAACCATTGGCAGTCTGTTGTGATTGAAGCTTTTCGACGTCTAGCTTTCCTTGTGTTTTTTGTTCCTTGGTTTTAGCCGCGTTGAGGCGGGTGCGTATTTTGGCTGCAACGAGATAATGGTCCGAGTCGATGCTAGGTCCTCGGATCGTGCGCACATCTAAAACACTGGAGGCATGTCGATCTGATTGCGAGTATTTCGATCAGGAGACAGCCATGTAGCTTGATGTATCTTTTTATGGATGAACCTCGTGCTGGATATGACCATGTTTCGAGCTCCGGCAAAGTCAATCAGCCTCAGTCCGTTAGGAGAAGTTTCATTCTGTAGGCTGAACTTTCCGACTGTAGGGCCAAAAACACCTTCTTTGCCCACCCTGGCGTTAAAGTCGCCAAGCTCGACTTTTATATCATGACGGGGGCAGCGCTCGTATGTGCGTTCTAATTGTTCATAAAAAGTGTCTTTCACCTCATCGTCTTTCTCCGCTGTCGGCGCATGGGCGCAGATGAATGATATATTAAAAAATTTTGCTTTTATTCGGATAGCGGCGAGACGCTCGTCCACAGGAGTGAACGCCAGCACTTGGCGACAAAGTTTCTCTCCCACAACGAATCCGACGCCGAAACTGCGCTTATTCGTATGGCCACTCCAATAGATGTCACAATTTTTGATCTTCTTTCTTCCTTGCTTCGTCCAACGCATTTCTTGGATGGCGGTGATGTCAGATTTTGCTTTGACGAGGACATCAACCAGCCGGACATATGCACCAATCCCATTCAGGGATCGGACGTTCCAGGTGCATGCCCTTCAAACGTTTGCCATGGTCGTCATTAATAGAGAGTGTATTTATCCGAGGCTTGTTGTTATATTTCATTGGAGTATGGGTTTACGTGGCGGGTCCCAAGCCCAGCGCACAACCCGCTCAGCGGGGGTGAAAATATTACTTGCACGTTTATATAGCGAGCCGCTTGATCCAAGACAGACGCCCGCTTGCAGCCGCACCTAGAGGTTTACAGACGCTGCCGATGAGATCTCACCCGTCTAGCCCTTTAACAAATTATGTCAGAGTGGCCTAGTCAGGTTGTCGCCGTCTCACATTAGCTCACCGCTAAACGGACGTTTAGCGGCTACCCAGAGGATACTTGGCCGCAAGCGACCGGCAATAGTGAGCTGCTTGAACCGCATGCAAAAGAATCGCTCTGGCCATTCCCAGGTGAATGGCGGTCAGAAGCTTTCCCCACTTTCGTGGACTTCTACACACGGCTCCACCCTCCCAAATTAATGAGGTTTTATTTGGTCCTAACACTATGTGCTGACGTGTGTGCTGAGCAAGGGGTCTGGTTAACACGAGATGGCCTTCTCTACATGATCTGGCTGCTCATATGCTCCCTAGCGTGTCTAGGCCAAGTATAATGTCGTCAATTGCCCCGGGCATCACATTTAGGACTGTGTGATGTGACGAGCCCCGAGGCGTACCTCTGTCCTTACGGCGTCGAAGATCGTAGTGCTAACTCCGTTGGCCATTGTTATTTTGGCCACTCCTACCTTCTCTCCGCTTCCATAACTCACCACCTGATTCGCTAGGGTGGATGAAACGAAACTCCTTGAGGCCCCTGTGTCGATAACTGCCTCCGATGATACTGTCCCAATCTGAGCTAGGGCGTAAAGGCGACCGTGTTCCTGCTACACGACTACTGCTGATTAGGCGCTGGGTTCAGTGCGCTCACCGCGCTTTGTCCTTGGTGAAGCCTTCCGCGGGTTACCCTGATGTCGACGGCATCATTCAATTGTGCGTATATCATTCCGACCGCACTCCCAACAAAAAAATTTCCATAAAGATCCCATACTGCAGCTAACAATGCAAACGGCAATCGACAAGTTAATTGCCAAGGGTTATGCACGAAAGGTATCGAGCAAAGAAATGTCTACGCATGACGGTCCAATATGGTATCTTCCAATTTCCTAATAAACTCGGAAAAGTTCGACTAGTCTGGGATGTAGCAGCCAAATGCCATAGAAAGTGCCTCAACGACTTTTTAATTAGTGGGCCAGATTTACTAACCCCACTTTTCAATATTTTGACCAAGTTTTGTGTTGGACAAATAGTAATTTGTGGCGATATTGCCGAAATGTTTCATCGCATTCAAGTTAAAGATGAAGATATACACGCGCAACGTTTCTTGTGGCTTGACAACGATGGCAGTCAATGTAAGCCGCATGTGTATGTGATGAAGGCTCTAACGTTTGACATTAGCTGCGCACCCTGCATAGCGCATTTTGTACGCAACAAACATGCTGACGCGTTTTGCGACCTATGTATACCCTCGTGCCGTTAAAGCAGCGAAGACCTACCACTACATGGAGATTTTATATACAGCATGGACTCTGAGGACGAGGCTTAGAATTGGCGAATACTGTGAAAAATATTCACGCTTCAGGTCAATTTCACATGAGGAATGGGCTACGAATTCTGGTTTTGTAAGAGAGCAACTATGCGATCATGATTCATCTGCGGGAAACTCATTTGGAGCCACAGAGAAAATTCTCCGTATGTATTGGGAATCCAATAACAACATTTTTCAGTATAATTGCAGGTTCTCGAGGCTCAAGGGAGACGTTTTTCAAGTTAACGCTGCTCCTACCAAGAGAGAAGTTCTTTAAGTGCTTATGTCGTTATTCGACCCATTTGGTTTCTTGTCTCCCTACACAATTTGGCTGAAAATCCTATTACAGAATATTTGGCATTCAGGCCTGGAGTGCGACGACGAACTAAAAGGGGCAAGGTGTCCAAGGTGGCAGTCATGGCTTTCAAATTTACATAAAATATTGTCTACCGCCATTCCCAGATGTTACTCTAAGCTTCTGAAAATTGGTCAGGGCAGCCAGTTGCATACGTTTGTACATGCGGGTGAAAACGCTTACGCCGCGATATGTTATTTCCTTATTCAACTTAACGACGATGTCGATGTATCCATTGTAGCCGCCAAATCGAAGGTGACCCCTCTAAAACCGATATCCATACCTCGCCTGGAATTGCAAGCGGCCCTAATAGGCACAGCTAATGTGACTCAATGGAATTAGGTTCCATGCAAATTAAACCCAGCCGATTTGGGCACAAAAACAGGTGTAACAGTTGACGGTATGTGGATTACGGGGCCAGCGTTTTTAAGACTCGAGATGTGATTGGTCAACGTGTCAAGGCAACGTGTTAGGCAGAACCGATCAAGAGGAGTTACGTGAATACAAATCCTTTACAGACATCCGCTTTGCTGCCCTCCCAATCCCGACTGGTGCTTGCCAAGGGGAACGTGCTTTCCGGAAGGCCATTGAATCCGCCTCGGCTCGCTTTATTCGGAAGAATTCCCGAAATTCGGCCTCATTTTCCGGCGGAGGCCGCAAATTTAGCGAGAGAACGTGACCTTATAAGACAGCTCGATCCCGGTGATCCCCAAATAAGGGATATAAACCAACGGCTCAGATTGCTTGTGGATGAACACAAGCGGGCAAAATGGGAGGAGTATCTAAGTAGTTGTAACATCTCTGCCGGTGTGGGCAAGCTTTGGTCCCCCGTAAAGTCCCTATCGAATCCGTCCAAGCACAACGAAAAAATGTCCATCGCCTTTGGCGATAAAGTGCTGCGTTTTTTGCCGACAATATATAATGCATTCTACGGTTGACAAAGTTAGACGGAGGGCCAACAGACACGCAGATAAACATAAATTCAGCGCGTCCCCAATTACCATCACCGCCAAAGAGGTTGAGGATGCCATCTGTCAAGCTAAACCATCTAAAGCAGTGGGCCCACACGGCATAGCCATATCGATGCCTAAAAGCCTAGAAAAAGAGGGTTTCAAATATTTAGCACATGTCTTCTCGTTGCGCTAGACCTATCAAAATCTTTTGATACGGTCAACCATGGCCCGTTATTGCAAGACCTGGAAAGGTCTACCCTTCCCCCAAGTCTTAAAACGCAAATTATCTGGGTGGCCGGCAGGCATCGGTGCATTTAGAAACGCAACATCAAAACCAAGAAGAATTAAACAAGGTGTTGTTGTTGTTGTAGCAATGCTTCGCCCCACCTAATAGCTGCGACCGATCACAAATTTTCATCAATATCCTCTAACGGGAGTCCAAGGAAACTTGCTGTTTCAACAGGGGTGGACCATAATGAAAGGGGTGTTAGAGGCGTTGTTTCCACATTACAATTAAAGAGATGGTTGGTTTCATGTGGGGACACATTGCAAGCGGGGCATACATTTTGTATGTCGGGGTTGATTCTGGATATGTAAGAGTTTAACCTGTTACAGTATCCAGAACGAAGTTGAGCCAGAGTGACTCTCGTTTCCCTGGGGAGTATGCGTTCCTCTTCCGCAAGTTTTGGGTACTGTTCCTTGAGTGCTGGATCCACCGGGCAATTCCCGGCATAAAGGGCCGACGCCTGTTTGTGGAGTTTGCCAAGGACCTGCCTGTGTTTTTTTGCTTCATACGGCTGAGTTCTCAGGTGCCGTATTTCCTCAAAATATTTACGGAGATGACTCCTCAAGTCCCTATGCGGTGTTGGCTCATGAATCAGATGTCTGTTGGGATGCCCAGGTTTCTGGGTATTCAACAGGAACTGTTTGGTTAGCATCGCATTTCTCTCCCTTATGGGGAGTATTCTCCCCTCATTATGTAGATGGTGTTCTGGGGACATGAGAAGACAACCCGTGGCGGTTCTGAGGGTACCACGCGCAGCATGCAATCGGCTGGCCAAGTGCTTTGTAAGTGGTAATGAGCGTTTCTTTGTCTTTTCCTCAAGTACTGCCAGCAAGGGATTTGAAGATTTTATTACGGCTCTGGATTTTCGGTACAATTGCTGCTGCGTGCTGGCCAGAATGTAGATCCTGATCAAACGTCATACCCAAGATTTTGGGGTGTAGGACAGTCGGTAGCTTAGTGCCACTGACGTGGATGTTCAAAATAGTCGACATTTGGGACGTCCATGTTGTAAATAAGGTCGCGGAAGATTTAGTCGGTGATAATGCCAGGTTTCGCGAGGCGAAAAAACTGGATATGTTAGGGAGGTAGCCGTTTATTCTGTTGCAAAGCTCATCGATCTTTGGGCCTGGGCCTGTGGCCACTATTGTGCAGTCATCGGCGGAGGAAACGATAGTAACTTCTTCTGGTGGCGAAGGTAGCTTAGATATATAGAAATTAAACAAAAGTGGGGATAGGACACCACCCTGTGGCACCCCCTGTTTAATTCTTCTTGGTTTTGATGTTTCATTTCTAAATTGCACCGATACCCGCCGACCACCCAGATAATTTGCGGTCCACCTTTTAAGACATGGGGGAAGCGTAGACCCTTCCAGGTCTTGCAGTAACGTGCCATGGTTGACCGTATAAAAAGCTTTTGATAGGTCTATCGCTACGAGTACTGTTCTATGGTGTGGGTTTTGATTTAAACCGCAATTTATCTGGGTGCTGATGACATTTAGCGCGGTGGTGGTGCTATGGAGTTTTCTGAAGCCATGCTGATGACAGGCTAGCTGCAAATTTGCTTTGAAGTGGGAGAAAAATGGCTTCAAGCGTCTTAGCTACGGGCGATAGGAGAGATATCGGACGATATGACTCCTATGCTAGCTGGTTTTCCAGGCTTTAGTAGCGGGACCACCTGGGCCATTTTCCATTTTTCTGGTATGACAAAGGTGGAAGGAGACAGGTTGAAGACATGTGATAAATATTTGAAATCCTCTTGCCTAAGGCTTTTAAGCATCGGCATGGCTATGCCGTCTGGGCCCACTGCTTTGGATGGTTTAACATAACCGATGGCATCCTCAACCTCTTTGGCGGTGATGGCAATTGGTGACGCGCTGAATTTATGTTTATGTACGTGTCTGTTGGCCCTCCGCCTATCTTTGTCGACCGTAGAATGCATCCTATATTGTCGGCAAGAAGCGCTCGCGCTTTTTTCGCATCCGACAGCACTTTATCGCCAGAGGCGATGGACCGGCAGAGAGGTTACAACCGCTTATGTGCTCCTCCCATTTCGCCCGCTGTGTTCATCTACAAGCAATCTGATGCGTTGGTTTATATCCCTTATTTGGGGGTCGCCGGGATCGAGCTGTCTTATAAGGTCACGTTCTCTCGCTAAACTTGCGGCCTCCGCCGGGAAGTGGGGCCGAATTTCGGGAATGCTACCGGCGGGAATGAAACGAGCCGAGGCGGATTCAATGACCTTGCGGAAAGCACGCTCCACTTGGCGGGCATCAGTTGGGATAGGGAGGGCAGCAAAGCGGTTGTCTGTAAAGGATTTGTATTCGTCCCACTTCCCTTTTTTAAAGTTAATGAAAGTGCATTTTTCTGTGACGATGAAATCGGCGGAACGCTCGAGCGAAATAAGTATAGGCAGGTGGCCGGATGCCAATGTTACCATCGGCTGCCAGTTGACGCAGTTTACGAGTTCTGCGCTCGCGATGGAAATATCCGAACTGTGACACCTTCCTACCATACGTGTGGGGGCGTCTCCGTTTATTGTGCAGAACGTCGTTTCTTCTATCTGATCCGCCAACATATCACCCCTACTGTCCGCCCGCAAGTTTGAATGCCATTGATCGTGATGGGCATTGAAATCGCCTAAGATAATGCGATTGTTTCCGGTGAGTACGGCGCTGATATTAGGGCGGTATCCACTGGGGCAATAGGTGGCAGGAGGGATGTAGATGTTTATGATTTCTAGGTTTGCATCGCCCGACCCGACAGGTAATCCTTGACGTTGTAAGACACTGTCCCTGCGGTCGATGCCAGGATTAAATATATGATATTGCACAGAGTGGTGTATGATAAACGCGAGGCCGCCTC